>NC_137102.1:35370053-35970053 GCF_949357685.1 Gobio gobio | reverse complement strand
GACCTTCTCCAGATCCATTAAGTTTCAGGGCTGTCGCTGGGCAATGCAGACCTTCAGCTCCCTCCGAAGATTTTCTATTGGGTTCAGGTGTGGAGACTGGCTAGGCCACTCCAGGACCTTTAGATGCTTCTTACAGAGCCACTCTTTAGTTGCCCCGGCTGTGTGTTTCGGGTCGTTGTCATGCTGGAAGACCCAGCCACGACCCATCTTCAATGCTCTTACTGAGGGAAGGAGGTTGTTGGCCAAGATTCGCGAAACATGGACCCATCCATCCTCCCCTCAATACGGGGCAGTCGTCCTGTCCCCTCTGCAGAAAAGCATCCCCAAAGAATGATGTTTCCACTTCCATGCTTCACGGTTGGGATGGTGTTCTTGGGGTTGTACTCATCCTTCTTCTTCCTCCAAACACGGCGAGTGGAGTTTAGACCAAAAAGCTCTAGTTTTGTCTCATCAGACCACATGACCTTCTCCCATTCCTCCTCTGGATCATCCAGATGGTCATTTGCAAACTTCAGACAGGCCTGGACATGCGCTGGCTTGAGCTGGCTTAATCCATGACAGCGTAGTGTGTTACTAATGGTTTTCTTTGAGACTGTGGTCCCAGCTCTCTTCAGGTCATTGACCAGGTCCTGCCGTGTAGTTCTGGGCTGATCCCTCACCTTCCTCATGATCATTGATGCCCCACAAGGTGAGATCTTGCATGGTGCCCCAGACCGAGGGAGATTGAGCGTCATCTTGAACTTCTTCCATTTTCTAACAATTGCACCAACAGTTGTTGCCTTCTCACCAAGCTGCTTGCCTATTGTCCTGTAGCCCATCCCAGCCTTGTGCAGGTCTACAATTTTATCCCTGATGTCCTTACACAGCTCTCTGATCTTGGCCATTGTGGAGAGGTTGGAGTCTGTTTGATTGAGTGTGTGGACAGGTGTCTTTTATATAAGTAACAAGTTCAAACAGGTGCAGTTAATAAAGGTAATGAGTGGAGAACAGGAGGGCTTGACAGCAACTCCAGGATGAGCGTCGAAGAACCAAACAATCCAAGATCATGCCAAATCGTCAACAATGAAATCCAGCTAACTGAGTTAGTGACGTACGAAGAACGCACCTATGGTCTCTGCCCTTCCTGAAATGATAAAATGAAATAAAGATTTAAATAAACACTCACATCTGCATGTAACATCAGGCCACTTTCACTCTCATTGAAATGTGACAGAAGAAGCTTGATAACCAGTTGTGCAATCTCAAGGTTGTCGGACTGGGACAGGACATCCTTCATGGTTTTGTCTTTTGGTCTGCTTTTGAAGTACTCAAGAATAGCCTTCCACATTTTTCCATGGACATCTCTAAAGTGTGCAGTATATCAATTTCAGTGAGCAAGTGAAAATGAGCACAGATGGCCCTCTGGTTAAAAAGGTAAGGCCACTGGCTCCTTATCTCCTCAACAGAAGGAGATGGTCTGGAATTTAAAAGCTGACGCTGCAAACAGAATTTTGTTTCCATCAGATTTTGTACTTCTACTTTCTCATATCCGGCAGTTCCTTCCATGCTGTACATGTCTTCTAGTCGCTGACGTTTTGCCTCTACGGATTCCTTGGTTTCTTCTGGTGGGAGTTGCGGCTGAAATCTCACACACCCATAAGTGTCAGTGGGTCCTCGTTTACGTCCAGACTTTGGCATGGTTCTATGATGGGCAAAACTGCTATCACGATTAAGATTTTCCACATGTGTCTTCACTTGCAGGAGTGATGTGTACCCTCCTGCTGTTACAGCACCGTTTGGATCAAGGTCTGCAAAGCTGTTAGGGTACTGTCTGACAATATTTTGGCAGACTGCAAGACACTGAGAGCGATGTGTTGGACTTGAAAGAGGAGAGGATGAACTTGACTGATTGTATTGTGAACATGGGCTGGAGATGGCCTGTAGGTCTAGACCAGAGTAATGATTTCAGTTTCTGATAAAAGTACAAAGAATGAACATTACTTACAAATTCTAATGATGATGATACCATGCACAGTGTCACTATGTTGTCTAATATATATATATATATATATATATATATATATATATATATATATATATATATATATATATATATTGTCGCTGCCCGATGAAACTCACGTATGTCCAAAACGGTTACTTTTCAGGAAGTGAAAAAAACACCGTATTTCAAAAGCAGTTGAATGTAGCGTTGTCATACTTGGTACGGCATCTTTACATGTAACCATATTCTTGCCAGTGTAATGATATAATCCACATTTGACCAAAATTGAGTTTAAATGGACATACGTGCATATTTTACAGTAACGGTGGTCGATACGCGTTCTTCCGATCATTAATTAGAATGGCCAAGACGCATTTCATATTGACAGAGGAATACGTGCTGGACATTCTCAGCCTCTGGCAAGCGGTGATGGCAGTATGAGTGAGGCATGTTCTAGTGACAATCATGACAGTAGCATTACAGGCTATAATTTGATCAGTTTGACTAAGAAAAAAAAAGTTTGAATCTTATCAATGAGACCGAGTTTATTTACATACTAGCAAGCAAACTAATCTGTCAAGAATTAGATTAGAACTAAACTGTGGAGAGCTTCAATGTTGTACTTTCGGCTATCCAGTGCTGAGCTTCGATGAAACTTCACGAGACCGGCGAGATGCTTCCACAGGGCGGGGAGATACGCGGCGTGGTTGACAGCTTTGACACCAAATGGATATACGTGAAAATCAGATGACATGATTTCACAACTTTTCATTGGCCATTTAGATATGTAAAGCATACTGTATACGGAAATGAACCTGGACATTCAATCCGTCGAAAAATCTCAAAATCGGCAAAATGGACATATACGTGGTTTTCATTGGACAGCGACGATATATATATATATACACAGCTCTGGAAAAAATTAAGAGACCACAACATTGAGAAATATATACAGTACTTTAATCCTTACTGCCTGTAACAACATATTTACATTTTTATAGGCAGGTAATGCTCATTAACTTTATAACCATAAAATGTATTTGCTACATTAACTGATTTAAAGACTTGAATAAGCTTTCAAAGATGAATAACTGGCAAGAGATCTCGAAGGTCATCTTGATGAAAATACTGGAAATCATCTTTGCTTTCTTGCCCAGAGCTCTTAAGTTTTCAAAGGATCTGTTGCAGAACATCCGAGGATAGGTTAGGCAATGCCCGCAAAACTATGTCTTTTACCTCATTACTCCAGTCAGACATTGGTCTATTGAAAGAGAAAAGAGTGATGAAGAATTAGACATGCCACACACTCTGTACTCAGGCAATGGGTAATAATCTAACAGATTCTCGTGTTTTACACAGAACGTTCTCTCGGCTAGCGTAATACTGTAAACACCCATGTTAGGAACCAGCACAACCGGATATTCCTGGGTAACAAAATGTACAGAAGAACCCTGATGAAAAATAACTAATTTGATCTTTCCAACTACAAGCCCTTCATCATCAGAGTCTCTGATCAAAACAAACATTATTTTTTATTTATTTATTTAGTTTGTACCTCTCAGTGTAATATCATTGGCAACCTCAGTGTTTATAGCCTCAAAATTCATATGCAAATGTCACGAGGTGGAACTTTCAAGGCGGAACTAATGTTCGCTGCGATTGCCTCCCGCCGGACCAATAACAACGGAACACCGGGCTAGTTCCGGGCTGCGATATTTTTTTTCCCAGGATGGTAGGGGAAGGTACCGCCTTTTTCGTCTATGATTGGCTTGAAGGGCTCTCCTCCGATTGGTTATATAGCTCACGTTCATGGCAGGCTGTCAGCTAGTCTGTTTTGATCGTCTTTACAACAGAAGTAAACGAAGTCAATCCAACATAGCCTACTAAGAAAAGCGCTATATGTGCGTGTCTTCAGATTTATATTTCAAGTTCACAATTTCATAGCCTGTTTAGATCGTGTTTAGATTAGTCTTAGCTGTTTGGGGTAATTTTGTGACGAACGTGTGAACTTGGGAGTACAAGTCTGACCAGCCTACGTTTCGTAAACTTGCCGTGGCTCTCAAGTACTGAACAGTTAGAGGACATAAGCATATTTAGACCTATGCATTGCCTTGATTTAAGATGTATGCAATACAATAAAACGGCACTATTTTGCCCAGCTGTGTGCAGTGCATGTTAAACATACTAGTAATTGTGTGTGTGGAATATAAATCTGACGGCACGCACACGACAGCCTGGCCTGCCATGAACGTGAGATGACGTTTCACGGCCAAATCAAATAACCAATCGGAGGAGAGCCCTTCTAGGGAATCATAGACGAAAAAGGCGGTACCTTCCCCTACCATCCTGGGGAAAAAAATATTGCTTCCGGGCTAGCGAAAAATCCCAGAGAATGGGGTGATCAGCGGAAATCGCTGGCAGCTGTGCACGTTGGGATCCGTTGCCATTAGGGTAGGATAAAAGGAGAGAGGAGACACCAAAGGAGGCACGCTGGTTTTGGGGGCTGTGAATCTCGGAGGAAATGTGAGCTTTGGAGAAGAGGAAGTGGGGCTGGTTTTGGGGGCTGTGAATCTCGGAGGAAGCATGAGCTTTGGAGAAGAGGAAGTGGGGCTGGCAAAACGGGCACGGCATTGTGAGAGTGGGAGAAAGAGCACGCCGACTCAATCGGAAGGAGGAAATCGTTGGACAGTAAGATCGTTTGTGAGAGACTGTGAGTAGTCCAATCGGTCTCCATCCTCTCTCTCTTGTCTATGGGACTCCCTGACGTGAATGCCAGGTCAGAAAATGGGCGACGGCCATTTATATACGTATTTCCCACTGAGTGTTGACTTGCAGTGATGAAGTGATGTGATGCACTGCAGGGTGGTGTGAAGTGTGAACTTAAACCCGCCGGATGTCCACTACTTACCTGAGTTTTCTGTCATGTTCTACGACGTAGGAAGAGGCTAACACTGATGTACTCCACAGATATTTGAGTGTACTATCTGACTGCCCATTGTGAAGAGGGACACGTAGGTGAATGCTTAACCGACTGCTTTGCAGTAAAATCCTCCAGTCGTACGTTCTCTGTCTGTCATCGCTGAGGAAGAGGATTACGTACCTGTGTATTCACCTGTCTGCTTTGCAGTGAAGCCCCCCAGCCTGAACTTCTCCCGTTGCAAGCTCTGTGTCTGCCAGTCCTTCAAGAGGAATTCATACCTGGATACTCACCTGATTGCTAAGCAGCGAAGCGGGTCCGCAGGACGGAACGACCCTGCCTAGAAGACTCACCATTTTAGATCCCCCTTTCCATTTTTATTAGCCTGGATGCCAGCCGAACTTAGCCCCGCCCACAACATTTTTACTCGGGCAGTTCGGTCTGGACTTGATCCATAGAGAAGTAATTATGCCCGAACAGAAACTGTTTGGACCAATGAAATTGTCAGGGCGGGCTTTAGACGATGATGGACAGATGATCAACATTAACGTAATCATCCACGTCATCAAAGGCGCTTGGGTTGAGTTTGTTCTAATCCTAAACGGAGAACTTGTTCGTATATGCATTCATCTTTACTATTTCTCTCAGAAATGATGATCGTGTTGGTAAGTACTCTGTGTATCCTTAAATTCTTTTTTTACAACACCGGCAAAGATCGTTTACACTCATCTTTTTCTTCTAACGTTAGGCTACTTATTCCAGCGTGCGTGCAGGTACAGGGTTGCCAAGTTTTTACAACAAAACCCGCCCAATTGCTAACGTTCCTCAAAACTAGCCAAAAACAAGCCCAATAGCTTTCCAGGGGGTGTTCTCCGGGAAAAAAGGCATTTGGGGGGTAAAATATATGTTATTTTGGCAGGGCTGTCAGCTAAAAATCGCATTCCTGGGTCTGTATATCACATAATTGGGGTCGCTTCAACCCGCAGACATGGCAACACAGTGCAGTTGAGTTCTGTTGACATTTGATAACTAACGTTATGTGTTGCTCTGATTGGTTGTAGGTCTATCCAATTGAGGTCTTTCCTGGTTCGGTTGAAACACGCCCCATAATCACAACCCAACGGAGCAGTATCAGACTCATATTCTGACTAGAATTGAGTATGACGACGTCAGGCTACATTTTTATAGTTAATAAAATATTGTTACTCGAAGCTTTGTCTGTCGTCCTTGCCGGGTCTCTGTCCGACTCCCCAAGGGTGGTACGGGTCTTGGGGGTGGGTGCAGCCTGAATGGCCTACCCCGTGACACAAAACTGTCCTCCTGATCTCCTCACTGTATTCCGTAAAATAAAATTCAGTGCTTTTCTCCAGAACAATATCTGGTGGGATGAATTTTCCAGCATAAAGGTATGCCTGAAGATGATGTTTCTCTGCAAGCGTTCGACAAAGATTATTGAAGTTATGTGATTTCCGAGCACACTATCTAAGAGCCCAATATGATTTGAGGTGGTACTCTGTGTAAAAAGTTTGAGAACTACTGGCTATCTCACTTGCTCCGTCGCTCATACACTTGAATAAATAAACGTGTGAACATTGAAACTAAACCCAGGAGTAGGCAACCTTTACAATCAAAAGAGCCATTTTTGTCCAGAGCCACAAAACCTATTTCTGTCAGGTCCATTAAGTCAAGAACACACAAGACAATAAAAATGATTTAGAAATTTTTATTGAATAAGTGCAATCAGTTGATGAATCTGAATTAAATTAGTTTTTGGAGGTATGGCTCTGTTCGGGGAGTCCTCTGACCTTTCATGAGCACCATGAAATAGCAGAGAGTCAGAGGACAGCAGCAGCATCAGGGAACGGTTACCAGTTTAGGACTGGGAGAGCTTAACTATTCCCCCTACGAACAGAGCAGCAACGATGGAAAATCAAAATGCCACGTTATACACGACAAGAGGAGGTGGGGAGGTGGCGGGCTGCAAAAAGCGAACGCAAGTAGCAAGAGCGAACTGAATCTGCTTTAAATAGCGCCCTGTTTTTAGCTTAGCCATTAGCAGCGAGGGGAGTTGAAACAGCTGATGCAAAACAGCTGATGCAAATCAGTTGATGCACCCGAATTGTTGCCAAAGCGTTAGCAGCGTCTTGACTACTTGGTCTGCCAGAACTGACGCTGACGCTCAATTTCTGTCAGGTCCATTAAGTCAAGAACACACAAGACAATAAAAATTATTTAGAAATTTTTATTGAATAAATGCAATCACAGTTGATGAATCTGAATTAAATTTGTTTTTGGCGGTATGGCTCTGTTCGGGGAGTCCTCTGACCTTTCATGAGCACCATGAAATAGCAGAGAGTCAGAGGACAGCAGCAGCATCAGGGAACGCTTACCAGTTTAGGACTGGGAGAGCTTAACTATTCCCCCCAAACAAACCATACCTTGCAATCCTCTTGAGAATGACATAAGAGGATGGAGTAGACAAAATGCTTATACATTTTATGAATGAATTACTAATTAGTGCAATATGGTTCTGTTCAAATGAGTCTCCTGACCATTCATGAGACCATGAATTAGCAGTGAGTCAGGGGACAGCGGCAGCATTGGTGGACGAGAATGACACGAGGATGGAGTAGACAAAAATTTTGGACTTAAAAGAAAGCCCAAACATACCTGTAAAGACACACATAAGTGTAGCTACTAGGGATGCCACAATTCTCAATATAATATTGAACCGTTCGGTACGGCCTTCACGGTTCAATATGCGCTTGTGAATTGCGGTTTTTCGGTTTTGCATTTAATTAAGTATTTTTCTACAAATTCTATCATTTGCCTCCATCCCAATATACTGAACAACGCGACATACATTCCCACCACACGTTAGTGGTAGTTATACTCACGGAACACTATAGATATTCACAATCACGAAAGTTCATTATTTGCATGCGTTTTAAAGCATTGTTGGCGCGTACGCGGGTTTAACATGCGCTTCTCAGAGCGCACGCACTAAACGCTTGTCAAACACGTTTTTACTGGACTAAGTAGTCGTCTTACTGCGCTAATACTGTCAAATACACACAAGGTTAACATAAACACAGTCGGTTATGTCTAAAGTGAAAGTAAAATCGCCGTGTCTGTATATTAGATGCCCGCAGGTCTTGAAAGCAAATTGACAGCAGGCAGCTAGTGAACACGCGATCCTTAAAGGGACAGTTCACCTCTAAAATGATGTCATTATTTACTCACTCTAATATTGTTCCAAACCTGTATTCATTTCTCATTTTTGAGTGAACTATCCATTTAATGTTAAAGTTAAAGTAAAAAATACCCAAAAATGAAAATTCTGTCATTAATTACTCACCCTTATGTCGTTCGACACCCGTAAGACCTCCGTTCATATTCGGAACACAAATGAAGATATTTTTGTTGAAAGCTGATGGCTGAGAAAGGCTTCAGATAGGCCTCAATTGGCATTCAGTACACTTATACTCCCAAGACCGATAAAAGGCACTTAAAACGTCGTTACAAAGTCCATCTCACCACAGTGACTCTACAACAATCTTACGATGCGACGACAATAGTTTTTGTGCGCAAAAAAAAATCTAAATAACACCTTTATCCAGCTTGTTATTGCCTTCCGCGTGTGCCTCCACGACGCATGCGCGAGAATATGACGTAGCGCCGGGGTTCGGGAATCCATGAAATGCACATTTAAGCCCCATTTTGAGCACTACGCCGAGACCTAAAGCACGATCAATGTAGAATCCAACAGCTTAGACACGCGTGTCTTCCTCTGATTGTAAACAAATCGCTTCTGGGTCATCTGTCCGAACGCCGGATCTGCGTCATATTCTCGCGCATGCGTCGTGGAGGCACACACGGAAGGCAGTAACAAGTTGGATAAAGGTGTTATTTTGATTTTTTTTTTTGCGCACAAAAACTATTGTCGTCGCATCGTAAGATTATTGTAGAGTCACTGTGGTGAGATGGACTTTGTAACGACGTTTTAAGTGCCTTTTATCGGTCTTGGGAGTATAAGTGTACTGAATGCCAATGGAGGCCTATCTGAAGCCTTTCTCAGCCATCAGCTTTCAACAAAAATATCTTCATTTGTGTTCCGAAGATGAACAGAGGTCTTACGGGTCTCGAACGACATGAGGGTGAGTAATTAATGACAGAATTTTCATTTTTGGGTGAACTAACCCTTTAATACAACAAAAGACAAAGAGAAAATCACTCACTGCTCTTGACTGAAAAACTTTAAAGGTCCCATGGCATGGCATTTTTCTATTATTTTATAGTGTTTCCTGAGGTGTACTTATATTGTTAGTATGATTTTTACATCATAAAATGTCATAATTTAGAAATAAAAGGCATTTTGTCTATACTGCTGTTTGCCCTGTGGCTGACTGCCCTGTTTCAAGGGGCACGTCTGCTGTGAGACTTCAGTAAAAACGCCCACAGTGATTGGCTGACATCTTTGCATTTGAAATGAGCGGAGGGGGCGTGGTTTAATGAGGTCTACGACGCATGAGCTGCTGCCAGAGAGACGGATGGACCTGAGTTCACTTCTCATCAGTTCTCTCAGCATGTCTCAGTTCAGGGTGAACTGTTGTAGTTACTAGAATATACTTCAGGTTATTAGTATATTTCTAGTCGGAGGGGCTGTCACTCATGTCAGAAAGTTAGTAACTTTAGTAAATTATGGATCAGCGCTGACTCGAGACGCGAACCGTTTAGAACGATTCAGTCCGATTTGGTGAACTGGTTCGGTTCACTAAAAAGAACCGATTCAAAAGAATGATTCGTTCGCGAACCGGACATCACGGAGACGGAGCGATTGCTAACAAAGTTATTTATAGTAACTACTGAGTTGTGAGAGCGCTGTCTGTCAGCGCGAGTTTATTGTGTTTGTATCTGAGAGTTCTGAATAAACACGAGTCCCAGTCACGCCGAGTCCGTCTTCATCATTATTCTACCAACTTTGTAACACATGCAATGTACCATTACAGCGAGATGAACGAGTTAGTAAGTTTGATTAAAGCATTATTTCTAGATATGTTCCAATCATATGAAAAGCGTCAGTGAGTAACTTACACAGCGCAAACAAAGACACAACAGCAGTAATCGAATGTAATCCAGTTTATTGTGGGGAAAGCTGGCTAGCCTAGCCAAATACCCTCACGCTTAACCCCCTTCTGCTTAATCTCACGCCGCGTTTGGTGCCTCCGCTGTGGGCCAGATGCAGTACTGGGGGTCGGGGATGTTGAAGGCCGAGCTTCGGCGTGCGTGAGGTTTATCTCTAAAGATGTGGCTCTGCCGATGTTAAGCAGAAACTCCCGACTGTATGCACATTTAAGAACAGATAGACGCGACGAGGACGTACAAAAACACTGACTCACAAGATAGAAAACACGAAAACACCGTTCTGTCGGGAGAGAGAGAGAAGCCGCAGTGTGGGCACGAATAATAAATAATTAGCTACACATAAGAAATCACTAATCACAGATCAGAAGGAACTGAAAAAAGACTTCTGTTTTCATTTGTACATCCAAACACTGAGAAACTGCCAGCATTCACTCGTTCACAACCCATGATCTCTTGAGCGTTTGCATGGGTGTGCCAGATTCTCTGGGCGGAGGAAAGGGAGGTAACCGTTCCTGCTTGGACGTCAAACCAGGAGACTTCAGGATTGGCTCGTCTGGCCTGTCATTTTCTCAAAGGCAGAGAAAGACAGCCAGAACTCGGGTTTACACCAATCAACATTTCTATCCACTTGGGGACAATATTCAGGCTAGGGGAACTCATATTAATGTTGAAATACCTCATAAAATGAAAAATTTATGCCATGGGACCTTTAATACAGTAGCTTTAATAAGAATCAGTTTATATTTTATAGTGAAGTCTATGTAGCGTTTCATGTTTACATTTATTCATTCAATTTCATACTTAAATGCTGCTGTACAGCTCTGAGCTGCCAGTGTAAATCTTTATATATATATATATATATACATATATATATATATATATATATATATATATATATATATATATATATATATATATATATATATATATATATATATATATATATATATATATATTATACAATACACTAGGAATGTGTACAAGGGTTTTTTAGTAAAGTTTTAAGTTTAAGTAAAGTTTTTCAATTCTTTTAATTCAAATTAAAGAGTATTCCAATTAAAAAAGTCTTTTTTTCTCCTTAACCTCTTGCTGTTCCTGTCGCTTAAGAATAGAATAGCAAAAAACTGATGTGACAAGCCATCAGAACCGAACCGAAAACCGTGGTTAAAAACCGAGGTATGTATTGAACCCTGGACTAACTGTATTGTTGCATCCCTAGTAGCGACTATGAGTCGCATAAATAATAACTCAACGGGGAATTTGAATTAAAATGAAAGAGACTCGAATTACACTATAATTTATAAATAATTCAGAATTAATGTTTACACCTTAATTTATTCGTCCACCGATATGTAAAAACTTAGAGGGGACTTTGGTAAAGGGAAACAGGTCTATCTAGCTCAAATTAATGAATTCATAGGGAATTTTGAGAGCCTATTTTACAGCCGAGCAAATGACTCTTCCAGCGTTCATTTGAACGGACCGTAAATATCAACTCTGCAGCGGATATTAATATCTGAACAATAGTGAAACACTATTTAACAGTCAGGTAACTTAGATCGGCAGTTCAAGACATTAAATTCATAAGCACATAACACAAGAACAGTTATCTTTGAATACAAACGGAACTTTATTGATTACTCTAACACATCAAACTAATATCTAACATAAACACACACACTCGCACATTCACACACGTTGCAGAAAGGTGAGGCAAAGAATAAGTTTTAAGAGAGAGAAAATATGAAATCCCAAGCAATATATGCATTTATGACACATGACCTGAAGCCACCATTGATCAGTAATTTAACCTCCTATCATTTCTTAAGCAGGGTTATTACATTTGATCTAATGCACCAGTTCAGCTCGGAATCTAGAGGTATTACTTGCGTTTGTGTGTCGTCTCAGACAGGGGATTCTCTTTCCCCGCTGGAGAGGGGTTTTACCGGGTCTTTGATCCGCTAAAAAAGTCTGGTCGTGTCTTTGATCGACGTCTTGGGAAGCCAATCACGTGGCGTGTTGGCGGCTGGATGAAATCTTGTGGGTGTTGTTTGAAGTTAAAGCGCGCTTTTGGAGACTCGTCGTTGAGAAACTTTTGCGGCGGAACTTAACAGAACCCGAGACTTAACGGAAAGAAAATAAACTTTAAGTAAAAGAAAGGATAGTGAGAGAAGAGCAGATGGCCTGAATAAATCGTTGTTTAACCCATTTCCTATGATCTTGGTCTGCCACGATCGTCAGATCGTCTCCTGGGAGCTCTCTGTTCAGAACTCAACTCTGGTCAAACTGCTAGGACTCAACTCATCTCTGAACGAACAGGCCTTGAACCGGCTCGAACTGCTGGCTCTGAACAGGCTGCGAACTAGCTGTGAACAGACGTGAACCGACTTGAACAGACTCTTCGTTCGTGTTCTGAGATTAAACTCAAATATTTCCCCATCCCCTGGATGGGTTCTGGCCAATTAGGGTTCAGGGGTGACTGTGTCTCCACCCCTCCCATAAAATTGGGTTATCTATAGTAATTTAGTTTCCTGCTCTTAAGCAGAGAGTAAATTTAGACCTAATTTCTTACTATAAGGACATGATCAATTCTATAAAGATTTCATTCAGCTCATCTGTTGGATTATACCCATACGAACACAAAGGTATCAAACACGGTGCCTTTTCATCCACTCATTCAATAGTTACATAATTGCATGAATTGGGAGTGATATACATGCATAATAGTCATGTGTATCAGTTGTAACACACTAACAAGCTATGTCAAAGGCTATTTGAATGAAAGTCCAATAATCAGTGATTTGATGCACTCCATATGTAACAGTTTCTGTGAGTTTGCTTGGAGTTTTAGCTGTGTCACGTGGAGTTCATTTACTGGTCATTGAAAAGACAGAGATCTGGTTTGTTTCTTTGTCTTGTGATCACAACGAGTCCTTTGTCCTCTTTGTCTAAAATTTGGTCAAAAGTCCATTGGAAATCGAGTAATTATTATCTAAAAACTAGTAGCTCCGGGCAGAATCGAGCCTCCGTCTCTCTGGTGATAAATGGTCGATTTCTTGGGGTCTGGAGCTGAATTTAGGCTTTGTAAAAGGGATGTTTATTTGATCGAATCATTTGGAAGATTCATTCATCTATATGTCTACGCCCACAATTGCTACATAAGGCATGTTTACATGTAAAACAGGGCGCATCCACCGGCTAATGCTAATCGAAGCATATAAGTTACATTTAAACAATTAAAAAATACAGTTAATTAAAGTACACACCTCCAGAAATATCCCAATACAACAATCATACAAACATGTCTTAAATTATTATTTAGGTTAACCAAAGCAGTCGACATATATTATTTGATGAAAAGGCCAGCAATACCGAAGGAAAAAAACGAACACGCTAGGAGCACCGAGAGCGCCACTAATGAGTATCCCACCAGAAACAACATACTGTAGTTCCGGGAAGAAAACTAGCTGTGACTAAACGTAGCCTAATTGAACTATAAAAATCTGAAAACGGTTTATATCAAATTAAAATGATTAGTGATAGTTATTAGTCTATTTTCCATGTTTGATTAGACAAATGTGTGTAATTAATGGCTCACAAAAATGGCTAAAAATCGCAAAGCTGCAGATGGCAGATTTTAATAGGCTATTACAGTTTAAATTATGACAGTATTAAATCACATGTTTAATTCAAAGTCAGAGTACTTCTTATTTATTCTTAAGGAGCCTGTTTGGTTTAGTTTAACCATACATGTTAATTAATGCATTAATTATCAAACATGTACTAACATGTATTAATGCTGCTGTTATTCATGCATGAATCCTTATGACTCCTGTCTTAGTTCATGATAGCTCCTCATTTGTTCATGATTAGTTCATATCTTCACTAATCATGAGTTCATGTTTAATAAACTATTAATTAATGTATTAATACATGATTATTCATGTACTGTTATTGTAAAGTGTTATCATAAAAAGTTTTCATATTTTTTTGCAAGTACTGATAGTGTACGGGATTTCCTTTGATTTGTTGAGATTTTTGGATTTGGATATCCTTTGTCCCACGCACCTATCCATTACCTACAGGTGTGCGATGGTAATTGTGCTATTTAGATTGTAATCTAAATCGAAAATAAAATTAGATTAATATCATAAGCCTAAAGTGTAGGCAGACGTTTGAATGTTTAGTTTTCTCTACCATTGTCGCTAATTAAGGAGGGACTTTCATGTTGTGCATGTTGTAGCTCCACAAAAGAGACAGCTCTCTCTTCTGGATTTCAAATAGCAAAAATGCTTTATAGACAAAATGTCTTAATATCGCCACACATAAAAATTACTGGCAAGATAATGTCTATATAGCAACAATAAATAGTATGTGTATGTTCTTAATCTCTCTAGTACCGACAGCAGAACTGGTAATGTCGCAGCTTATCGATATTGCAGTCTTTTATAATTTAGCCCCGGGGCCCATTTACAGTTTTTTAGGATTGCTTAAGCACGATTTTCAAAACAGGGCCTGTGTTTTCAAAACACTACACATAATTAGCACAACCACACACACAATTAGCAAAACACTACAGATCCTTTGCATAATTAAACACTCTTGTAAAAACTATACACTTCTGTTTAAAAACCACACTTTGTTACCATATGAAACCCACACGTTTCACATTACTATACTCTGTTTGCACGAGTTACACTCTGCTGTGATAAACCTAAAACACTTTTAGCACTTCTACTTCCCTATGATTAGAGTAGGCTACCATCAACAAAGTGCAAATATAATGTGAATCCATCAAACACTACACAAGACCAATGTTGCAGACTGAAGAAACTAATTTCTCAACATGCCCAAAATGTTGACATGGACATTCATAATACTGTAACAAAATGTCACTTTACGTATTGTACTGTAAGTTTACTGTAAAAAAAAAAAAAAAATCTAGTCATTGTCTCTTCGCCTAGCTGGATCTGGCCAGAGATTTTCATCAACATCGCAGGCAATGTTGTCAGTAGCAAGACACCTTGGAAAGAAACGTCTTGAATGACAAATCCATCCTTGCATTGCTGCTACCTCCATCTGGTCACAGGCCTCCTCCATGGCTTGGATGAGGGGTACCTCAGCCTGGAGACGGAGATCATATACCTTCCACCGCCATGCCGAGAAAAACTCTTCTATAGGGTTGAGGAATGGAGAGTATGATGGAAGATATAGGACGGTGAAATGTGGATGTTGCTGAAACCAGTTCTGAACCAGAGCAGAGCGGTGGAAAGACACATTGTCCCAGACAACAATGTATTGCATATGATCGATTTGATTTGCTGCTGTTATGTTGTACAATTGGTCCAAGAATGTAAATATGAGTGCTGTGTTGTAAGGGCCCATATGGGCATGGTGGTGGAGGACCCCATTCTGTGTAATGGCTGCACAGAGTGTTATATTACCCCCACGTTGCCCTGGGACATTGACTATAGCCCTGTGGCCAATGATGTTTCTTCCCCTCCTTCCTGTTCTCGTCAGGTTGAACCCAGCCTCATCTACGTAAATGAACTCATGCTGGATCTCCTCTCCATCCATTCGTAAAACTCCCTGAAGAACAGCTGTTCTGTGAACATAGGAGGCCTTCCCCCTTGTCGTTCCTGACCCTCAATCCTATGTAGAAAAAAACATACAGTATACAATAGTACAGTAATTTCACAGGAAAAGGTAACAGAAGTGCTGATAGAGTACTGTAAGCAGTTACTGAAACCATGCAGATGTTTTTGATATGATGATGTTTTTACAATACCTATCACTGCATGAAAAGTGGGATTTTCGACCCCGTAAACGCCTGTATACTCCCGGAAATCTCCCTAATTTTCGGCAGTTTTCGACAATTTAGAGGCAGCGAACGCCGCGTTCGTCTGTGCCACAAATTGTCGTAAACGAACCATGACGTAGGTGGAGAGCCCCCCGCTGAGACCGCGCGGAGGTGCTACGCCTCTAATTAGCATATGAATAGCAGCGAAACCAGAGAGTCAATGGCCAGACTTGAATTTACTCACTCACTATTGGCTGAAGCCACATTTAAAAAAGAAAAATCCCTCGTGATTGGTTGGCAGATCACTGCAAACCAATCATTATTGGTCCCCCTGGCTCATTATAAATGTAAACCCCAATAATAATAATAAATATATAATTTATTTTGTAATAATTTGTTTTATATTAATGTTATTGTGCTATTAAGTATTCATACCATCAAGGAATATATGGGAAAATTATACGGACCGTGCCGTTTATTCAAAGAAAGAGCTTAATTTATAAGCATACAGCTGTTCATTCAAAGAAAGGGCTTCATTTATAAAACACAGCTGTTTATTCAAAGAAAGAGCTTTATTGTTAAACACACAACTATGTACAGTGCAGCAGTAATGTCCCGTAATGTAATGTAAAGTTCGGCGTGCTCCAGGCTGCGAGAGGGCGGTGGCCGCACAATCCATCCAGACACCCCGTCAACAAAGCCGTCTTCCTCGTCAGATATGAGTTCAATGGTCGCGGACTTCCAAATGTCCACCTCATCCAGCACACTTTCGCTTCCAGCAACTGTAATACAATCCATAAAGACAATAAGCAACCTGAAAAATACTCACATTGACAAAAAACGGATCTAATATAATAAATCTTACCCTTTTTCTTCTTGATCGACTTCGCAGTTTCCGCCTGCGATGTAAGTTCAGGTTGTTTGTATCTGAAGCTCCGGTCGATTCATAATATGTCTTACAGGCAGCTGGAAAACAATTACATGAGACTGGTATTAATAAAAACAGTCACGGTAAAATTAAACAAGGAATGAGAAACACATTAGAAGTTACTTACACACAATTTCTTTGTGATCAGCGGTTAAATCTGGACTCGCGGAAATCGCTCCAAGCAGATAAGAGCTCACGGCTTCGTTATGAGGCGAGGATAGTCTGTGAAAACAAAATGTGCAGTTTTAAGCTCGGATCTATTAACGCATCCATTTCCTTATACAGCTGAATAAAAGCATATTCTTTAAATTGTAACGTTACATTACCCATGCTCTGGTTCATAGCGCCTGCAGTTTGCCTCAGAGTTGTGAAGACGAAGACAGCTGAAAATTAGTTGAAAAAGTTAGCCGCGTCCATGCAGAGGAGTTGAAGGGGAGCTGAAGGCGAAATGGCGTCCTGTCGTTGTTGATCACGAAAAAGCAAAGCAGCAAAAACACAAAGCAAAAAGAGTCCAAGGGTCCGTCCACACGGAGACGCGTATCACTGTATACGTATACATTTTTTTATCGTATTGGCGTTTCGTCCACACGGATCCGGCGTTTTGGGAGACTAAAACCGGTATTTTTTGAAACCGGGTCCTAAAGTGGATACGTCTGAAAACGACACCCTTGCGGTTTCGTGTATACGGCCAATCCGTCTATTTTGTGAAACGATGATGTCATCACACCACGTCCTGCGCAGGGAAGACTTAAAGGGGATACAACTACGGGCACTGGGCATGCGCACATCAATACTGCGTTGTTTAATTACTGTATTTGCATTATTATAAGGGTATGTTTAGGGTTGGGATAGGTGTATGTGTTAATAAAACACATCTGATAAGTAGCAAATTTACTTATTGTTATTTTATTGTGAGATTTTACCTCACCTCCGACTGTTGCCGTACCCCTTCTAGCCACAACTCTTCTTCTCCATTTTTAGTGTATTTCTGTGGCAGAATTACAGTGCCACATACTGGCCTGGCATGTATACTACATCGTTTTGAGCCGTTTTAATGCTCTCGTGTGTACGCTGATATATCTTGAAACGAGGAAAAAAAAAGATCGGATAGGGAAAGTTCTGGCTTCGTGTGGACACGGCCCAAAACACGTCTGTTTAAAGCTCGTCTTCAAGTTTTGTACACGTCATGGCCATGACCTGTGTGTGTGTGTGTGTGTGTGTGTGTGTGTGTGTGTTTCTGCCTGCATAGATGTGTGTGTGTGTGTGTGTGTGTGTGTGTGTGTGTGTGTGTGTGAGAGAGAGAGAGAGAGAGAGAGAGAGAGAGAGAGAGAGAGATCAAGAGTCAGGAAATCAGTCCACAGAGGGGCTTAATTTATCCCTATATTCTTCAACCTCATTGAGGTTTCAGACCACCAAGGAGCTCCAAAAAAACCTATTATATTTATTTTCACTTTATTTAAGTTAATGGGTGTGGCAAAAGTGCTTCAATTACATATAGGCATAACACCGTAACTTTTTATTTTGTGTGTATTTTTTTTTTTTTTACATGGTTATTGCTAATGACATACAGAGTAATTAATCTACTCTGTTTGCCCGGACAAGTTGAATCTACTTAAAAAATTGGAGCAAACTGGTTGCCCTAAAAAATTTTTTTAGTAATGTGAACTAAAACGAGTACATTTAACTGAAAAATGTTTTAGTTTAAAAAATTCAGAACCTAGATAAAACTCCCCCTGCTGCTACTCTGATTTGCATTTGTGTAGCTCACAGCATGTTCATTTACATGATAAAGCCTCCCCTAGAATTAAGGGGAGGGGGGGTCATGGGGGGACAACTGCCAAGCAAGGCCCACGTCAATTTCCGTCAATTTACGGCAGTTTTCGGTGTTGCCTGCAAATTGCTGTGCACAGTCGTAAACCTGAAGTTTCACGGCAATCTACAGTGCCACATACTGACAAAAATCCCACTTTTCATGCAGTGTATTTTCCAGTCTAAATGTTCTTATCACACTTGCCACTGTGTATCGGCTTAGATTTGGCTGTACTCGCAGTCCAGCCTCCCTCAGCATCAGGCCGTGGTTGACAACGTGGTCAACCAGTGTTGTGCGGATCTCATTTGTCAGATTCGGTCCTCTTTGAGCACCTTTTTGTCTTCCTCTTCCTCTACCTCTACCTCCAGCATGGCCTCCATCTCTTCCTCTGTTGATTCCTCCTCTGTTGATTCCTCTTCCTCCCCTTCCTCCTCCTCCTTGTCCTCCTCGTTCTCCTCCTCGTCTTACTCTTTCTCTGACTCTTTCCATTGTGCTTGAACTCACCTGCTGCTTTTTATAGTGCTTATACACCTGATTGGTGTGTCTACAATTAAGCAAACAAGTGTTTGCACACCTGATGACTGTGTTGAACCAATTGGTTGGACGGTGCGGTAATTTGACAGTCAGTGCTTTGGTATTGCAAGGAAGTGACTTCATGATAGATGTTTGTGGGTAATGTATGTTAAGTGTGTTTAGTGTTTTGCTAATCACTGTGTGTAGAGTTGTGCAACAAGTGTGAGGTTGACAATGTGCTTATAGTTGTGCAAATATGTGCTGATGTTTTGCTTCTTGAGTGTAAGGTTTTGCTAATAGTGTACTACTTTTAATTTTATTGTGTAAGCAATCCAAAAAAACTGTAATACCAGTTCCCTTTTCGAGAGAATCACTCTTATTGCGTAGCATACGCTGGGGGAACTCCTGTTTAGGAAAATTTCAGCAAAATTTTATCCTTAACCTCTTAACAAGCGCCCCATTTTTGTGGAATTTTTTGAAAACGATATACCCAAATGAAAATGTCTGCAGCTCTTAAACCCTATGGTCTATATTCATAAACCTGGTCTTATTTTAAACTAGACACTTGAAATATTGCTACCCAAGAGTCATAATAACTCAAAGTAATATGGGAACAGAGTAATATACATGTAAATATACATGTAAGTGACTCACGTTTTTTGTTTTTTGTATTCACTTAGGGAAAAAAATATTATAATTTAATGTTAAGAGCCTGAAAATAACTTAAATATAAAACTGAATGTCTAATCATGTCATGATTCAAATATGAGGATGATTCTCTCAGTAATGTAGCTTCTGTGAGCTTTTATGTCAAGAAAAGTCTAGGCGTCATTTCAAAAAGGCCATTTATTTCAGAACATTTGCTATTGTAAAGAGTAGTTTTTCATTCAAATAAATCTGCAATAAACTGCAATATACTACTAATTATAATGGATAAACAGTTACTGAAAAACTAAAGCAACTATTTACAGAGATTACAAAGTGTAAAAAACTCATTTAGCTGATGGGAAGCGTCAGTGAGAGACAGCGCGCTCCACTGGAGTTGCGCCATGGAGAACGTGCAGCCAGCGCGCAAACTGTATTCACCAAAGCCTACTTACGCAAACTGCGCAAGATAATGCCTTTTGATTGGTTACTAAGTCCATCAATCAAACCTTTGTTGGAAAGGCATTGGCTGGGCACCGAGTGCCTTTATCCAACGAAAACCATGGGCGCAATGATTGACAGCTCACCAAGCCTGTAAGGCACTTCCTCTATATGATGCATCCCAGAAGAGTCTCTGATTGAAGGAGAGAGACGGGGGAGGGTTTAAAATACGTGGGAGAAGCCATTCTAGCAGGGGGAGTTTGCCAGACACGGAATAGAATCGATATTTCATTGAAAATGGACATGATTGATCACGCTAACTCAAAACTCTCTTGCAAACAACGGAGGATTTTTAGTTTTTTCCCTATTTTTTCGTTGTTTTGGATTAAAAAGTGGGATGCATTTTGAAGAGTGGACTCTTACACAGAGATGTATGCGGGTGTTTATTGGATTCGTCCGATCTGATCTGAACGACAGGAGATGAAAGATGAGTAACGCTGATATTTTTCTAATGTTTACATGGCTGGTCCTTTAGGGTTTCATTTAACCCTTTCCTCTCTGGTGTATTTATTGCAAAAACAAGTTCAGAACATGAATCTTGAGTGTTTTAGCTTTCAAATGATGCATAGTTTGTGATAGTTGATTGAATATTTTGTATAAAACAAAAGTAAATAAAAGTACACACCCCCCCACTTCCGTCAACCCCCCCGTCCACGAACCGGTGCGGGTTAAGAAGTTAAATGTATCTATGTAAAACGCAGTGCAGCTGCACTGCAGACCCAACAGAGCGTATAGCCTCGCTGATCGGCTGTGCTGCAGCAACTGCAGGAACTTATGCTGAGTCGGCTGAGAGGGAGGAACCAATAAGCTGACTACCCATGCTCCCACCTAAACAGTCCACCTGAATTTGCATAGCGAGTCGAGTCGGAATCACGAGTCGAGATGGCGCCGAGGATGGCCGCAACGTCGCAAGCTCTGCTGAAACATTGTAGTTTTTTGTTTGTTCTGTTTATATTTTTTGTGTTTTTTGTCTTGGATGTTGTCTGCCTCACTACGTACGACAGACAGACACTTTTGGACATTGGTTCGGCAATCGCACACCGAAAACCGGACTTTAAATTCTCCAGTGACGAACCGCTGCTTACAAACACAGCAGCGGATCCTTTTGTTTGGGCGGCCCGACCACGGAAACGCCGCCGGAGAAGGGGAAGCAGAGCCGGCGTGCTCATCAGAGTAAGACGCCGCGCAAACCGACCCCCGCTTCCCAGTATTTTACTGGCAAATGTTCAGTCTCTGGACAATAAACTCTGCGAGCTGAGAGCACAGATCTCTTTCCAACGAGAGACGAGGGACTGCTGCATTATCTGCCTTACAGAAACTTGGATGTCCGCTGAGATTCCAGATTCGGCCATCGAAACCAGGGGGTTCTCCGTGCATCGGATGGACAGAGAAAAAGATCTCTCCGGGAAAAGCAAAGGCGGGGGTGTATGTTTTATGATCAACCGATCCTGGTGTGATCAGAGGAACGTACATTCTATCAAGTCTTTCTGTTCTCCTGATCTGGAATTTCTCACGGTTATGTGTCGACCATTCTGGCTACCGAGGGAATTCACAGCGGTGTATATTCCCCCACAAGCCGACATAGACCAGGCACTGAAGGAACTGTATAGGACAGTGAGTGAGCAGGAAACCGCGCATCCTGAGGCTGCGTTTATTGTGACCGGGGACTTTAACAAAGCCAACTTCAAGCGCATCGCACCCAAATACCACCAACATGTTAGCTTCAACACACGAGGGAACCGAGTTCTGGATCATTGTTACTCTCCCTTCAAGGATGGTTACAAATCACTCCCGCGCCCACCATTTGGCAAATCGGATCACGCTTCCATCATCCTTTTGCCCGCATACAGGCAGAGGTTGAAACAGGAAGCACCCGCCCTCAGAACCATCCAGTGCTGGTCGGACCAATCAGACTCTATGCTACAAGACTGTTTTGATCACGCGGACTGGGAGATGTTCCGGTCGGCCTCTGATGACGACATCGAGGTCTACGCCGATAGCGTAACGTGTTTCATCAGGAAGTGCGTAGAAGACGTTGTTCCGACCAAAACAATACGGCTGTACCCAAATCAGAAGCCGTGGCTAAATGTGGATGTTCGCGCGGCACTCAATGCGCGGACCTTCGCCTTTAACTCCGGTAATGCGGAGGAGCATAAACAAGCAAGTAATGCCCTCCGGAAAACCATCAGAGCAGCAAAACGCCAGTACAGGGACAAGATTGAAGGACAGTTCAACACCACCGACTCCAGAAGCATGTGGAGGGGAATTAACACCATCACGGACTACAAAGGGAACACAAACTCCACCGTGAACACCGCTGCCTCTCTCCCGGACGAGCTAAACACCTTCTATGCTCGCTTTGAGGGAACTAACACCGCCCTCGCGGAGAGAGAGCTCGTGGCTGAAGATACAGAGGTTAGTGCACTCTCCGTATCTGTAGCGGATGTAACCCGATCCTTCCGGCGGGTGAACGTCCGTAAAGCCGCTGGTCCAGACGGCATTCCGGGCCGCGTCATCAGAGCGTGCGCGCGCCAACTGGCTGGAGTTTTCACGGACATCTTTAACCTGTCCCTCTCCCTGTCTGTGGTCCCCACATGCTTCAAAACGTCCACCATTGTTCCTGTACCGAAGCAAGCAAAAACCACCTGCTTAAACGACTGGCGTCCTGTTGCTCTGACCCCCATCATCAGCAAATGCTTTGAGAGACTAGTCAGAGACCACATCTGCTCTGTTCTCCCCCCCTCACTGGATCCACTGCAGTTTGCACACCGCAAAAACCGCTCCACTGCTGATGCCATTTCATCCACTATTCACACTGCACTCTCCCACCTGGAAAAGAGGAACACATATGTGAGAATGCTGTTTGTAGACTACAGCTCAGCATTCAACACCATTGTGCCCTCCATACTTGACATTAAACTCCGGGCTCTCGGCTTAAACAGCTTGCTATGCAGCTGGATCCTGGACTTCCTGTCAAACAGACGCCAGGTGGTCAGAATGGGCAGTAACATCTCCTCACCACTGACTCTCAACACTGGAGCCCCTCAGGGCTGTGTTCTCAGCCCACTCCTGTACTCTTTGTACACACATGACTGTGTGGCAACCCACAGCTCCAACACCATCATCAAGTTTGCTGACGATACGACGGTGGTAGGTCTCATCACTGACAATGATGAAACGGCCTACAGAGAGGAGGTGCATACTCTGACACGGTGGTGTCAGGAGCACAACCTCTCCCTCAACGTCAGCAAGACCAAGGAGCTGGTGGTCGACTTCAGGAGGAATGAGAGGGAACACCGCCCCATCACCATCAATGGAGCACCGGTGGAGAGAGTCAGCAGCTTCAAGTTCCTCGGTGTCCACATCACAGAGGAACTCTCATGGTCCATCCACACCGAGGCTGTTGTGAAGAAGGCTCATCAGCGCCTTTTCTTCCTGCGACGGCTGAGGAGGTTTGGAATGAGCCGGCACATCCTCACACGCTTCTACACTAGCACCATAGAGAGCCTGCTGACTGGCTGCATCACCACCTGGTACGGCAACAGTACCGCCCGCAGCCGCAAAGCCCTGCAAAGGGTAGTGCGCACGGCCAGCTGCATCATCGGAGGTGAGCTTCCCTCCCTCCAGGACATTTACGCCAGGCGGTGTGTGAAGAGAGCTCAGAGGATCATCAGAGACTCTAGCCACCCGAGCCATGGGCTGCTCTCACTGCTGCCATCAGGCAGACGGTACCGCAGCATCAGAACACGCACCAGCCGACTCCAGAACAGCTTCTTCCCACAAGCAATTAGACTCCTGAACTCTTGATCCATCAGGATCATAACACACACTGGACAGAATATCACTCAGCACAACCCACTGTAGATACACACACATTATATACACATTTATTATAATTTATTATTTATCATATAGCACCTATTGTACATTGGATCTCTACTGTGAATAATAATGTATACTGTACATTGTATATTATTATTATTATTATTATAGCGTAATGTATATTGTTTAATGTATGTTTTAGTGTGTATATTGTTTAAAGTATATTGTTTAAAGTATATGTATATTGTAAGTATGTGTATATTGGTTAAAGCTGTGAGAACCACACTCACATTGTGTAAATTATTTATTGTTTATTGTAGAGTTTACTGTGCAGTGAGTAATTGTGGGCGCATCAGTGTAATCTGATGCTGCTCTAAATGTTGTACATGTCATGTCGTGACTACTATGTTGCTCGGAACTGCACCAAGAATTTCACCTGCTGTTGCACTTGTGTACATGGCTGTGTGACAATAAAGTGATTTGATTTGATTTGAGTCTATAAAAGACTGTGTCACGCCATAGGAACTCAGTTTAAATCTCCTTCAGCGACTCTTCACTTCGCTGATCTCTGGACCTGAAGCTGCCGTCGAAAAAGCACCTCAGCGGAATCTGTGCACTTCTGAGGACGTCGGAATCATCCGCCTTCAGTCGCCGTCGTTCCAGCTGCGCTATCCGGCGTTATATATCCTTTACTGCTTTCTGTGTATTATTCTGTAACGAGTGCGTTGTTTCAAATGCCTCGTCCCACCTGTGCCTCGTGCAGAGGCCCCATGCAGAGTGGTGATCGTCACATCATTTAGGCGTTGTGTCTCGGACGAAACCACGCCCTTGCTGCACTCTCTTAGGGCGGCTGCCCGGTGTCCGATGAGATGGCACTGCCGACCCTGCGGGCTCGATGATCCCGCTCCATCCGCTCTCCCTCTTGGACTGCGCAGGAAGAAGCTCCGCGACCAGAGGCTGCCGGTCTCGCCCTCACCGGTCATACACTCTGCCTAATCTCTCCTCGGGCCGCGCTGTAGCACTGCAGACAGAGAATACCAGAGTATACGAGCGATTCCACAGCATGCGCACGCGCCCTCCCCTCAGGTATCGTTCTCACAATCCTCTTCGCCGTCTTCAGCTGAGTCACCGTATTTTGCCCGCCCTCCGCTAGAGGACGGCAGTCAAAAGCGACGCACCCATCCAAAGCTCTGGCTGCTGGAGATGTCGAGAGAACAGCTTACGTCACAGCCTGCTCTCACTGCAGCGTACATAAAATGGCGGCCAGGTTATGACAGCGCACACTCTCTATTTGTCTGGAGATGTTGAGAGCGTGTCATACGCCACATCGCGTGTGCGTTGTTAGGAGGGACTTACTGTTTTCACTCTCTACACTTCTCCCAGTTCCCTCTACGCAGGCGACTAGAGAGGTTCAACACTGCAGTAAACGAGCCTGTTATGAAGCATGCACGCCTGCACTGTATTAACAGCGATCCTAATAAAAGCTGCACACAGGTTTGCCTGTTCGAGCCCTGCTCTCACAGGCTTCTCAGCGAGTCTCAATTTAGAGTTTTTCCTCTGTTATACTGTAGGCAGTGAGTCCATGATACAGTGTGCACCCCTGCATATAGCACTGTTATCTCAGCGCCACAAAACCGCAGCGGCCGGATTACCACCACAAACTTCCTTTACGTTCTCCCAAACCCCCTTTATTCAGGTGGCCGGAGATGTAAATATTGCAGTCAAATAACCTGTTGTCAAATAGGTTCATCTGCACACTAACGCTGGCCGCCACCACACTCTCTCAATCTGTGTCTCTCAGTCACAGCGCAGCACTCTCGCACCACAAGCGCTGTCCCCTGCAGTCAGGTGACTGGAGACTTCAATTTCACAGCCAACGAGCCTGTTATAAAAACACGCTCGTCTGTACACAGACACCGTTTTCACGGCGACCTAAATAAAACACGAAAAGAGCTTTTTCTATGTAGGAAATGTGCCCCCTTACAGTCTGCACCCCTGCAGCCAAGCACTTTTCACACAGTGCACTCGCACCACGAGCACTCTGAATGGGAGGCGCGCGCCCACACCACTTGCCGCCAAGCATAAATCACAAGAAGAGCTTTTCATATGTAGGCAGTGTGCCAACTACACAGTACGCACCCCTGCAAAAGCACTTTACATTCACAGCACCCGCTGTCCCGTGCTACGAGTGCTATGAATGTAATGCGCGTGCCCACCACAAAACATTATCAATATCCCCAATGTGTCACAAGAACAAAACAACCAGGCTACCGGGTCCCTTTCACAAAGCGTCCCGTCCCTGAATGTAATTCAGCCCCTAGCTACATGTATCCAGGAATGGCAGGCCATCCCAGGCATATCAAAATGGGTTTTGAACATTGTAAATCGAGGCTACTCGTTGCAGTTTGCTCTAAGACTCCCAGGCTTTCACGTCGCGGTCGAGACCTCGGTGTGAAGCAGCGTGAGTCACGTGCTTTGCCAAGTGTCAAGTTATGAGGCTGCTACAGAAGGGAGCGATAGAAGCCGTGCACCTGTCGCTAAGCGAGTCAGGCTTCTACAGCCGCTACTTTCTCATTCCAAAGAAGGATGGCGGTCTCATACCCATCCTAGATCTCAGACAGCTGAACAAAGCGCTGATGAAGCGCAAGTTCAGAATGCTGCCTATGAAACA
This sequence comes from Gobio gobio, assembly GCF_949357685.1. Classification (NCBI taxonomy): domain Eukaryota; kingdom Metazoa; phylum Chordata; class Actinopteri; order Cypriniformes; family Gobionidae; genus Gobio; species Gobio gobio. The sequence continues at coordinate 35,943,320 of NC_137102.1, read as the reverse complement.
AATCCTCTCGCAAATTCGCCCGGGGGATTGGTTTTTCACTCTGGATCTGAAAGATGCATACTTTCACATTCAGATAGCGCCCCATTACAGGCCATCCTTGAGATTCGCCTTCGAGGGGCAGGCTTATCAGTACACAGTCCTACCATACGGATCTCTGGCGCCCCGCATTTTTACGAAATGTATGGACGCAGCACTAGCGCCCCTGAGACTACCTCGATGATTGGCTTGTCATACCCCAATCAGAGACTCAGTTGATGACTCACAGATCCTGGCTCCTCAACCATCTAGAATGTTTGGGTCTCAGGATCAATATGGAGAAGAGTGCACTATAAGAGGCCCATTTATACTTCTGCGTCGAGAGTACGCCGTTGTGTACGCAGTAGGCTACGAGCATAGCCGACGCCGTCGTGAGCATTTATACTTCTGCGCTGTTGTCTGCGTCAATGTGCAATTACACATGCAGACGCTAGGAGGCAGTGTCCTCGGGCATGTTGGTGTAATCAAGACAACAGCCGAAGAAGAAGCAGTTTGTTGTGTAGAATGTGTGCATTCATGTCGGATTATCAGCAGCAGTGAGAGAGCGGCTTTTCTTGCAGCTTGAGTTGTTGTATCTAATACAAATTAAGCATCTCTAGTTGATTTGTAAAGTTAAATAAGGCGATCTGGCGCTGGAATGCGTTTGTGAAATCATGCAGAGCTCGTGGCCGCTGTTTTCAGCAGCGGTGGCTCGAGCAATCGATTGCTGTTGCGGAGACTTCATTCACGAAATGTACCCTAATGTGTCCCTGTTCTTGATATGCAATCACTGATTAACATCTTTGGTTTTAATGCGAAAATAAATAAACTATACTCAGCGGATCTATGTATTTATTTACTACCATAAAGAATCGCTGGACTGCATAATATTGTGTTATAGCAGACGTAAGGAACTATCATCCAATTTCTGGACACACAAACACACTCCTATCGCAGATTTTTTATTTATTTATTGACCTGAGGGAAGGGTTCTGGCAGACCAATCACAGAGCTTGCGGTCCGCTTAGAATTGACGCGTTGTTACATTTTTGGAGAGGTGCGCGTCAGGGTACGGCGTAGGGTACGGCGTATCCAACGCGTCTATGCGTAGGGTACGCCGTACCCTCTGCGTGCACTCGACGCAGAAGTATAAATTGGCCTTAACACTCCTTTTAAAATGTTTTAGAGGATGTTAGGTCAGATGGCCTCAGCATCAGCAGTATTAGAACTGGGCTTATTGCACATGCGCCCCCTCCAATATTGGTTAAAGAGCCGCGTCCCAGCCTGGGCGGGGCGTCCGGGCCGGTTACGCATCAAAGTGAACCACAGCTATATCAAAGCTCTGGCTCCTTGGTTAGCGACCAACTGGTACCAATCGGGTGTGAGCATAGGCTCGATTACGAGATGGAAAGTAGTCTCGACAGATGCATCCGACCTAGGTTGGGGTGCCCTGCACCAGGGCAAGCCACTCTCCGGCCTCTGGGCATTATCGGAGAAGAGGCTGCACATAAACTGTCTAGAGATGAAAGCGGTCATTATAGCGCTGAGAGTTTTCCTTCCGTACTTAAAGGGACACCACATGCTGGTCCGAACGGACAACACGGCAGTAGTGGCTTACATAAATCGCCAAGGCGGCCTGAAATCATACAGCCTGCATTCCATGGCAAAACACCTCCTTTTATGGGCAAGGTGCAACTTCAGCCCGCTAAGAGCAGCTCATGTGCCAGGTATCCTGAATCAGGGGCCGGATATGTTATCCAGAGACAATGTTCCCACAGGGGAATGGTCGCTTCACCTTCAAACGATTTAGCTGATATGGAGTATCTTTGGTGCGGCGAAGGTAGACCTGTTTGCCTCAGAAGACAATACTCATTGACCAATATATTTCTCCAAACACAGGGATGCGCTGGCCCATGATTGGCCCAGACACCCTCTGTATGCGTTTCCTCCTGTCACAATGATACCTCAGGTAATCAGAAGGATCAGGGAGGACAAATGCGCTGTACTTTTCGTAGCCCCGCTGTGGAGAAATCAGATATGTACTCAGAACTGACTCAGATGCTAGAAAAAGCCCCACGGCCAATACTGCTGAGGAAAGACCTCCTCACACAGGCGAAAGGGAAAATCTAGCATCCCAGACCCAATCTATGGGCCCTTCATGTATGGCCCATCAACGGGTGTCCGGGAACCTCCCTGAAAAAGTACTAAATACTACTTCCGAGGCTAGAGCCCCCACAACTAGTCTTCTCAGACTAGTGTAATTCACAAAACCTGTACCCACAGTCATGTGATGTGGCAAAAGTGCTTTATTTCCTGCAAGAGCTCATGGACGTGGGTCGTTCCCCGTCCACGCTCAAAGTATATTTGGCTGCAATAGCGGCGTATCACATCCAGGTGACGGGTCAGTCCCTGGGGAAATGCGAGCTCATAACGCGTTTTCTTAAAGGGGCTAGAAGGCTGAATCCGCCTCGCCCCTCTTTAGTTCCCATATGGGACCTTTCCACAGTCTTACAGGCTATGAAAGGAGCACCATTTGAACCACTACAGTCAGTAAGCTTAAAAGCACCTTTCACTTTAAGTTGCTTTTTTGCTGGCTTTAGCGTCTGTAAAGAGAGTAGGTGACCTGCATGCACTTTCAGTGAGTGAGACATATGTCTAAAGAAACGTTGAAATGTCAGGTTATAAATAATGTAAATCAAATCGAAAACAAATATTCTCTGTTTATGTAATCTGTTTGAAAAAGAGAGAGATGTCAGTCGTTCGCCAGCTTCTTTATTATCCGCTAATGCAGCCACGCCCACTTTTGAAATTCAAATACTGACGTGATCCATGCAAACAGAGTGGATTAGTGTATGTACTTTACATCGTTTTGAGACGTGGTGAGGAATAATCCTGGAATAATTTACCTGAACTGATCCAGTCGATGATAGTGAGGTAAGTTTATTCTGTTAGTTTCTGTTAATATTAAACCACAAAAAAAACTGTTTAAATATGAATCCTGTTGCAACATAAAATGTCATAGACGTAAGACTGTTTAGACAAGATTTCTTTGGCCTGTTTTGGACAGATTATGAAGTGTTTACTGTAAAATAGCCTAGTGTCACAACAATAAAGCTTTTGTTTTTGCTCAGATGTTATAAGTTTTGTGTACAATAGGCTACTTGTTGTAGCCATTAAAATGTATTTTGTTTCATATTGATGTTTAAATATTATAGCCTAATGTTATTAGTGCCCAAGCACCGATGGTGTGAGGATCCGTTTGTAATTGCTCAGCCTATTATTATTATTCTCCGAAATGAATCACATTTTTGAGGGCCTGAACATGCTCGAAAACTCATGAAACTTTGCACATGTGTCAAAAGTGGTGAATTTTACGTCTGATATGGGTTTCAGAATTAGGTGTGGCAATATGGCTCGATAGCGCTGCCTAAAAAAATTAAATTAAGCACCATTCGAGCTACGTTTCACGTACTAGTAGGAAATTCAGTAGACACATGTAACAGCCCAATACCTACAAAAACGTCCCTGGGGGCCAAATCTGAAAACCCAACAGGAAGTGAGATATTCAGAATTTTCTCTGCAATTCTTTTGCAGTTTTTGCAATTTCCAAACCATTGTACTTTAAAGGTGTCATGAACTGGCTTTTTAAAAAATGTTATACTGTTGTCTGAGGTCAACTTATGACGTTCGCGTTGTTTTTATATTCAAAAACATCATAATGAATAAATAATAGGCTATTTTCTGCCCTGGTTTTGAGGCTCTCTCCTGCACGCTCGGATTTTATAGGCGTGCGGCACTGAAGACTTGGAAGTAAACGCCCATGGCTAGGATTGGATAAGATTTGCATATTTAATGAGCTTCGGCTCCCCGCGAGTACACCGTGAGGGATTATTTTGAAGCATGTGGGAAAATGGCAACCGGAATGATTCGTCCCACAGAGCTCGCAAAACAGATTGGAATGTTATTTTTTTATTACCTGGCCCGTCCGATCGGTGGATTTAAGCATTAACCGTGCATCACACACACACACATGATCAAAACTTCCGCGATTGTATTTTTCCTTCAAATATCAAGTCAAGAGAGTGAACAACGCACATCAAGAACCACAAATAAAGGATTCTCCAGCCTTTGACCACGTGCTAAGGTATGTTAAGTTTGACACGTACACAATCAATAGATCTATATCAAACGATCTGTAACAATGCAATAATATCACATATAAAAAACATGTTTTACTCACATTAGTGTGTTGCTTCATTCATTCATGTAATCTCATTTTGTCTGCAAATCCTGTCTCTTGTTTACAAACGAATCCGGGATCAGAAATGAAGGAACAAACGCAAAGTCTTCCCCACGTGAGCTGGATATTCATTAAAAATAAAGTTCATCCATGCATTCATAATATAGGAATCCGATTGAAGCTTATGTGGTATGTTTAGAAATTCAATGCGGTTTAGCTCTCTGTAGGTCTATGTCACGTTAGTGGCACGAGTCGGTGGGCGTGGCTACAGAATCAGGCGTTGTTTTTTTTCTGTTTTTCTGTGTTTCACTACACTCAGACATCATAGCCGGGCACATTCTGAGATCAATCGTTTGCTGGGCCTGGTGTCTATAAAAGCTTTTCTTTGACTAACAAGGAAGTTTTCAGCTCTGAAACTTACAGGATATTCTTATATTACTATGACCTTTCATATATCAAAAGCTCAAGAGAAAGTTGATTTCTCAATTCATCACCCCTTTAACAAACTCCTCTTAGAGATTTCAACATCCTATTTGGTCAGTCTAATCTAAAGGCCTTGCAAAGTTAAATTGCGAACATCTTGAGTTCCCCTTCGAGGGAACTCGCACTGCGTCGTCGAGTGACAACACTCTGGGAACGCCCACAGCGCTACGCATCTGAAGTATGAATGAAATCAAGCCAATCTGATTGGTGGTGCGTAATGACGTAGTAGATGACGACATACCCGGAAGATACATATGGGACGCTGATGCAAACACACAACAGCTTTTGCTCTTCAGCGGAGCGCTCTGTATGAAATTGTTTGTCTATTTGGTGTTGTTTTGTCAAATATATCTCTCAAAAAAGATGGCTAGTGGGCAACAGTTCAAAAGGTGTGTGCACCCGTGTCCGCGTTTTCTTTCGGGCACGGACACACACCAACTGTGTGTGCAATGCCTGGGCGTGCAGCACGCTAGGGCGGCTCTCGAGCTGCTGCTCAGGGTGTTGCGCTCACGGCTGGCCGTGTTTGATGAGGCCGGCCAAGCCCGCGAGCCCCAGGGATCTGGGCCCGCCGTTGCTGAGGCAGAGCAGCGCCGTAGATCATGGGGCTCGCAGTGGGATCTCGTGACAGGATATGGGACTGCTGAGGCACTTTCCCTATCTATTCCCTATCCTATGGGACTCTGCCTCGGGTGGAAGAAGCTCTCGCGAGCTATCTTTCCCCCGAGGCCGCTTCATCCCTTAAGGCCCCGGTGCTAACCACCAAGCCATGCCGCGATACATCAGCGCTGTTGGGTAGAGCCTACATGGCGGCTGGGCGGGCTTGTAGTTGTCTGCACACCATGACGGTGCTGCAGGCGACTTGTCTCTCCGCATCACCAAGGAGACGGCCCGTGCCATCGGCCGCTCCATGGCTGGTATGGTGTGTGTGGAGAGACATTTATGGTTGAATCTGTCGGGGATGAGGGAGAGAGACAAACACTTTCTCCTGGATTCCCCGATTTCAGCTTCTGGCCTCTTTGGCGGCGCGGGTAACACCGTCTTCGAGAGGTTTCAGGAGGTGAAAAAACAGACGGTGGCTTACCAGCAGTACCTCCCTCGTCGGTCCAGCTCCTCGGGGAAGGCTGTCTCAAAAGGACAGCCTCGGCCATCAGCTAGCTCCTCGCACCGGCAGGAGCAAAAAGAGAGCGTCGCCTCCCGCGCCCCTCCTGAGGGAGCTTGGCAAAAGAGGCGGCGCTCTCGTGGTAAGCCTTCCGAGCCTAAGGTCGATCTGAGGACCGTCCTTCAGGCAAAGAAGGCTTCCACCAAGCGGTCCTAGCTGCGGCTGGACCGTTGAGAGCTGTTGAGAGCGACCGAGGTCGTTTTCCCCCCGGAGCCCTCGGGAAATCAGTGCTGTTTTCCCGCCGTCAAAGACGTTTCGGGCCTTCACTGATTTCCCGCGCACGCACGCCGCCTTCGTCGCCTCCACTAGGACTTGCGACTGGGCAGTGGACGTGTGCGTCCACCGAAAATCGTTCTTGACTGCTCCCTGCCAAGCAGCCGCTTCAGGGGGTCGGGAACGAGTCTCGGTTGACACCCGAGGCCAGCCTCGAGAGGCTGGTTCCCTTAGTAGATTATCTCAGCGCATGGTCATGCCTTCCGAGTGTGTCTACGTGGGTCCTGCAGACTGTAGAGCTGGGTTACAGGCTTCAGTTCGGTTCTCCTCCCCCGAAGTTCAACGGGGTGGTCCGGACTGTGGTTGGCCCAGAGCAGGTTCGGGTTATGGAACAAGAAGTACAAGCCCTGTTAGCCAAGGAGGCCATAGAACTGGTCCCTCTGGCAGACAGGGAGTCCGGGTTCTACAGCTGGTACTTCATAGTTCCCAAGTAGGATGGTGGGTTGTATCCGATAATAGATCTCAGGCTCTTGAATCGGTCTCTGAGGAGATTCAGGTTCAAGATGCTCACAATTCCAGCCATCGTGAGTCAGATCCAGTCTGAGGACTGGTTCGTCACGATAGATCTAAAGGACGCATACTTCCATATTTCCATCCTTCCATGTTACAGGAAGTTCCTGAGGTTCGCTTTCGGGGGCAAAGCGTACCAATATCGGGTTCTTCCCTTCGGCCTGGCACTCTCCCCTCGCACCTTCACCAAGTGTATGGATGCAGCACTGGCTCCTCTGAGACTCCAGGGCATCCGTATACTCAATTACATCGACGACTGACGACTGACCCTCTTTGCAGACTGGCGCATCAAATCCTCCTGTGGTCCTAGAGGAAACTTTCATCTCTCAGAGCGATGTATATCCCCGGGGACCAGAACCAGGGAGCAGACGTCCTGTCGAGGCAGGGGCTGAGGCCCGGGGAGTGGCGACTCCACCCAGAGGCGATGGAGGCCATTTGCGAGAGATTCGGCCCAGTGGAAGTGGACTTGTTCGTGTCTCAAGAGACGTCCCACTGTCCACTGTGGTTTTCTCTCAGGCATCCAGCTCCGTTAGGGCTGGACACCATGATGCAGACGTGGCCGAGGCTGCGTCTGTACGCATTTCCCCAGATCGCTCTAATCCCGGGAGTTCTGGAGCGGGTCCGCCGGGAGGGCATCCACCTTCTCCTAGTAGCACCCCGGTGGCCCACTCGAGTATGGTTCTCGGACATCATAGCTCTGCTAGACGGCTCTCCTCGGCTCCCCTCTGAGGAGGGATCTGCTCTCGCAGGCAGGGGGCACAATATTTCACCTCCGGCCGGAGTTATGGAGCCTCTGGGTCTGGCCCCTGAGGGGGCTCGGTACCTAGAGGCAGGCCTGTCAGCAGAGGTGGTCGAGACTTTACTCAGCTCCAGGGCTCCTTCCACCAGGAGACTGTACAGCCTCAAGTGGAATGTGTTCTCCACTTGGTGTAGAGAGCGTGAGGTGGACCCAGTTAACTGCCCAGTGGCTTCAGTGCTGGAGTTCCTCCAAGATCGCTTCTCCTCTGGTCTTACCCCGTCCACCCTGAAGGTGTACGTGGCTGCCCTTGGGGCTTTCCACACACCTCTAGGTGATGGACCCTTGGGGAAGCACCATTTGGTTGTACAGTTCCTCCGTGGGGCTCGGACGATGAGGCCTGCGGCTCGCTTCAGAGTCCCAACCTGGGACCTGGCGGTGGTACTTGAAGGGGTTGGCTGAGGCCCCCTTCGAGCCACTGGAGTCGGCTGAGCTGAAGAACCTGACCCTTAAGGTGGCCTTTCTCCTCGCCATTACCTCTCTCAGCAGAGTGGGAGATCTCCAGGCCTTGGCGGTCACGCCGACTTGCCTGGAGTTTGCCCCTGGCGGAGTTAAGGCCATCTTACACCCTAGCTATATACACCCTAGCTATATACCCAAGGTGCCATCTCAGGGGGCACGGTCTCTGGTTCTTCAGGCTTTCCATCCTCCTCCCCACCTGACGACGGAAGAGGGGAGACTTCACCTGCTCTGCCCTGTCAGGGCCTTAAGGGTTCTGGAGAAGTCTTCCCAGTGGAGAAGGTCAGACCAATTGTTGGTGTGCTTTGGCTCACCCAAGAAAAGGCTGCCTGCATCAACTCAGACGATCAGTAACTGGATTGTCCAGGCTATAGCCGCGGCTTATAGGGTGCGCAATTTGCCTTCACCCATGGCCGTGAGGGCCCATTCCAGGGCCACCCCGCACACCTTCATAAGATTTTACAGTCTGCACCTCCCGGTGACGCCTGGTGCTAGAGTGCTTGCGTCCTAGTGTGCCTGGACTCCAGCTTCACACTAGGACGGGGGTGATGTCGGTGTGGCCTAGTGGGTATTAACGTTCCCAGAGTGTTGTCACTCGACGACGCAGTGCGAGTTCCCTCGAAGGGGAACGTCTCGGGTTACGACTGTAACCCTTGTTCCCCGAGAAGGGAACGAGACACTGCGTCTCGTCGCCACACCCATCACGGTCAGAGCGCTCGCTTCATCGCAAGTGCTGTTGTGTGTTTGCATCAGCGTCCCTTATGTATCTTCCGGGTATGCCGTCATCTACTACGTCATGACGCACCACCAATCAGATTGGCTTGATTTAATTCATACTTCAGATGCGTAACGCTGTGGGCGTTCCCATAGTGTTGTCACTCGACAACGCAGTGTCTCGTTCCCTTCTCGGGGAACAAGGGTTACAGTCGTAACCCGAGACGTTTTCCCTGAAAGGTGTGTCCGTGGTGGCCTCACAAAGTTCGACGTTTCGCCATGAAATAGGAAGTTAATGGCATACAATTTCCAATCTGCCCCAAACTTCACGTTTGATAAGAGTCCTGACCTGAAGACACCTACATGCCAATATTCAGTTACAGTCATAGTGCCACCTGTGGGCAACAGGAAATGGCTCGTTTTACATGTTTTACATTGTGATTAACTCCTCATTGAGATTTAACCAGAACAACATCATATTTGGTCAGTCTAATCTTAAGGCCTTAGCGATGTTAAATTGTAAAGATCTTGAGTTTTCGCTGAAGGGCGTGTCTGTGGCAGCCTGACAAAGTCAGATGTTTCCCCCATGACACAGGAAGCTGTTGTAAGTCAGGCATACAATGTCCCATCTGCCCCAAACTTCAGATGTTTGATGAGAGTCCAGGCCTGAAGACATCTACATGTCAATATTAGTTAGTCATAGCGCCACCTGCTGGCAACAGGAAATGACATGCTTTACACTGTAATTCACTCCCAGAAACACATTTAAATATACCACAAAATCCCAAACATGCTAGAAACACATTAAATCATGCAACATGTGGCTAAGTGCTAATGTATGCGATAAACGCCACTAAACAGGAAGTTGTTGTAACTCAGGCATACAATGTCTGATCTGTCTTAAACTTCACATGTTTGATAATAGTCCTGACTTGAAGAACTCAACCCTAACTCTTCTGTGAAAGGGATCCCCTGGTGTTAAGACTTGTATGGCTTAATATAACATAAATTATGCCTCTTACTGAAAAATGTAGTAGAAAACCCATGAAAGATCCATGCTATTTAAAAAATCCATTATATATTTGGACAATGGGCGGCGCCATTTTGTTTGCGTTCTAGGTTGATGACTCAATCAACAGGCTACCCGTAGCTATTTTTACCGAACACAACTCGAAAAATGTTTCAGAGTTAAACAAAACCAATTAATAACTTTGTAATTGCATTTAAAACACACTCAAACACATGTGCACACACACCAACAGATCAGCGCGCGCTCACACACACACGCTCAATCAGCTGTAATGTTACATACATGAGGTTGACTTGCCTTGCCTAGTTTGTCACCTGGTTCCGATTCGGCAGACCAGCACTCCTGGCTGAATCCGAAATCGCCCCCTATACCCTCAAATAGGGCATTATTTGAGGGGACAGCCATTTGTAGTGGTGTCCAAAACCATAGTGGTAATTGAGTGCTCTCATTCAATCTCACATTGCACCGCAATAACGAGTGTACAGAAGATGTACACGCAACAGCTGTCCGAATTCACTCACTCGTTTTCATTCCTTCCTTCAAGTGAATATTAGCGGACTAACGTTAGTGAATGAGGGTTTAGGGGGCGATTTCAGATTCAGCCCCTGTCGTGGAGACTGACGAGGGCAGCCCATAACACATCTCGATTGAGACAGAGCAGTCTGCCAGTTGTGTGAGTGTGTGTGGATGGGTGGGTGCGCGCGCGTTCTCGATTGAGACAGCAGTCTCTCAGATGTGTGTGCAACAGCAGGGCCGGCCCTGACCAATTTGCTGCCCTAGGCAAGATTTTACTTAGTGCCCCTTTTATCAAGGTTTAGCACTATGTTATCAATCTAAGTTGTGGAAACACTGGTACTGTTTTATTTTTGTAATGCATTGATGTTTTTTAAAAATTGTTATTGTTGTTGTTTTATATGATGTTCAGTCCATTCTAAAAGGCTGATGATAGTTAAACTATACAAAAATAGCACATACGCCACATTACAGCCGAGTAATTGCATCTAGCATTCATGCACAAACTATGCATTGAGAACTAGCAAAAGTGTTTGTTTTCCAGTAGATGGCAGCAATTTTCCACTAAACTATGCACATTCATGTTTTCACCATGCATTAAACTGAGAAATGTAGATATTTAATGTGAATTTTACATAAAATGTTGCTATTTTAAATAAACCTGTATATAAATATAATTACTAATTTCAGCAAATACAATTTTAAAATGGCCATATGTCCCCTTAAAACTGCACAACTGTAGAGAAAAAACATTAGGCTATAAAAAAAAGTGATATTACATGCGTTTAAAAAAACATATATGATTTTTTTTTTTTACAAAATCACACTGGTCCAAAAAAAATCTAAACGAAGTGAGATTTTGCTTAAAACAAGCAAAATTATCTGCCAATGGGGTGAGAAAAATAATCCTATTTCTGTTTGGGACAGAAACAAGAAACAAGATTTCAATCAGAAACAAGATTATTTTTCTATCCCCATTGGCAGATAATTTAGCTTGTTTTAAGCAAAATCTCACTTCATTTGGATTTTATTTTGTCATTATTATGTCATTTTACTAGGGATGAGCGAGTACAGCATTATCTGTATCTGTTAACCATATGAATTATCTGTATCTGTACTCGGACTGGGCGTGGCCTAACCTGGAAATGGGCGGGATTTAACCCGGAAGTGGTCGGGTTGTCTTGAAATGGGCGGGGCTTTAACCAGTATGTTATTTTTAATCATGCAATTGCTATGGGTTGATCAGAAATTGTTATATTTATTGCTGATTAGAAAACTATTTACATGACAGCATCAGCATTGAGCTTCAGATCAATGGTTTTGATCACAATAACAAACGAACTATATACAGAACAAGTTTTGCAACAATTAATACAACACATGCGGTTGCAATTATTAAGAAAAATGTAATGAACGAGAGTTTTCATCTAAACATAAATTTCTTTTTTTAATTTTTAATTTTTTTATGATCAGTGAATTTTTTTTGGTTCTTTTTTTATTTCCACACCAGGTGTGTGTGTGTGTGTGAGTGAGTAAGAGAGAGACAGAGAGAAAGAGAGAGAGAGAGAGAGAGAGAGAGAGAGAGAGAGAGAGAGAGAGTGTGTGTAGCTAATTAATTTGTAATATTATAGTTTTATAGCACTAATTCCTTTATTTTTTTTATGAAATACAGCAAGAAAGTGTCAGACACTCAGTGCGTGAAGTAAAAAAAACTGGTTAGAGCCAGCAGACGGTTAAAAAAAAAAAAAAACTCTGTTGACCGGCAGAGAGAGAGAGAGTGTGTGTAGCTAATTAATTTGTAATAGCCTATAGTTTTTATACCACTAACTTACTTACTTTATTTTTTTGCGTGAAGTCAAAAAACTGGTTAGTCAGCAGACGTTAAAAAAAGAAAAAAAAATCTCAGACAGTCAGAGACGCAATGCTACTCGCATTCTACCAAGCACCACGTCTGAACAAACCCCACGTTTACCAGAACTCTACTGGTTAATAAGTAAGTACTACAAAAAAAAAAACGAAATAAACCCTAAACGTTAACGGGAAAGACCCGCGAACCTGAGTGACTGAGGGAGAGACAGAGAGAGAAAGAGAGCTGTTCTCTTCTCAGCGTTCTGTGTGTGAGTGAGCAGAGCGGGACACAGCAAATCTGTATGTGTAAGGGAGGGGCGCAGTGACTAGCCTATCACAGAACGCAGACACAGTCAGCTACCCAATGAGGATTTTTATTCCATCCGAGCACAGATATTGACTCGTATTACTCGTATAATACTTGTACTCGGCAAAAATGCTTTATCCATACCGGATACTCGTTTCAGCCGAGTATCCGGCTCAACTCTACATTTTACTTATCTAGTAGCCTAAATGCATCTTGATGTAAGAATTTTTAGATATTTAGACTAGAAACAAGACAAAAATACTAAGTAAGAAGAGCATTTTTGCAGTGTATCCCTTATTTTCCCTGCTTCTGTCTTTTTTGACACTACAATTTGGCCATCCGTCATAAATAATCAGGCAACTGTGTCTACACCAGGCGCGAGCGGCAAAGCACCCTAAAAATGAAAGCAATCCTGTCTATGTTGGATGCGGCGAGAGGCGACGCGACACAACAAATTCCTAACGTTAAACTGATCGCGCGTTCTAATTCTGACGCACTTCAAGTTAGCTCGGCGGGGGAGATTGATGCAGCGGACCGGGGGGGAGGTGGGGGACTTAGTTAACGTTTTTTTGCGCTTTATTTGATAATATTTCGAATTCATATTAATAAAATAGTATCAGCAATACATTTTGGCGCCCCTATGGATGAGTGGTGCCCCTAGCATTTGCCTATTCCGCCTATGCCACGGGCCAGCCCTGTGCAACAGTATCTGTCTGCAACCTGCAAGACTTCAAGTTACGCCCCTTCAAGTTATGCCCACTTCAAGTTACGCCTACTTTCAAATTACTGCAAGAGTGATTCAACTGTATCTGTCTGCAACCTGCAAGACTTTAAGTTACGTCCCTTCAAGTTACGCCCGCTTCAAGTTACGCGAGAGCGATTAGAGAAGTTTTGTATGCTTTTAAATCGCTCTCGCACGCGTTTAACATAAACTGAACATACTCGAGTTAATAAAACTGACTCTTAGCTGTTCAAGAACAGAAACCTCTGAGATGACATCTTCAAAAGGCTTGTTTTGTCTGTATACAGTAAAGCAAGCTTGTGCCTCCAGCCGCATAAAAACAGTCCATGCTTCAGTATCCTGCAAAATCATTTTTAGAGTTGAACCCTTGAAGTTTTCCTCTTTGTCCACATCCCCAGTATCCTTCACAATCTTTGTACACATCATCACATTGAATGCAACGGGAGATCAGATAGGGAGTTCGGTAGGTCCTTCTATACTCCTCTGAAAAGGAGTTCCAGTTTACCACACCTGTTGACAAAAGAAGAGAAAGGTTCATGTGTAAAATTAAACAAATAAACAAAAAAAATTGTGTGCCACCACTACAAGAAAATTCAGAAATGAAAAGAACACTTATTGCATAAAACAAAAAGCATTGTAGAATAGCATTGTAGCATAGTGTAATGCTAATAATGTAGAGAATGTTATATTATGATGATCAAAATAATTTTAGCACTAGAACCTTGACTTGAATCATAAATTAGGCCCACACATAGACAGATAAAGGACAAATGTAGAATCGTCACACAAAAGCACCACAACTGCACAAAAATCACAGAGGAAACAGTCATATACTGGTATAGAAAATAATAAATTAGGCAACATCTCTGTACAACATGGATTTACATTTTAATAATGGCAAGTGACCACTCCAGGGGCCATCTAATGTGTTGTGTTGCTGGGATCTGCGGGACACTGCGCTTATTGACAAGCGCTGTGAGTTTGTGAGTGAGTTACTTTCACCTATAGATCAGAGGTGCTTTACCTCTAAAAATATGGAAGGAGGGCAGAAGGAAAGAGACAAAACTTACTGTCAAGCCAGCAGAAGTGTGCTTCCTTCAGAAAGGATTCCTCTCTCACTATCCTCCAGAAACGAGTGCATGTGAGAGCAAGGGTACAAATTGCAGGATCACCATCTTGTAGCATCACAAGGATGAAGATCATCTACAAAATTTCCTCAGGCAGCTGTGAACATAAAACATGAGTCACTACAAAATCAGTAGGCTCAATAACAGGTCTCCATCATCATCATCATTGACCAGGAAAGGGTGAAGGACCACTCTTAATTGGAATGTTCTGTAGCCTTCACATTTGTGTCCTGCAAATAGCATATACTGGAGGTCTTCAACCCTGCTCCTGGGGATCCAATGTCCTGCTGAATTTATTTCCAACCCACTTCAGCACACCTGCCTGTGATTTTCAAGCGATCCTGAAGAAATCAGGTGTGTTTGATTAGAATTGGAGCTAAACTCTGCAGGATAGTGGGTCCCCTGGAGCAGGGTTGAAGACCTCTGCCATATATGTAGTTATTGTTGCATCTTGGATTAAGCTACAGAATATAAGAAGTGGCAAGGTGGCATGTCTACACAGAGTGCACATATAACTAACTAAGATCCTGTGAGCGAGTTTAAAATGTGGCATATGGATGTGCTTCACAGATACATGCCTGCAAAATGCCAATTCCCTCCGGTGAGGACTCAACTCTGCATGGCTCCTTTGCCTTGCATGGTTTTATGGGAACAGGTTCCTTTAAAACAAGGGAGTGAGATGCATATTACATAATAGCTTAGTACATGTAAAGCAGAAGAAAGATGATTACTTTAGACCAAGTTTTTTGGCCATAATTCTTACCATGGTGACCTCATCATATTTCCTCTTCCTAGGGATGAAAATTGGGTCCAGACTTCCCCTGGCCATCTGTATTCCCTGCTCGGTAAAGTGAGCAATCCTCCGGCCATGGCTGTAGTAATTAGTTAAAATAAAATAAAAATGTTTACCTTGCTGCCCCAGATTACTGCTAATAATAGTATCTTGAATTTATCTAAATTTTTTTGAAGACACTGGTACCCCTCAATCTCAAGATTCTCCACCATCATTGTGCACCACCACCTCCTTAAGCACGGCATGTCATGCTGAAGAAAAGAACAGAGTACAATTAATTTACAATTCAAGTTGCAAGTTAAGTTAATTTTGAGGCCCAACTCACTTTTCCAGTCCGAAAGGGCTTAACTGGCCCACTTTATATCAAGCAAAAAAGGATGACAATCCCTGACTTAAACCCTCATAGCAGCAAGAAAATAAAAACTCTCCCAAAAAAACCCAAAGGTAAAAGGGGAAGAAATATCAGGAAGGACCACAGAGGACTTCCTGGACCAAATCAAAATCCAAATTCTACATATTATAAACCATATCTATATGAGCATTGACGTTATACTTACAATTGTAAAATCAAATGGAGCCTCCATGACAGCATACCAGCAGTACTGCAAATATAACAAAGCTGTGTTTGTACTTAAGTTGTAATTCTTTTTTTTGTGTGCATGTGAATTCAGCAAGCTGAATGAAAATAAAGAGAGAATCCTCTTTCACAACATTTTGTTTAATATTATGAATACCATTGCATTAACAAAAACTGCTTTAGGTGGAACTGAGGAGAAGGGAAAAAACTAAAGCTGCGTCAGAGAGCGCTGACCCTATGCTGCCATCATTTGGGCCTTATTCCATTAACACACGTCCAATGCCAGTAAAGTAAAGGAAAGTAAAGGAAAAAGCTGCATGTGTGAAAAGGGCTATAGACACCATTAATGGACATTTTGTGAGAGAGTATGAATTAAATTTACTGGAAAACTTCACTCACCATCATCATGAAGATTCCACAGTCAATGCCAAATTGTTGTTGAGGGAGTCCCTGTTTAAAAGAAGAAAAAAAAAAGTTTAATAAACAGCAAAATGGAAGCGTTAGCTTAAGTTCTGCCAGGAAGACTTAATTACTTCGTCACTTATTACCTTCATTTCTATCCAATCACGTCTTCATACTTTCTGTATAAAAGTCGTACTTACACATGTTTGAGTTTGCAGATGCCGACGCGACAACAGCCTCCACCCTCCCCACCACCACCAGGATGGTTCCGTCCATACCTTCAAAGGGGGGTCGGCTGTGCCCCTGCCTTCTTCTTCAGGCAGGAATATATAGATCCACTTCCCTCGGATTACAAACTATGGACGGGCCCTATGCCAAAACTTTAATATGTTTGCTGGGCTGTCAATAAATGCATGATTCATACATCATTTTATCTCCCGAGTCTTTCTGGTAGAACTACAAAAGTTTAAAGATTTAGAGATTTGGGTTAGTGTGAAAGGGCCTTGCTTGGTGGTTTGAAGGGTTTGTAAGTGTAAAACGAGAAATAGTTAAAGTAGTAATAGCCCAAGTTGTGCCAAATCAATAATTAATAAAAAAAAAGAAGTGATATGCAGATGAAATGTCCTTGATATTCTACCTCAACATCCAGGCCTGTTAATTCTGTCAATGGTCCAGAGACAATGTGCTGTGCAACAGACCTGATAAAAACAAAAAGGGCATCAGAAACTTCTATAAAGTACTGGAGCACACAAAGTTCTTTCGAGGAACACATTGTTTTTGAGCTACATGATATGTTAGTCTGAGGAACACGACTGGCAAACAGCAGTAGTTCAAACAATCTGAGGAAGTCTTATGAACACGACTAACATTTCAAACAATCTGAGGTTAGTCGTGTTCACAAGACTTCATTTCAAACAATCTGAGGAAGTCTGGTGAACACGACTAACATCATTGCAAACAGTTTGAGGAAGTCTGAGGAACACGACTTCCAACGAACATCTTCCTTTAGAAACTTTAAGATGTTTAGATAAGGTACGTGTGCAAAGCCTTGTCCCATGACTGAATATTGGGAATCCAGGAACAGAACCTCTCTTTTAAGTGGCTTAATAACCTACAGGGAAAATAGTCTTGGAAATGAGTCAACAAGTCTTCACCATTACGACACAGATAAAGTCAATTGCAGCCAGGATTACAAAAGACTAAAAAGAAAGGAGGACCTACAACTTAAATGTGTTAGCTTTTTTCAGTATGAATCCTTTCCATGAGTGTGGTTTTGTAATAAATACTAAAAATTCACTTACACACAGCAGAAAGTGCCCTGGGGTCCATAGGGGGAATATCAGGCCATCTTTCTTTTGGGGGTCCAAAGAAAATATAGCAAAAACTTAGCTCTGACTTTTAACACTTATTTGATCAATTATTTATTATATTTATTTTTATTAAATTTTAAATGACATTTGAAGCTCCTTTTTTCATTTTCTCCATGTTGAACGAACTTAAAGTGTTGTCATCTTGTTGTGTGTTGCAACTTTGTTTTGAAAAGTGTTGTATAATATCCTTTTAATTTTAGTGAATTTCTCTGACATCATACATGTCACATGTCACAGTCTGGATGTCCAGTAAAGAGCACATTCGGGGCTTTGCAGGGATACCAAATGTTTGGAGGTTTCAACAGGACAACAACTTCTTCTTGGTCTTTAAAAATGGCTGACATTAATGTTGAGCACTCTTATGGAAATATGATCATATTTTTTTATTATAATTTAATTATTAAATATAATTTATCTGATTAATTTTCAAATTGTTTGTTATAAATCAACATCTCAGGAAAATGTTATGGGGTTTCTAATCAAAATATGACTTTCTGTTACAGAACAGGGCATTGATTTCATAAATGACCACTATAGTGGACACCAGGATTTAAATCATGTTTATCAGGCATTTTGGAGACATAACAAGTGAACAGGGAAAGAAATTACATATCAATATTCCTATGAAATATTAGATATTATTTTGAAAATGTTGCCAATTTTTCCTCCCTTTTTATTACACTTCTTTTTTCATTACATGTTGCACCAAGAACACATTAATATGCAAATTAGATGCAGTGAATAGATACATTGTATTGAATGGGAAAATCCAAGTATTGTCATTTTACCCACATATTTCATAAAGTAAAATGGTATATGAATGCATTTCATTATATCTTTCATAACATAGTTCAGAATCATCTTTAAATAAAGTTTGTTTAAAAAAAACCCTGAAACCTAAAAATTGATTGATGAGTTAAAAATAAATCCCATTGTTTTTGTCTATACATGCAATTTCATGTCATTTAATTTTTTTAACAACTCAGTCCTGGTGTCAACTACAGAGGACATATCATAACATATGAATAAAATATCATTTTTCAAAAATGTTTTTTTTCCATTTGTTTCTTATGCTCTAAACAATGTAATGACATAAAAAAATACAAAATTCAAAAAACTTTTTTTTTCTGGGTCCCAGGAGGAGATATAAGGGTTATCACTATTAGTTAAATGTATTGTGGGTACTTACTGGAAGACAGAGGAAAGGGTCACAGGATGAGGGCAAGAGCCACGTTGGTGGAATATGGAGATCCACAATGTAAACATCTTTCCCCTGTAGAAGATCTCTATCAGTAATTACAGGAATTTTAATTCAAATGAATTTGTCACAAATATCGGTATAAAAGGATAGACACACCTGATACTGCAATATTTCCTTGATAAGCCTAAAGCAAGCATTTCCCACCTGGAAAAACAACACTTTTAAACCTTATTCCAGAAAAAGTGCAATTACTTCAAAAATAAAACTAAAAATGTTCCCCACCATTGAATCCATTTCCCTTCTTAGTCCCAGGGATAAAAAGTTCTCTCTTGTGAGGCACGTCTGACCATCTTTTAAAATCATTTCATTCATTGGTCGGTCCTCATCCAGTACATAATTCACCTACAAATTACACATATTACAAAGAAATGCAAGCTGTGTCAAACAAAAAAACACTCCAGGCCAGGGATTAAAGCAAGATAATATTTGTGAGCCTGAAAAGTTGTCCTGGAGGAAATGTGAAAATGTAATGAATTTTTACATTCATTTAAAACTGCTCTATGCCTGTAATCAGGCATGGTGCCTGATAACTTTAAGCTCTGACACTTAAAGAAATGCAACAATACAAAAGAAAAAGACAATACATTTCACAACTTAAATGTGAAAAGAAATTGGGATAAAATAATGCAACCACATACCAAATGCTCTTGAAGGGGATGATGCACTCCTAGTGTCCATGAGGCACGACAGGGCCTAAGGTTTGATGTCATAGTCAGAGCCTCACACTGCTCCCCACAGTGGTCTGCCATGTCCACATCTGTAGGGACATTCACATGCACTGCAAGACAATGACAGTTCTAAGCATTGACGGTGATAAGACGTTTAAAAAATATTTTATTTTGGATTATGTAGGCAAACAAACATTTAAACAATGTTATCCTTCTGTGATGTTTTGTTGAACGGTAGTTGCCAAGATGCAGACATTTTGTATCTTTGTTAATTTAAGTGCTAGTTGTTCTAAAACAGATCTTAATGTAAATTCCAAAATAAGGAAATCAAAGTATAATAATGTTACACGTTACATGTTACAGATTGGACCACTACAACCACTAATATAATTTTTTTAACGTAAAGCTAACATTACGACAAATTTAGTGATTCATTGCGCTAGCAATTCTGTTCTGCCCGCCAAGTTAACGTTATGCTGCCTTCATGTGCTATCAGAAATGTGATATTTACAACTTCATCTCATAGCATTCAAGTTTCGAAATGGGAGGGTGTTCATGTACATTGTTATACCAAGGAAACTCTATTTATGTATTTACGACAATTCTGAGAGCACGAGAAGGCAACATTATTATCCCGCCAGAACATAAACTATTACTTAACAACGCTAAGCGAGGACGGTTGAGTTTTAATAGATTATGAACTCCAGAAACAATACCAAAATGTGTTACTACTGTATGAAAATGACTTATACATTTCAATTTAAACGGTTATCTCTGGAAAATATTCTTACCGTTGTCTCTAAACGAGTTGCCATCTTGCCAACAAAATCTCATTCTGACTTCTGACATCTCGTGTGGTTCGGTGTGATTTGGACAACTTCAAGTTACGGCCCTTCAAGTTACGCCCCCTTCAAGTTACGCCCCGTTCAAGTTACGCCCATGTCTTGCAGACCGCAGACAGACCCATCTTTGTGTGTGTGAGCGCGTATGCGCACGCCGATCTGTTAGTGTGTATGTGTGTGTGAGAGAGAGTTTGGGTGCACATGTGTGTTTGAGTGTATTAAATGCAATTACAAAGCAATTAATTGGTTTTGTTTAACTTTGAAACATTTTTCGAGTTGTGTTGTCTACGGGTAGCGCCAGTTGATTGCAGAGTGCAACCATTCTACGTCATCAACCTAGAACGCAAACAAAATGGCGCTGCCCATTGTCCAAATATATAATAGATTTTTTAAATAACGTGGATCTTTCATGGGTT
Organism: Gobio gobio; assembly: GCF_949357685.1. NCBI lineage: Eukaryota > Metazoa > Chordata > Actinopteri > Cypriniformes > Gobionidae > Gobio > Gobio gobio. The sequence continues at coordinate 35,922,775 of NC_137102.1, read as the reverse complement.
TTCTACTGCATATTTCAATAAGAGACATCATTTATGTTATTTTAAGCCATACAAGTCTTAACACCATGGGATCCCTTGAAGAACTCAACCCTAACTCTTCTGTGTCTTCCCAAGAGAGCAACTACTGCTGGTGCAGAGCTGCAACCACGGCCATGCACTCAACCCAGGAATACACACACACACACACACACACACACACACACACACACACACACACACACACACACACACACACACACACACACACACACACACACACACACACACACACACACACACACACACACACAAAAAAAACTACAACCTACACGGGGTGCCAACCAAATTATGAGCCGCATTGACTTACCTGTTCAAAGCCAAACACGAACAAACTGCTACCAAACATGAGCGCACCTGATTTTCTTCACTAATTACCACTCCATGTGCCTCTCGAAAAAATGGACAATTAAAGTAGGACTTGGCACCTGCCCACACTGCCAAAATGTACCAAAACCTGCTTCAATGACCATGGGATTACTGTGCTTGATTGGCCAGCAAACTCACCTGACCTGAACACCATAGAGAATCTATGGGGCATTGCCAAGAGAAAGATGAGAGACATGAGACCGAACAATGCAGAAGAGCTGAAGGCCACTATTGAAGCATTCTGGTCTTCCATAACACCTCAGCAGTGCCACAGGCTGATAGCATCCATGCCACGCCGCATTGAGGCAGTAATTCATGCAAAAGGGGCCCAAACACTACATATTTTGAGTATGTAGAGTATATACAGAGTACATATGCATGGTTATACTTTTCAGAAGGCAGACATTTCTATATTTAAAATCCTTTATTTTATTGATTTCATGTAATATTCTAATTTTCTGAGATTTTGAATTTGGGGTTTTCATAAGCTGTAAGCCATAATCATCAAAATTATAACAAATAAAGGCTTGACATATCTCACTTTGCATGCAATGAGTGTATATAATATATTAGTTTCACCTTTTAAGTTGAATTACTGAAATAAATGAACTTTTCCACGACATTCTAATTTATTGAGATGCACCTGTAGATGCAGGCTTTCTGGTTTATTGTGTGTACCAGGATGGATATAGTCTTTCATACAAATGGATGTTTATATCTTTATCGCTTTATCTCTTTCTTATTTTTGTCAGCAAATACAATATGGGTCACATTGTGTATAAAGAAAATGAAATGTTATTATATGCAAGTTGGTATGCATTTCATGATTATTTTGTGCAAAATGTAATGTTTTTTTTAAAACTCATAATACAGAGATCGAGGGAAGAACAACAAGTGTTCGTGTTGTCTGTTCTTTAAAATATTTCTGTTCCCCTTTTCAGGGAGACTACACATTTATGTGGACAAGTGTAAATTGAACAGTTTTAACAAATTAGATATCTATCTGATCAGAGAAAATGCATGAAGTGACCAGGTATGTAATCATACATCATATACAGTATTTGTATTGTAATAGTGTATCTTGCTGAAAATCACTCAAAGGCTAATTATTTGCTGAAATATACAGGTTTATTAAGAAAGGTACTTTTACAATAAACATTCATATTATATGACTTCAGTAAATGCTCCTTTCAAGTTTTAAAGATTCATTCTTCTTTGGCCTGTGAAAGAAGGAAGAGGCAAACATTAGCCTTATTAACAAAAATGTGCTCCACTTTACATAATGAAGAGAATACTGATGTGGCAATATCATACAGGATATGCAACATCAGAATAATGCAATTATCATAGTTCCACTACTTTTGCTAAGAGATAGTTCATGTATTTGGATAAACAAATTGAATAAATAATGAAAAAAAAAAAAAAACCTCATCAGTCTAACCTTTCCAGCATCACGGCTCTTAACTTTGAGCTTGTTGACCTGAGACTCAGAAATATCAGCACGCTCCTCAGCCTCCTCAAGCTCATTCTGCACCTTCCTCAACTTGGACAGGTGAGTGTTTGCTTGTTCCTCCTAAAGGTTTATATATATATATATATATGGTTCATGTATCACATATCATCAAATTAGCATTCCATTATAAATAATTACAGTGTCAAGATGTTCTATTAGATTTTACATACCGCCTCTTCAGACTGCCTCTTGTAGGCTTTGACCTTCAGCTGCAATTTGTCCACCAGATCCTGTAGTCTGCTGATGTTCTTCTTGTCCTCGTCAGTCTTCAAAAAAATACACATTTACTAGATTAAGTCTTGATACTTTACTAAAAATAGGCATTGTCAGGACATACACTATTATGCAAACTCTTTTGTCTGAACAAACTTATGAGGAATATGGCCATACCTGGTAGGTGAGCTCCTTGACTCTCCTCTCATATTTGCGGACGCCCTTAACAGCATCAACTCCTCGTCTTTGCTCTGCTTCAACTTCAGCCTCAAGCTCATGGACCTAAAGAATATTATTGTTAGTCAAACAAATCATAATATATTAGAATATAACAAACTTCACTTTGCCCACATCATAACTATAAAGAGGCTTACTCTGGACTCCAACTTCTGGAGTTGTTTCTTTCCTCCCTTCATGGCCAGATTCTCAGCTTCATCCAGACGGTGCTGCAGGTCCTTCACTGTGACCTCCAGATTCTTCTTCATCCTCTCAAGGTGAGAACTTGTGTCCTGCTCCTTCTTCAGCTCTTCTGCCATCAATGCAGCCTTTTGCATGAATGCAGAAATTCATTAGATGCACATTTTTTTTTAAAAGTATACAAGTGTCTTGTGAAACATTTGGCAGCTACTGTTTCTCACATCAGTGATGGCCTTCTTGGCCTTTTCCTCTGCATTTCTGGCTTCCTGTACAGTGTCATCAACTTCACTCTGGACATGAACAAGGTCAGCCTCAAGCTTCTTTTTGGTATTTAGGAGACTTGTGTTCTACAAAATGGAAAGCAACAGTTTGAACATTTTGAATGATGCTCTCAATTTCCTTAATTTCAGGGAAACAATATGCACTTACCTGAGAGTGCAGCAGCCCAACACGCTCGCTTATATCCACCAGCTCTTGTTCAGCCACTTTGCGGCCTCTCTCGGTCTGCTCCAGAGCAGCTCTCAGCTCCTCAATCTCAGACTGCATCAGAGTGTTTCTGCGCTCCACCATGGCCACCTGCTCCTTCATGTCTTCCTCTCCTCTCTGGGCATCATCAAGGTGCAGTTGGGCATCCTGAAAATAACAAAAGCTTAACAATGAGCATTTGATGTGGTTTCTGTTGGGCTTTACTTAACATATGTTAGATTATAAAAAATATGAATACATCCCAAAGTCGAACAGATGTCACATACCTTGAGTTGTCCCTGAACATTCCTGAGCTGTTTCTGGGCCTCAGCCGCCTGGCGATTGGCATGGCTCAGCTGAATCTCCATCTCATTAAGGTCTCCCTCCATCTTCTTCTTGATTCTCAGGGCATCATTCCTGCTCCTGACTTCAGAGTCCAGAGTGCCCTGCATGGATTCAATGACCCTCTGGCTGTTCCTCTTGATCTGCTCCATCTCCTCATCCTTCTCTGCAAGCTTCCTGTCAATCTCTCCTTTGATCTGGTTTAGCTCGAGCTGGACACGAAGAATCTTGGACTCCTCATGCTCCAGGGTGCCCTATGAAATATAAAAACTGCATTTAAATATCAAAATGAAAATATGCATTAAGACCACAGTATTCCTGCAAGTTCTAGCATTGATTCCATATTGATCTCCAGATACTGACTTCAGCCTCTTCCAGGGCGGTCTGAATCTCTGACTTCTCAGTCTCCACTGTCTTCTTGGCCTTTTCCAGCTCATGGATGCTCTTACCAGTCTCACCTAACTGCTCTGTCAGATCTGAAATCTCCTCTAGAAAGAAAAAATATAATATTTATCATAATGAACATTAATTAATCATATGTGCTTACTTTTTAATGCTCACTAAAAATTTGAACATTTAAAGGCATAGTTCACCCAAAAAAGAAAATTGTAATTAATTGTTTACCATCATGTCGTTCAAAACTCATGAGACTTTTGTTAATCTTCGGAACACAAATGAAGATCTTTTTGATGAAATTTGAGAGCTTTCTGCCCCTCCATAGACAGCTATGCAATTGACACTTTGACACTTCACAAAGTTCATAGAATGATCGTAAAACTAATCCGATTTGAGCGAGGACTGAAAGTTTTCAGATTTCATCAAAAAGATCTTAATTTGTGTTCCGAAGATTAACGAAAGTCTCATGATTTTGGAACGACATGAGGGTCAGTTATTAATGAAAGAATTTTCAATTTTGGGTGAACTATCGCTTTAACTTTTTTTAAATTTAACGGTTTCATTCTTACGCTGCAGATTCTTGTTCTCTCTCTTGAGGGTCTCCAGGTGATCCATACTCTCCTCATAGGAGTTCTTCATCTTGAACAGTTCAGTGCTGAGTGAACGAGCCTCTTTCTGGGCACCTTCCAGCTCTGACTGACCTTCTTCATATTTCTGCTTCCATTCTGCCAGGACCTTTGATGGAGATATATCAGGATAGAATTTGTTTAAAAAATGTTAAACAAAGCCCATTCCAGCAATATTTACAAAGAGAATATCATAAGACTAAAATTGTTTACCTTGTCAAAGTTCCTCTGCTTCTTGTCAAGGTTGGCAGCCAAACCATTGGCTCTCTCCACATCAATCATGAGGTCCTCCACCTCACCCTGGAGTCTTTGTTTGGTCTTCTCCAGAGATGCACATTTGGAGTTCACTGCCTCAACTTGTTCCTCTGCCTCTTGCAGACGCTGAGCCAGCTTCTTTCTATTAAAGGGTTAGTTCACCCAAAAATGAAAATTCTGTCATTAATTACTCACCCTCATGTCGTTGGACACCCGTAAGACCTCCGTTCATATTCGGAACACAAATGAAGATATTTTAGTTGAAAGCTGATGGCTGAGAAAGGCTTCACACAGGCCTCCATTGGCATTCAGTACATTGACACTTCCAAGATCCATGAAAGGCACTTAAAACGTCGTTACAAAGTCTATCTCACCACAGTGGCTCTACAATAATCATACAATGCGACGACAATAGTTTTTGTGCGCAAAAAAAAATCAAAATAACACCTTTATCCAACTTGTTCTTGTCTTCCGTGTGCGCCTCCATGACGCATGCGCGAGAATATGACGTAGCGCCGGTGTTCGGGAATCGATGAAATACACACTTAAGCTCCATTTTGAGCACTACGCCGAGACCTAAAGCACGATCAATGTAGAATCCAACAGCTTAGACACGCGCGTCTTCCTCTGCTCGTAAACAAATCGCTTCTGGGTCATATGTCCGAACGCCGGATCTGCGTCATATTCTCGCGCATGCGTCGTGGAGGCGCACACGGAAGACAAGAACAAGTTGGATAAAGGTGTTATTTTTATTTTTTTTTGCGCACAAAAACTATTGTCGTCGCATTGTATGATTATTGTAGAGCCACTGTGGTGAGATAGACTTTGTAACGACGTTTTAAGTGCCTTTCATGGATCTTGGAAGTGTCAATGTACTGAATGCCAATGGAGGCCTGTGTGAAGCCTTTCTCAGCCATCAGCTTTCAACTAAAATATCTTCATTTGTGTTCCGAATATGAACGGAGGTCTTACGGGTGTCCAACGACATGAGGGTGAGTAATTAATGACAGAATTTTCATTTTTGGGTGAACTAACCCTTTAAGTAATGTACACTATTTTGAAATCTAATCTATAAAATAGCTGTGAGAATTGGGAATATTATACAATAATATGCATACTTGGACTCTTCAAGCTCTTCAGTGCGCTGGATGGCATCCGTTTCATATTTAGTTCTCCACTGAGCAACCTCACTGTTGGCCTTTGACATTCCCCGCTGCAGCTCAGCCTTTGCCTCCTGCTCTTCCTCAAACTGCTCACGGAGCAAGTCACAGTCATGACGGGCTGATTGCACAGCATGGGCCAGTGCGTTCTTAGCCTAGGAGACAAAGTAACATAATATTAGCTTGTCTCTACAGTAAAGAAATTGACAAGTTTGTGCATGTATTGATTATGCTGTATTACCTTAACTTCCTCTTCAATATGCCTCTTAAGCTCCTCAATTTGCTGAGTAGAAGCTTGTTTGCCTCTGGTGAGCTGAGAAACCAAAGCCTCCTTCTCCTCCAGCTGACGGCCAAACTCACCTATATAGTTTCACATTCATTGTGTCAGATTGTGATCAGTTCATTTCAAAACACATGGATGTAAGATTGTATTAGTCAACATAAAAAAGTAATCTAACAAGACTTTGTTACAGTGTTATTTGTTATTTTTGATTAATTATTGTTGATAATTATTACTGATTATTGTTGATGATTATTGTTAATCATTGACATTAATTACTTTTGACAATATTAATTTGTTCATGATTGGTCATAATTTGTCATTAATTACCATTTTCAGTCTGAAATCTTGCTCTTTGAGTACTGAGATCATTTATCTGGCGAATGTTCTCATCATTCTTGGACTTAATTTCACTAAGTTGGTCCTCAAATGTGCGGCACATCTTCTCAAGATTGCCCTGCAAATACAAAAGATATTTAAATCATTAGATATTTAAAAATATACTTTTCAAGACTTCTTATATGCTGGGAAAATGAGTCACAATTTACAACACATTTACAAAAATCTAAATTATTTTCACTATTAAAATGATGTATGATTTGTTGGAACGAGACAAAAAACGACTGAGCTACACCTATCAGTCAATATTAGTCAATTTTGAGAAAAATCAAGTTAAAGTTTTATATAAAGTTCCAAAACAAAATCACCTAGCAACCATACCTTAAAATCCATGGCAATGCATAATCCCATGGTAAAGTAACACGCCAAGTCAAAACACATACCTATAGGAAAAATATATTCTCAACTCTTTTTTCATGATACCACAATTGTTTGATTAACATTGAGAAAGATAGCCAATATATTAAGACCTACTGTAATGCAATGATCTAATATAATGTTACACATCAGATGTTTTTCCCCAACAGTTAACCAAACGTTCACTTAAGACATAACAGATAATGTTTAAGTGAATACTTGCCAAGACAGATATTTTGAAATACTGTAATTCTGTGTTAATGTGTATATTGGAATCATGTGATCGTCTGACAGGCGTATTTGTGCGCACACAGATCGTCAGTCAGCCAGGTAAGATAATTTTGTTTACATCAGGATCAGTTTGAAAATCATATTTCATTGGTTCAGACCATCAAGAATTCGCTATGAATATTCAAAGTTGGAATGCTGCGAAAATGTACAACTAAGGCTACTTTTTTATGTTTAATTACTATGTGGAGCATTGGGATCGCTAGAAGGGGCCTTAATTAACTAATTTTTGTGAATGAAAAAGAAATTCGACCAAAATTGACATTTTTCATTTGTTTTGCCTGTAGCTTGCAATTAGCCTGTGTGTATTCCGACTCATTTTGCCAGCAAGGGTCAAATATATTATTTAGAATATTTCTCAACCTTTGCTTTGGCAACAGCTTCCATGTTGCTGGAAAGATCGTCAATCTCCATTTTGTATTCGCTCTTCTCTTTCTCAAGCTTCTGCTTGACACGCTGCAGGTTGTCGATTTGCTCTCCCAGCTCGGCCACACTGTCTGCCTGCTTCTTGCGGAGGGCAGCAGCAGTAGCTTCATGCTGGAGGGTGGACTCTTCAAGATCACGACGCAGCTTCTGAAATTCAGCTTCTCGCTTCTTATTCATCTCGATCTGAGCAGAAGTGGCTCCACCAGCCTCCTCAAGCCTCTCACTGATCTCCTCAAGTTCCCTGGAGAGATCAGCCCTCTGCTTCTCAACCTTGGCACGAGCAGCACGCTCGGCCTCAATCTCTTCCTCCAGTTCCTCAATGCGAGCCTATGGTGGAAAGTAGTTAATTTGATTTTTGGTGATCTGTATCATAATGATCTTTTAGTCTTTTAGATCTTTAGTTTTAAAAACAAAACTCAAAATACCTGAAGCTCCTTGATCTTCTTCTGGAGTTGAGCACCCAGAGATTGTTCATCTTCTATCTTGCTGAGCAGCTGGCTTGTTTCAAATTCTTTCCTGTGGGTGTTCAACAATAAGTAGTTGTAAAAATATATATATATATTACACAACCATAAAAGTTTTCAATGTTTTCAAAGATGTCCTGCTTTAATTACTTTTTTATTTTCTCATCAGATTGCTGCTTGTCATTCTCCAGGTCCATGACAGACTCTTGGGCTAATTTCAGGTCTCCTTCAAGCTTTCTCTTGGCTCTCTCAAGATCCATGCGAAGCTTCTTCTCTTGTTCAAGGGAACCTTCAAGCTACAGGACAATGATATATAAAAGAATGTTCAAAGCAGAAAACAGTTGATTTGATGAATTTATATAATTAATTTACATAATAAACTCACATCATCAACTTGCTGCTCAAGCTTTGTCTTGGATTTGGTCAAGCTGTTGACTTTGTCCTCCTCGGCCTGAAGATCATCCAGTGTCTGCTGATGTGCCTCTTGGAGGGCTTTCTTCTCCTTTGTAAGCTTGGCTATGCTCTCATCCTGAGCTGCCATTTCCTCAGTCAAGTTCTTGACCTGTGTGTTTTGTACCAAATAAGCTTACATTAATTCATATTCTATATCAGTATATAAAACAAATATTAAATCTAATCTTAAACCAACCTTATTCTCAGTGGCATGTTTCTCCTTCTCCACTTTAGCCAAGGTGAGCTCCAGGTCATCAATGTCTTTCTTCAGCTCAGAGCACTCATCCTCCAGTTTCCTCTTCTTGGCTGTCAGTTCAGCATTGATTTCTTCCTCATCCTCCAGTCTCTCAGTTGTCTCTTTGAGTTTAGCTTCAAGCTGGATTTTGCTCTTGATCAGACCCTCACACCTCTCCTCAGCATCAGAGAGACCCTCAGATTCCTGTTGATAAAATAGATTGCTATTTCATTGGAAACCATATTGCTCATTTTTAATAGAGCCAAAATTCAGTTAATTCAAGGAAATGTTCTCACAGATGCTACTTGCAGCTGCAGATCATTTTTCTCTTGCAGCAGTGATACCATCTTCTCTTCAAGCTCCTTCTTTTTGGCTTCAGACTTTGCTAAAGCCTCTTTACATTTTGCAAATTCCTCTTTCATGCCTGACAGCTCCTTCTCAGTCTCGGCAGTCTTCAGCAAAGGCTTAATCTTGTAGTAAACCTTCATCCATGGCCAGTGTTTGACATTCATGAATGAGCGGATGTTGTATTGGATAGTGTAAATGGAGTCCCTGTGAATAATTCATCATTAAATGGCATAATCATCAATATGTACTGTTTGCACTGTTATCATTGATGTTATCTTTACTCATGACAATACTAACCTGCTTTCCGTCATTTTCACAAACGCCTTCCTCATCACATAGCCACGGCCAAGAGCCTGAGTCATTGTGACCAGAGCAGCCAGTTTCTCATCACGCATCTCCTCAAGAGTACCCAGAAGACCAGCTTTGAAGAACACCTGAATTTATGTAAAAAAATAAATCAAAAGATATTGATTTATCCTGTATAGGCTTTATGATCAGGATCAGTGAATCTTTGAAAGTTGTAAAGCTGAATATGAACCTTTGTGTGTCCGAATTTGTACTCCTCATGATCAACGTCGATGGATCCCAGGAGTTTCTCACTGGCCTTCTTGTTATCCATAAACTGTCCATCTGGGATAACCGCGGCATTCAGCACCTTGTATCTGTGGAAAATTAATCAAAATACTTAATGTCTTTTAATTAGGAGCCTCCTACAGGAAATTGTATTTTCACGTAGTCCCATTTACCTCTGCTTAAAGTCACCATATTGGATTCTGCTGGGGAAGCCCTTTCTGCAAATTCTGATGCCTTCCAGTACACCGTTACACCTGAGCTGGTGGATAACCAGGAAGTTCTCCATGAGACCTATAACGAACAGTTCACACCATGAACTTGGTAAATTAACTTCATCGTATATATTGAGTGCCAGAATATCTGTAAGCTTTTTAATACTTTACCTGGAGTCTTGGACTCATTAGGAATCAGGCAGCGCACAAAGTGAGGGTGAGTGCTCCTCAAGTTGGTCATGAGTTTACCCAAGTTCTCCTGTGGAGAATAGAAAAGGGGTGGCCTGCTTTGAATTTCTTTTTTTCAATATTGCTGTGATGTCATCTCTATACATACCCTGAACTGGGAGGACACAGTCTGCATGGAACCACCCTTCTTCTTGCCTCCCTTTTTAGTAGTATCTATTGAGATACAAGTACAAAGGAACATGTATAAATGCAAAAAACAAGAAAGAAATTTCAAAACTTAAAGTTCGGTTAAATTTATTCTTTTCTTTACCCTCAACAACAGGTGGGTAGAGAGTAGCCAGCAGCTTGTTAGAAGACTTCTGGTACAGCAGCAAAACAGAATCATTTAATGGATCCTTGTTCTTGTCCAACCAGCCAGTGACGTTGTAGTCCACAGTTCCAGCGTAGTGAACTAGGGAGAAGTGGGCTTCAGCCTTGCCTTTGGCAGGCTTTGGTTTCTCAAAAGCTTTGTTCTTGCCAAGATGCTGATCATACAGCTTGTTCTTGAAGGAAGCGTCTGAAGCCTTGGGGAACATGCACTCCTCTTCAAGGATGGAGAAGATACCCATGGGCTGTTTATAAAAGAATGTTGTTTATTACCAAAAATATAAGATTTTGAGAATAGACAATGGAAATTAATAAATTCATAAACCATTAAAAACCTTTTCAATGAGCTCTATGCAAGAAGCCAAATCCATGCCAAAGTCAATGAACTCCCAAATAATGCCCTCCTTCTTGTATTCTTCTTGTTCCAGAACAAACATGGTGTGGTTGAAAAACTGTTGCAGTTTCTCATTGGTGAAGTTGATGCACAGCTGCTCCATGCTGTTGTACTGATGGAAAAAATAACAGAAACATTTACTGACTAAATACTGAATATGATTCAATTTGCCATAAAAAGAGATACAAGAATCATTCTTACATCAAAGATCTCAAAGCCAGCAATATCCAGCACACCAATGTAGAAATTTCTTTGTTGTTTTGTGTCCAACATCTGGTTGATACGAATGACCATCCACAAGAACATCCTCTCATAGATAGATTTGGCCAAGGCACTAACAGAGTTGTACACCTGTAAGAAGAATAGAGTGGATATTTTATTCTGCATCTGCAATAATTAGCCAGAATTTTAGGTAAAACACATGGACATGCTGGAAATGTTACTATACCTGTGGCACTGTTTGGCCTTTGGTTACATACTCATTTCCGACCTTGACTCTGGGGTAGCACAAAGCCTTCAGCATATCAGCAGAGTTCAAACCCAGAAGGTAGGCGATTTTGTCAGCCTCTGTCAAATGCATTTTAAAATAAATTGTCTTTGCTCTAAAGAGTCTTTTGTGCATGTGTAAAAATTATAATAAATCAGGCACCAGGTACTGTCACTTTTATTTTTAGATTTATTGTTATGCACAAGATTGAATACTTCTAATTTATATTTACACTAAATATTTTACACACAATTTCTGTGATTTATCAGGAAAGTCAATGCAACTGTTACTATTGTAAAGGCCAGAATGAAAAATAAGCAATTAGACCGAGAAGTCTCACCCTCATTGCCATCAGGCTCAGCCTGCTCCTCACGCTGCTTCTGCTTGAACTTCATGTTACCATGATGAAGCACAGCTCCAGTAAACTTGTAGATACCCATTTTCTCCTCATTATTGAAACCCAGAATGTCAATAGCGTCCTGTAAATTACAGAAAAGAATGAGATCTATGATTTTCCATATTTATATAGAATATGTCAATGTTCAAACAGCCATGACTCACATCAGTAGCATCCAGCTCCACTTTATCATCAATGCTGGCCACTGTGATCTGACCCTGACTGCACATGGGGAAGTCATATGGGTTGGTGGTGATGAGCGTCATTTCTGTAAAATACATCGATTTTTTGAAAGAGTATCTTACAATATTATCTGGCATTTAAACACTGAATGAAATATGTGCACCTACCAATCAGCTCAGGCTTATGGTTGGTCATCATCTGGTAGAAGATGTGGTAGCCTCTCTCATCTGGAAGCTGGAATGACACTCTAGACTTCTCCAGCAGATCTGTTGAGAGAATGTACTTGAGTCAAAATCATCTGAAGAGTGACAGACAAAGACAAATGTGCCAGATGGATCAATGAAATTATGTCCACCTACATGTCTCAATGTCAGCACTAGCCAGTTTTCCAGATGTACCGAAGTGAATTCTGATGAATTTACCCTGTTTAAAACAAAATAGCATAATACATGAATAAAAATAATAATTGCTAAATAAAAGAACTCTGTATAGAAAAATCAAACACAACTGACCAACTTTACTGTAAATAAAAAGTGGTGAACTTACAAAACGAGAGGAGTTGTCATTTCTCACAGTCTTGGCATTACCATAAGACTCAAGCAGAGGGTTGGCAGCAATGATCTGGTCCTCAAGAGAGCCCTGTGTTGATTGAAGGGTTAATTTTTAAAAGTTATTTTACATTTAAAGAATGTTTGCAGGCATTTCACAAATTCACACATCATATAGTTTGTGAGACGAGTGTAACATCTTTCAACATCTTTCGAAATAATATATAATAAGACATAGTTTTATATCTCACACCTTTATTTTGCTGTCCTCTTTCTTCTTCTCACCACCTGACACTGCAACTGTGGCAAAGTACTGGATGACACGTTTGGTGTTCACAGTCTTTCCAGCACCGGATTCTCCACTGGTTTATGAGATTAGAAAACAGATGATTAAAAGACATGTAGACTTTTCAAAGTATATTAAATTATATTTCGTAAATATCTCCATATAGATTTGCCTTATTCATTATACTTTAAATGTTTTATTTTTGTCAAGGTCTAAGATTAAAAGAAAATACTTACGTAATCAGGACAGACTGGTTTTCTCTATCTGTTGATTGTAATTTGTAAAATATCCGGTAAATATTTTTTATGTTAACAGCTTCATCTAATTCACCTTAATGAATTCTACAGAATTCAATTTCATAATGTCTTACCAGTCTGCATAAACTGATAGGCGTTGTCAGAGACAGAGAAGATGTGGGGTGGGGCCTCCATACGCTTTTTGCCTCTGTAAGCAGTCACCACTTCTGAATCATACACTGGGAGCCACTTGTAGGGGTTCACAGTTGCGCAGAAGAGTCCAGAGTAAGTCTGAAATGAGCAGAGAAGTGGTCAGATTGCAATAACAGACAAATTCAGCTTAAATGCTGTTTTGTTTCAGAATTTACGTAGATCATCCATGCAGCATAACGCTCTTTGAGGTTATACAGCACAGAGGCTTCATTGAGATGGGTCATCATGGCCATGTCCTCAATCTTGTCATACTTGGGAGGATTCATTGGGTAGACATCTTCTTCCTTAGCAACTCTTTCCTGTTAATGTGATGAATTAGATATTAGATATAAAAGATATAAAAAAACAATGTAATAAGTCATTTAAATTAAAAATCACCTCTTTAGTGTCAAGCAAAACAACTGTGACTTTGCCACTGTCTTTGCTCTTGATTGTTCCCTTGAGGTACAACTCTTTGACATCAGCCACATAGCAGGCAGACTTGGCATCAAATGGTTTGGTTTGAGCCTCGATTCTCTCCTTCTCAGGCTTACGAAGGTAAATCGAAGCCTTGCCATAAGCGGCCATCTCCGCGTCCGTACTCATGGTGGCGGCTTACTAAAGAGAGAAAATATAAACTTATGCATTAAGAAAATTCATAAATATTCCATGTAACAATAAAGGCAAAACACATGAATTGTGTTAGGAAAGAGGCATATTCCTAAGTTTAGGATTACACATGAATACAGACATATAAAACAATACTAGATAAACATTTAGATGTTGCAAGCAAGAATCAGGTAAGGGGCCCATGAACGGCATAAACTGAATATATAGAATATAGAGACTGAATATGTCTTTCTGGTGATGAAACTGATATGCTGTTGTCAGGACACGGCACATACAGTACAGTATGAATTGTGGCATATATGAAGTTTCAGGTCAATACAGAGATTCTCACTGTCGACTATGAGTCTCACTTGTGGACTTTCTGCTCGAGTGCATCCTCCGGCTACGAGCATGTATTAAATTAAACGTGTGTACTCGCTAATTCTCACAACACCCTATATTGGGTAAAACATTTTCTCCACTGTAGATATGTGTATTTGTTTTTTTCTCAGTGGATGCATAAGATTTCCTGATAAAAATTAATATACTGTCACAGATTTTTTATCATAATAATTTAATGTTATGATAAAACTTTAGACCTTTCTAATGATTTATATTTATGCAAATGCCATAATGGATTATGATAGCAACACTGCATGCCAACAGTTCTGTAGTTAGAGCCAATTTCAGAGCCAAGTTTTGCTCTATTATAGCATCATCAATTGGCCCTTTCCCGCTTCTTTTTTCTTTTCGAGTCTACACAGAAAGGTGTCAATCGTGTGTAACTAAAAAGTTGAAAATTACTTAACGTATTTGAATGAGTTAAAGCAATGTTAAAACATTTGTCATAACTTATTGATCATATAATTTTTTACAGTGTAGGCATCGTACACTTAACAACTTTGTAATAGTTACAAAGGAAAAACTCGGTATCATACACTAAACGACTGAGAAACACACAACTAGACTTTCAAATCATTCTGATCACAACAAACTTGTGCTGAAACACATGCCTTGTTGCTAGGAGATGCATGGCAAATGAAAACTGTGTGCTCTAAAATTGGCTCAATATATCAACCATGTTTGACATCCTCCGACTGGAAATTTGGTGAAAACATTTAATTTCATTTAAGAGATATAGCCACTTATAAATAGTTGACATACATGTATATATCATGACAGAAAATTAGATCAAAGGGAGCAATCAACTCTCCACGAGTTAAGATTTTTGTTGTTTCTAACAGTTTTCAAGTTATTAGCAAGAGTACAAGTATGGATAGTTTGTGGTGCTAGAGGGTTTGAGTTAAAGAGTCCACATTTGCTGTGTTTCATGTTCAGACTATCCTCTATGCTTGTGCCAAATTTGTATAACTCTCCCACAAGGGGTTCTATGGGCTCTCATAGACTCAAAAGTGAAAGGAGAAAAACAGAATACAATCCAACACACAATAAAAACCAAATACAATATGCTTGGCCCTTAAATAAAGGGTCAATGGGACCCCTTCCTTAAATTCATCTTACATTTTAAACACATTTATTTGCAAATAAATTAACCAAGTTTTTGAAAGCAACATGCTTCCCCAGTTTTCGTCTATAATACAGACTATAACAACTGTTTTCCTCTACCCTAATCCACACACCGAATCATAAACTCACTTGCCTTTTGTCCTGTGAGACCAGATGAATTTTTCTCTACCCTTGAACTAAAAGAAAATTAAATTCATTAAAATGTATAAATAAATAAAAAAACAGAGTTACTTTAAGTACAGATGTATACGTGATGATGATAAAATGCCCTTCAGTCACAATCACTACAGGCTCTTACCACTGGATGGAACTTCTGAGGTCTTCTCTGCATCCCTTCTGGTCTACCCTCTTGGCTTTTATAGAAGTTGATCATGCACACTAAGCAGAATCTATACATAGGTAACCTCATATATTATGATATATGATGAGCTTTCTTGACCCATTTTATAAGAACTTTATGGATAGACTCACAAACATCCTACCTAATGGAATCAGTCATAAGTCGAACCTTTATTGCTTAAAAATATAGAGGTAACAGCTTCAATCTCAGAGTTCATGTGTATTATAATTATTTATTTTTAGTCTATTAATATCTTACTTTGACATATGGCACACACTGAAGTAAATAAATCCTTTTTTGGGAAGAGAGTGCATTCAGCTACCCCTCCCATTTTTTTAATCAGAAAACATTTCACCTTTTCACCCATGGATGTTCTTGTAGCAGGCTAGTGTGTCAGCAATAATAATAATTAATAATAATTAATTACATTTATATAGCGCTTTTCTAGGCACTCACTCAAAGCGCTTTTACATAGAAGGGGGGAATCTCCTCAACCACCACCAATAGGGCTAAACAATAAAATATGTTACAAATCTGACAAGATATATAGTTCAAGAATACAGAAAAATACTGGAAAATATGTCTAATACAGTGAAAACACACAACAAATGGCAGACTGTTCTGACTCAGGTTCCTATGTCTTTTCTAACTGATCGGACTTATAGTTTTTCTAAAATGACGATCAAAACTTGGAAAAAATCCCATTTACATTGATGGAATTATCAAATGAGCCAAGGTTGTTTAAACCTCAAATTTAAACACCCAGAAGCCCAATCAACTTGGATATTTAAGTGAATTAAACTTAAATTACATTAAACTGGCTTAAAAAATTTGCTGAATCGTGTGTAACTAAAAAGTTGAAAATAACTTAACGTATTTGAATGAGTTAAAGCAATGTTAAAACATATGTCATAACTTATTGATCATATAATTTTTTACAGTGTAGGCATCGTACACTTAACAACTTAACAAGGAAAAACCCGGTATCATACACTAAACGAATGAGAAACACACAACTAGACTTTCAAATCGTTCTGATCACAACAAACTTGTGCTGAAACACATGCCTTGTTGCTAGGAGATGCATGGCAAATAAAAACTGTGTGCTCTAAAATTGGCTCAATATATCAACCATGTTTGATATCCTCCGACTGGATGTAATCAAACTTTAGTCGCTTTTCCACCTTTAGGCCGAACGGTAGTCAAGTCAAGTCAAGTCAACTTTATTTATATAGCGCTTTTCACAAAGTAGATTGTTTCAAAGCAGCTTTACAGTGTTAAACAGGAAAATAATGCAGCATAATTTTATTCAGCCGCATAGCCACTCCGGAAAAAACGCTGATGTCATCAGCCCATCTCAACCATCACACAGCGACAGTGTGGGCTTTAGATCAATAATTCGATCAGTAATTTAGTTTAAATGGTTAATTTAGTTTATTATTTAGATTTATTTCGATGTTTATTTGAAAAATTTAGTGTCCCCAACTGAGCACGCCAAGCCAGAGGCAACAGTGGCAAGGAAACCAAAACCCCATCAGGTGACCTAATGGAGAAAAATAAACCTTGGGAGAAACCAGGCTCAGTCGGGGTGCCAGTTCTCCTCTGGCCAATTAACAAACAGCGTATGATTATTATTATTATTCTGGCAGCTTTACAGCTCAGAGGTCATAATAGATCAGAATATTCGAGGCACCGGGGGCAACATGCTGGAGACGGGTTTATTGAGGATGATGTTGATTAAATAATTATTAAAGTGCAATATTCGAATGATCGGAGGCAACACGCCGGAGACGGGTTTATTGAGGATGACATATCGATTTAAGTATTATTTAATTGTAATATTCGAACAATCTCAGTCAACACGCCGGAGACAGGTTTATTGAGATGCCGTGTCGATGAGGCAGTTGCAGGGGGAGTCTAATCACGGTCTCTCAGACACTTCAGGGTCCTGTGTTGGTCTTCTCTGGGCGCAGGTCCACCATCTGATCTGGATACGGCCCGGATCCAGCTGACTGCAGTAAACCTCGGGATAAAACAGAGACTATCATTAGCGTAGATGCCATTCTTCTGATGATGTAACGAGTACATCAGGTGTTATGGGAAGTGTTCCCGGTTCTGGCTGACCTAGTTAATGCAGCCTAACAATCATTTCATTGAAAAAGTGTTTAATGTGTATGCCACAGTAAAGAGATGTGTTTTTAATCTAGATTTAAACTGACAGAGTGTGTCTGCTTCCCGAACAATGTTAGGAAGACTGTTCCAGAGTTTTGGAGCTAAATAGGAAAAGGATCGACCGCCTGCAGTTGATTTGGATATTCTCGGTATTATCAACTTGCCAGAATTTTGAGACCGCAGTAGACGTGATGGAGTATAATATGTTAAGAGCTCGCTCAAGTATTGGGGAGCTAAACCATTTTAGTGCTTTGTAAGTAATAAGTAAGATTTTAAAATGTATGCGATGTTTAATAGGCAGCCAGTGCAGTGTTGACAGAACTGGGCTAATATGGTCATACTTCCTGCGAGCTGCTGCGTTTTGGACCAGCTGGAGTTTATTTATTAAGCGAGCAGGGCAACCACCCAGCATTACAATAATCTAGCCTTGAGGTCATGAACGCATGAACTAACTGTTCAGCATTTTGCATTGAGAGCATGTGCCATAATTTAGATATATTTTTAAGATGGTAGAAAGCAGTTTTACAGATGCTAGAGACGTGGCTTTCAAACGAAAGATTGGTATCAAAGAGCACACCCAGGTTCCTCACTGACGACGAGGACTTGACAGAACAGCCATCAAGTGTTAGACAGTATTCTAGGCTACTACTTGTGGAGCTTTTTTGTCCAATAATTAAAAATTCAGTTTTTTCTGAATTGAGTTGCAGGAAATTACCGGTCATTCAATGTTTTATATCAGCTATGCATTCCGTTAATCTTGTGAATTGGTAAGTTTCTTCAGGGCGTGAAGAAATATAGAGCTGAGTATCGTCAGCATAACAATGAAAACTAACGCCATGCTTCCTAATGATATCTCCCAGTGGTAGCATGTACAGGGTGAAGAGTAGCGGTCCTAGCACTGAGCCTTGTGGTACTCCATACTGAACTTGCGATCGGTGTGACATATCTTCATTTACTACTACAAACTGATAACGGTCGCATAGGTATGATTTAAACCATGATAATGCAATTCCACTAATACCTACATAATTTTCGAGTCTATTCAAAAGAATGTTGTGGTCGATAGTATCAAATGCAGCGCTAAGATCGAGTAACACTAATAGAGAGATACAGCCACGATCAGATGATAAGAGTAAATCATTTGTAACTCTGATGAGAGCAGTCTCAGTTATATGATACGGTCTAAATCCTGACTGGAAATCCTCACAGATACCATTTCTTTCTAAAAAGGAACATAATTGTGAAGACACTGCCTTTTCAAGTATTTTTGACAGAAAGGGTAGATTTGAGATTGGTCTATAATTGACTAAATCTGTAGGATCAAGTTGCGGTTTTTTAATAAGTGGTTTAATAATAGCCAACTTAAAAGTTTTCGGTACATATCCTAATGACAAAGATGAATTAATGATATTAAGAAGAGGATCTATTACCTCTGGTAGCATCTCTTTTAATAGCCTAGTCGGTATAGGGTCGAGCATACATGTTGTCGATTTTGAAGATTTAACGAGTTTAGCCAATTCTTCTTCTCCTATAGCAGTGAATGAGTGTAATTTTTCCTCAGTGACACTACAATCCTCTGTCTGATGTGATGCTGTAGTAGACGGCTGCATGGTTAAAACCTGTTAAGCTGCACCCCCACTTTGGGGCTCACAGCTGAAAACGACCTACCTGAATTAAAACAATTATAGCTCCTGAGAACAGTGTGCTACAGGCACAATTAAGGTATCTTTGGAAAGAAGACAATTGGGACTCTAATAAAAGTAATAAAAGCAATCAGAGTTGATATTTCTCAAACAGATAAAAAATTATAATAGTTGAAATGCCTCGAAAATTATTTGCACTACACAGAATGTTGTATTATTTCATGTAAAAATATATGAAAATAGACCTGGAGGAATCCAGTTCAGTTATGGATCGAAAGCCACACGACTTATCAGTTTATATTTCAAGTTTGAGGAAGATATAATGAAAAATGTGGTTCCTGCAAGCTTTTTTTACAAGACTATGTCTGTTCCATTTCTCCCTCCGCCTGCTTGAGGCACATCCCCAGAAATGACATCTCCCAACTAAAACAATTGCAGTTGCTGAACAATTTGCACTACATGCACAATTTAGACATCTATAAAAAGAAGACACTTTAGAGTTTATTACCCAAACATTAAAGTAGAAAAAAACTTAGAAAGACAAACAGTTATAGAAGTTGAAGTGTCTTGAAGATGATTTGTGCTACAATGAACACTTTATTATTTGATGTAAAAATATATGAAAATAAGCCTGGAGGAATCCAGTTAATGAATTGAAAGGCACAAGTCTCATCAGTTTATATTTAAAATTTGACGAAGATATAATGAAAAATGGGGTTCCTGCATGCTTTTTTCTAAGAATATGTCCAGGTGCCAAGAAACCTACAGGAGACTTGATAACCTAATGTTATGAAGTGTACTGCAAGCTGTTTTAGCCATCATATATGATGCTTGAATGCTTTTTCAACTATAAAATAATAGGCAGAACCATAAGACTTTGTATAAGTGATTTATTTGTACAACAGAACTTATAAAAATATAATAAAAATGAAATATTAATAAAAAAGAGCTAAACTTCTTTGCAACTGAAAATACAACAAGTAATATAAGTATAATAACTATAAATATAACTAGTAATATAAATAACAATATAATATAAATATATAGCTATAAAAACACACACAATTTGCAAATGTAAAAAAAAAAAACATTTACTGGCCTTTTACTGGCCGATTCAGGTCTACAACAGCAAGTGCAGATCTTGAAGAATCTGAAAGCGTTCTTCTCTTTTCTGCTGGTTGGCTGGTGCTTGGATGCCATTCCTCATCTGAAGACTCAACCTGATGCCTGTAGAATGGCAAGGAAAGGAAAGAGAATTAGCACTGCATGAATTATTTCTGTATAGTTTGCCCATTCAATCAACAATCACACTGTCATCATTCACTCTAATTACAGGCCATCCCATGAACAATGAAACTGATGGGCAGTCGGTTAGACAGCATTCATATTGATGGACACCTATACATTCTCACACAGCCCAAGCATCAATCTAACGGCCGGCTATACAGTGAGCATTCATATTGACGGTGGCCCATACATTCTCACACAGTCCTACAATCAATCTAATGGCCGGTGATACAGTGAGCATTCATATTGATGGCCAGACATAAAATCAACAATCACACAGATGGTCGGCCGTCCAGAACTTTTCTTTTTTCGTCAATTTGTTTTTTGTAGCACAGGGGAAAAAAATGCATTTTATATATTATATATATATATATTTTTTTTTCCTGTGTGTGCTAGAAAAAATGCTAAATATAAGTATATGTATAATCTATACTGGTATATTGTAATTTTTCTAGCACACAGAAAAACATAAAATAAATACAGTCTCAATATATATATATATATATATATATATATATATATATATATATATATATATATATATATATATATATATATATATATATATATATATATATATATATATATATATATATATAATAAACAATTACATGTGTTATATATATATGTTTTATTTACACACACATGGGGAAAAATTATATATAATTTTTCCCCATGTGTGCTAGGAAAAATGCAAAATATCAGCATATGTATAATGCATACTGGTATATTGCATTTTTTCTAGCACACAGAAACAATAAAATAAATACATTCTCACACACATTCTCAATATACATAAACAACTACACATAGCAACTCACCGGTATATTATTGGATCAACTTCTCTGTCAACAAGCATATCACCGTCATCGCTGTCTTCACTCTCCTCAATGTTTTCTTCGAGTGAGCTCAAATAAAGCATCTTCAGCACAATACAAACTTCTTTTGACGATCCATTGGATAATAAATTCCGTCCAGTTAGTAAGATTAGCAAACAGTTACTACAAAGAGACCGTCTGTACTAGCCCGTTAGCTGTTAGCTGTCAGATGACAGGGAGGGGTGTGTGTGGGTGTCACACAGACTACGTCTCAGCTTCTCGTGGGAGAGCGCGCCACATTCAAATGAATAAATATTCATGCCCATGTGACAAATATACACATGAGAGGTCTTGTTGGAATCGTGTGTTCATTGGCTACATTTTCTGTCAGTCATGACGATTCAATGCTTTTATTGGCTCCAGATAAACAGACATTATCATTGGATGAGCACGTCCTGACATCAGCTAAAACGAGTGCTATGGTTGGATATTTTTGACTATATCGCGGCTATCTTTGCATGTTTTTGAGTGGGGTTAGTTGTATTATGTTCGTAACATTCTAAGCTATAAACCCATGCCACTTTATGCTACCGGGAGACGGTTTTTGGTGCATTATTTTATTGCATAACAGTCTAGTATGATACTCCGCTCCGCAGAAATGCGATGTAAACAAAGGATTAACCATCAATATTACACCGTTATTGTTTCGTTGGATTAAAATGCTCTATGGGATGTTATTCAGTGGACCCTCACCTTTCCATTCATTCTGGAACTTTTAGCAGTGGATGCGTGTGTGGCTCGTAATTAGGAAACTACGGTATGTGCTCTTTTTTTCTTATCAATTGTTTTGATGTGTATTGCTTACATTCATGCAAAAATACAGCCGTTATAAGCTTTTCATTGAAAAACAGTGGTCTGTCCTCGATGCTTGAGGTTTAGACCTTTAGAATGATATATAGTTTGTCAAGATTAATGATGTTTTTTTACGTTAAATCTATTAACAAACATTACACTCGTGCTAAAAATAGCGCTTCAACCCGTGCACGCGCTCATGAAGCTTAAGGAGAAAATTGTTCCTAATATTATCAATCTTACATGTGAATAAGTTCATAAAGTCATTACTGCTGTGCTGTTTACAATCATCAGAAGTTGAAGCTTTATTTTTGGTTAATTTAGCCACTGTATCGAATAAATACCTTGGGTTGTGTTTGTTTTCTTCCAAGAGAGTTGAGAAATAAGCAGATCTGGCAGTTTTTACGGCCTTTCTGTATGTGATCATGTGCTCTTTCCACGAATTACGAAATACCTCTAATTTTGTTTTCTTCCAGCTGCGCTCCATTTTTCTGGCTGCTGTTTTAAGGGCCCGGGTGTGCTCGTTGTACCACGGCGTTGGACTATTTTCTTTAATCTTCTTTAAGCGCAGAGGAGCAACTGTGTCTAAAGTACTGGAAAAGAGAGAGTCAATAGTTTCTGTTGCAACATCGGGTAGTAACAGTAAGGAATGGTTCCAGTTGTCAGCACCAACCCAGAGTACCCTAACAACTACATAGCAATGCCCTCAAAAACATACTAAACACCCTAACAACTGTGTAGCAACACCCTTATAAGCACACTGAACACCCTAGCAACCATGTAGCAATGCCCTATCAACCACCCTGAGAACCCTAGCAACCACATAGCAAATCCCTAGAAACTACCCAGAAAATACTAGCATCTGTGCAACAACGCCCTTGAACACCCTAGCAACATACTGGCAAAATCTTAGCAACCATGTAGCAATGTCTGTGAAACCATACTGAACACCCTAGCAATTATGTAACAACACTCTTGAAACCACACTGAACACCCTTGCAACCATGTAGCAACGCCCTTGAAACCACACTGAACACGCTAGCAACCATTTAGCAAAACCCTTGAAACCACACTATACACCCTAGCAAGCATGTAGCAATGCCCTTGAAACCACACTGAACACCCTAGCAATCATGTAGCAACGCCCTTGAAACCACACTGAACACCCTAGCAACCATGTAGCAAAACCCTTGAAACCACCCTGAACACCCTAGCAATCTTGTAGCAATGCCCTTGAAATCACAATTAACATCCTAGTAATTGTGTAGCAAAACCCTAAAAACCACACTGAACACCCTAGCAACCATGTAGCAAAACCCTTGAAACCACACTGAACACCCTAGCAACCTTGTTGCAATGCCCTTGAAACCTCACTGAACACCCTAGCAACAGTGTAGTAATGCTCTTGAAACCACACTGAACACCCTAGCAACACCCTCGAAATAATGTAGTAACGCCCTTAAAACCACACTGAACACCCTAGCAACCATGTAGTAGCCCCCTTGTAACCACACTGAACACCCTAGAAACCATGTTGTAATGCCATTGAAACCACATTGAACACCCTAGCAACCATGTAGTAGCGCCCTTGTAACCACACTGATCACCATAGCAACTGTGTAACAACACCCCTGAAACCACACTGAACACCCTAGCAACCATGTAATAGCCCCCTTGTAACCACACTGATCACCATAGCAACTGTGTAACAACACCCCTGAAACCACACTGAACACCCTAGCAACCTTGTAGCAATGCCTTTTAAACCACACTGAACACCTTAGCAACACACTAGAAACACCCTAGCAATGCCCTTGACACCACATTGAACACCCTAGCAACCATGTAGCAATACCTTTGAAACCACACTGAACACCCTAGCAACCATGTAGCAATACCTTTGAGACCACACTGAACACCCTAGCAACACCCTAGCTATGCCCTTGACACCACATTGAACACTCTAGCAACCGTTTAGTAATGCCCTTGAAACCACATTGAACACCCTAGCAATGGGCAGACATTTGAGTTCAAAATCTTAGAACACAAACAAAGATTTAGACGATGAATTAGAAATAGCTGATGAGATTAGATTAGATAATCAGACGAAGACGATCAGATGATCGAGGCAGAAAAAAAATCAGAGAAAATGGGTTAACTGTTAATTCAAGCCATCTTTACCAGTGGTTCTCAACCTGCGGTCCGTCTCGACTGCAAATGCGGCCCACGTTATGCCAACCACGTTTTACAATTTATTTTTGTTTTTAAATTAAAATGCATCTAACAAAAATAAGTTTGAACTATAATGTCTGTTTTTTTTTTGTCATATAAAATCACTTTCATATATTATTTGCAGATCATATATATATTATGTGCAGTACTGACGCATTTACGCAGTTAACACACACTTACATGCGTGCTTTTGGAAGACTGGAGGAATCAGCTTGCGGTCAATGAACGAGAGGGGCAGCCTTTCTGTTTGCTTTGTAGTAAAGTACTGGGCATATGCAAAACCTACAACGTAAAAAAAACATTTCGATACCACCCATCCAACATCCAACATGTCAAAGACACGACAAGACCGTCAGTGAATAAAAGAACCTGGGAAATCCCTTCTCCAGCAAGGACTGAGAAGGAAATCCCCATTCAAAGAAGACACAAACTAATGCAAGAAATACCTCCAGATTCTAACTGAACTGGTACATTGATATTAAATTTAATAACCACGCCTAAGAAACGATAGGAGGGTTAAAGTAATGATTGATGGTTCATTCAGGTCATGTATTATAAGTGCATATATTGCTACAAACTTGGTATTTCATCATTTCACTCTCTTAAAACTCCTAATTTCGTGACTTTCTTTCTTTCTGCAACTCGTGTGAATGTGTGTGTGCGTGGGTTCTCTTTCATCATCTCGTGTTCGAGATCCACCTATGGGAAGGGTATCCGTACCTGACCTCTGCAGAAGCATCCAATTTCATCAAGTTTGGCAAGACAGACAGAAGCGCACAGCCAATGCCCAGTATTGCCTCTAAAATGGCTGAAAAGCTAAATTCAAAATTCTTTCTTAAGTATTAGCAAAATTCGAATTATATCCGAATTCTAGAGGCAATACTTAATGTTAGAGGGAAAAAGTACTGTATTGTCTCCTATGCCCACAAGAGGGCACAAGCGAGCGCAACAAGCAAATGTAAACCAAATCAAGCATTGCATCTTTTATTGAAATTAAATGACATTCACTTTTTAAAGTGCATTAACTTTTCAAACAATTGCTATTAAATAAAATATAATTTCATTAATGAGCATGTAAGGAAAATTTGGTAAAAAAAGTGCATAATACTGCAAGTGCATCAGTAACCTAAGAAAGCACGCTTCAACAGACAATGTAATGTGAACACAAAATAGCACAAAATAGCAAAAATTCCAGTTTTTTGCATTCGAATGTGCAAGTTTTTTTGTAAATTCAACAAATATTCGAAATTCTAATTTTTAGTTGACAGCCCTAATGCCCGGTAAGGCCCCACCTAGGGCTACAACAACAAATCGATAAAATTCGATAATTAAAAAAGTTGGCAACGAATTTAATTATCAAATTTGTTGTGTCGCGCGAATATTATGCCCCTCAATAAGACGCGGAGATGTTTGAGTATAAAAAAAGCACGGTTGAACGCAAAGCAGAGTGGAAGCGGGCGAGCCTTGCTGTAGCCTACCCGTCGTACCACGCAGCGTAAAAGCAAACCAAGCCGAGCCCTACCAGTCGAAAAGCGCTATTAATAAATCGAAAAAGTGTGTTAATTGCAGCAAAAGCGAAGCGACATGGCATAGCACGGGAGCACCACTGTGGTGATTCAGCACCTAAAACGAAAATATCTTGGAGTCCTTGATGAGGAGGGAGTTCAACAGCAGGGTAACGTTAAGTCACTACAAAACCCACTTTTGTTCCGTTTCAAAGTGAGGAGCGTGACGTCCCTCCAGTAGCTCTTCTGGTGCTGGTGTTTACTCGTTATCCAGCTTGACAAGCATGACAAGTTAGCGTTAGCTTGTTAACAGTGATGCCAGTAACGCGTTATTTAGTAACGCGTTACTCTAATCTGACTACTTTTTTCCAGTAACGAGTAATCTAACGTGTTACTATTTCCAAACCAGTAATCAGATTAAAGTAATTTATCCAAGTCACTGTGAGTTACTATTTTTGTCATTTTCCTTAGTAAAAATATATATTTTTGCTTTCTTGTTGAGTCACAGCAGGGTTTTTCCGGCATAGAGAATTACAAGGCGGCCGCCTCTGTCAAATTTCGTGCCGCCTCCGTCTGTCGACAAAACTCAAGACAGGCAGTCACTTGCTCAGATTAGGCCTGTCGTGATAATTAAATAATCATCAGAAATATATATTGTCACATGATCCTTCAGCAATCATTATTAGTATATTATGATTTGCTAGTACAAAGTCATCTAAAGCCATTCCATAGCTGGCTTTAGATGAATGTCTTTCCTCCGCTGTAGCTGTCATTCTTCGTTCAGCATTCAAACTGCGCGTCTCTGTAACAGTCAGCAGCACGGTAAAGCTCACTCCAATATGATATATTCCCGTTATAATACTTGATATGTTGATAAAATAATGTATCTTCCTGTAATTTATCTAGCGGTTTCTGAACGATGTTGGTACTCGCTACCCAGGTGACAACACAAGGACTATTAATTAGCATCACACGCACAATAACCAGAATTTAAAACTGTGAAGAAACAAATAATTAGTGAATGTTTGGACCGATATAGGCTACATAGTAGACTAGGATTTATGCGCTCAACGCTCATCTTCTCTTTATGCCGTGAACTTTTCAATGTGCACTCGCGCTGCACTGCGCCCTCTGATTCCATGTTGCTTTAAGCGCATCATTCTGCACTCGGGATGCGCATAAGCGCTTTGTTGCCGCTCTGTTTTGAAGCGTTTCATATATTTTCATAGTTTTGTGCACTTAAAGATTATTAAAAAATATATTGTTCTCACGTATCGATCATATATTTGCTGTCCCTTTACAGAGCTGCACATTACGTTTACAATAAACTATAAATCTTGTAATTTTATATTATTTGTGTAGGCCCATATAATTATTTACATTCATATATAAATATAAATTAAAAATTACATATAAATTGTTTTTCATAAATGTATTTAATAAGAACACAAAGTAATTTGTACCTCTTCATTAACATGTTTAGATTTTATAAAACTAATCAAAAGATTTTATTTGGAGATACAATTTCAGGAGATACATTGTTGACGTTACTGTTAAAAATGCACTTCCAATAAAGTGTTGGCAAAAACGGTTGTCATTTTTATGTTGAGGCTGCAGAGGTGTTGTCGGCAACTGATGAATGTAACTAATAAAGTAACTTGTAATCTAACTTAGTTACTTTTAAAATCAATTAATCTGTAAAGTAACTAAGTTACTTTTTCAAAGTAACTGTGGCAACACTGCTTGTTAATAACAGTAGTAAAGCAGGGGTGGTATAGTTTGCAAGACTAAAGACTTTTTATTCACTTGCCTTTTTTGGCCCATTCATTTTTCAATCTGTTGCTATGTTCATTTCGTTGACAAATAATTTGTCAATATTTTAATCAACAACATTTTTCACAGACAAAAACGAGAAGAAAATCAAAACCAGCTTTGAATGACAAAAACTTTGACTAATATATATTGTCATTTTCGGTCAGCATTCGGTCTTAAAGTGACAGCATTAACCTGCTTCCATTTGTGCTCTTAATATTAATCTGTAAGGAATGTTGTATGCAAGTTGTTATAAAGAATGCATATCAATCATTGAAAATAAGACATTGTGTTCTTCTTTAGGAGGAGTAGTTTTATTTAATTGTTACATAATATTTGTTTATATGTCACAGCAGTTAAATCTGTGTCTGTATTGCATGTTTAAACTTTAATATCATTCATATTAATAGGTTAATACAGTAGATGTTTTCTCCAGGAGCATATAATGGGTTTGGACATTTTAGAGAAATTCTTAATGCATTACAATTTAACTAAACCCATTAAATTTTGTTTGTGAGTGTGTGCGTCTGAGTGTAGTGTAGAGAACAAGTTCTAACAACCTGTTAAGTTTTCTGATTAGTATTTTTCTTTAATTAAAAAAAAATTATTTATAGATTTATTGAAGCAACCTGTGCACTTTCTGAAGATTTTTTTGCACTGTGAATTTGCACTGTCAGTTCTGTTTTTGAATAAAAGATTGGAAATGAATGCTTTTTTAACCGATTAATCGAAAAAATAATCGACAGATTAATAGATTATTAAAATAATCGTTAGTTGCAGCCCTAGCCCCACCCCTTACCTGCGGGCATATAAGGCCTGCATGCGCTACTGTTCATCAGTTGACATGAATTACGCTGCTCACCTTACTTGTCTGCAGGGGGACAAGTCGCCAGATCAGCCTCCGCCAGTCGTGACAGTTCTATTCTGTCAGTTTAGCTGTGTCTGCTCTCAGAGACGCCCACGCTCTCGCCATGGAGTTTTTCGCTGGTATGTCACTCTCTATTTCTTCCACTTCTCCTGGGAACAGCTTATCACGGGCCTGCCCAGCCGCGTATGGTGCGCTGATCGCCTCGAAGGACCTTCATCTGTTCTGCAAGGTTTGCTTGGGCCTCAAGCGTGGAAGAGGCCTTGAAAAACCCAGAGAATTTCAGTCATTGTCTGTTGCTGCCTAAAAAAACTCCTGTGACGCTGCCTTAAAGTTACTGCAACCCAGTGTGTCGAGCTCGACTTTTTCTGACTCAGATGTGGGACACGGTGACGACGACATCTCTCATCTGGGCTGAGCAGCCCAATCCTGCATTCCCCGAAGAGGACATCTTTGCGGGCAACCTCCCGAAACAACGATGTGATGACAAGAAGAAGGAGAACGAGGCCTTCAAGTTGTGCCTTCCCAGGAAGGCGGCCCCCACGCCAGGCACCCCCTGCGCGTTTGCCTAACCCCCCTACCTTGACCGTAACTTCCATCAGGGCAAGGAAAGGCCCCCGCAACAAACTCCCGTCACGAAAGAGCAAACCAACACTCTGCTAAGCCCAGGGGAAAATACTTCTAAATCTACAGGGGAAAACCCCAGAACCCTAGCCCCAACGACTCGAAACACAAGCGGCCTGCCTGATGTTCAGCCGATGGGGGCTTCGAGTCCACATTCACAAGCGGCAAGCTCTTTGGACTCTCTTCCTGCCCCAGAGCCCCTATCCAAAAGACGGAGGGCTCTTGTGGAGGGCACCCCCCTCCAGAGGCTGCCCAGCCCATGTGTTCAGTGGACGTTGTGCCCCCCCCCCTGTTCTGTTATGAGGAAAAGTGCAAAAGCAGTGTCACCACACCGTGTGCCCCAGTGTTCCCCGACACAAAACACAAAAAACACATTAAATCAAACAAATCATAGAGATATCCTCTCTCTGCAGGAAAAGCACTATTCTCTGCGAACGGTGGACATCTCTCTAAACCCCAGCATGCCTTCCCTAGTTCCCCCACTAGAGGGCATTATTGCTTCACAATTAGGCCAGCAGGGCATACACGAAGACGGCATGGCTCAAGTGGGTGAACTCGCGAGCTATGTGTCAGCGTTGCAAACTGCAGCCGCCCCCGAATGGGTGACGTGCACAATAATGCAGGGCTACCGACTGTAGTTTGTGGTGAAACCCCCACATTTCGAATGCGCTGCTCACGTTCTGAAGGAAGAAATCTCTTCCCTTCTGAACAAAGGTGCTATTCAGGTGGTGCCCACCAATCTGATAAACCAGGGATTTTCTTACATTTACATTTATGCTTTTAGCAGACGCTTTTATCCAAAGCGACTAACAACTGAGGAGTACAGGAAGCGATCCGTCATGAGGAGGCAGGGAAACACAGAAAGTGCCTGACGTACTACGTTTTGGACATTGCACAGAGCATCATACACTAAGGCAGGGAAGAAGTAGAGGAAAATAGAAGGAAAATAAGGAAAAGGATGTTTGTTTGTATTTTAAGATAAGGTTAAGTGCTCGCGGAAGAGGTGAGTTTTCAGCTGTCTTTTGAATGTTGTCAGTGATTCTGCAATTCGGACGGAGGTGGGAAGATCGTTCCACCAGCAGGGAACGGTGAATGTAAATGTTCTGGAGAGGGATTTTCTGCCTCTCTGTGACGGTACCACAAGCCGTTGCTCCTTAGCTGAGCGAAGGCTTCGGGTGGGGGTGTAGACTTGTAGGAGCGAGTCAAAGTATGCAGGAGCTGAGCTTGTGGTGGATCTGTAAGCGAGCGTAAGCGCCTTGAACTTGATGCAAGCAGCGAGTGATAGCCAGTGCAGAGAGATGAAGAGTGGTGTGACGTGGGCCCTTTTGGGTTCGTTGAAGATAAGACGTGCTGCTGCATTCTGGATCCGCCAAGGTTTCTGACAACCCTGAAGGGGTGATCCGAGATTGACCTAGCTGGATGGTGAAGTCATGTTGTATTGTCGTATTGGCAGGGAAGACGAGCAGTTCAGTCTTTGCCAGGTTGAGCTGCAGGTGATGTTTTCTCATGTGTGGCGATGTGCAAAGGAGAGAGAGAGAAGTGAGCTGACTATGCCACCCTGGTCACTAAACCAGGGAAATATCCCAATAAGGACACAGGTTCGATTTCCCCGTAGACAGAGACTCTGAGACGTGGAGTTACAAAAATACAAAAGTTCTTTATTAAGCCAGTATAAAAGGTTAGAGTAGGTTAATTATATCTTGCACATCAAAGAGGCAAATCACGGCTGGCACAGACACACAGCAAGAAATTACATTGACATTTATAACTCACAGGGCTTCACCAAAAGCAGGGTGAGCTAGTGCCACATATCGCTAAATTCGACGATGGTCAAGGAGCACCCACACGTGCACTACACTGCACACACACTCCCTTCAATCAAGGGTCAGTCACTATAAGGTGTAAACCATGCACTGTGTTTCAAAGACCCGCCACCAAAAGAGCAACTAGCCCTCCTGCTCCGGACCCACGGCCCCTGGAACACAAGAAACCAAACAAAATAAATGTATAAATATTCATAAAAGTGGGTAACCACTTTAAAGAAAATACACAAAAGACAAAATTAATCAAATGTAAACAAACGACCATAAACCACTCAAACCTGCAATAATTTGTTTCAGTGATGGTATATGACGCACAGCTACAGGCCAGGTACAATTCACCACACTATTACCTGTGCAGTGACACGGCCAAGAGGGTTACAGAGGTCATAAACACAGAAGGATGGAAATGGCCACAAAATAAGAATAAAGGAAGCAGCAAGGAAACGTAAACAATCTCAGTATTACAAATCCAAACAATTACGATTAAACAAAAGAAATTAGATAGAGCAACCCAAATAAACTTAACAAAATATAAACATAATATAAACATAATGCTCAAGCATGAACTACACTGTGGACAAACGCACATGGGCATGCTGAGCAAATGAACAAAACAAAGTAATAAGAAACAAAACAAATAAGAACAAGACAGAGCAAATAAGAACAAGACAGCAGCAATAAATGTCCTAAGCCAGGCAGCAGTCTTCAAACGCCCTTAAACAGGCGAGTTAGTTCACCTACAAGACACTAAATGTAAGCCAATGTCACAGGTCGGGGCGGGCCAAGCCAGACTGCACCCACCCCTGAAAAACCCGGGAACCACCTCGAGGAACGTGTCAAGGACCAGACAGACTAGGGAATAAAATACAGTTTATTTATTATATTAAAAGATTGATGAATTGGATAAGTCCTAATTAAAATCTTCTTCTTGCCGCCAGGACAGTTCAAGAGTCTCTAGACCTCCTGGGACAGGAGGGGAGGAACAATCGTGGCGGACCGAAGGCCCGTCGAAGGGGAATCAGGGGGGAATCCCCACGCCGTCCAGGTAGGTCACTGGGTAAGTACTCCTCTACGGGATCCAAGAGGGGAGGTCGTGGTCATACGAACCCCATTCAGACTGGAACCAGGTAAGTATGCAGATGCGGAGGCGAAGCGAGTCACTGGTGTTACTCCGGAGGGAGGTACTCAGATGTGGGGGCAAGCGAGCCACTGGAACGATACAGCAAGGTTTAACTGTCCAACAGTATATGGAACATTCAACTGAATTACCTCTCTTCTTCTGAACAGGGTAAAGGCTTCCAATAAGGGCGTGTGGGGACCACCAGGCGGGGAGGACACTTTGGGGCGAAACGCTCCACTTCAGCTGAGCTCTGGAACAGTACAACAAGGTCTCAACGGTTCAACAGTATGTGAAGCTTTCCCACTGATATACCTTCTCTTCTTTTGAACAGGGTAAAGGCTTCCAATAGGGGCGTGTGGAGACCACCAGGCGGGAAGGGCGCTTGGAGCGAAACGCTCACTTCGGCCGAACACTGGAACAGACACAGCAGTTTCAACGGTTCAACAGTACATGAAGCTTTTCAACTGATATACCTTCTCTTCTTTTGAGCAGGGTAAAGGCTTCCAATAAGGGCGTGTGGAGACCACCAGGTGGGAAGGGCGCTTGGAGCGAAACGCTCACTTCGGCTGAGCACTGGAACAGACACAGCACAGTTTCAACAGTACATGATATATGAAGCACTCAGCATTAACAGGGCCGGGTCTTCTCAAAGCAGGAAGTTGGGCGGTTGCTTTATCAAAACCCTTCGTTAGAGACAGCGGGTGGAAGACTGTAGGAGGAGAGTGCACGGCAGACTCCTATTACTTCTCCACACACCAAGTTCACTTCACAGCACAAACCGTGGGAATCGTCACTTCAGGCACTGCAATTCCACTCGTACACCGTGCATTCGGGCCAGCACTCACCCACCGGTCTTTTCTCCCACCAGATCGGATCTCGTCCTCGATCAGGGCTTGACTTCGCTCCGGGAAAGCAGAAGAACGGTGCAGCGATCATCACATTCGGCAAGGAGAGGACAGAAGTTAGAGACAGATCATTAATTCACTCGGTGTAATAGTTCACTCGTGCCACACATTTTCCAAACTCTCCACACCACTTCAGTGTTAGTGCATATAAACAACGGATCCGATACTCATCACTTGCGTCTTTCTCACTGCTGACGATATTCCTCAAGTCTTCGCTGAAAAATCCTTCACTCCTTTCTTTCTCTTCCACAGCCCAGCCTCAATAAAAAGAACAACCCGCTGACAAACACAGCATCATACGGGAGGAGATCCACCCCACAGTCTGTTTTCTCTCTGTTTTTAAAGCCCCATCTGAATATGTGTCCCTCTCACAGCGTTCTCTGTAATTGCCCCACACCTGCTGTCACTCAGGCAATCAGCCCCGCTGCCATGGCAACAGATTCACAGTGCATAGAACGGATGTTCACTGGAAAATCCTGAATAACTGCATTCACCAGGATCTTAGTCCTGTTTGGTTTTTTGTCACCCCGTGACACCAACATACCAGTGTGAACAGTAATTCCTCATGGTTGAACCATGACCACACATACCAAGCATGCAAAGATCACGTCATTTGTCCGGCAGCCATGATAAAACGAGTTCACAAAGACGAGCTGGAATCCAGAAATACAAAACCCCCCATAACTACATACATACTAATAAAATGAATAAAGCCCCAGAGCGGGGAATGAACCTACCAGGAAGTCAAGCAGCAATCCACCGGCGGTGCTCAGAGCCATACACACAACATGCACTCATCTCTGATAACCGGAGAGCCGCAACAGCGAGGGCAAACCTTCAGAGGGTGTGCACCCTAGGGATGGCAGACGCGAAACAGACGTTTCGGGGCTTTGCCGAGATCCCGAAGCGCAGATGTTTCGAAACAGTGCTCCGAACTGTGATTCGAAACACCCATGTCACGTGACTATGGCTAAATGAAGCTTCAAAGTGTTTCATCAGGTGGCGCCTGTCGAAACTGCGTTGATTAAAGGGGGCGGGAACAAATCACACAGTCACACATCTGTATGAAACTAATTCCCCACAGTTTAAAAGTGAAGTTAATCCATGTTCACCTAGTGGGTTTTTGTGAGAGGAGAGTGATTTTGTGATAGCAGTGATTTTGTGATAGCAGTGAGATTTATAGTGCGCTTTGGTTAGTTATATTTAGGCTAGATTTAAATTAGATATATTGACTGATAGGTATAGACAGTGACATATAGTTAGGATAGATATAGTGACACATTCATATAAGCTAAGTTAGATAGTGACAGATAGATAGCACAGCATAAGTTAGATATATAGAATTATATGGATATAGATATATAGATAGATATATTAATAGAATATATCAAAATGGAGGCTCCACGCAAGAGATGCCGTACATCTGTGGTGTGGGAGCATTTCCATTTGGAAACACCAAATAAAGTGAGATGTGTGTATTGTGATAGGCAGCTAGCCTTCTGCAACAATACATCATCCATGTTGCGCCATTCGAGGAGCACTCATCCTGCCATTTTGGAGGGTGCAGAGGATGGTAACATTCCCACTGTACCTAGGCCTGCTACTGACACTGCTGGGCCGTCTAAGCAAGGTATGCATTGTTTGAAATATAATTCAGATAAAATCACAAAGGGTTGGGACACTGTTTTAGAAAGTCTGTAGTTTTAAAGGTAAACCACCCCTAAAAAGTAATGTCCCAATCACAACTCCCAATTGTCTTAATCGTGCTTCACTGTGAATATTTCAATATAATTCTTAACAAACTTAGCCACTGTATTAAATGGAAAACATGTATAGGCCTACAAATTAACCCATTGACAGCCAGTGAAGACATCAGTTTGGTTTTCCTAATTGTTCTAAAATCAGTTTGATCTGTGTTTGTCTGAGCATAAACTTTACCAAACATAACTTGTTTGTTTAGAAAGGTTTCCAAATAATGAACCAGTACTTTTAATAGCAGTGCACTATCTCTATATTTTTTTTCACTGTATCTGTGTGAAAGATGGTTTCATGTTTTATTTTTATTTTAAAAGGTAGACAGAGGGAATTGGATGAGGCTCTTGTTAACATGGTGGTGAAGGATCTGCAGCCCTTCACCGTCGTGGAGGATGAGGGTTTCATGGCCTTTGTGAACAAGCTTGATCCAAGCTATGTTCTCCCATCCCGGAGGGCGCTTAAAACTATGGTGACCGAAAGGTACAACAAAACCAAGGAGAAGACAATGGAGGACCTAAAAAAGGCAGAATTTGTTAGCCTTACGGCTGACATGTGGTCCTCCCTTAATATGGATGGATACCTTGGTGTAACTTGCCACTACATAACACCAGAAGCAAAGCTGGCAACTGTTGTACTGGGTGTAAGGAGGTTTTACCAAACCCACACAGCCCAGCATCTCATGGAGGCTAAATCCTTGTTAATGGCTGAGTGGGGAATACAATCCAAAGTTGTATGTATGGTGACTGACAATGCATCCAACATGGTCCTAAGTGCCCAGCTGCTCAAACTTCGCCATGTGCCATGTTTTGCCCATACATTGAATTTGACTGTGAAGAAGGCACTAGATCAAACGGCAGTCATCAGTGACATACGGCAGAAAGCCAGAAAGATTGTGGGGTTGTTTAGATACAGCTGCAAAGCAAAGGACAAGCTTGTGGAGATGCAGGGTTTGATGGCCAGACCAACTCTGAAACTGATCCAGGAGGTTGAGACAAGATGGAACAGCACATACGACATGATGCAACGCTTGTATGATCAACGAGAGCCAGTGGGTGCTGCACTTTCAAATTTAAAAAGTGATATTGCTCCGCTGACAAGTTTGGAGTATGAAATTATTGAAGATTCATTGTCAATACTGAAACCATTTAAACTAGCAACAACAGAGTTGTCAGAGGAAAAGAGTGTCAGCTTCAAAACTTATACCTCTGTACAGGATGTTGCTGCACAAGCTTAAACAGAAAAAAGGACATGTACCACAAGAATCAACTGTACAATTAGGTAGGCCACAATGACCATTCTACCCATTATTTGGCTATACATGTCATATTGTTGTGATTAATATTCATATGGTTTTCTCCTGTTTTGCACAGGCTCACACCTGCAAGACGGTCTGCACTCCAGATGTGGGGCGTATGAGACCTTCAGAGCCTTGGGGCTTGCTACACTGCTGGACCCAAGGTTCAAAAATGTGGCTTTTGGGAATTCCACCAACGCCCAGGAAGCTGAAAAAAACCTCACACTGGAGTGCGCTTCACTGATGCGTTCAAACACAGCAACTCCTGGGGCCTGTTTCAGAAAGGAGGTTCAACCAACTCTGAGTTTAAAGCTGAACTCTGAGTTGACTTACTCTGAGATGGGAAACTCTGAGTTTTGGGTTTCAGAACAGCTGAATTGAGGTAGTTCAATCAACTCTGAGTAGACTGACTCTGAGTTAAGCTCATGCACTCCAACTATGAAAAGCCACGATCAATGGAGCTCCGAAATTACGATTCACCATGGCAACAGCACCCAACAAAAAGACGTTTGCATACTTCCGGGTCAATACACAAGTTTAATTCTTAATTATTTTAATTAAGTTTAATTTTCATGGTATCCAAAAGGCAAACAAAGAATGTGGCAGCAGCTAAATAAATAAATAAATAAATGAAAAAAACAATTCAATCAGGAAAAGCTTTAAGCATAAAATGTTCATGGGTGTAGGTTTAATGACTTTACAAACATTTGACATATTAAATAAATATCATTCAGTGTCCAGTGTGCCGCAGCTTTTCCCACATAGACCCTTTCACTGTGATGACGTGTTTTAATGGTCATCAATATCGTAAATCCGGCAACGTTTTTTGTATTTTTTTTTTATGTATGTACATTTATAACACTAATACTTTGTATTATATTACTTTTGCATCAAATTACAAAAATCAAGTTACCGCTGCTGTGAGAGTGTTTCTAATACAGTGTCTATGGAAGTGATAGTTAAAATTAACATCTTTCTCTCTTTTCACTGCAGTTATCAATCTCACTTTAATTTTTCCATCTTTTTGAAAGTTGTGAAATCACTATTGTGGAGTTTTTCTTTTGCTATTTGAGCAAATGGAGACACAAAAATATATATTTAATGTATTCTCTCATTCACCGCTATAAGAGTTAACCCTATGATGACTTCAGCTTCGGAAACCCAGAAATGTGAAAAGGGTCTATGCTCTTTTCACATAATGAAATGTTCTCTGATCCCACCGGTTACATTTATTAATCAGGGTAATGACATTAATATTTGACTTCTACTCAGGCCAGCCAAACACCAGCACCACTGACAGATGAAGAGGAGATGGAGGAAGAATATTAACACCCAACAGGAAAAAGAATAAAGTATTTGTAGGAAATAAAGATGACTATAAAAATGTAAATAAATGTATTTAACAGCTGTGGTGGTGGTAATGCCATATATCTCGTACTACCATCTGGCAGCATCCTTCCATCCAGTAATCCGTTTTCAGAAAGTGTGATGATGGGAATATGAGTGTCATAAATGCATCCAACCACTGGAAATCCTAAAGGAAATTCTAATAATTAGGTTACTTCTAGAGGATTATCAAGTGAACGTCAGGATCCTGTATAAAAGGACATGCCATTTTTGTCACTTTGACAGTGTCCTCATGATGAAAATATGAGCTATGAATGTTCCTGCAAAGAATGCTTTTCTTACTTTGTATTTTTGTCAAGTGGCAGATAATTTAATTTGTTTTAAGTAAACTTTGCTTACTTTAGATTTAGATTAAATTTATATATTTTTTTATATTTATACTTGAAATAGGCTACGACCAAAATACTCAGTAAGAAAAGCATTTGTGGCGTTTGAATGAATGAATAAAGTATTTAAACACTGCTGGTGCTTTAAAAAGGGGGAGGAGAACGAAAGAAACTCTGGGTTTACCAAAGAAAACCTGCCTCTGACCAGGTTAGGTTCACAGAGTAAGTAACCCTGGTAACTGACTCTGAGTATAAGATACCTCTCTTTCAGAAACGGGCTTGACTTACCCTGCTTTCTCGGGTTTGACATACCTCCCATTCTGAAACAGAAAACCCAGAGTTTCCCTTATTTTAGGGTTAACCAACTCAGAGTTTTCACTTAACCTCCTTTCTGAAACGGGCCCCAGGTGAGCAGTCTCAGTCTTCATCTTACTTTATGGAGATGGGTAATCTGAATAATTATGAACCATTATACTTCATATATGCTGTCAGTTTATGCTTTGTAAGTAATTGTTGTTTTAATTTTCATTCAGAGCCACAAATGTCAACATCAGGCCCATCATCATCATCATCATCATCATCAACAACAACAACACCAGCAGAAACCCAGGACAGTTTATGGGAACTGTTTGATAGTCGTATCCGTGAAACCCAGACGACACACAGTACTACAGCTGATGCAACCGTAGAATTGAAGAAGTACCTGGAAGATGCGTTTTTGCCCAGAACGCATGATCCATTAATTTATTGGAAAGAGAAAGCAGTAATTTTCCCTCATTTGTGTGTACTTGCAAAAAAATATTTGTGCATGCCAGCAACAAGTGTCCCATGTGAGAGGATTTTTTCAAAGGCTGGAGAAATTATATGTAAAAAAAGAAGTCGGCTGAGTCCTTCAACAGCAGAGCAATTAATATTTTTGAATAAAAATGTTTTGTGACAAATGTGACACATTGTGGCTTTATTTATTTTATTAATGTTCATTTTGTATAACAAACAAAATATATATACTTCTTTACAATGACGAGGCTACAGGTTACAAAACCAAGATCATGTAGTTGTCAGACAGATGTTAAAAACAATTTTTTTACATGGATCATTGTCAAGGTATTTCAGATCAATACATGCAAATAACCACTAGATGGCGCCGTAGAGACGGGTGTCAGATTGATTCGAAGCTTCGAAACAAAATGGCACATTTGCTTCAACTGCTTCAGTGCTTCACGAAGCCTCGGTCTGCCCATCACTAGTGCACCCATCAGCACCGACGAGGGTAACACTGCACATAGTAACCAGGTTAACATCCCATACGCCCGAGCACAAAGCACAACGGGAAACAACACTCACCTCCAACAAGGGAAACCAGGGTGCCATAAAGGCAGTCACACAATGACGCTACCCCTGGCAATGAAACAGCCGCCTTAATATACGCTTGGAAATGAGTGCTGATTACCTGAGCCTAGGGAAGAGTAATCGATCCCAGAGAGGATGGATGTCACTCCACTACACATGCCGAGATGTCCGCCAGACAGCTGGAGATTCTTCTCGTTATTTCCTGGTTCCAAAGAAGGATGGTTCTCTCCACCCCATTCTGGACCTCTGGTTGTTGAACAAACATTTGAGGAAATACAATTTCAGAATGTTAACTCACGACTCGCTCGCCCGCGTCATAAAATGGAACGACTGGTTCACATAGGTCGACCTGAAAGATGCTTTTTTTTCACATAAGCATTTATCCGCCACACAGTAAGTTTCTTCGTTTTACCTATAAAGGCATATGTTACGAATTCACAGTCCTCCCATTTGGCAGGGGCTCGCCCTAAGCCCAAGGACTTTTTGTCTGTGTGCGGAAGCGGGCTTAACTCCCCTGAGAATGTCTGGTCTACGGATTTTGATATACATAGACAATTGGCTTATAATAGCCGAATCAAAGGAGAAAGCGCATCACATCTATCGGGTTCATGGTGAATGTGAACAAAAGCAGTTTTACACCCAGTCAGAGTGTGATCTTCTTGGGCTTGAAGCTGAACTCAGTCTCCATGCCTCTCCCTCAAGTGCAAATTCTTGCTCTGATGGAGTGAAGGTGCAATATCGCACATGCCTCAGGCTACAGGGTCTTATGGCTTCATCTATCCAGGTTTTGCCCCTAGGACGCCTGAGGATGAGGGCGTTCATGAAAGGGGTTTTGTCACTACATTTCAGGCCGTTACGCGATCTTTGTCGGTCTGTAAATGTGCTGTAACAGTGCACCTGCGCCACAGCTCTGAGCCACTGAAAGAGTGCAGACTTTTACGCACAGGGTACCCCTCTGGGGACGGTTATGTTGCGGGGAGTTGTGACGACGGATGTGTCCTTAACAGGGTGGGGTGCCACTCAGGAGGGCAGAACGGTGAGCGGTTTGTGGCCGAGCAAACTACGTTCAGCGCACATAAATTATTTAGAGCTTCTGACAATTTGGAAAGCTCTGAAT
Organism: Gobio gobio; assembly: GCF_949357685.1. Lineage (NCBI taxonomy): Eukaryota > Metazoa > Chordata > Actinopteri > Cypriniformes > Gobionidae > Gobio > Gobio gobio. Next base: position 35,882,287 of record NC_137102.1, on the reverse strand, counting down.
TATTTTCTGCCTCGTCTGCAGGGACATCATGTGCTCGTACGCTACGACAATACCACAGCAATGGCATATATCAACCGTCAAGGCGGCGTGCGCTCGTCAAAAAAGATCAAAGGCTAAATGCCCTGTGTCTGGTCCGTGCCTTACAGACATATTTGGCAAGGACCAGTGCTTTCTGGAAGAGTGACCAGCTCCTTGTTTCATGGGCAGCCCCCCCAACCCCCACAAGGGGAATCCCATATCTAAGCAACGCCTCTCACATTGGCTTATGGATGCTATAATTTTGGAATATGAATCAAAGGGAGTGCAGCCCCCAGGGGACATCAGAGCTCATTCCATGAGGGGCTTAGTCGCCTCTTGGGCTATGTTCAGGGGAGTATCACTGCAGGACATTTGCTTTACAGTACTGTCAGCTGGGCTTCTCCCCATACGTTTGTGCGTTACTACGGGCTGGCTGTCACCAGAACCTCGGTAGCACATTCTGTTTTAGTGGTGGGGTTGTCTTAACCCTGCCTTCTCTTGCACGTTTCATGTCCTGCTTGTACACCGCAGTTATTTGTGTGCGTTGGTGTGGCAGGTTCATGATTACTAATGTGTCAGCAGGGCCGTTTCTAGCCTTTCTGGCACCCTAGGCAAGATTCCTATTGCCCCCCACTGCCATAAAAAAAAATCCACACAAAACATAACATTAAGGAAAACATTTATTAATTATCGCAAAATTGCCCAAATTCAAGTATGTAAAAATATACTGTGTATTAAACTTCACCAGAAAAACAGATCAATAAATTACAAAAATTACTTTAAATAACAGCTATAAGTATTATTATAGGATATCACACAGTTCCCACTTTTCAATAAACAACTACGCACATCCATGCTCAAAGGAAGTAACTGGTAAAGAACTACAAGGACTTCAAACAAACTGACCTTGGCATATTTGAGCATATGTATTTTTGATAGATTTAAAAGTGGACATGCCTAGACTTAATTGCATCAAAAGTGTAAATAATGTCATCATAGGACATCTTCCCGGAAACGTCGCGGTTTACGCTTATCATAAAGAAATTCATTTATTTTAACATGTTTTTTAAAGTTATTTATTGATATGCACTAAACTCATGTAAAACTCATTTTATTTAATTTTTTTGTTTTTCTTCGTTTTTTTTCCGTTTGGCAGGTCCAAACTGGTTGTCAAACCTGTCATAGCTATGACAGTATTACTTGGTTAATTTACACTAAACAGCCATCTCTGATGTAATGGTTTTTATTCAAATGAACTATGCTATAATGTTCTGCTGCTGAAATAAATGAGCATGATGTGTGGTCCGTCCCGTGCTAATATTCAGTGTCATGTTTTGCTCAACGTTATGATAGAGCAACCAGCTTGTGCCAGCGACCAACAATTTACCAATTAGTAACAAACCTGTATATTTCGCTTTCTTTTTCTCATCCTCTTTTTTCTTTTTACGATACTGAGCCCCTGATGGCTTTGACCTTTTCATGATGATTAAACTAAAGCACAGATGACGACGTTCCTTGCCACCTTCTACATGATCTCATTTCATTACAGCAGCGGGCAGCACCACTATCACCATGGCGACTTCACTCCAATAACCGCAAGTAATCATAATGCCTCAAAATAGCAAAAGTTAGAAATAATAATAATAATAATAATAATAATAATAATAATAATAAAATATACATGAACAATTAAATAAAAATATCTAAAATAGCTCACTGGCGCTCCCCAGCTGTTGGCGCCCTAGGGCGACTGCCTAGTTTGCCTATGCCTAGAAACGGCACTGCGTGTCAGGCACCGCCCCTTGGGGTGACCATGGCTAACAGAACCTCACTGTGAGTGTATTGGGCAATCAGGGAGCTGTCCATGTCTCTCCCATAGGTGGATCTTGAACAAGAGATGATGAAAGAGAACAATAGGTTACTGTCGTAACCCTGGTTCTCTGAAACATAGAGTGGAGAGTAGTGTTGCTTTTGTCAACCTTTATCACGTGACAAAAACGAGACGCTACGTAAATGCTGGTCATGTGACGATGACTATAATTAAATGTATAATGCAATATTGTTGACGAATAAAAACAAGACTAAATGTGGTTTACAAAATGGCGGAATCTTTGCAATGGAATGAACTGGAACGTCCTAAGCCCTTGATCACTTGTAATCCACAATGGCGTTTATTTATTATTATGTTTTTCCCTTACGAAATTGTTTAATGCAGCATTCTATATGTATACAGGTGTGTATGGGTTGTTTTAAATGTTTAAAAAAAAGAATTAAAATATCAGTTGTTTGTGATGGGGTGAATTAAACGCGATATTGGGTGACGTCACAATCGTGTTGCATTGTGGTATATGAAGATGTTTGAAGTGTACGGTCAAAATCGAGGGAGCAAGGGTCTGTCCATATAAACTTCCCTTGTCCACTTCACGAAGTGGAACGCATTACAAAATGGTGGCGGGGATTCCCCCAAGGGGAAGTGCTTAGGGAAGTTTGCAAGTGCGTGTCTAAAAGTGGAGTGGAACGCAGCAATAGTTTGCCATGTTCACTGTCTTGTATCTTAGTTTGACATGTTCTCTGTCAGGTTTCCTGGTTGTCATGTGATTCCAATGCCCTCATGTGCTGCGTTCCAGTTCATTTTAATTAGGCCCTTCACTCGTTAACTTCCCTCCGTCTCGTTCACTCGGATGTGCGTCATTGCTTACGTTGCATGAGTGCCCACTACTGGAGGAACATTTCGGTGGACTGAACTGGAACGTCCTAAGCCCTTGATCACTTCGAATCCACTATGGAGTTGATTTATTATAATTTTTGTTCCTTTACGAAATTGTTTAATGCAGCATTCTATATGTATATAGGTGTATTTGGGTTGTTTCAAAAATGACATTTCTTCCATTAATGACACCCCAATGTTGTTCCACACCCGTTCATCCTCGGAACACAGTTTAAGATATTTTAGATTTAGTCCGAGGGCTTTCAGTCCTTTGAATGTAAGTCTAAGCACACTTTGCTGTCCACGTCCAGAAAGGTAATGAAAACATCATCAAAGTAGTCCATATGTGACATCATTTGGTTAGTTAGACTCTTTTGAGGCGTCGACAATACATTTTGGTCCAAAAATAACAAAAACTAAGACTTTATTAAGCATTGTCTTCTCTTCCGGTTTAGTTTGAATCCGCGCTCACGCGCCACAGTGACGCTGCTGACGTAAGACGCTGTGAAGTGCTTAGGGAAGTTTGCAAGTGCGTGTCTAAAACAGGAGTGGGACGCAGCACTGTGCTCTCTTCTTCTTCTTCTTCTTCTTCTTGTAGGGTTTAATGGCGGTTGACAAGCCAACTTATGGTGTATTACCTCCACCAACTGGACTGGAGTGTGAAGCATCAATGCGAGAAAAGAAAAGAGAAAGAAATATATACGTATATATATTCCGTATGTGATTTTAATTCTACTATCCAATCCTGTTATCCTGTTATACCTTAGTATTTCTCTCTGTATACTTGATTGTCCTGAGGCACAACTTAAAATATTTGATATATTGAAATTGACTAAACCTATATCTTTTAATTTCTTAAAAAACACTTTTTTTTCCCCTAAGACAAATCCTGCACAATGTAAAATGACATGCTCAATAGTCTCTGCTTCACTACATGATGTACCCTATTGTAAACAATGAATGATTTAAACCAGAATGTCCTATACGGAGTCTTAAAATAATTATGTCTTATTTCCTACTATTAAAACATTCTCTCCCTTTACCAACTTGTTTTTGAATTTTATATAGATGTCTACCCTTAATTTCCCTGTCCCACACTTCTTGCCACTTTTTATTCATGTGTTCTTTAATTATTCCTTTTATTTCTACTCTACTCAGTGGAATTTGCATTTCAACGGTCCTATGCTGTAATGCCTGTTTAGCCAGTTTGTCGACTATTTAATTACCTTGTACTCCCACATGTGCAGGTACCCAGGGGCGTAGCCATCTTTTCAGAAGTGAGGGGGACAGAAATGTCAGGTGTAATACCAGTTTTTTTTTCTGACCTTTGTCTAATTGACAGATTTAATCTCATCTCTTGCTTTTAATTCAGTAATATATCAAATACACTGCTGAACAATAACCACTAATATCTATAATGTTTTCCCTATGTTATGTCAATTTTATGATTGGTTTATGTACTACAAACACTTGTGCATTAAGTCCCCATGGATTTTATGCTTTGTAAAAAAAAAAAATATCACTGAATAAGGCAGAAAATATACTATCAAAAGTTTGGAAACATAACAATTGTTAAATGTTTTTGAATAAGTTTTCTGCTCACCAAGGCTGCATTTATTTAATAAAAAATGCAGTAAAAAAGTAATACAGTGAAATATTATCCCAATGTAAAGCAGCTGTGTGAATATATAGTAAAAAAGAAAAAAATCTTTGTAATTTATTCCTGTGATCAAAGCTGAATTTATCATCATTACTCCAGTCTTCAGTGTCACATGATCTTTCAGAAATCATTCTAATATGTTCATTTGATGCTCAAGAAACATTTATGATTATTATCAATGTTGAAAACAGTTGTGCTGCTTCATTTTTGTGGAAATCTTGAACTATTCAAACATTTGTGGTAAGATAAAAAAGAGAGAAATTAATACTTTTATTCATCAAACATGCATTAAATGTTTTCAACAATGATTATAATTATAAATGTTTTCTTTTCATCAAATGATCATATTAGAATGATTTCAGAAGGATCATGTGATACTGAAGACTGGAGTAATGATGCTGAAAATTCAACTTTGATCACAGGAATAAATTACACTTTACTATAATATAATATAATTGTAATATCATTACAAATAAAAAAACTGTGAATTTATATGTGAATATATTTCGCAATATTAATGTTTTAACTGTATTTTTTATTAAATAAATGCAGCCTTGGCAAGCAGAAGATACTAAACATTTAAAAGGCTGTCAGTTAGCACTGCATTATTCATATTCTTTATTGTCAATAAATACCTTGAAATGGCTGGAAAAACACAAACCATATATTGTCGCAATCGTGTTTGTTGTCAGGTTTCACCAGTCTTAGCGATTATTTTTATTCAGCTGCTGCTACAGCGATGAATGCCTTTGGAACGTGACAGGGTTTACTTCTACGAATCAGTTTAGTTTTTTCTTTGAGAGCGCGCCCTATGGCTTCGAGTATGAATTGGAGAGTTGCACGAGAGTGTTAGAACTTCATAGTGTTTAGATCGCCTCGTTTTTGGATACGAATAAAATGACAGGTCATGTATAGATTATTTTGTGTCTTTGAATTTAAATCTAGATTTATTTACGTTGGCTTCTACGTAAACGAACTTGCTTGTGTAACAGAAGTAGGCCAGTAAGAGCGGTGCGGCTAGACGTCGGTTCGAATCCCGCCCGGAGCGGGTCGACTAGGACCGGTGCGACTCGGTAAAAGTGCGGGGGACGAATGTACGTTTTATTAAAAGTGCGGGGGACATGTCCCCCCCGTCCCCCGCGTAATCTACGCCCATGCAGGTACCCATATGAACCTCAGGACTATACCCATTTTCTGTATTCTAAGCAGATTTATAAGCATCTCATATATCAATTCTTGTCTTGTTGTTGACTGTCCACTTACTAAACTATTTAAAGCTGACAGAGAGTCTGAGCAAATAACTGCCCTTATTTGCTTAACTTCCTCCACCCAATGAATTGCCAATAAAATTGCTATCAGCTCTGTAGTAAAAACAGATGCAAAATTATTTGTTCTTTTCTGAATTTCAACTTGGAATCTCTGAATATATACAGCTGCAGCTGTATGCTCTGACGTAGGATCCTTTGACCCATCTGTGTATATATGGAGCATAGATGAGTATGCAGCTGCTTGATCTAAATACTGCTGAACAACAACTTCCTTCGGTATAGACTTTTCATTTTTAATCTTATAAAAATCGACTTGAGGTATAGGTAGCAGCCAAGGAGGAATATTTAACATTACAATAGAAGGACTAACTAGAATTTAATTAAAACCCATAGTCATAGCATCTTTATTTGCTGTCCAGCCAAAACTATTGATGTAATAATTTCCATATTCCCAGCCAGGCCAGGTTCTACGGGGGTGCTAAGCACCCTCAAATGCAAACAAAAGTACCCTCAGTTGATACTGTAATAATATTGGCGAAATAGATTTGGCAGATTTGCACATTTGTTTCCTCTGGAAAGCGTCAAATGCATCTATTTATGGCGTGTTTTTACAGCGGTGAGTAATGTAGCCAATCACAGATAGTTGTTGATCTCTCGAATGCGATCAGAATCTCAGGGCTCAAAACAGCACCATTTTTAGGCTATTCAGTGCTGAGTTAATTCAGGCTCGCGTAACCTCATTAACAAGACATGATGTAAGATATTTATTGTTGACAACTTAATTTTTATAACGGAGCTTTGTGAGATAAAGCAACAGTTTTAAGTCTGGATATTCTTATGAAATATGAGACATTCTTATGAAAATATTATTACACATCTTTTTACATTACATATGTCCCAAAACATTCATATGCAATGCAAATTATATACAGTGTATAGATGCATTGCATAGAATGGGAATGGTATATGGCCATGTTTACATATATTGCATAGTAAAATGGTATATCAAATTATTCTGTTATATCTTTCATAACATTGAGAATCATCTTTATACAAAGTTTGGATAAAAAAAAGCTTGAAGCATAAAAATCCCATTGTTTTTGTCTATTTAAGTCTTTTCATTTTCTCTATAAATAGTTCTGGTGTCCTCTACAAAGCAGAGGATATAGCATATAACAGGATTTATTTTATAGCCGTTTTTTTATGCTCCAAACAATGTAATGACAAAACCTAAATTAACAAAAATTTATCTAAATTCACAAAACCTTTTTTTTCTGGTTCTCAGGAAGATGACGTTAAAATACTAGTAACGCATTAAAGCAATGTAAATGCAGACTAAAAGATTAATAGACAATTTGTAGCAAACTATGTTTGAAATTCCAATTATTGGTAAAAGTGAATATTTCTCACTGTACACTGCTGTGGTGGAGCACATTTACTAGAGCACCCCCAGTAATTTCAGAAGCACCCTCAGTGATTTGATTCTGGAACCGGGCCTGTTCCCAGCACTCTTTTAGTATTTCCTTGACTGGATGTGTCTCTGAATGACATTTAATATTAATCCAATAATTCATTGTTAATTTTAATTTACGTATATTAATTGGCATCTCTCCTACCTCCACCTGTAATGCTGATATAGGAGATGTTCTAAAAGCCCTACAACATATTCTTAATGATTGTGCCTGAATAGCTTCAACTTTCTTAATCAAGGATTTTGTTGAGGATCCATAAATAATACTTCCATAATCGATAACTGACCTGATCAATGCACAATAAATTATTTGTAAAGATTTTCGACTAGCTCCCCATTCCATTCTTGACAAACATCTTAATATATTGTTACTTGTTTGCATTTTTATATCAATTTCTGTATATGTGTATTGAAAGTCAACCTGGAATCCATCCATATCCCTAAATATCTTATAACTTTAACTTTTTAAAGAACCTGATCATATAATTTAACTTTTATTTCAGGGATACAATTTCTCTTTGCAAAACAGACTAGTTGAGTTTTAGCAACTGATAATCTAAAACTCCATTTGTTGGCCCATTTTTCCACTTCATTAACTGCTGTTTATGACTTGTGTTACAATACATTGCGACCCCTCTTCCATATTGCTCCATCATCAGCATAGAGAGATATTCCTATATCTATTTTGAAATACATCATTTATCATGATATTGAACAATATTGGACTGCAGACACTTCCTTGTGGAGTACCATTATCTATTTTATATATTCTAGAATATGAAGATCCTACCCTTACCTGAACTGTTCTATTCAACAAAAAATATTTTACCCAATTAAACATTCTTCCTTCTATCCCTAACTATTCTAACTTTATTAGTCGCCCTTCCTTCCAAAGCATATCATAAGCTTTTTTTAAATATCGAAAAATATGCCTAATACAACCTCTTTGTTGACTTGAGCCTTTCTTATATCTGTCTCTAAGCATGTGGCAGCATCTAAAGTACTGCGTCCTTTACGAAAGACACTCTGATGAGGTGACATAATCCCTCTCCTTTCTAATAAATAGTTCAATCTATACACAATCATACGTTCCATATTCTTACACAAATTTGATGTTAGCGCGATAGGCCTATAATTTGAAGCATTATGCTTGTTCTTAGCTGGTTTTAAGACAGGGATAATAACCCCGTGTTTCCGCGAAGAAGGAAGTCTCCCTGTGCGCCACACTTTATTAAAAATACGTAATATAACATTCAAAGAGAAATCAGATACATTTTTAATCCTTGTATAGCATATGTCATCATTTCCTGGAGATGTTTGCTTAACTACCCCAATAGCTCTCTTTAGGCTTGTTCGACTTCACCCAGCGATGCGCAGACCGATCGGCGGCTGACTTGAAGCAGTGCATGCCGGTTAGAAATTTTGTCCGACTTGAGGCAGCGCCAACGCCACGTGACAGTGACGTATGTCAACAAAGTGCCGCGAGAGCGATTCGAGAGCAGCCGGCGATTACAGCCGGTGCAGTTTCTCCAGAGCGGCTGCTCGAGGCTGCAGGGGCTCTGATGACGACACAGCCATTCCACGATTGGCCAGATTCACTGCATGACAGCGATCACGTGTGTTTCGTGTTTATTCTAAAACCTTCAGCTCCACTAATGCGCACAAATCTGTTTTTTATAACAGTAAAACCTCCTTTCATGTAGTCGCGATGTTATATTGTCATGTTTATCAAAATAGAACTGATTAAAAACATAGACCCCACTTCATTGATAGTGTAGGCTTATATGTTGAACTTTATTCTTGTACAAACACACCCTGTATTAAGCAGTACACGACGTATTACATGACAATAATGTCTCTGAAACATCTGTATATTGCCAAATATTGCATTTATTTCACTTCAGCTGATAAAGTATGCAAACACAGCGCGAGCGTCACTGCGGGAAGCAGAAAGTGTCCGACTTCACGTCTCCGTTTGCAGCTCCTCCCTGCCTGCACGCGGCTACTCTCGCCGATCAGTTGCATCCAGCCGCAGCCGATGTCGAACACACCTATCAATTCATGTAAAATGTGCTCCCTTGTCATGTGTTCTGGTCTTGTTCTCATTGGTTCATTGTTTGATCATTGTTCAGGTGTCCCTTGTCCAGTCATTAGTCTCAGTGTATTTAAACCTTCATGTTTGCTATGTGTCCTTGTCTAGTATTGAATGTTAGCTGTACGACTGTGGCCAAAGTCTGTTGTGGCCAGACCGAGGCTTCGTGAAGCACTGAAACAGTTCAAGATTCAAGAGATTTATTTGTCAAAAAATAAAAAAACAGTTGAAGCAAATGTGCCATATTGTTTCGAAGCTTCGAATCAATTTGACACCGGTCTCTACGGCGACACCAAGTGGTCACTTGCATGTGTTGCTCTGAAATAACCTTGACGATCCATGTAAAAAAAAAAAAAAAGTTTTTAACATCTGTCTGACAACTATATAACATTTTTATTCAAAAATATTATTTGCTCTGCTGTTGAAGGACTTAGCCGACTTCTTTTTTTTACATATCATTTCTCCAGCCTTTGAAAAAATCCTCTCACAAGGGACACTTCTTGCTGACATGCACAAATATTTTTTAGCAAGTAACTTGCATACAAATGAGGGAAAATGACTGCTATCACAAAATCTCTCTCCTCTCACAAAAACCCACGAGGTGAAGACGGATTAACTTCACTTTTAAACTGAGGAATTAGGTTCATACAGAAGTATGACTGTGTGGTTTGTTCCCGCCCCTTTCAATCGAAAACGCAGTTTCAGTATGCGCCACCTGATGAAGTACTTTAAAGCTTCATTTAGCCAAAGTCACGAGACATGGGTGTTTCGAATCACAGTTCGGAGCAGTGTTTCGAAACATCTGCGCTTCGGGATCTCGACAAAGCGCCGAAACGTCAGTTTCGCGTCAGCCATCCCTAGTTGTGGCCAAGTCTGCGGTTTATTGTTGTGGCCAAGTCTGTGGTTTATTGTCGTTTGGATTTTGTTATGAAACTGTAGCCTGGCTCCGCCCTCCAACGTACTTCCGCTCAATTTTAATTTTCCTTCAATACTACGTCTGGTACTGCTGTATATGGTTAGGTTTTCTCCCGAACAATTTTTTACCGGTCCAATCAGCGAACAAAGGGAGTGGCTTAGAGCGATGACGTTGATGTTGTGCACTAGTTTGAGTTGTAGTTCAGTCATGGCAGCGGTGAAAGATGCAAGTGTGTGGCACTGGCACCGCTGACGAATGTCCAGAAGTTAAAGCCAGAGTGTGGCAAGGTGGACGAGCGAGCGAGACATGGGAGGAGCGAGCGAGATCGGTGTGCGTGATTGAGAATGAGACACACCGGTCTCGAGTCCTCTCATGAGGGAGCACGGAAGCATATAAGGACGAGCGACACCGGTGAAGGATGAGAGAGGACCAGGCCTGGATTTTAAATTGTGTTTTTTTTACGTTTTGTTATGTATGTGCGCGGCAGTCGTCCGTGAGGGGCTGCCGCTTTTACTTTCATTTTGTGTTTATTATTTGATTAAAAGTTGTTAAAGGTTCGCCGGTTCCCGCCTCCTTCATCCCTGAACAAACGAACTCCGTTACACAGAGCAAGAACAATAACTGCTGAGTTTTGTTGGTGGCCATGATGTTGTGGTCCGGGAAAAGTCTTTTTCAGTCTTCACCGCTCCGTTAGTGGTGAAGGAGTTGGCTGAAGCCGTCCGTCTCCCACCACCCGCAAAAAAAGCCCAGGCTGAATTATCGACTGCTTTTGACAAACACCAAGGTCGTGTGGTAATGTAATTGCTCTCCGAATCCACATCTTCGAGTTTTCAAGAATATATCACTTCAAAATTCACTGTTTATATACTTTTTTGACCCCTGCAGAGCACCGTGCGGTTGCGTGCGCTATAATTTGGATGCATTTCTAGACTTGTATTTCTTTCAATACTGACAAGTGTTTACAAGAGCAAAATATTTCATCACCGCTCAAAAAATAAACGAAGAAAAGCACGTAAACATTTGAATTGGGCTGTTATTTATGGCAGCATTTATTCTTATCATAGCAAGCGTATGACATTTTATTTACAGCATTCAATCATGTTATGATTGCACGAGATATGCCTCACGAGAGCAGCGCGTTCCGATCACAAAACTCTCCTCTCCACCGTGAATAAATAACAATCCGAATGCACAAGATTTGATCACTGACACTGAGGTGGTGTGCACAGTTAATGTGAGAATCAAAGGCGAACGGCGCGTGACATTCGTCACAACCAAACGTTAGCGATTGGTTAGGCAGATCCAGAGTGACTCTTGGCAGATCCAATAGTTTTAAACTTCAACAGAGTTCCCGCCTTCAAGGAAGTAAACGCTTGTCAATGGAGAGTGGCCAGACTCTATGTACAAATTAAATGTACGAGAGTCTGGTAAGACCAGGCTAATTAAACTGCACTTGGGTTCTGCAACTTGCCTCCAATGGACTATCTGTTACAGTTTGGCTAAAAGATCATTTTGGTTTTCGTCTATAATACTAGGTACTTATACTACATTGACTGGGTTAAATAGAATTGCATTACAAAAAAGAGACTAAATTACAATTTGTATTGACTAAAACTAGACGAAAATAGTAATGTATAATTCTGACTAAAATAAGACTAAAATGCTCAGACTTTTAGTCAACTGAAACTTTACTAGACTAAAAAGAGTATGAATGTGACTAAAACTAATAACTAAAATGGCAGTTTGACACAAAGACTAGACTAAAACTAAAATTAAAACAGGCAGTCAAAAACAACACTAGTGGAGAGATCCACCAGCATTCCCCCACTTACCGCACGAGAAGCGAATATACTTAGTGATGAACAGTAGCGCGTGCAGGCCTTATATGCCCGTAGGTAAGGGGTGGGGCCTTACTGGCATTGGCTGTGCGCTTCTGTCTGTCTTGCCAGACTTGGTGCAATTGGATGCTTCTGCAGAGGTCAGGTACGGATGCCCTTCCCATAGGTGGATCTCTCCACTCAATGTTTCAGAGAACCAGGGTTACGACAGTAATCTATTGTTTGTGTTAGATAATAGTTTTATGTGTTAGAATAATAATAAAAGTCTATAAAGGATTTTCAGTTACACTTTATTTTAAAGTGTCCTCGTTACAGTACAATTATACATTTGAGTACAGAGTAATACTAATTAACTACATGTTCTTAGGGTTAGGATTAGGGTTTGGCGTAGAGTTATTTGGATGTAATTATGCATAATTTATAGTTATTACTATGTGTAACAATGACACTGTAAAATAAAGTATTTGCCAGATTTTCCAATCATTTAAACTTATACAAATAATGTTTTCATTTGATGGCCTGATTTAAACTGCTTTTTTCTTCTCATAACATTCTATACCAGCAGCTACCTTCCCCCTATCCTGCTTGCAAGCTTACCTCATGCAAATACTCAAATCATCCCCTTTAGCCTGACCTTTCAGTTATCCTAGCTGTAATTTCAGCCTCCTCAATATGCTTTTCCATATCTCAAGATTCATATCTGGTGATTATATCTTTTTAATTATTATCTATTAGGACTTTCTTAAATGGCAACATGAGTTTAGATGCTGGAAAATCACATTTCCATTCCAGTTAGTGAAACACACATGGTCCTTTCGGACTGCTTTAAGTCACAATATGCCCTCTAAACTATTAAAAATACAGGAGAGATGATCTCTGCATTAACCTGTTATCAGCTGTTTGTCACAAACATGTGTGCCACATATACTGTAGGTTATTCATTCTTACACCCAAGTCTAATAATTTAATCTGAAGTTTAATGTTGTGAAACTGTGTATACGTTAAGTATTTATGAGCAAAGACAAGGGTTAGCCTCGTTGTACTGATCTGGGTGGGTGTCATCAGGATAACCTATCAAACAAGTATTCAGCTTGGAAAGGTTGTTGCCAGTTGGGTTTCGATCCAAACTTTTTTTGCGAATTAAAAGACCCCCCCCCCCCCTTTTTTGATGTTTCCATCACTCGTTTCTGATGCAATATTTCAAAATGTGCATAAAACAGGGTGATGGAAAGAGCTAGTGAGGAGTTTTGGTTGAGATTTTCTCTTTGGCACTTCTCTTGAGAGTATTCAAGTATTGTCTTTGTGACTAGGTCATGAGCTGATAATTATCCCTTCTAAGGTGGAGACAGTAGCTGCGTTTACATGGACCCTAATAATCCGACTGTATTTGAACTAGTAGCACTGTCGGAATAAAAAAGTCACATGTGAACACATCACTCAGAATGAATTGTCCAAATCCGATTGTAATTTCACCCGGAATGTAAGGGGTGGTTTTAACCTGTTAATCTGTTCGAAAGGACATGTAAAAAACTCTTAATCAGATTGAAAAATTAAACTGGAATGTTCTGTACATATAAAGTGAGAGTGAAGTGGCGCAAGGATGTATGACACAGAACGAGCTGTTGTTGAATATTGTGTAATAAATTACTGTTCATCTGTGAAGTGGTACATCAGGAAACGATCAATTCTTGAGTTCTCTCATGCACTGAAAATGTCAGAAACTGCCAGTAAGCTGTATTCAGCCTTATATGTTCGAACCAGAGTCTGACAATGATGGACAGACTCAAGAAGAAGTGACAACATACAACAGGAAGTTTCTGAATGGTTAATTGATGAATTTATGTAGTTGATGTGGAACTAACTATCTTCAAGTCATCGATTAGCATGTTGCGTCATGATAATCTATAAATCGCTGTACAGGTGCTTGTGTGGGAACTGTTGTAAAATGCCTACAGAGCAAGACTGATCACCCTTTAACAGGAAACGTGTACCACAGGATACATAGTCTTTAGTCTCGTGTAGGAGGCACGATAAATAATTTTTCATCCAGTACTGTTGTCAATATCATATTTTAGTCTGTTTGGAGTATGTGGATCATGCTGTGCTCATTTTGTCAGTTTGACCATGTAGTGTATGTTCGTGTAGACGTGGGAAGGAAGAAGACGGGGCCGGCGTAACTTGGACTGCACTTTATTTGACCCCCCCAAACATTCTGCCGCTGGCCCTCCGGGGTCCAGCGGTACCCACATTCTCAATAAAAGAGCAGTTTCCTCCCTCCCTGAGCCCCGAGAGGGACAGGTTGGCAGTGCGCGACGCCCCCGGGCCTTGCCACTCCTTTCCTTCCCTCTCACCCCTCGCCAGGGGGCAGCAGAGTGGGCACCGAGGACGCCCCCGGGCCTTCTCACCCACTCTCTGCCCCACCTGGAGTATTCAGGCAACACTCCGGGCCACCTCCGGGCCTCCCGAGTCGGGTCTGAATACTCCACCTCGCTGCCTCACCCCGGGTACGTCTGTGGTGCCGTTGGTCCCGCTAGTTCGGTCTCTGGGGGCCTGGCTATGGCTCCCCAGGCCGTCTCGCTGGCTTATCCGTACCATCAGACTCGGCTATGCGATTCAATTCGCACGCCGGCCTCCCAAGTACAGGGGCATCCTCTTCACCTCCGTGCGGAGCAGCGATGCCCATGTCTTGCGGTCCAAGATCGATGTCCTGCTGGCGAAGGGCGCGGTCGAGCCGGTTCCTCCTGCCGATATGAGGTCGGGGTTCTACAGCCCCTACTTCATTGTACCCAAGAAAGGGGGTGGGTTAAGGCCAATCTTGGACCTGCGCATTCTGAATCGGGCCCTGCACAAGCTTCCGTTCAAAATGTTAACGCAGAAACGCATTTTCCAATGCATCCGTCCCCAAGATTGGTTCGCAGCGATCGACCTGAAGGACGCGCACTTTCGAGGGGAGGGCATATCAGTACAAAGTCTTGCCCTTCGGGCTGTCCCTGTTGCCTCGCGTCTTCACGAAGGTCGTCGAGGCAGCCATTGTTCCGCTCAGAGAACGCGGCGTTTGCTTACTCAACTATCTCGACAACTGGATCATACTCGCCCAGTCTCGGGAGCAGTTGTGCGAACACAGGGACATGGTGCTCAGTCACCTCAGCCTGTTGGGACTTCATGTCAACCGAGAGAAGAGCAAACTCTGCCCCGCGCAGAGGATCTCTTATCTCAGTATGGAGCTGGATTCGGTCAGCCGGACAGCGCGCCTCACTCCAGAGCGCGTCTGGTCAGTGTTGAACTGCTTGAATACGTTCAAAGGCAGGAAGGGTCCCACTGAAATTATTTCAGAGGCTCCTGGGGCATATGGCATCTGCAGCCGCGGTAACGCCGCTCGGATTTCTTCATATGAGACCGCTTCAACGCTGCACGACCGAGTCCCGAGATGGGCGTGGCAGAGCGGTCAGTACCGGGTCTTAGTCACTCCTTACTGTCGCCAAACCTTCAGTCCGTGGTCAGACCCCTCGTTTCTCCGGGCCGGAGTGTCCCTAGAACAGGTGTCGAGGCATGCTGTGGTCTTCACGGATGCCTCATCCACGGGCTGGGGGGCCACGTACAACAGGCACGCAGTTTCGGGTCTGTGGACGGGGCCCCAACTGCGTTGGCATATCAATTGCCTAGAGTTACTTGCGGTACGTATTGCCCTGGCCTGGTTCAAGAAACCGCTTCGGGGCAAGCACATACTGGTCCGTTCGGACAGCACTGCGGCCGTTGCGTACATCAACCGTCAGGGTGGTCTACGCTCCCGTTGCATGCTCCGGCTCGCCCGCCATCTCCTCCTGTGGAGTCAGAAGTTTGTGAGGTCACTTCGTGCCATTTACATCCCAGCTGTGCTGAACCAGACAGCCGACGAGCTCTCTAAGGAGGTACCTTAGGCATAGATGCACTGGCGCACAGCTGGCCCCGGGACCTACGCAAGTATGCGTTCCCCCCAGTGAGCCTTCTCGCACAGACTCTGTGCAAGGTCAGGGAGGACGAGGAGCAGGTCTTGTTAGTTGCGCCCTACTGGCCCAACCGGACCTGGTTCCCAGAACTCACACTCCTCGCGACAGCCCCTCCCTGGCCGATCCCCCTGAGGAAGGACCTGCTTTCTCAGGGGCGGGGTACTCTATGGCACCCACGTCCAGACCTCTGGAATCTCCATGTCTGGTCCCTGGACGGGACGCGGAGGTACTAGGTGGCCTACCACAAGCAGTGGTAGACACCATCGCTTCAGCTAGAGCTCCCTCTACGAGGCGCCTCTACTCTCTGAAGTGGAACCTGTTCGTCGAGTGGTGCTCTTCCCGCCGGGAAGACCCCCGAAAGTGTTCGATTAACGTTGTGCTTTCCTTCCTGCAGGATGGGTTGGATCGAAGGCTGTCTCCCTCCACCCTCAAAGTATACGTCGCAGCAATAGCGGCATATCACGATGCAGTAGATGGTAAATCCTTAGGTAAGCACGACTTAATCGTCAGGTTCCTCAGAGGTGCGAGGAGACTAAATCCTCCTCGATCTACCTCGATACCCTCTTGGGACTTAGCCCTGGTGCTCAGAGCACTTCAGGGCCCCCCATTTGAGCCTTTGCAGTCTGTTGAGCTAAAAATCCTGTCCATGAAGACAGTTCTCCTGATTGCATTGGCTTCAATCAAGAGGGTAGGGGACCTGCATGCACTCTCGGTCGACGAATCGTGCCTAGAATTCGGGCCGGCCAACTCTCACGTTGTCCTGAGACCCCGGCCTGGATACGTGCCCAAGGTTCCTACCACTCCCTTTCGGGACCAGGTGGTGAACCAGCAAGCGCTGCCTTCGGAGGAGGCAGACCCAGCCCTAGCTTTGTTATGTCCCTTCCGCGCTCTTCGTGCTTACGTTGACCGGACTCAGAGCTTAGTCTCACAGCAGCTCTTCATCTGTTACGGAGGACAGCAGAAGGGAAAGGCTGTCTCCAAGCAGAGGTTGGCCCACTGGATAGTGGATGCCATTGTCTTGGCTTACCAGTCCCAAGACGTACCTTGCCCGTTCGGGTTGCGAGCACACTCAACAAGGAGTGTAGCTTCTTCCTGGGCATTGGCTCAAGGCGCCTCGCTGACAGATATATGTAGAGCTGCGGGCTGGGCGACACCTAACACGTTCGCCAGATTTTATAGTCTCCGTGTAGAGCCGGTATCTTACCACATTCTCGCCCCCAGTGGCCAGCAGCGCTAAGTGCCCGTTCTAAGTGTCGGCTTGCATACGCCACTCCCGCCCTCTGGGCCGGATACGTGCGTCTATTCTGCTCCAGTCGTGTTCCCTGGAAAGCGGCTAACCCTGTGAGTTCCTCCGTCACCCCTTCGGTGTCAGACGTGGCGGCCGTCTGATGCCAGGCCTGCACCCGTATGCTTGCGGAACGTGTGTGTAGGCTGGGTTCCATATGTTGCGGTCCCCTCACGGCTACCCCATATGTGTATTCTCCACGGTACCAGCTACCCTACTCGGCTAGCCCCGTTTCTTTCCCTCAACAGAGCTTCCTCTGTCGTCTCTGAGTGTGTTCTTCCCCCCCTGGAACCAGGTTGGGTCCACTCCAGAGACTGCCATTTGTTGCACTACCTTGTTAGGTTAGTCCTTATGTGTAATCCACCTCTCCTTCTATTGAAGGATGTGGTTCCGCAGCGTACCATCTCCCGAGACGGGCACGCTTTCCCAGCGTTATCCAATAGTCACGCTGAGTGGGTCTTGCAGGAACAGCAGTGACTGTCCTTCCCTGCCCGGAGCCCTGACTCCCACTCTAACATAGGAGTGGTCCAGCGAGCTCAGGCAGGATGCTGGAAGGGCCAGCCTCCTGGCGTGTTGGTAGGGATCCCAATTCTTCGGTCAGTTCCGACGTAAGCTTCAGCTGAAGGCCAGAGCCACTTATCTCGGCTCCTCAGTTGAAAACGGTATGCGGCACTTCCACTTCCTTATTTATACCCGCAACGCGGGGCGGTGCGTGGAATGCGTGATCGCATGCCAATGTTCATTGGCTCATTTTAATTACTCGAAGTAGGTCGGTCTCTGAAAACAGATCCCAAATCGTCGGTCAGTTCCGACGTATGTCTCCGTTCCCTCCTTCAGGGAACGAGGGTTACATACGTAACCGAGAGGTTTCACTTTCAACATTCAACACTTTTCCATGGAAGGCGATCAGTCGAAAGTTTACTTAATAAAGTTTTAGATATGAATATTTTTCTTACACCAACGCGTCGATTCGCTTCAGAAGGCCTTTATTAACACCCCGGAGCTGTGTGGAGCACATTATTTGACAGACAGATGCACTTTTTATGGACTTCAAAAACAGAGCAACTATGAATCAAATTTTAATGCTTGGATTAGCCTGGACTTTTGTAATATAACTCCGATTTTATTTGTCTAAGAGAAGAATGTCATATACACCTCGGATGACTTGGGGGTGAGTAAATGATGGGCTAATTTTCATTTGGGTGAACTATCCCTTTAATATTCACATGTAAATAGATGATCATAGATGATCATAGATGGCGGCGCGAGTAGTTCGCGAGGCTCTGGGTCTCTCCAGATTCTGCAATTTTGCGGTATTTTTCCTGCTCATCTCGGGTCTGTTCGTTCAGAATAGTTGTGCCTTAACATCGTACACCCGTGGTGAGATTTTGGATATTGGTTTGCGAATTTCCGACAGTTTTATGGACAATCTTCGACTCCTTCTTGAGATCGCTAGGACACCCGAGGCTATGCACTCTACCCGGCCGGGCGGAAGTGCTCGCAGGCGGCGCCGAGATCGTAAACAAAGGCGGGGTATACGCGGAGGACTGAGAGCTAAGCTAAGGCTAAAGCTAAGGCTAACCCCACATCGGCTCTCTTTACTCAGTATTTTCCTTGCCAATGTACGGTCGCTAGTGTACAAAATGGAGGAGATTCCTCTCAGCATCACACACAGCAAGAAACTTTTGAACTGTAACGTCCTAATCTTCACGGAAACCTGGCTAAACGGCGGAATACCGGACACCGCTATTGAGCTAGCGGGATGCCACACGCTCCGGGCGGATAGAACATTAGATGGCTCCGGTAAGACCAGAGGTGTTGGATTGTGCATTTACATTAACAAAGCCTGGTGCACAAACTCTGCTATTGTTGGGAGTCATTGTTCAGCTAACCTCGAGTTTCTCATGGTTAAATGTAGATCGTTTTATCTACTGCGGGAGTTCACTTCCACCATTATAACTGCAGCCTATATTCCCCCGGATGCTGATGCCAAGCTTGCTATGAAAGAACTTCATGCAGCCATCAGTAAACAACAGACTGATCACCCGGAAGCTGCTTTTATTGTTGCAGGTGACTTTAATCATTCAAATTTAAAGTCAGTGCTACCCAAGTTTCACCAGCATGTTTCCTGCCACACCAGAGGAAACAAAACCTTAGACCATGTTTACACAAACATGGCTGGCGCTTACGTTGCGACACCCCTCCCCCACATGGGACAGTCAGATCACCTTTCTTTGTTCCTCATCCCCAAATATGCACCCCTCATCAACCGTGTGAAGCCATCAGTGAAGACCATCAAGGTGTGGCCTGCGGGGGTTGATTCCACACTCCAGGAAAGGTTTCTACACACAGACTGGAGTGTGTTTGCTTCTCAAGCCACCAGTGGCGCTCACACGGACATTGACTTCTACACCTCCTCTGCATTGGATCATATCAATACCACCATTGACAGTGTTACAACCCAGAAACAGATCACCACATACCCAAATCAGAAGCCATGGATGAACAGGGAAGTGCGACTCCTGCTGAAGTCACGCAATACTGCCTTCAGATCAGGAGATGCACAAACCTACAGTACGTCCAGAGCAAACCTGAAGAGGGGGATCAAAAAGGCCAAGCACTGCTACAAGCTAAAGATAGAGGGTCACTTTTCCAACTCTGACCCTTGACGCATGTGGCAGGGCATTCAGGCCATCAGTGACTACAAACCCCCCCACTCCACCCCCGCAGCCACTGATGTCAACTTCCTGAACGAGCTAAATCACTTTTATGCTCGCTTTGAAAGAGACAACAGAGAAACTGCCACCAAGCTCAAACCCTCAGCTGACCCACTAATCACACTCTCCACCACAGATGTCTGCAAGTCACTGAGCCGGATCAGCGCGCACAAGGCTGCTGGACCAGACAACATCCCTGGTCGTGTTCTCAGGGCATGTGCGGAGCAGCTCGCCGAGGTTTTTACAGACATTTTCAACCTGTCTCTTGCCCAAGCAGCTGTACCTTCATGCTTTAAACGCACTTCCATTGTGCCAGTGCCAAAACACTCTAACCCGAGGTGCCCTAATGACTACCGCCCTGTAGCACTCACACCCATCGTCATGAAGTGCTTTGAGCGGCTGGTCCTGGAACACCTAAAAGACTCTCTACCATCCACATTGGACTCACACCAGTTTGCCTACCGCAGCAATAGGAGCACAGAGGATGCCGTTTCCATGGCACTGCACTCTGTGCTCACTCACCTGGACAATAAAAACACTTACGCACACATGCTGTTTGTTGACTTCAGCTCAGCATTCAACACTGTCATCCCAACCAAGTTAATAGCCAAACTTGGAGACCTGGGCATCAACACTTCAATGTGTAACTGGATTTTGGACTTCCTAACTGACAGACCCCAGAATGTTCGTTCAGGATTCACCTGCTCCACATCCATCACTCTTAACACTGGTGTACCACAGGGCTGTGTGCTAAGCCCGTTTATCTACTCCCTCTTCACCGCCGACTGCAAGCCTGTGTATGGATCTAATTCTATCGTCAAGTTTGCGGACGACACAACGGTGATTGGTCTCATCAGCAACAACTATGAGACTGCCTATAGGGAGGAGATCCAGCACCTGGCCACATGGTGTACCGAAAATAACCTGCTCCTCAACACCACCAAAACGAAGGAGCTCATCGTGGACTTCAGGAAGGAGTCAAGAGGCACACACGACACCATCCACATCAAAGGAATGGCTGTTGAACGTGTCTCCAGTTTCAAATTCCTGGGGATCCACATCTTGGCGGACATGTCGTGGACGACCAACACCTCCAGCCTGGTCAAGAAGGCTCATCAGCGCCTCTTCTTCCTGAGGACACTGAGGAAGAATCAGCTCTCCTCGGCTATCCTGGTGAACTTCTATCGCTGCGCAATAGAAAGCATCCTGACCAACTGTGTCGCAGTGTGGTATGGGAGCTGCTCTGTTGCGGAGCGCAAGGCACTGCAGCGGGTGGTGAAAACTGCCCAGCGCATCACAGGGACTCCACTACCTGCCATCGAGCACATCCAGTGGAAACGCTGTCTGCATCGAGCTCGCAGCATCCTCAAGGACTCCTCGCACCCAGCCCACAGACTATTTTCTCTCCTGCCCTCCGGCAGGCGTTTCAGGATCCACCGGACCAGGACCAGCAGACTAAAGAACAGTTTTTTCTCCAGAGCTGTCTCTTTACTGAACTCAAACCCCCGTTGATCCACTTCCCTCATATACTGATAACTCTCCTACCTCACATCCGCCTTCACTTTGTTATTTGCCCTACCGACTGTTTATTACAGTAACAACTGTTTACTTATGCATTTTGAACTACCACACCGTAACTGGATGATGCTCATTTGCACTGCCGACTGTTATTTACAGTACCAACTGTTTACATCTGTATTTTGCACTGTACTTCTAACTGTAATATGCAATCACTTTCCACTGCACTTTTACACTTTTTTTCGGATAGCTAAAAACTGCACTACCTTAATCCACTACCATATTCCTCATTTTAGCCTAACATATCATTGTATACCTCTATCTGTAAAATTCTGTTTATAGTAATAGCCATCTGTATATTATATTATATTCATAGTACATATCCACCTGTAAATTCTGTTTATAGTAATAACCATCTGTATATTATTCACTCTACATATTCACCTGTAAATTCTGTTTATAGTAATAACCATCTTTCTATTTATAGATATATTTATATATATTCAGTACATATCCATGTCCTGCACTTATGCAAACGTTGTATATCCTGCACTTGCTGCTATTGCACTTCTGGTTAGACCTAAACTGCATTTCGTTGCCTTGTACTTGTACTTGTGTAATGACAATAAAGTTGAATCTAATCTAATCTAAAACTGATATTATTACACTTAATTTACTACATCTTTGCATTTTTAACTAAATATTTACTTGCAGAGTTTCACACAGCTCATTTTATTGCATTTGTGTTACGTACTGTATTGCAATAAAGGTGAAAAGACAGATGTGACAGCTTGAGCAGACTCCTAAATTAATGAATGATCATCCTGGACTGGAGCCTGTTTGTTTAAACGTGTATTCTCTTCAGAACGCATGTAACATTTATCGAGCCGACTATCAAGTCAAGTCAACTTTATTTATATAGCGCTTTTTACAATGCAGATTGTTTCAAAGCAGCTTCACAGTGTTAAACAGGAAAATAATGCAACAGAATTTTATTCGGCTGTACAGCCGCTCTGGAGAAAACGGTGATGTCATCTAGCTCATTTCAATTATCATATATTGACAATGTGGGCAGATCAGTAATTTAGTTGATGTAGTTAATTTAGTTTAGTAATTAAATCTATTTGGATATTTAGTTGAAAATTTAGTGTCACCAACTGGGCAAGCCAAGCCAAAGGCGACAGTGGCAAGGAACCAAAACTCCATTAGGTGGCATAAAGGAGAAAAATAAACCTTGGGAGAAACCAGGCTCAGTTGGGGTGCAAATTCTCCTCTGGCAAATTAAGAAACAGTGTATGATTATTATTCCGGCAACCTTACAGGTCAGAAGTCATATTAGATCTGAATATTCGAAAGATCGGAGGCATCAAGTAGGAAACAGGTTTATTGAGAATGACGTGTCGATTAAACAATTATTAAATAAGAATATTCGAAAGGTCAGAGTCCATTTCAGGGGGGAGACTAATTGACACGGTCTCTGCAGATATTTCAGGGATGTGTTAGTCATGTCTGGGCGCAGGTCCACCATCTGATCTGGATACGACCCGGATCCGGCTGACTGCAGTAAACCTCAGGATAAACAGAGAGACTAACATTAGCGTTATCCTGGCCGTAGTTATATTATAGTTTACTTTGTCAATACTGACACCTAGTGGTCACATTAAGAACTCTGTTGCTTTTAGTAATGCATCAGCCATTTTGGTTTCTCAGAGCTCATGGTGCAGAGTATAGAGGTGCATCCACGTCCATCCTTCTCGTTTCGCTCTTGAAAAGGCCATAATCTGTAAGTTTAAAAGATGAACATATGCAGTAATGTATGATTATGTGTAATTTGATAAGTTATGCAAATGTTTGAGAACTATTTACATGTAATGGGGTA
Organism: Gobio gobio; assembly: GCF_949357685.1. NCBI lineage: Eukaryota > Metazoa > Chordata > Actinopteri > Cypriniformes > Gobionidae > Gobio > Gobio gobio. The sequence continues at coordinate 35,858,932 of NC_137102.1, read as the reverse complement.
AATGTAACTTGAGGCACGTAATTGTGATGCAGGATTGTTTATTTATTTTAACATTGCAGGTTCTATGTTTTGTAAAGTCAATTTATATTCATCTTACGTTTAAATGCATCTTACATATTGTCTTGGGCTACGTTAAGGGACTGTAACTTTGTAAGAGATAGTGTTTTCTCAATATCATTGCTCATTTGTGTTACAGTTTCACAAAATGGTCTTCAGTAAAGAGAGTTTGACCCCAACTTCCGTCTATGATCTTTACTGGGACTTTGTTTAGCTCGCTGCCAAAGCAAAGTAGGGAAAACGCAAGCTGTGGGAAGAAGAAGCGTAGATGCCATTCTTTTTATGATGTAAAGAGTACATCAGGTGTCATCATTTAATTGATTTGAATAATATAAATTAAAAATGTTTTATGTGTATGCCATAGTAAAGAGATGTGTTATTAGTCTAGATTTAAACTGACAGAGTGTGTCTGCTTCCCGAACAATGCTAGGAAGACTGTTCCAAAGTTTAGGTGCTAAATAGGAAAAGGATCGACCGCCTGCAGTTGATTTTGATATTCTAGGTATTATTAACTGGCCAGAATTTTGAGACGCAATAGACGTGATGGAGTATAATGTGTTAAGAGCTCGCTCAAGTACTGGGGAGCCAAACCATTTAGTGCTTTGTAAGTAATAAGCAAGATTTTAAAATGTATGCGATGTTTTACAGGGAGCCAGTGCAGTGTTGACAGAATCGGGAAAAGCAACGGTAATAGCACTGAGCCTTGCGGTACTCCATACTGAACTTGTGATCGGTGTGACATCTCTTCATTTACTGCTACAAACTGATAACGGTCAGATAAGTATGATTTAAACCATGCCAATGCAATTCCACTAATGCCAACATAATTTTCAAGTCTATTCAAAAGAATGTTGTGGTCGATAGTATCGAATGCAGTGCTAAGATCGAGTAACACTAATAGAAAGATACAACCAAGATCGGATGATAAGAGCAAATCATTTGTAACTCTAATGAGAGCAGTCTCAGTACTATGATACGGTCTAAATCCTGAATGGAAATCCTCAAAGATACCATTTCTTTCTAAAAAGGAGCATAATTGTGAGGACACTGCCTTTTCCAGTATTTTTGACAGAAAGGGTAGATTTGAGATTGTCCTGTAATTGACTAATTCTGTAGGATCAAGTTGTGTTTTTTTAATAAGTGGTTTAATAATAGCCAACTTAAAAGTTTTCAGAACATATCCTAATGTCAAGGATGAATTAATGATATTAAGAAGAGGATCTATGACCTCTGGAAGCATCTCTTTTAATAGCCTAGTCGGTATAGGGTCGCGCATACATGTTGTTGATTTTGATGATTTAACGAGTTTAGCCAATTCTTCTTTTCCTATAGCAGTGAATGAGTATAATTTTTCCTCAGTGACACTAAAATGCACTGTCTGATGTGATACTGTAGTAGACGGCTGCATGGTTATAATTTTTTTCCTAATATTATCAATCTTACACGTAAAGAAGTTCATAAAGTCATTACTGCTGTGCTGTTTACAAACATCATAAGTTGAACCTTTATTTTTGATTAATTTAGCCACTGTATCGAATAAATACCTAGGGTTGTGTTCGTTTTCTTCTAAAAAAGTCGAGAAATAAGCAGATCTAGCCGTTTTTTTTACGGCCTCTCTGTATCCAATCATGCTCTCTTTCCACAAATTGCGAAAAACCTCCAGTTTCGTTTTCTTCCAGCTGCGCTCCATTTTTCTGGCTACTGTTTTAAGAGCCCAAGTGTGCTCGGCGTTGGACTATTTTCTTAAATCTTCTTTAAGCGCAGGGGAGCAACTGTGTCTAAAGTGCTGGAAAAGAGAGAGTCAATAGTTTCTGTTGCAACATCGAGTTCTTCTAAGCTATCTGGGATGCTGAGGAGATGAAACTGATGAGGAAGATTATTTACAAATCTTTTAATGTGTCACAATCAGTCGTTAGCCCTACTCAAGCCCTAGATTAGTAACAAATCTGAGAATAGTTGATACTGCTATTTCAGACCATCTGCCAATTGTGTTTAAATGTTTTTCCCACCTCTACTTGCTCTCAGTCTGTGTGTTACTCTCGTTTCATCCAACCTTGCACTGCCATTTTATTTTCAGAGTACTATCAAGCCAACCTTGCGGATGCTGTCCTCCTCGATGAATTAACCACCGAAGAGATGGTGGAGGCTTTTACTAAAGCCTGCTCCATTTCTTTAGACTCTGTTGCTCCCCTTAAGCCCAGGAAAGCTAAGGGAAAGGCTAAAACCTTTACCAGCTCCTTCTCTTGTTCCATCTCGGGAAACCTGTGAGAACTTTTTAACATTTTTTAATGATAAAGTGTTAGCGATCAAGGCTTCCATTGCCTCCTTGATCTGTTCACCAACCGATTCACTAACTTGTTTTCATCCAGTTACCTCTGCTCAGCTAGTAGATATTGTTTCTAAGGCTAAATGTTCCAGCTGTGGGTCCGATGTCATCCCAACTCGTCTTTTTAAGGAAGTGTTTGAAACTTTGAGCCCAGCTGTAACAGCTATTAGGGGTGTAACGATACACAAAACTGACGCTTAAAACAAGCCGACTCTGAACTGATAAAGATTGTATTCGGAAACCGTTCGGTACACGCGTGCACCGAACCGAGAGCCCTGTACCAAAATGGTTCGGTACGAATACGTGTACCGTTACACCCCTAACAGCTATTATTAACAGTTCTCTAGAGAAATTCTTTATTGAAGGTCAGCAACAACCTTTTGCAAATCCTAGACATCGGTTCGTACGCAGTGCTTGTCTTATTGGATTTAAGCGCTGCATTTGATACAGTCGACCATAATATTTTGTGACATCGGTTGGAAAAGGTGGTGGGTATTCTGGTTGTTGCCTTGCAGTTGTTGGCCTCTTATCTTAAATACAGAACCTTCTCTGTGAGCATGGGGATGTCTTCTTCTTCATCAGTTCCCTTATTATGTGGTGTGCCCCAAGGATCCATTTTAGGCCCGCTTCTCTTTTCAATTTATATGCTGCCATTGGGGACCATTTTTGAGAAATATAGGATCTCCTACCACTGCTATGCTAACGACACACAGTTTTATCTACCGGCAAAAACTGACACTCTTAACTGTTTTGAGGACATCAAATGTTGGATGTCTAATAATGTTTTGCAACTCAATGAAAGCAACATTTTTATTTTAGGCTTACATTAGGCTGTTCAACCTAATGTTAGGAATCTGGGGGTTACATACGATTTGTCACTAAACTTTGAAAAACAAATCAGTTCAGTGGTAAAGGGCATTTTCTTTCATTTGAGATCAATTGCGACATTAAAACAGTTTTTGTCTCCAAAAGACTTAGAGACCGTAATTCATGCCTTCATAACATCACGTCTGGACTTCTGTAATTCTCTGTACTGTGGCCTGCCTTGAACTACTATCTCTAGCCTGCAAATTGTCCTAAATGCTGCAGCGAGACTTCTTACCGGCACAAAAAAGAGAGATCAAATCTCACCTATTTTAGCGACTTTACATAGGCTTCCTATTAAGTTCAGAAACGATTTTAAAGTTTCAGTATTTGTGTACAAGACTCTATTACCCCTTTTCCACCAAGGCAGAGCTAGAGCTAGATCAGAGCCAGAGCCTAGTTTCAAATCGGTTCTTTGTGTTTCCACACCCAAAGCCCCAGCTCCGAGCCAGGAAAAGTGCTTCTTAAGTAGCACCAAAACATTGCTGGGCTAGAACAGGGCTAGAAGTAAGAACTAATTACGTCAGGCGCTGGGGGCGGGGTCAACAAGACCAACACAAACTTGAGATCAGCCATTGTTGAAATAGCAGCTAATAGAGCAAAAAGCTGCTGCTCGTTTTTAATCTCCGTCTATACAAATTACGGCGAACTGCATGAATGCGTTGGATCCGCTGTGTTTTCGTTGTGTTTTGATGCCGATGTAGGATCGTAAAGCCATGTGAATCAACAGTAAAGCAACGTTTGCATTGTTGATGGAAGGCTTGTTCGCAGCGGTGCTGTGCAGACCGATTGGCGTATGATAACGAGTCCAGCGAGAGCATACGACTCCTTATGCTTTTGATTTACTCATGCGTTTTTTACCATACGTGGATCGGTGTGCGCAGCGCCGATGCATCTCGAACAAGCCTGGGGTGTTTGTGTTTCCCGCTGACACCCCAGACACCCCAAAACCCGCCCAATTGATACTCAAAACAAGCCCAATCGCGTTTCAGGGGGGCTTCCCCGGTAAAAATCACATTTGGGGGTAAAATATGTGTTTTTTTGGCATGGTTTCCTACTAAAATTCGCATTCCCGGGGCTAAATATTACATAATTGGGGTCGCTTCAAGCCGCGGTCATGAAAAAAAGCCTGCGGCATAACCGCAGACATGGCAACACTGCCGCTGCCTCGCTAGCGTTCCTGAGAAAGATGAGACGTACACAGTGACGTAAGACCTGGCTCTGTTGTGGCTCTCAGCCCGTGGAAAAGCAAACGGTTCTTAGAAGGCTCCTCGGTCGAACCAACTATGAACTGGGACTAGCTCTGGCTCTGGACTAGCTCTAGCACTGCCTTGGTGGAAAAGGGGTATATCTGGTGTTGCTTCAAAATACATTAGTGACCTTCTGATTCCTTACACTCCCCAAAGAACTCTTAGGTTGTGTAATCAGCTTCTTTCAACTGTCCCACGTTTTCGTTGCAAAACTAAGGGTGGTCGGGCCTTCTCTGCTGCAGCACCTAAACTCTGGAACAGTCTGCCCTTCAATGTGAGGTCTGCTCCATTAGCCATTTTTAAATCGGCTCTTAAATCTCATCTGTTCTCTCTGGCTTTTGATTAGATCGGTATTGGTAGATTTTAAATTATTTATTATTTTAGATTGTATCGGGTCAAAAGTGTAATTTATTGTGTTTAGATTGTGTATCTGCCTTGTTTCTTTTTATGCTTTCGTTTATATGAACTGTGTCTTATTGTACAGCCCTTTGGCGTAACTCTGTTGCTTTTAAATGTGCTATATAAATCAAATTTGACTTCACTTGACAGACCCCAAAAACCAGGCGAAAAGACGTAGGCGCCGGTCAGTCTGCCTCAATCCCCAGCTAAGTGCTTTATTGCCTTGCAAACTTTGACAAACACTAAGATGACAACAAAGTTATTTGACTGCCAAGACAAAGAGTCAAACCAGATCTCTGTTTTCTCAACAACCTTTAAATGAACTCTTGAGTGACAAGGTTACAATACACAAGTAAAACCCACAGAAACTGTTTGTTGCATATAAACTGCATCAAATCATTCGAAAGGATTGATGGTCGGACTTGCATTCAAACAGCCTTCGACTGCATAATTATATATCATGTCTATAATCAATACATGTGACCATTATGCATATAGCTCACAATTCCTGTAATTACGTAACTATTAAATGAGTGAATGAAAGTGCTCCGTGCTTGGTATCTTTATATTTGTTTGTTTATAATCCAGAAGATGATTTTAATTAAATTTATCTAGAATGTATCGTGTTCTTATAATAAGAAATCATGGCTAACTGTACTCTGCTTAGTGAGAGAAGTTAGAAGCTAATATTTGCCACAAAGTTTCGTTCAACAATTCTACAGCACAGCACGCTTCAACTTCAAACAACACGCATTAGACCAGGGGTTTCCACACTCGGTCCTGGAGGGCCGCTGTCCTGCAGAGTTTAGCTCCAACCCCAATTAAACACACCTGAACCAGCTAATCAATGTCTAACTAGGGCCTTGTAAGACACTGATTAGCAGGTTCAGGTGTGTTTATTAGAGGTTGGAGCTAAACTCTGCAGGACAGCGGCCCTCCAGGACCGAGTGTGGAGACCCCTGGACTAGACTTTCCATCCAGCAGCCAACACACCATGTGATTGACAAGACCTTCAGCGAATCAAAGAACCGGGAAAACCCCTCCAGCCAGGACCGAAAAGGAAATTCCCATTCAAAGGCAACACGAGACACCAACGCAAGTAACCTCCAGATTCTAACTGAACTGGTGCATTGATATCAAATTGAATAACCACGCCTAAGAAACGATATGAGGGTTAAATTAATGATTGATGGTTCATTCAGGTCATGTGTTTTAAATGCATATATTGCTAGAAACTTCAATTTCATCATTTCACTCTCTTAAAACTCATTCTTTCCTCACTTTCTTCCTTTCTGCAACGCATGTGTGTGTGTGTGTGTGTGTGTTTGTTTGATATTAGTTTTATGTGTTAGAGTAATCAATAAAGTTTTGTCTGTATTTAAAGATAGGTATTCTTATGTTATGTGCTTTAAGGCATTAATTGCCTTAAACTGCTGATCTATGTTACCTTGCTATTTAAATAGTGTTTCACTATTGTTTGGATATTTATATCCGCTGCAGAGTTGATAGTTACGGCCCGTTCAAATGAACGCTGCACGAGTCAACTGAAAGACAGTTTTAACTCTTTCCCTGTAATTGACGTAAATTTCCGTCATTTGTGAGAAAACACTTCCCAGCCATTGACAGAATTTTCCATCTTTCCATGTTTTCACTGTTATGAGGTAGGGGGCGCTATTACGCATATTCTGAAAGAGCGCTGAATCTCCTGATCAAAAGATGTCAGAAGAAGATGCAGAAACAAGCAATTTTTAACCCTTAAACAGGCACGACTGGAAAATTATCAGCAAAAAAACCAATATCGGCTCGAATCCCAATAAAATTCATGTCGTTAACGATGATAAGCTCTGGACATTTTTACTCGATATGGATTCATATAACACTCAATCACACAGCAGAAATTTTAGCTTGCAAGTCAAAGTACACGCTCTACTGGCAAAGAAAAATCGACGCGAGAAGGAAAGAATTAGTGGAAGCAGCTACGAACGTTACATTTATTTTAGGCTTACATTAGGCTGTTCAACCTAATGTTAGGAATCTGGGGGTTACATACGATTTGTCACTAAACTTTGAAAAACAAATCAGTTCAGTGGTAAAGGGCATTTTCTTTCATTTGAGATCAATTGCGACATTAAAACAGTTTTTGTCTCCAAAAGACTTAGAGACCGTAATTCATGCCTTCATAACATCACGTCTGGACTTCTGTAATTCTCTGTACTGTGGCCTGCCTTGAACTACTATCTCTAGCCTGCAAATTGTCCTAAATGCTGCAGCGAGACTTCTTACCGGCACAAAAAAGAGAGATCAAATCTCACCTATTTTAGCGACTTTACATAGGCTTCCTATTAAGTTCAGAAACGATTTTAAAGTTTCAGTATTTGTGTACAAGACTCTATTACCCCTTTTCCACCAAGGCAGAGCTAGAGCTAGATCAGAGCCAGAGCCTAGTTTCAAATCGGTTCTTTGTGTTTCCACACCCAAAGCCCCAGCTCCGAGCCAGGAAAAGTGCTTCTTAAGTAGCACCAAAACATTGCTGGGCTAGAACAGGGCTAGAAGTAAGAACTAATTACGTCAGGCGCTGGGGGCGGGGTCAACAAGACCAACACAAACTTGAGATCAGCCATTGTTGAAATAGCAGCTAATAGAGCAAAAAGCTGCTGCTCGTTTTTAATCTCCGTCTATACAAATTACGGCGAACTGCATGAATGCGTTGGATCCGCTGTGTTTTCGTTGTGTTTTGATGCCGATGTAGGATCGTAAAGCCATGTGAATCAACAGTAAAGCAACGTTTGCATTGTTGATGGAAGGCTTGTTCGCAGCGGTGCTGTGCAGACCGATTGGCGTATGATAACGAGTCCAGCGAGAGCATACGACTCCTTATGCTTTTGATTTACTCATGCGTTTTTTACCATACGTGGATCGGTGTGCGCAGCGCCGATGCATCTCGAACAAGCCTGGGGTGTTTGTGTTTCCCGCTGACACCCCAGACACCCCAAAACCCGCCCAATTGATACTCAAAACAAGCCCAATCGCGTTTCAGGGGGGCTTCCCCGGTAAAAATCACATTTGGGGGTAAAATATGTGTTTTTTTGGCATGGTTTCCTACTAAAATTCGCATTCCCGGGGCTAAATATTACATAATTGGGGTCGCTTCAAGCCGCGGTCATGAAAAAAAGCCTGCGGCATAACCGCAGACATGGCAACACTGCCGCTGCCTCGCTAGCGTTCCTGAGAAAGATGAGACGTACACAGTGACGTAAGACCTGGCTCTGTTGTGGCTCTCAGCCCGTGGAAAAGCAAACGGTTCTTAGAAGGCTCCTCGGTCGAACCAACTATGAACTGGGACTAGCTCTGGCTCTGGACTAGCTCTAGCACTGCCTTGGTGGAAAAGGGGTATATCTGGTGTTGCTTCAAAATACATTAGTGACCTTCTGATTCCTTACACTCCCCAAAGAACTCTTAGGTTGTGTAATCAGCTTCTTTCAACTGTCCCACGTTTTCGTTGCAAAACTAAGGGTGGTCGGGCCTTCTCTGCTGCAGCACCTAAACTCTGGAACAGTCTGCCCTTCAATGTGAGGTCTGCTCCATTAGCCATTTTTAAATCGGCTCTTAAATCTCATCTGTTCTCTCTGGCTTTTGATTAGATCGGTATTGGTAGATTTTAAATTATTTATTATTTTAGATTGTATCGGGTCAAAAGTGTAATTTATTGTGTTTAGATTGTGTATCTGCCTTGTTTCTTTTTATGCTTTCGTTTATATGAACTGTGTCTTATTGTACAGCCCTTTGGCGTAACTCTGTTGCTTTTAAATGTGCTATATAAATCAAATTTGACTTCACTTGACAGACCCCAAAAACCAGGCGAAAAGACGTAGGCGCCGGTCAGTCTGCCTCAATCCCCAGCTAAGTGCTTTATTGCCTTGCAAACTTTGACAAACACTAAGATGACAACAAAGTTATTTGACTGCCAAGACAAAGAGTCAAACCAGATCTCTGTTTTCTCAACAACCTTTAAATGAACTCTTGAGTGACAAGGTTACAATACACAAGTAAAACCCACAGAAACTGTTTGTTGCATATAAACTGCATCAAATCATTCGAAAGGATTGATGGTCGGACTTGCATTCAAACAGCCTTCGACTGCATAATTATATATCATGTCTATAATCAATACATGTGACCATTATGCATATAGCTCACAATTCCTGTAATTACGTAACTATTAAATGAGTGAATGAAAGTGCTCCGTGCTTGGTATCTTTATATTTGTTTGTTTATAATCCAGAAGATGATTTTAATTAAATTTATCTAGAATGTATCGTGTTCTTATAATAAGAAATCATGGCTAACTGTACTCTGCTTAGTGAGAGAAGTTAGAAGCTAATATTTGCCACAAAGTTTCGTTCAACAATTCTACAGCACAGCACGCTTCAACTTCAAACAACACGCATTAGACCAGGGGTTTCCACACTCGGTCCTGGAGGGCCGCTGTCCTGCAGAGTTTAGCTCCAACCCCAATTAAACACACCTGAACCAGCTAATCAATGTCTAACTAGGGCCTTGTAAGACACTGATTAGCAGGTTCAGGTGTGTTTATTAGAGGTTGGAGCTAAACTCTGCAGGACAGCGGCCCTCCAGGACCGAGTGTGGAGACCCCTGGACTAGACTTTCCATCCAGCAGCCAACACACCATGTGATTGACAAGACCTTCAGCGAATCAAAGAACCGGGAAAACCCCTCCAGCCAGGACCGAAAAGGAAATTCCCATTCAAAGGCAACACGAGACACCAACGCAAGTAACCTCCAGATTCTAACTGAACTGGTGCATTGATATCAAATTGAATAACCACGCCTAAGAAACGATATGAGGGTTAAATTAATGATTGATGGTTCATTCAGGTCATGTGTTTTAAATGCATATATTGCTAGAAACTTCAATTTCATCATTTCACTCTCTTAAAACTCATTCTTTCCTCACTTTCTTCCTTTCTGCAACGCATGTGTGTGTGTGTGTGTGTGTTTGTTTGATATTAGTTTTATGTGTTAGAGTAATCAATAAAGTTTTGTCTGTATTTAAAGATAGGTATTCTTATGTTATGTGCTTTAAGGCATTAATTGCCTTAAACTGCTGATCTATGTTACCTTGCTATTTAAATAGTGTTTCACTATTGTTTGGATATTTATATCCGCTGCAGAGTTGATAGTTACGGCCCGTTCAAATGAACGCTGCACGAGTCAACTGAAAGACAGTTTTAACTCTTTCCCTGTAATTGACGTAAATTTCCGTCATTTGTGAGAAAACACTTCCCAGCCATTGACAGAATTTTCCATCTTTCCATGTTTTCACTGTTATGAGGTAGGGGGCGCTATTACGCATATTCTGAAAGAGCGCTGAATCTCCTGATCAAAAGATGTCAGAAGAAGATGCAGAAACAAGCAATTTTTAACCCTTAAACAGGCACGACTGGAAAATTATCAGCAAAAAAACCAATATCGGCTCGAATCCCAATAAAATTCATGTCGTTAACGATGATAAGCTCTGGACATTTTTACTCGATATGGATTCATATAACACTCAATCACACAGCAGAAATTTTAGCTTGCAAGTCAAAGTACACGCTCTACTGGCAAAGAAAAATCGACGCGAGAAGGAAAGAATTAGTGGAAGCAGCTACGAACGTTACATTGAAAGTGAAACTAACCTTGCGTTATCATAAAAAGATGACGAAATTGTTCATAAAAAGGTAGCACAAATTCAGTTACTCATTTGAACCGCGCCACACAGACCATTTATCCGCTCAGGTCAAAGTCCAAATGGCAGTGAGCCAGTGAGGAGAGCATTCAGCAAAAAACACAAATGTCTCTGTAAGTTAAACTACTTTAAAGCCAGACAAGCGTTGACAGGGGTACAGGGGGCCCAGAGGCCTGGAGGGCCTATAAGGGTCTTAGGGTCCCGGTCCCGGTCCCGGTCCCGGTCCTGGAACAAGATTTCTGGCCCTCCCATCACCCACAACCGACTCCTCACTCGTCACCCTGGGATTCGCAATAATGCAATGACCATTACAGGGAGCCCAGTTTACCTCGAAACACATTTCATTTACATTTACATTTATGCATTTGGCAGACGCTTTTATCCAAAGCGACTTACAATGCCCTTATTACAGGGACAACCCCCCCTGGAACAACATAGAGTAAAGTGCCTTGCTCAAGGAAACACTGGTGGTGACTGCCAGGATCGAACCAGCAACCTTCTGCGTGTCAGTTCCATGGTTTAACCCACTGTTTAACCCACTGGACCACCATCTCACATTTCATTGTCAATAATGTGGATAATCCCTTTTTTATACCCTAAACAGGTGTAGGCTACTGAGAGATACATATTTTCGAAAAATGCGGTAAATAACAGCATATAACTGAATTTTCTTTTTCAACATCTTAAGACAACGTTCACAATTAATATTAGCAGTTGTTTTCATAAAAAGATTCATATATATTTACTTATCTCAAAATCTGAATGTCCTACACCAATTGTACCCATGTTGGTGTAACCCTTCAGATTTCGCTTGAAGAAAAGGAGGGGGAAAAAAATCTACATCACCAAAAGTCTAAGATCACCAAACACGTCGCGGTTACGTATGTAACCCTCGTTCCCTAAAGGAGGGAACGGAGACGCCACATCGGAGTACCGACGAATAGGAATCTCGCTCGCGAGAGCCAATCTACTTCGAGTGTAACTAAACGAGCCAATGCACATTGGCATGCAATGATTGCACCAGGTGCTCATGCCACACCGTGCGGGTATAAATGAGACACAGGTGATTGCATCAAATCAGCCTTTTGCTGAGGAGCCGGGTAGGTAGACAGGCACCCCAGCAGGGTACAGAGGACATGGCGACGGGACGTGGCGTCTCCGTTCCCTCCTTCAGGGAACGAGGGTTACATACGTAACCGAGACGTTCCCATTCACGAATAGGAATCCCTACCAAAGCGCCATGGCTTCTGCCCCCATCCAGTGCCCTGTGTGAGCCGCCTGAGCTCTCTTACTTGATGAGATGGAGCTCACACCGGGAAGTCCATCACTGCTGTTCCGCATGACCCGCTCAGTGATTATTGGATAACACTGGGAAAGCGTGCCCTAGAGAAGGGAACGCTGCGGAGCCCACATCGTACCCCACATCGTACCCCGAAGGAGTGATGTGGAGTACAATGCTGAGCCGTAGCCCGCAAGTAGAAGGGGGCTCAGTCCCACTGCAGGGAAGGCTCTCCCAAGGGAAAGACACGGGCTTCCCGTAGGAGCGACCGTGGAAGAAAATATGGGATCCCCGCAGGGTCACTCATATGGCCCAAGCCCAATACCGGTTCTCAAGGATTCAGCGGCAAGGGGCCTGATGCCAGACGTTCCGCCACGTCCAGCACCGAGGGCGGTGGAGGACTCACAGAGTTTGCTTCTGGAGAAAATAAGCGCCGTAGCGCAGCAAGCCGACAAGAGCCGGGGCCTCTCAGTGCTTCTACCCGTTTGAGGTGAGAACACAGGAGGAGACCGGGTCTACACGTAGGCTATAGAATCTAGCGAATGTGTTGGGTGTCGCCCAGCCCGCAGCTCTACAGATGTCTGACAGCGAGGCGCCACATGCCAGCGCCTAGGAGGATGCAACACTTCTAGTAGAGTGTGCTCGCACCCTGAGCGGACAGGGCACACCTTGTGCTTGGTAAGCCAAGGTGATGGCATCCACTATCCAGTGGGCCATCCTCTGCTTGGAGACAGACTTTCCCTTCTGCTGGCCGACATTTAAGACAAAGAGCTGATCTGAGGTTCTGAAGCTTTGAGTTCTATCCACGTAAACCCACAGAGCGCGGACGGGACAGAGCAAAGCTAGGGCTGGGTCTGCCTCCTCCGGGGGCAGCGCTTGCAGGTTCACCACCTGGTCCCTGAAGGGAGTGGTAGGAACCTTGGGCACAAAGCCAGGCCGGGGTCTCAACACCACGTGGGTATCACCCAGCCCGAACTCTAGGCACGATTCGTCGACCGAAAATGCCTGCAGGTCCCCTACCCTCTTGATGGAGGCCAATGCAGCCAACAGCAAAGTCTTCATAGACAGGATATTTAGCTCCGCTGACTGCAAAGGCTCAAATGGGGCATTCTGAAGTGCTCGGAGCACAAGAGCAAGATCCCAAGAGGGTATGGAGGGAGGGCGAGGAGGATTTAACCGTCTCGCCCCCCTAAGGAACCTGACGACCAGGTCGTGCTTCCCAACCGTCTTACCTTCTACATGGTCGTGATAGGCGGATATTGCAGCAACATAAACCTTGAGGGTGGAGGGCGACAGCCTACGCTCCAACCCCTGTTGCAGGAAGGAAAGCACAGACGCGATCGAACATCTTCGGGGGTCTTCTCGGCGAGAAGAACACCACTCGACGAACAGGTTCCACTTCAAGGCGTAAGCCTGTCTTGTAGACGGCGCTCGTGCCGAAGTGATGGTGTTAACTACCTCTTGGGGTAAGTCACCTAGAACCTCCGCATCCCGTCCAGGGGCCAGACATGGAGCTTCCATAGGTCTGGACGCGGGTGCCAAAGAGTGCCCCGTCTCTGAGTCAGAAGGTCCTTCCTCAGAGGAATCGGCAAAGGAGGGGCTGTCGCGAGGAGCATAAGTTCTGGAAACCAGGTCCGGTTGGGCCAGTGCGGCGCCACCAGCAGGACCGGCTCCTCGTCCTCCCTGACCTTGCACAGAGTCTGTGCAAGTAGGCTCACTGGGGGAAACGCATATTTGCGCAGCCCCTGGGGCCAGCTGTGCGCCAGGGCATCCGTGCCGAGTGTACCCTCTGTCAGTGAATAGAACCACTGGCAATGGGACGTTTCTGGGGAGGCAAACAGCTCGACCTGTGCCACCCCGAACTGTCTCCAAATCAGCTGAACCACCTGGGGGTGGAGTCGCCAATCGCCTGGGAGCGCAGCTCGTGAAAGCTCGTCGGCCACACGGTTGTGCACACCAGGGACATGAATGGCCCGAAGCGACCTCAAACAATTCTGACTCCAGAGGAGGAGATGGCGGGCGAGTTGCGACATGCGACGGGAGCGCAGACCACCTTGTCGGTTGATATATGCAACGGTCGCAGTGTTGTCCGTGCGGACCAGTACATCTTTGCCCCGTAACCGCGCTTTGAGGCGGCTCAGAGCAAGATGCACTGCTAGCAACTCGAGGCAATTGATATGCCAATGCAGGTGCGGGCCCGTCCAAACCCCTGACACTGCATGCCCGTTGTACGTGGCTCCCCAGCCCATGGCAGAGGCATCCGTGAAAACCACAGCGTGCCTGGACACCTGTTCCAGGGGCACTCCGGCCCGAAGGAACGAGGGGTCTGACCATGGACTGAAAGACTGGCGGCAGGCCGGTGTGATGCTCACCCGGTGAGTGCCGCGTTGCCACGCCCATCTCGGGACTCGGCCATGTAGCCAATGCTGAAGCGGTCTCATATGAAGCAGGCCGAGCGGTGTTACTGCCGCAGCGGCCGCCATATGCCCCAGGAGCCTCTGAAACTGTTTCAGTGGAACCACCATCCTGCCTTGAAACGTGTTCAGGCAGCTCAGCATCGACTGGACACGCTTCTCCGTGAGGCACGCTGTCTGTTCGACCGAATCCAACTCCATACCGAGAAAAGAGATCCTCTGCACGTGGGCGAGTTTGCCCTTTTCCCAGTTGACCCGAAGACCCAACTGGCTGAGGTGTCTGAGCACCAGGTCCCTGTGTTCGCACAACTGATCCTTGGACTGTGCTAGAATGAGCCAGTCGTCGAGATAGTTGAGGATGCGAACGCCCTGTTCTCTCATGGGCACAAGGGCCCCCTCCGTGACTTTCGTGAAGACACGGGGGGACAGGGACAGCCCGAAGGAGCCGGGGCCTCTCAGTGCTTCTACCCGTTTGAGGTGAGAACACAGGAGGAGACCGGGTCTACACGTAGGCTATAGAATCTAGCGAATGTGTTGGGTGTCGCCCAGCCCGCAGCTCTACAGATGTCTGACAGCGAGGCGCCACATGCCAGCGCCTAGGAGGATGCAACACTTCTAGTAGAGTGTGCTCGCACCCTGAGCGGACAGGGCACACCTTGTGCTTGGTAAGCCAAGGTGATGGCATCCACTATCCAGTGGGCCATCCTCTGCTTGGAGACAGACTTTCCCTTCTGCTGGCCGACATTTAAGACAAAGAGCTGATCTGAGGTTCTGAAGCTTTGAGTTCTATCCACGTAAACCCACAGAGCGCGGACGGGACAGAGCAAAGCTAGGGCTGGGTCTGCCTCCTCCGGGGGCAGCGCTTGCAGGTTCACCACCTGGTCCCTGAAGGGAGTGGTAGGAACCTTGGGCACAAAGCCAGGCCGGGGTCTCAACACCACGTGGGTATCACCCAGCCCGAACTCTAGGCACGATTCGTCGACCGAAAATGCCTGCAGGTCCCCTACCCTCTTGATGGAGGCCAATGCAGCCAACAGCAAAGTCTTCATAGACAGGATATTTAGCTCCGCTGACTGCAAAGGCTCAAATGGGGCATTCTGAAGTGCTCGGAGCACAAGAGCAAGATCCCAAGAGGGTATGGAGGGAGGGCGAGGAGGATTTAACCGTCTCGCCCCCCTAAGGAACCTGACGACCAGGTCGTGCTTCCCAACCGTCTTACCTTCTACATGGTCGTGATAGGCGGATATTGCAGCAACATAAACCTTGAGGGTGGAGGGCGACAGCCTACGCTCCAACCCCTGTTGCAGGAAGGAAAGCACAGACGCGATCGAACATCTTCGGGGGTCTTCTCGGCGAGAAGAACACCACTCGACGAACAGGTTCCACTTCAAGGCGTAAGCCTGTCTTGTAGACGGCGCTCGTGCCGAAGTGATGGTGTTAACTACCTCTTGGGGTAAGTCACCTAGAACCTCCGCATCCCGTCCAGGGGCCAGACATGGAGCTTCCATAGGTCTGGACGCGGGTGCCAAAGAGTGCCCCGTCTCTGAGTCAGAAGGTCCTTCCTCAGAGGAATCGGCAAAGGAGGGGCTGTCGCGAGGAGCATAAGTTCTGGAAACCAGGTCCGGTTGGGCCAGTGCGGCGCCACCAGCAGGACCGGCTCCTCGTCCTCCCTGACCTTGCACAGAGTCTGTGCAAGTAGGCTCACTGGGGGAAACGCATATTTGCGCAGCCCCTGGGGCCAGCTGTGCGCCAGGGCATCCGTGCCGAGTGTACCCTCTGTCAGTGAATAGAACCACTGGCAATGGGACGTTTCTGGGGAGGCAAACAGCTCGACCTGTGCCACCCCGAACTGTCTCCAAATCAGCTGAACCACCTGGGGGTGGAGTCGCCAATCGCCTGGGAGCGCAGCTCGTGAAAGCTCGTCGGCCACACGGTTGTGCACACCAGGGACATGAATGGCCCGAAGCGACCTCAAACAATTCTGACTCCAGAGGAGGAGATGGCGGGCGAGTTGCGACATGCGACGGGAGCGCAGACCACCTTGTCGGTTGATATATGCAACGGTCGCAGTGTTGTCCGTGCGGACCAGTACATCTTTGCCCCGTAACCGCGCTTTGAGGCGGCTCAGAGCAAGATGCACTGCTAGCAACTCGAGGCAATTGATATGCCAATGCAGGTGCGGGCCCGTCCAAACCCCTGACACTGCATGCCCGTTGTACGTGGCTCCCCAGCCCATGGCAGAGGCATCCGTGAAAACCACAGCGTGCCTGGACACCTGTTCCAGGGGCACTCCGGCCCGAAGGAACGAGGGGTCTGACCATGGACTGAAAGACTGGCGGCAGGCCGGTGTGATGCTCACCCGGTGAGTGCCGCGTTGCCACGCCCATCTCGGGACTCGGCCATGTAGCCAATGCTGAAGCGGTCTCATATGAAGCAGGCCGAGCGGTGTTACTGCCGCAGCGGCCGCCATATGCCCCAGGAGCCTCTGAAACTGTTTCAGTGGAACCACCATCCTGCCTTGAAACGTGTTCAGGCAGCTCAGCATCGACTGGACACGCTTCTCCGTGAGGCACGCTGTCTGTTCGACCGAATCCAACTCCATACCGAGAAAAGAGATCCTCTGCACGTGGGCGAGTTTGCCCTTTTCCCAGTTGACCCGAAGACCCAACTGGCTGAGGTGTCTGAGCACCAGGTCCCTGTGTTCGCACAACTGATCCTTGGACTGTGCTAGAATGAGCCAGTCGTCGAGATAGTTGAGGATGCGAACGCCCTGTTCTCTCATGGGCACAAGGGCCCCCTCCGTGACTTTCGTGAAGACACGGGGGGACAGGGACAGCCCGAAGGGCAGGACTCTGTACTGATATGCTTGACCCTCGAACGCAAAGCGCAGAAACGGCCTGTGTCGAGGAAGAATCGAGACATGAAAGTACGCGTCCTTCAGGTCGATCGCTGCAAACTAATCTTGGGGACGGATGCATTCGAAAATGCGTTTCTGCGTGAGCATCTTGAACGGTAGCTTGTGGAGGCTCCGATTCAGGACTCGCAGGTCCAAGATTGGCCGTAACCCACCGGTTTTCTTGGGTACAATGAAGTACGGGCTGTAGATGCCGGTCTTCATATCGGCTGGAGGGACCGGCTCTATCGCGTCCTTCGCCAGTAGGACAGCGATCTCAGCACGCAGGACATGGGCATCTGCAGCATTCACCGAGGTGAAGCGGACGCCCTTGAACCTGGGGGGGGCGCCGGGCGAACTGAATCGCATAGCCGAGCCTGATGGTCCGAATGAGCCAGCGAGACGGACTGGGGAGCTCTAGTCAGGCTCGCAGAGACCCTGCAAGCGGGACCATAGGGACCACCGGCGTACCCACTGTGGGGCAGCAAGGTGGAATGCAGGTACTGGGCTGGGGCGGCTGTCTCGTGGAGGCAGCCCGCAGCGAGGTTAGAGTGTGCTGTGCAACACTTACCTGATTCCACAGGTGGGTAGGAGGAACGTGAGGAGGTCGTCCACTGCTGCCCGCTGGTGATGGGGGAGGATGAGTGTGGTCCGGCGTTTGACCGGCCACAACTCTCCGAACCCCCTGAGGACCCAGAGATGGAGGAAACTGCTCTTTTATTGAAAATTTGGGTAAATTTGGCGGAACAGAAACAAAACGGAACACAAGATTCTCCTCCGGCCCTCCTCCGGGGGATGGAGCGGTGCGGTCACCGTCTCCAGAAGAGCAGTCCTCCCCATCTCCGGGTCGCCCGTCTCAGGGCCGCTTGCCCTTGCCCCTGCCTTTGCCACCTCTCTTGGCAGGAGCCTGGACGGGCGGGGCGGCCTGCTCACGCCCGGCTCCACGACGTCGCTTGGGTGGAGGTTGCTGCTGCGACGCGGGAGCGGAGGCAGACGCAGGCGGCCGCCCTCGGCGACGAGCAGACTGAGGTGCTGCCGGCGGCGGGGTGGAGACAGCAGCTGACCGCCGTGGCAGGATGTGACTGATGGCCTCAGTCTGCTTCTGTGCGGCCGAGAACTGCTGGGTGAAGTTCTGGACCGCGTCGCCGAAGAGGCCGGTCTGGGAGACGGGGGAGTTAAGGAACCTGATCTTGTCGGTCTCCCTCATGTCTGCCAGACACAGCCAGAGATGGCGTTCCTGGACCACCATAGTGGACATCGCACGACCCACGGCCCGCGCTGTAACCTTCGTCGCACGAAGCGCGAGGTCCGTTGCGGTTCTCAGTTCTTGGAGAACTGCGGGATCGTGACCACCCTCGTGCAGGTTCTTCAGTGCCTGGGCCTGATGAACCTGCAACAACGCCATAGCGTGTAAGGCGGAGCCTGCCTCTCCACAAGCCTGGTAGGCCTTTCCGATCAGATCGGACGAGTACCTACAGGCTCGGGAGGGGAGACACGGGTTCCCCCTGGATGTGGAGTTAGGGCACAGTTGCATAGCAACGGCCCGTTCCACGGGAGGAACCTGCGTGTAACCCTTTGCAGGCGCGCCATTGAGGGTGGTGAGGGAGGAGGATCCACTGGGCCGGTTTCGGGCAGTAAAAGGTGCCGTCCATGACCCAGTGAGCTCCTCGTGCACCTCCGGGAAGAAAGGAACCGGGCTGGGGCGCTGAGAACCAGCACGGGCCACCCCGAGAAACCAATCATCCAACCTTGAAGGTTCGGGACACGGTGGAGGGTTCCACACGAGCCTGATCTTCTCGGCGGCCCGGGAAAGCATGGCCATCATCTCTGGATCTGTATCGGGCACAGCGGATCTTCCCGAAGGAGCCCCCTGCGCCGACACGTCATCTCCAGAGAAGTCTGACCCTCCCTCCGATGCAGCGATGGACATCTGATCATCAGGGGGAGCCCCGAAGGATACAGATGGTGCACATGTCGAGGACGGCCCACCACGTTCCAACGACAGCTCTACTGGCTGCAGAGTGCGAGAGGGATGAGGGTTCCCCGGGGGTTGGTTCCCTGGGGGAAGCGCGCTCACCGTAACCCTCAAATCACCCGCGCTACTGCCTGAAGTAACCCTCTGTGGAGGGTTAGATCGAGGCAGAGGCACGGGGACTCCACCCCTTGCGAGATGGAGTCCAGACCGTAACTCCGAGATGGTCATGTTCCCGCAGTGAGAACATGAGTCATCCACCAGCACTGCCTCAGCGTGCTGAACGCCCAAACACGAGATACAGCGCTGGTGACCATCCCTTGGTGACAGGTAACCACCGCATCCAGAAACACACAGATAGAATGTCATCTTGAAAAAGACGCAAGCTCTATCTGTGTTTGCTCTTTCAGAAGGACGCTTTCTTTGGTGCTGAACCACGCAGGGGGCAGGGTCGCGGCGACACAGTCAGGGGGTGGGTGCAGCCTGACGTGCGCGCTCTCTCACACGAAGGCGCTCTCTTACCAGCCGTAAGAACGGCTTTTCAGCGCTCTCCACCTAGCGCACCGAACCAGCTGTGAGAACAGCCTTTGTGATTGCTCTAACAAACAACACAGAGAGATGATCCAAAAACCACGCGGCTGCTGCTGTGCCGTCACACCAACACCAACTGAAGAGATCGCTTCCGAAAGGCGGCTTCCGTCTTCAGTCAGGACTGCCAAGTAGTGAGTGATATCTGGCGTTACCATCTACCACCCGGCTCCGAAGCAAAAGGTTGATTTGATGCAATCACCTGTGTCTCATTTATACCCGCACGGCGTGGCATGAGCACCTGGTGCAATCATTGCATGCCAATGTGCATTGGCTCGTTTAGTTACACTCGAAGTAGATTGGCTCTCGCGAGCGAGATTCCTATTCGTCGGTGGCGTCGAGAGTGACTGACTGAATGGGAACCTATAATACCTCTTCAGTGTTGTTTGGAGTCTCGGGCTCGGGGTCTGACACACAAAAAAAATTGGTTATGTGTCTGCACTTATATGAAATAAAAAAAAATTTAAATCTCAGTTTAGTCACTTGAATAATGCGCATACACACAGTAATCAGTTTCAATGAAAATTATTTGTATTCACTGTTACTTCTCTTTCTTTTTCTTTCTTTCACTTACTGTATTGCAATATGGTTGCAATTTTCTTTCTTTTCACATGTAACAAAGAAAATGTTCTCAGTGGATCACACTTCACCCCTTGGACATTAAAGGTGACACTCAATAATTAAAATAAAATAAATAATAAAAAAATATATACATGATATCAAAAAAAAAAAAACAATAACCCGAACAGTCAATAACAAAATGTATATGAATGCCGAAGTCCCAAATGCAATAAGAATGTTTGTGACACAGTTCAGTTTGTTTGTGTGTATGAGAGCCTACAGAGTCCTCGCAGGAATGAACGATGTAGAAACTTTTCCGTCCTCATGACGAAAAATCCAATGATGACACAGTCCATCCATAGTGAAGTCCCAATGGCGCAATCTCTCCCAGTGAACACAACCCACCACAGCGTGTGCAAACAGTCTGATCTCGTCGAACACACACTAATGCAAATGACACAGTTCAGGCATTAAATTAGGCAAGAAATAACGAGGATGGATAAAGTTAAGCAACAGCCAAAATGGGGCTCGCATTTCTCTCACCACGAGCTGGCACGCAAGTGACGTCAGCAACCATCGAATAAACTCACACAACATTGACAGCTTTAAACTTACAACATTATTTTCACAAAACAATAATACAACATGTTTAACTGACCGAAAAGACAAGATCCCGGATACAGGCGGCTGAAATGAGCTTTCTCCGTAGGGCGGCTGGGCGCTCCCTTACATTTACATTTATGCATTTGGCAGACACTTTTATCCAAAGCGACTTACATTGCATTCAAGGTACACATTTTACTTTTTGCAATTCTTGCTTTCCCTAGGAATCTTACCCATTACCTTGGCGTTTCTAGCGCCATACTCTACTGTTTGAGCTACAGGAAAGCTGTTAGAGAAAGCCTAAGAGATAGGGTGAGAAGCTCGGTCACTCGGGAGGAGCTCAGAGTAGAGCCGTTGCTCCTCCACATCGAGAGGAGTCAGCTGAGGTGGCTTGGGCATCTATTTCGGATACCTCCTGGACGCCTTCCCAGGAAAGTGTTCCAGGCACGTCCCACAGGGAGGAGGCCCCGGGGAAGACCTAGGACACGCTGGAGGGATTATGTCTACCGGCTGGCCTGGGAACGCCTCGGGGTTCCCCCGGAAGAGCTGGAGGAAGTGGCTAGAGAGAGGGAAGTCTGGGTGTCTCTGCTTTGACTGTTGCCCCCGCGACCCGGCCCCGGATAAGCGGAAGATGATGGATGGATGGATGGATCGAACATGTTTAACTCATTTAATACTGTAACAAAAACAACTTACATTTTTGAATTTGTACCCTTTATGCCCGATTCACGAATGGCATTAATCATCCACATCATCGTCTATTAACAAATTAATATAATTAACAAATATACAGAAAATAAGAATGATTGTGACTTACCTAATGGAATTGACACAGTTCAGGCATTAAATTAATCAAGAAATAACGAGGATGGATAAAGTTAAGTGACAGCCAAAATGCGGCTCGCATTTCTCCATAGACAGTAAAAGAAATGGACACAGCGACCCCATAGACTTCACAGAGAAAAAGTCAAGTAGAAGCACTCACTTCCTGATGGCTGAGCGTACTGTGCAGCCTCAGACTGAGCTTGAAGACGTAGATGTGACGTGAGCAACCTGTCTGACAGTGGCAAGTAGGGCTGTGAATCTTTGGGTAGGAAGCGAATCGATTCGATTCACGATTCATAGGTTTTCGATACGATTCAAGAACGATTTTTGACAATTCAGAACGTTTTGATTCGAAACGATTCACATTAAAATTCGATGTGATTTGATTAATTCGATTCGATTATGCATTTTTTTTATATGCATTCATAGGATTATTAAAATGCTTCCCCTAATGTGTCTTAGTCAGGGTGTGAATTACACAGCGGCCTTCAGAGGTCAGAGAGTGGGCAAAAAAAACGGTAACACTTTACAATAAGGTTCATTAGTTTAACATTAGTTAACTACATTAGTTAACATGAACTAATAATGAACTGCACTTATAAAGCATTTATTTTACCTTTGTTAATGTTAATTTCAACATTTACTAATTCATTATTAAAATCTTGTTAACATTAGTTAATGCACTGTGAACTAACATGAACAAACCATGAACAGCTGGATTTTTATTAACTAACATAAACAAATATAAACTAATGCTGAACAGAGGTGTTGTTCATGGTTAGTTCGTGTTAACTAATGTTGAACAGAGGTGTTGCAAAATAAAACATAATACCAGGTTAGTTGGTTAGGTCATGTTAACTAATGCATTAACTAATGTAAACTAATACATCCTTACTGTAAAGTGTTACCAAAAAAAAAAGGAAAAAAAAGTAGTCCATTGTTAATGTTAGTTTATATTACTTTATTTTTTTATTATTATTACACACTTTACTTCCCATATAAAATGGCATTTGTAGAAATTTACATAAGCCAGAATTTAAAAAGGCTTTAAAAGTATTGTTAGTTAATGCTAACTATTGTGTAGGATAATGTTAATGGCTACACAACCTTATTAAAGTGTTCCTGGCATTAAACACACAATGCTGCATGGAGAGACTCATATCATGCACTTTTCCAACTAATCCAAAACTAACTTTTCTTCACAGAATAGAAAGAAAAACCCTCTTTGTTCTCTTTATACGGATCATTTTCCTTATGATGATTCTGAAAGAAAACGCACCGGTGTCTACTGTTGCCATTATTGGACGCAAATTTAATGCGCATCTGATTGATATATAAACAGTGCACGCTCTTATTTCAGTGTTGGTAATGTTGTAGTTACTTTAGCAGTTTCCTTCGTATATTCAGTTAAACAACATTAAGTTAAATTTCATGTATCATTCATCAGAACTGTGCATATGCATTTTAGACACTTACACAAACTTGTTTGCTCCGTCCATGTAATGCATGTTCATCCTTGAATAAGCGGGGTTTTACTTCAACTGCTCAGGTAGGCCTACTGTATTTCCGTAAAACTTAAATATTTTATTTTATATAAAATAACAGTGACGTTCCCACGCAATGAAAGCATTTTATTAGTGACCGCAGTGACTTGGCAGTTGACAATAGCTTGCGGTTTGACTCGGGACAATTCCTGTCTCGATAGAGAGCGGTCATCTGCTCATGTGGTCGCAGTGGCCATCCTGAGGAGAGCTCAAACATGAGCTGCTCAAACACGTGTCAGTGACCGATGGACGGAGCAAGAGCACTCCAGTGAAGGCGGTAAAGCGCGTGTCTGTGAAGGCGAGCTGTGAGGGCGCGGATGACGCAGCACAAGGTCTCTATTAATTCACGCATTTAGTAGATATAATCTAATGTTAATTTTAAAGCACTGAATCGCTATTGAATCGCGATTCATTCGATTCTTAGCATTTTAAATCGATTATCGGCCGAAATAAATGATTCACGATTCAAAATGCACGTTTTAAGATCGATGCATATGCATCGTCAGGATTTGTAATCTTTGCATCGAGAAAACGAGTGAATCGTTACACCCCTAGTGGCAAGTCTTCTAGTAGTTGTGCAAAGTGAAATCTGAATCTCGTTGTTGAAATATTTTTTCCCGTGGCTTTCGGCTCTCTATGGGCTTCTCCACATGCTTCTCCCTTAACTTTCTCGGACTTTATGCCTCAACGTCCCCCCGATTGCCTCTTAGACAGTAAAAGATTGGGTCTATATGGTAATTTCTCTTCTGCGCGCCATGAGTCGCGTGGTTATGACGCAATCGTTAGCCTTTTTTTTTACAAAAACGGCTTCTACGGGTCGATAGTGTAAGATACAAGGTAATGGAGCCTTTTATACATTGTCGTGTTTCTTTAGAAATAAACTATGGACAAATGGAGTCTTTTAAACGCCTTAGATGCAAAGTTATTTGCTGTCAAAGTGACACCAAAATGAATGGGAGTCAATGGGATGCTAACAGCAGGTGATGGCTTGGTTAGCAATGGCTGCCCCTATGGAAGGTACGCTTACCGGGTGCTGGATTACCCCCTTGCATTTCTCTCACCACGAGCTGGCACGCAAGTGACGTAAGTAACCATCGACGCACTTCTCTAGTATTCAATTGCGTTTCGCAACTAAATTAAATACAAAAGATATACACTCACCTAAAGGATTATTAGGAACACCATATTAATATTGTGTTTGACCCCCTTTCGCCTTCAGAACTGCCTTAATTCTACGTGGCATTGATTCAACAAGGTGCTGAAAGCATTCTTGAGAAATGTTGGCCCATATTGATTAGATAGCATCTTGCAGTTGATGGAGATTTGTGGGATGCACATCAAGGCCACGAAGCTCCCGTTCCACCACATCCCAAAGATGCTCTATTGGGTTGAGATCTGGTGACTGTGGAGGCCATTTTAGTACAGTGAACTCATTGTCATGTTCAAGTAACCAATTTGAAATGATTCGAGCTTTGTGACATGGTGCATTATCCTGCTGGAAGTAGCCATCAGAGGATGGGTACATGGTGGTCATAAAGGGATGGACATGGTCAGAAACAATGCTCAGGTAGGCCGTGGCAATTAAATGATGCCCAATTGGCACTAAGGGGCCTAAAGTGTGCCAAGAAAACATCCCCCACACCATTACACCACCACCACCAGCCTGCACAGTGGTAACAAGGCATGATGGATCCATGTTCTCATTCTGTTTACGCCAAATTCTGACTCTACCATCTGAATGTCTCAACAGAAATCGAGACTCATCAGACCAGGCAACATTTTTCAAGTCTTCAACTGTCCAAATGTGGTGAGCTTGTGCAAATTGTAGCCTCTTTTTCCTATTTGTAGTGGAGATGAGTGGTACCCGGTGGGGTCTTCTGCTGTTGTAGCCCATCCGCCTCCAGGTTGTGCGTGTTGTGGCTTCACAAATGCTTTGCTGCATACCTCGGTTGTAACGAGTGGTTATTTCAGTGAAAGTTGCTCTTCTATCAGCTTGAATCAGTCGGCCCATTCTCCTCTGACCTCTAGCATCAACAAGGCATTTTTGCCCACAGGACTGCCGCATAATGGATGTTTTTCCCTTTTCACACCATTCTTTGTAAACCCTAGAAATGGTTGTGCGTGAAAATCCCAGTAACTGAGCAGATTATGAAATACTCAGACCAGCCCGTCTGGCACCAACAACCATGCCACGCTCAAAATTGCTTAAATCACCTTTCTTTCCCATTCTGACATTCAGTTTGGATTTCAGGAGATTGTCTTGACCAGGACCACACCCCTAAATGCATTGAAGCAACTGCCATGTGATTGGTTGATTAGATAATTGCATTATTGAGAAATTGAACAGGTGTTCCTAATAATCCTTTAGGTGAGTGTACATATATAAAAAAACATTTTTACATGCCTGAACTTGCTATGCATTAAGGAAGAGAGAAAAAAAAATACAGAAATGCATGTGAATAAAGAGACAATTGTTCTCAAGTTTTATTAACAGAAATAGTGAATCAACTCTATCATTTGAGTGGGTTACATTGGGTTTAGAAAAGGCTGACTAATTGATCACAGAACACTTGAAACAAATCATATGACCAGCACATTCAAAACAGTCCAGGCTATGATAAATGATAAAAGAATTTGATGAAAAATATATATATATTTCTTATGCCCCAAACAAGACACTAAAGAGTATGTAACTCTTGGTAAACATTACCTGTTTTGGGGTTAACAGCATATAAAACCAAACTGCTTAAATTTACTGAATAAAACCCAGGATCAGCCACAGGATTGTGCAACATGAACTTGACTACGTTGATGAACTCAATCTACTCCATCTGTTTTGATTATCGTTCTGAATCTGATCTGGTATCTGAATCTGGAATCTTCACGTCAGCAAGACCCACTCACTCCAGCTGACGGCAACACTTCCTGACCGAGACAGTGTCACTCCGCACACCAAGGTACATGAAAGTGCTGTCCTGGTTATCTGCACTCACAGTGAGACACAAGAGACATATCCCGACTGCCTACCGATCAACACACAGGCCCCAACACCCCGACTCTTGGGGAACCTGATCGAGAAGGGAATGGCGCGAAAACTCTACCTAACCATCACCTTGTAAAAGGAACTGAGGCTCGAAGCCCTGGTTGACACCGGCTCCGACCTAACGTTGATATCCGTTCAAACTGTTTGACAAACTCAAATTTGAAGCACAGAGACAGAATCGCACTCTTAACCTTCACACGTGTAAGCTGAATGTGCAGTCGTACAGCTAAGACGACATCCAGCTCAAAACCATAGCTCCCATTCACCTGACAGTTCGGCCTATGAGTCTTGTACATCCTGTCTATGTGTCACCTATGAACACTTATCCGTTTCTCATCGGCAAAGACCTGCTGGACCGTTTCGAACCTTTACTGGACTTCAAACAGCTGAAATTCTGGGCACAAGTGCAAGAACCTCTTCCCCTTCAGACACACAGGTCTTCTGAGCAAGACTGTCAGGTCACAGAGAATCAACATTTTTTTTTTCTCCGTCATGCATTCAATACTATATGGCTATGAGTAATTAACTACATTTGTAATTCCATGCAAAAGTTGGATGTTATTGAATAAATGAAATTTGCTATGCTTTAAAGGGGCCATATGCAACTTTTCCCCCAAAATAAACGTAACAAAAGCCTTTTTATTTTACCATTTATCCTCAATTATACTCAAACATCTCCTGATGAGCATACTGACACCTTGTCCGCTCACAGTGGGTGCACCTATAAGCCTTTATCCTAATTTTCCTATTTTCTGTCAGGTTTTTTTCCCGCGTTGTCTGCGGATGTGACGTCCCCACCGCTGCGAGAGCGAGCAGAAAATAAGAGCAGCTCTGTTTTTTGGCCACAGGTGTCAGTCGCAAGTTTAAATTTCAGAAAAACGCATATAGCCCCTTTAAGCTATTTACCGCATTCAAAGCCATTTCCTTAATGTTTCAAAACTTGCTTGGCATCCTATTTGCACGTCCCTGCAAATGTTGCCAAATGCCAACCGTGACGACTGCCCTGTTGTGCCCTACAGCTCAGTCTTGTCTTGACAGTCTACAGAAACAAGAGCTATATATATACTTGCTCTGTTGGCCATTTCTCTTATAGGACATATGTCTCTGTGTCTCTTATATGTGTCTATGTGATGTAAGTGGCTCAGAGGGTGGGGTCAATCCTTGTTCTATTATGGTAAATAATCCTATAGAAAAATATAAGGAAAACATGTATAAAAATCACCCGCTATTCTGTTGTCAATGTCAATGATGGTTATAACCCTGTCTGAAACTAAATGAATTTTTTTTAATATATATATTTTTAATCTTTTTAATCCTTTTATTAATTTTAGTCTTTATCTGAGACAAAAAAGTGGAGAAATATACAATACATTTTCAAGGTGTAAGATGTTTGTAAAGGAGATGAGTGTGAATGACATAGTAGAGTACAGGCCTGAAGTTCAATGCTCACAGTTTACTGTAATGAACTCAGTGTATGAAAGTACTGCCAGTAATTTGGCAAAACATATTAGAGAAGTATGCAGTCAGGCAGCTTGGCTTCATAGACTCATAACATTTAAAACACATTAAGATGAGAGGTTGACAGCTTTACATCTGTGTTTTTTACTGCAATGGAATTGCTCTCATTGTGAATAGTTCAGCAGCTCATCAAAAATTCTCTACAGCAATAATTGATAGCCACAATCCTGCCAACAACTATCAAGCTTCTCATCACTCACAGTCCTAAATACCTTCAGGGGATATAGTATTTAGCTCAGAAATAAAAAGCTAAAGCAGAACATGATTTACACATAACATATAATGTGTTTTAAGTTCTAAAATATACATTAAATATACATATAAAAAAATTGCACGAAATGTTTTAAGATGATAAATGTCAAAATTCATGGAACCGCACTCAGAGTTTATAAATATAAATAATTTTGCTTTATTTCAATTTTTTTTAATCGTTAACATTTTAAATTATCATCCACAAACTGAATAATTCAGCTGCATAAGGTTGCAGTAGAAAGAATAATCTTTTCAATCTACATTTTCTTTAAGCCTTAAAGGTTTAATTATTTTGTTTACATTTTATTTTATTTATCAAATACATTTTTATGAACACAGTCATCAAGACATCCAGAGTTTGCTTTTATTGGTTGCGTCCCATACATTTCCTGAATTATGATACTTTGGTGCAATGACCCCAATCAAATGACTCCTGTCCTGACATGTGGAAAGTGTCTGAACCGGACACCCACATTCCCCTATCTTGTTTCAGCTGTCAAAGCTACATTTATTTCTGACCATGCCAACTGCTAACATGGACCATAAGAAGTTTAAACAAACTAATTACGTGGCATAATTTAGTTAACTGCAGTCCTGAGATTTGCATATTTGTATATTAAATAATGTATTTAAAATAACATGTGTTATGACGAATTAGGTCTGAAGCCCTTCACAAATTAAATTTCTTGATAACCAACCTAAAGGTAACATATAGTTTAATTTAATGGTAGCTTCTTTTTGTGTGTATTGAACTAATCAGAATAATTTATCGTGGAATTGCTTTAGAGTAAACCTCTCTAGTGGAGGAGTTCAAAGATGACTCTTCTCGTAGTTTCTAGACTGCTGCAGTGTAAAAGAGATTCACTTACAATGACTCATTGTAATATCATCATTTGATATTTTATATGACAAGGGTGTATGAATTCACAATAATTGTCAGTCTATATTTTAGACTATTATTGTATATATATTTTTTATATATATTCTATATTTTGAATGTAATCATTTTTATTTTATCACTTTAACATTACAATTAAAGTTTAATGTAGACTCCAAGGGGAAACAAAAACCAGCCATCCTGTTGACTGATACAATTAAACCACATTTTAGAATAATTGTAAACACAAAAAAGAAGTATGGATATTATGAAGTGTATTACAATCACAAAACTAAAATTTCTTTAAAGTAATGGGTCCGTTATGGATGCGTTTCCTTCACTCTTGTCCAATTCATTATTTAAATTAATTTTATATTTGTAATAAGTGTAAATAAATACATTAAGTCGAGTGTATCAGAACTTTTGGCTGGAACTGTAAAAAGAAATCAAATATAACATTATAACAACAAATATTTCATTATTTAGAAATCGTCTCGGTTAAGCATGTAACCCTCGTTTCCTGAAGGAGGGAACAGAGACGTACGTCAGAATGTGAACCGACGAATTGGGATATCACATGAGAGTTCCTGGGAAGGCTCTGGCCATAGGAGGGAAACAACATCTGTCAGGGATGACAAAGCACACGTTGTCCAGGGAAAGACACCGAGGGGAGCCTTACCATGGAAGAATACACAAATGGGGCCACCGTAGGGGCCGCAACATATGGGAACTTACTGAAGCAAAATAGCGCACTTATCCACTCCAAAGAGGGGAATGGTGCAGCAAGCCGACCCAAGAAACGGGGCTCTAGAAACAGAAACAAAAGAGAACACGAGATTCTCCACCCGGCCCTCTTCCAGGGGAGGGAGCGTTGACTTCACCGTCTCCTGAAGAGCAGTTCTCCGATCCTCCGGGTCGCCCGTCCGCACCCGGCTCCCTGCTGTCTGCTGGGTTGAGGCTGCTGCTTTGCAGACTTGGAAGGGGCGGAGGACGAGGCGGGCGGGCGGTCGGATGCCCTCGACGACCAGCAGGCGGAGCAGCTGCAATGTGCCGGATCGCCTCCGTCTGCTCCTGTGCAGCCGAAAACTGTTGGGTGAAGTTCTCAACCACACCGAATAGGCCAACCGTTGACACGGGGGAGTCCAGGAACCGAGACTTGTCGTTTTCCCTCATGTCGGCCAGGTTGAGCCAAAGGTGGCACTCCTGGACCACAAGTGTGGCCATCGCCTGACCAACCGAGTGCGCTGTCACCTTGGTCAGTGGCGGTACGCAGCTCATCCATGAGTGGTTGGTCAGGACCACCCTGGGCCATGTCCATGAGTGCCTTGGCCTGGTAGACCTGTAGCAACACTATGGCATGGAGAGCACCGGTTTCCACCGAAGGGAGCATTAGATCGGGGCATTGGGGTGGGTGCTTGGCCACGGGAACCAAGGTAAACAAGCCTAGACCGTAATACTGCGATAGTCATGTTCCCGCAATGGAAACATGAACTATCCACGAACGCTGTTTCAGCTCGCTGAACGCCCAAACACGTCACGCAGTGATTGTGACCATCAGCCGGCGATAGGGAACACGCACGGACACGCACGGGCGGAATGACATCTTGAAAAAGACGCAGTGTCCGCCCATATGCTCTTTTTAGGATGGAAAAAAGCTCTTTTAGATGTGCACACAGGGGAACTGCCGCGGCGCTGCAGCAGCCTGTCTGTACGCTCCCACACTCTCTCAAGCAACCTGCTGAGGAATCAGCAGTTAAAAATAGCGTGAGCTCGCGGATGCCGCTGAAGTGCCTTTTCGCCAACACAAAACTCTTCTCCACACACTGGCTTTGAAGTCACACTCTCGGATGAAAGAGCAACACTGCTCAGCTCCGAAAAGAAGACAAATGTGCGTTTGCAGGCACTTCCTATTTATACCTGCTCTGCGGGGGCAGAGTGCTGCATGCAAAATTTGTACCCCAATGTTCATTGGGCGATTAGTACACACTCGAAGGTGATGGGGCTCTCATGCGATATCCCAATTCGTCGGTTCACATTGTGATGGACGTCAAGTCAAGTCAAGTCAACTTTATTTATATAGCGCTTTTAACAATGTAGATTGTTTCAAAGCAGCTTTACAGTGTTAAACAGGAAAATAATGCAGCATAATTTTATTCAGCTGTATAGCCATTCTGGAAAAATTTCAAGTATCATACAGTGACAGTGTGGGCTTTAGATCAATAATTTGATCAGTAATTTAGTTTAAATGGTTAATTTAGTTTATTATTTAGATGTATTTCGATGTTTAGTTGAAAAATTTCGTGTCCCCAACTGAGCACGCCAAGCCAGAGGCAACAGTGGCAAGGAAACCAAAACCCCATTAGGTGACCTAATGGAGAAAAATGAACCTTGGGAGAAACCAGGCTCAGTCGGGGTGCCAGTTCTCCTCTGGCCAATTAACAAACAGCGTATTATTATTATTATTATTATTCTGGCAGTTTTACAGCTCGGAGGTCATAATAGATCAGAATATTCGAGGGACCGGGGGCAACATGCTGGAGACGGGTTTATTGAGGATGATGTTGATTAAATAATTATTAAAGTGCAATATTCGAATGATCGGAGGCAACACGCTGGAGATGGGTTTATTGAGATGCCGTGTCGATGAGGCAGTTGCAGGGGGAGTCTAATCACGGTCTCCCAGACACTTCGGGGTCCTGTGTTGGTCTTCTCTGGGCGCAGGTCCACCATCTGATCTGGATACGGCCCGGATCCAGCTGACTGCAGTAAACCTCGGGATAAAACAGAGAGACTAACATTAGCGTAGATGCCATTCTTCTGATGATGTAACGAGTACATCAGGTGTTATGGGAAGTGTTCCCGGTTCCGGCTGACCTAGTTAATGCAGCCTAACAATCATTTCATTGAAAAAGTGTTTTATGTGTATGCCACAGTAAAGAGATGTGTTTTTAGTCTAGATTTAAACTGACAGAGTGTGTCTGCTTCCCGAACAATGTTAGGAAGACTGTTCCAGAGTTTAGGTGCTAAATAGGAAAACGATCGACCGCCTGCAGTTGATTTGGATATTCTCGGTATGATCAACTGGCCAGAATTTTGAGACCGCAGTAGACGTGATGGAGTATAATATGTTAAGAGCTCGCTCAAGTATTGGGGAGCTAAACCATTTAGTGCTTTGTAAGTAATAAGTAAGATTTTAAAATGTATGCGATGTTTAATAGGCAGCCAGTGCAGTGTTGACAGAACTGGGCTAATATGGTCATACTTCCTGGTTCTAGTAAGAACTCGAGCTGCTGCGTTTTGGACCAGCTGGAGTTTATTTATTAAGCGAGCAGGGCAACCACCCAGTAGAGCATTACAATAATCTAACCTTGAGGTCATGAACGCATGAACTAACTGTTCAGCATTTTGCATTGAGAGCATGTGCCGTAATTTAGATATATTTTTAAGATGGTAGAAAGCAGTTTTACAGATGCTAGAAACGTGGCTTTCAAACGAAAGATTGGTATCAAAGAGCACACCCAGGTTCCTCACTGACGACGAGGACTTGACAGAACAGCCATCAAGTGTTAGACAGTATTCTAGGTTACTACTTGTGGAGCTTTTTTGTCCAATAATTAAAAATTCAGTTTTTTCTGAATTGAGTTGCAGGAAATTACCAGTCATCCAATGTTTTATATCAGCTATGCATTCTGTTAATCTTGTGAATTGGTAAGTTTCTTCAGGGCGTGAAGAAATATAGAGCTGAGTATCGTCAGCATAACAATGAAAACTAACGCCATGCTTCCTAATGATATCTCCCAGTGGTAGCATGTACAGGGTGAAGAGTAGCGGTCCTAGCACTGAGCCTTGTGGTACTCCATACTGAACTTGCGATCGGTGTGACATATCTTCATTTACTACTACAAACTGATAACGGTCGCATAGGTATGATTTAAACCATGATAATGCAATTCCACTAATACCTACATAATTTTCGAGTCTATTCAAAAGAATGTTGTGGTCGATAGTATCAAATGCAGCGCTAAGATCGAGTAACACTAATAGAGAGATACAGCCACGATCGGATGATAAGAGCAAATCATTTGTAACTCTGACGAGAGCAGTCTCAGTGCTATGATACGGTCTAAATCCTGACTGGAAATCCTCACAGATACCATTTCTTTCTAAAAAGGAACATAATTGTGAAGACACTGCCTTTTCAAGTATTTTTGACAGAAAGGGTAGATTTGAGATTGGTCTATAATTGACTAAATCTGTAGGATCAAGTTGCGGTTTTTTAATAAGTGGTTTAATAATAGCCAACTTAAAAGTTTTCGGTACATATCCTAATGACAAAGATGAATTAATGATATTAAGAAGAGGATCTATGACCTCTGGTAGCATCTCTTTTAATAGCCTAGTTGGTATAGGGTCGAGCATACATGTTGTCGATTTTGATGATTTAACGAGTTTAGCCAATTCTTCTTCTCCTATAGCAGTGAATGAGTGTAATTTTTCCTCAGTGACACTACAATGCTCTGTCTGATGTGATGCTGTATTAGACGGCTGCATGGTTAAAAAAAAAAAAAATTCCTAATATTATCAATCTTACATGTGAAGAAGTTCATAAAGTCATTACTGCTGTGCTGTTTACAATCATCAGAAGTTGAAGCTTTATTTTTGGTTAATTTAGCCACTGTATCGAATAAATACCTTGGGTTGTGTTTGTTTTCTTCCAAGAGAGTTGAGAAATAAGCAGATCTAGCAGTTTTTACAGCCTTTCTGTATGTGATCATGTGCTCTTTCCACGAATTACGAAATACCTCTAATTTTGTTTTCTTCCAGCTGCGCTCCATTTTTCTGGCTGCTGTTTTAAGGGCCCGGGTGTGCTCGTTGTACCACGGCGTTGGACTATTTTCTTTAATCTTCTTTAAGCGCAGAGGAGCAACTGTGTCTAAAGTACTGCAAAAGAGAGAGTCAATAGTTTCTGTTGACGTCAAACGTAACTGACTGAAAGGGAACTTGGCGTGCTCCCTCGTGTAGTCAATTCACAAGTTCACACTTACAAATAAGTCAGATATATTAAGTTGGTAAACGTATTTGGCATGCTGTCCGGGGAGAGGGCTCTGAGCTTGGCCCGAATGCAGAGTGGAGGAGGGTTGAGGATCGCAGAAGTGGATGGAGACTCAGAGAGACGGCGGATTGCAATCAAACTGTATCGTGAGTGTAGCAATGGATAAAAGTTCAGATGGTGATGATGACTGGTGGCCTTCAGATATGGAGGTTAGCCAAACTAAAAGGCAAGAAAAAAATATATGGTCTGAAGCAAGTAGTGGAGAGTGTACTCCAAGACGACCAAAAAGATTAGAGCTAAACCTAGTGGGAGCAGTAGGTATGATGATGACAAGCACCAAGAGTGGAAAGTTATTATAACACTCAGTAATCATAAAGGCCACTTTCATCCAGTTCAGGGGCCTCATTTATAAAACTTTGCGTAGGATTTGCGTCAGAAGTGGCGTACGGATGAAACATAGGACGTGCGTACGCACAGAAATATTCGGATTTATAAAACCGTGCGCACGCACATCCTACGCAGTTTTCCCTTAATAAATCACAATAAATTCAAAATGTAGCGCAGCTTTTGCGGTCATGCCCATAGTTGCCCATAAATGATCTGTGAAACGCCCACAAGTTAATATTCATCGATTGCGAAATCATGGCAAACACAGAGAGGAAATTAAAAAAACGTAACTTCACTCAATGTGAAGTAGAAGTTATCTTTGGTGAGGTGGAAAAGAGGAGAAAAAAGTTTTTTGGAGGGCACAGTGTGGGCATTACTAATGCCAAAAAGGCACTTGAGTGGCAAAAGGTTGCAGACGCCTAAATGCTGTAGCCTCACAACCTCGGACCGTGGCCGAAATAAAAAAGAAATGGTCAGACATTAAAGTCGAGGCAAAAAAGCGTATAGCGCTCCATCGCCAGAGTGTGTCTGCCACGGGTGGGGGAAAGGGGATACCAGAGCTGACCCCTCTTGATGAGAGACTGGCGGCAATTATTGGGGAATCCCTATTAATCCCTATCCCTATTATCTACGTGGAAATGGGAAATAGTTCAGTGCAAATGTAATTTCTTGCAGCTTTCTGAATGGTTGAGACATACGTCATATGTTATTTTATCGAAAATAAAACAAACTAAAGGCATTTGCATGAATACCATGATTCCGTAGCTGATGAAGAAATTTTTACTATGAAAACAACTTTCCCCAGTGGACAATTAATACATCTATCTATTTATCTATCTATCTATATATCTCCCTTATTATCTATCTATCTGTCTATCTAATTGCATCTATATCTGCTCCGCCAGACGGACACATTGATGAGAATATCAGTTTTGTACATTATTTCGTTCTGTTTACCATGGGATGAATTGAGGATGAATTGCATAACATGCCAATATTATTGCAGAACATATTTCACTTTTTTTTTTTGCATTTCTGTTGTAATTTTTGTTTGATTTTGTTTGTTTTACACTGCAGATCGATCAAACGGATGTTCGTGTAGGCTGTTAATTTTAAGACTTGCTTTGTGAAGTCTTCATGTTATTTATGAGAGGCAGTATTGCCATTTCTTTTACACAATGGTCAACAGTTTCACGTGTTTCTTCCATCTGCCGACGGTGTCGCCATTTCTTATTTCACCCATTTTTGTGCGTACGCCTGGGTCAGAGCTTTTGTGAAGGACCGCACATTTCAATCACACAGCCACAGTCAAGTTTGCTTTTTATAAATACCAATTATTGCGTAGAGAGCAGCGTACGTCTTCTTTTGTGCGTACACAACGTTAATAAATGAGGCCCCAGGTTATTAAAGCAATTGAGAAGGAAATAGGGAAAATAAAATATGCTAAAATACTGAGTAACAGAAGAATCCTAATTTCAACCGTAAATAAGAAGCAGCAGATGGTTCTAAAAATGAGTAGTCGCTTGGTGGTGGAAAGATTAAAGTGCATGTACCAGAAATGGCAGCAAAGTTAAGAGGAGTGATTTCAAATGTACCTCTAGAAATGTCCATGGAGGATGTGAAGAAAGAATGGGACATAAAGCACAACAATGTAAATGGAAACAAAGGTGTGTGAAATGCGGATGAGAACACGACTATGGCAAATGTAAAGGATGCTAAGTTGAAATGCTGCAATGGTGGAGGTGAGCATAGCGCTGCATGGATGTGTGGTCCAGAAACAAGCTAAAGTTGTGAATAAGGTGACATATGCAGAGATAAATAAGATATTATTTATGCTCTAACAGCAACATTACACACTAACTAAAGTCTGAAAAATGGGATCACGAAGAACAGGACCTTTAAATTAACTGATAATGGAAAGTATATGCTAAAAAAAATATTTTGTAGATTAACATTTTAGTGCAAGTAAACTATAGGCCTAAAATATGATTTGAATGAATTGTAGGTCAATGTTACAAATAACTTTCCTGTTACACTTACTAGTATCACTATCATCAAATTGCGAGTTTGTTTTCAGCAGTAATTTAAACATCAAAACACGATACCCTTCAATAATATAATTGAACATAGGCTACAATTTATTATATATTACACATGCATGAAGAAAATAAGGTTGAATATCAGGAGCTCTAAAAGAATGAATCGACTTCAACTGATGAATGCAGCCAAAGAAAACGTGAAGAATGAAAAACCACATTGCTGGATAGAAAGTGGAAATAACAGGTAAGAAAAATAACATTTTCCAACATTTGTAAGGGATGGAATATAATTTAGAAGAATAGTAACTTGAAGGGGACTGGTTTTATTCAAGAAAAGTTATTTCAGGAAAAATATTTTTACTGCTTAATACTTAGCGCACAAAGCTCAAATAACAAAACAAAAAATGTTTTTGTGTTGTTGCCGTTGAAACCGTCTATAGCCACATTGGGGTAGACAAGCAAATATCGATCAAATGCACCTGACCGAGTGACGCCATTCTTTAAAGGTACGCGCAGCATGTATCCATGGCAACGCTTGCATAGAGACAGCTGCATAGAGACTGTTAAAGGTCCCATGGCATGGCATTTTTCTATTATTTTATAATGTCTCCTGAGGTGTACTTATATTGTTAGTATGATTTTTACATCATAAAATGTCATAATTTAGAAATAAAAGGCATTTTTTCTATACTGCTGTTTGCCCTGTGGCTGAATGCCCTGTTTCAAGAGGCGTGTCTGCTGTGAGACTTCAGTAAAAACGCCCACTGTTGTGATTGGCTGACATCTTTGCATTTTAAATAAGTGGAGGGGGCGTGGTTTAACAAGGTCTACGACGCACGAGCAGGCACGAGCTGCTGCCAGAGAGACGGATGGACCTGAGTTCACTTCACATCAGTTCTCAGCATGTCTCAGTTCAGGGTGAACTGTTGCAGTTACTAGAATATAATTCAGGTTATTAGTTTATTTCTAGTCGGAGGGGCTGTCACTCATGTCAGAAAGTTAGTAACTTTAGTAAATTATGGATCAGCGCTGACTCGAGACGCGAACCGTTTAGAACGATTCAGTCCGATTTGGTGAACTGGTTCGGTTCACTAAAAAGAACCGATTCAAAAGAATGATTCGTTCGCGAACTGGACATCACGGAGACGGAGCGATTGCTAACAAAGTTATTTATAGTAACTACTGAGTTGTGAGAGCTGTCTGTCAGCGCGAGTTTATTGTGTTTGTATCTGAGAGTTCTGAATAAACACGAGTCCCAGTCACGCCGAGTCCGTCTTCATCATTATTCTACCAACTTTGTAACACATGCAATGTACCATTACAGCGAGATGAACGAGTTAGTAAGTGTTGATAAAAGCATTATTTCTAGATATGTTCCAATCATATGAAAAGCGTCAGTGACGCGCATTGAGTACACACCGCAAACAAAGACAACAGTGCAGTAATCGAATGTAATCCAGTTTATTGTGGGGATAGCTGGCTAGCCTGGCCGGATACCCTCACGCTTACCCCCCTTCTGCTTAATCTCGCGCCGCGTTTGGTGCCTCCGCTGTGGGCCAGATGCAGTACTGGGGGTCGGGGATGTTGAAGGCCGACCGGTCAGTGCAGCCCGAGCTTCGGCGTGCGTGAGGTTTATCTCTAAAGAGATGTGAGTCTGCCGATGTTGAGCAGAAACTCATGACTGTATGCACATTGTAGAACAGATAGACGCGACGAGGACGTACAAAAACACTGACTCACAAGATAGAAAACACGAAAACACTGTTCTGTCGGGAAAGAGAGAACCCGCAATGTGTGCACGAATAATAAATAATTAGCTACACATAAGAAATCACTGATCACAGATCAGAAGGAACTGAAAAAAGACTTCTGTTTTCATTTGTACATCCAAACACTGAGAAACTGCCAGCATTCACTCGTTCACAAGCCACAAATATAGCGTTTGCATGGGCGTGCCAGATTCTCTGGGCAGAGGAAAGGGAGGTAACCGTTCCTGTGTGGACGTCATAACAGGAGACTTCAGGATTGGCTAGTCTGGCCTGTCATTTTCTCAAAGGTAGAGAAAGACAGCCAGAACTCGGTTTTACACCGATCAACATTTCTATCCACTTGGGGACAATATTCAGGCTAGGGGAACTCATATTAATGTTGAAATACCTCAAAAAATGAAAATTTCATGCCATGGGACCTTTAATGGTCCTGCCGGATTTCCTCAGAGGCGGCTTTGAGTTTTCTCTTTCATCGGTAGAAAAGGTATTTATAATTTTTGATTAGTAGACATTAGCTACCATAACCATTGTTAATATTGTAATGTTTAAAATATGAAAATGTTACCTTTTAAAACGTTTGCTGAAGTTTTCCATCATGTAGTTGGCCTACAGCTGTTAACCGTTATGCTAGCACTTCGAAGCTATATGTTAAGCTGAAATGAGACAACATTATCTGATATTGACAAATATAGGGATTAAATATTGAACTTTATACAGTAAATATACTGAGTAAAAAGACAAAGCCCTAATTGGGACAACCGTTATCTTCCAATATGCGCTGAATATAACATTAGGCTAATTTGGACCATGGTCTAACGAAATCAAAATAGTCAACAGTCTTTTTTTTCAATGGACAAACGATGATATTTGACATAAAATCATAACACTACTGAGTGTGTTCATTTTGTTGTTTTAGGTTAGAAGACAAGTGGAAGAATATAGAATATAAAATAAAATGCTGCTAAAGTGAAAGTCCCCTAAATGTCCCGAATGGCCGCTGGACATCCTGTGAACGTCCTTATGAACGTCCGGAGGACGTCTTTGAGGACATTCGCAGGACGTCAAGAGGACCCTACACATGGATGTCCGGGGGGACGTTCGCTGAGGCCATTTAGGGGACGTTCTGGGGACCTTTTTTGTCGGATCTGTCGGATTTAAATCACGTAAATTCATTCACATCTCACGAAATACATGAAAGTAAGTGACAGGTGAACTGGGAGAAGAATAGATTAAACTATATAGTTACTATATAATGTGTATCTGATATGAATAAAACACGTAGTCAAGTTATAACTGTGAAAGGATTGATTGATTTTGCCGCGTCCATAGACATCAGTGTGTGTTTTTTGCTAGTAGGCTACTTATGAGCATTTAAATGTCTGTAACCTAAAATAAACATTATGAGGTTGAAAACACTGAATTGTTGTGATATGTGACGAGCGCTGAGCGTGTCTGTCTCTGGCTCTGCGCCAGCCAAAGCGAAAGCACGTTTGAATTTAGGTGGCACCGAAATGAGGCCCGGAAATCTGCGTTCAGATTCGGTCCGGTCCGTATTGGCACCGGGTTTCGGTAATCAATAGATTTCAAACGATCTGTAATGTTATGCAAAACTAACACATATAAAAAACCATCTTTTAGCCTACTCACGTAAGTGTTTGTTCAGAAGGAAGCTTATGCAGAGACTGCAACGCCATGTTTATAGCTTGGTAGCGCAATCCTTAGCTCACGAGTCGGTGGGCGGGGCTACAGAAGCATATTTACAGGGGTTAAAACAAAAAAAAAATCCTGCGCCTGAACTTTTTTTTTTTCAGTGGGGTTGGGGGCTGGATGGGTGGACAAATACGTTATTTGGCAAACAAAAGAAAAAACAACACTATAATCATGTATCTGCCAGGGGCGGAGCCAGACATTTTACAGATTCGGGGTTTAGCCCAAATCTAGTTTGTTCAATGACATTTTAATTTGGCTTTATCAACTTTACTGACTTTGAGGAACATTGTTGTACTAGACTTGAGTAAAGTTCATAATGATCATGATCAGTTTTTCCCACAGGATTTTGTAAAGCTATGTTGGGTGGACATCTGTCCCTCTACGGGGGTTCGGGGGAAGCTCGTTGTGTGTTGGAGAGCGCCAAAAAATGTTGATGACAAACAAACAAACAAATCTCAGGAAATTGGATCAAAACAGGGCAAATAGGCCTACATTAAAGAGAATAAAATGCTCAGGTGGAAACTGTCAAAACGGCAATCAGGAAATTAATTGACTAAACCCTCAGAAAAACATAATTTTCAATGTCAACAGTAGGCTAAGAATAAGGCAATTTGTGTGCAAAAAGTACAAATATAAGAGATCGGAAAAAACAATGTAATTTGCAGGCATTTCACACCAGGGACATAGCCACTAGGCCCCTTCATTTACATGCCTGGCCCCCCAGATTACTGATTGCTTAAAATAAAATAATGGATTGAGCGCACGGCGAACAGAGGTGTGAGCTTGTCAAGCACACATCACTTTTTCACAGACATCGCTGGAAGTTTGAAGTTCAGTCGGATATTTTAAACATGCACGGAAGCATATTAAATTATTATTATGATTAGGCTACTTTTATTATTAAATTAATATTAGCTAGGCCTACTACAATTCATAAGAAAAGCCCCACAATAAAAACACAAAAACAACTTGTTTAACACGAAATACTTCTCGATTCACGAAAATAGATTTTTTTCCCCCCACAATAGGCCACCAGTGAAATATTAAAAAATAAATTTGATTAGGCTAAGCTCTCGTCATCTCTAATAGAATATGCGCCCGTAATGCAGCGTCAGATAAACGGTTCGTTTTTTTACTTTCACTTTGAATAATTGACTGGCGTTTAAGACCCTCACCGGCATAACACTCGCGCAAAGTTTGCACATTGCTATATGATATCCACTGGCCTGCCCTCATGGTTTAAGATGCAAACATTTTCAATATTGACGTGGCATTTTTCTTTATGGTCCCGCAAAATGACTGACAGACAATGATTCACATTTCGAGCGCATCATTTTCCATAATAACAAAATTAAGTAGGCTAAATTATTTAATGTCATATATATATGACAGCATGTCATATATATATCGCCTATATAATATATTGCGGTCCCCTATTTTTTTAGATGGGACCCTTCAAAAATAAAATGATGGCTAAGCCACTGTTTCACACACGTTAATTCACACACCACTGCCAAAATGCGTCATGCATTGATCAGTCAAAACTGAATAATCGTTGATTAAAACCTCTTTCAGCAGCTGTGGGGGATGAGGACTACGGTTTAAAACTTGCAGATGTCCTGGACAGTGTGCACACGATGATGGACAGGGGTCATAGTCACTTTCGTCATTCAATTAAAGCCATTCAACTGGGCTCTCAGAGTTGGTTGTGTTAATAAAGAGGTGTAATCCACGCTGGATCACTCTCCCACCCTTTACTCTAATACAGATATAACTTCTTTATGCAGATACAACTGTATATTTATGCCACTTTAGCATTGCGATCACTTGAATATACAAGATATCGCGCTAAAAACCCTTCAGTCATGAATGAGCGCGTCTGCCTGTTGATCGGTGATTGGCTGGAAGTGTGTGCTCGTTGGCGACATCAACACCAATGCCAGCTGACTCTGCATGTTACTCTCATGAACTCGGATGTGATATCAACACAGTTTTTTATTTATAGAATTTTTCTCCGCAGCCAAACGCCGCACGCCGGAGATCCGGCACGGCGCCGGAATACTTTAAAGGTCCCATGGCATGGCATTTTTCTATTATTTTATAATGTTTCCTGAGGTGTACTTATATTGTTAATATGACTTTTACATCATAAAATGTCATAATTTAGAAATAAAAGGCATTTTTTCTATACTGCTGTTTGCCCTGTGGCTGAATGCCCTGCTTCAAGAGGCGTGTCCGCTGTGAGACTTCAGGAAAAACGCCCACTGTTGTGATTGGCTGACATCTTTGCATTTTAAATGAGCGGAGGGGGCGTGGTTTAACAAGGTCTACGAGGCACGAGCAGGCATGAGCTGCTGCCAGAGAGACGGATGGACCTGAGTTCACTTCACATCAGTTCTCAGCATGTCTGAACTGTTGTAGTTACAGCATATACTTCAGGTTATTAGTCTATTTCTAGTCGGAGGGACTGTCACTCATGTCAGAAAGTTAGTAACTTTAGTAAATTATGGATCAGCGCTGACTGGAGACGCGAACCGTTTAGAACGATTCAGTCCGATTTGGTGAACTGATTCGGTTCACTAAAAAGAACTGGTTCAAAAGAAAGATCGTTCGCGAACCGGACATCACTAATGTACCAGAGATGGAGCTTAGCGATTGCTAACAAAGTTATTCATAGTAACTACTGAGTTATGAGAGCGCTGTCAGTCAGCGCGAGTTTATTGTGTTTGTATCTGAGAGTTCTGAATAAACACGAGTCCCAGTCACACCGAGTCCGTCTTCATCATTATTACCAACTTTGTAACACATGCAAAGTACCATTACAGCTGTCGAGATGAACGAGTTAAAAGAAATTGTTGATAATAGCATTATTTTTTAAATAAAATAAAAGCGTCAGTGACGCGCGTTGAG
The DNA here is from genome assembly GCF_949357685.1 of Gobio gobio. Lineage (NCBI taxonomy): Eukaryota > Metazoa > Chordata > Actinopteri > Cypriniformes > Gobionidae > Gobio > Gobio gobio. Next base: position 35,816,050 of record NC_137102.1, on the reverse strand, counting down.
TACACAGCGCAAACAAAGACACAACAGCAGTAATCGAATGTAATCCAGTTTATTGTGGGGTTAGCTGGCTAGCCCGGATATGCTCACGCATACCCCCCTTCTGCTTAATCTCACGCCGCGTTTGGTGCCTCCACTGTGGGCCAGATGCAGTACTGGGGGTCGGGGATGTTGAAGGCCACCGGCCAGTGCAGCCCGAGCTTCGGCGTGTGTGAGGTTTATCTCTAAAGATGTGCTGATGTTGAGCAGAAACTCATGACTGTATGCACATTTTAGAACCGATAGACGCAACGAGGACATACAAAAACACTGACTCACAAGATAGAAAACACGAAAACACCGTTCTGTCTGGAGAGAGAGAAGCCGCATTGTGTGCACGAATAATAAATAATTAGCTACACATAAGAAATCACTGATCACAGATCAGAAGGAACTGAAAAAAGACTTCTGTTTTCATTTGTACATCCAAACACTGAGAAACTGCCAGCGTTCACTCGTTCACAACCCATGATCTCTCGAGCGCTTGCATGGGCGTGCCAGATTCTCTGGGCGGAGGAAAGGGAGGTAACCGTTCCTGCTTGGACATCAAACCAGGAGACTTCAGGATTGGCTCGTCTGGCCTGTCATTTTCTCAAAGGCAGAGAAAGACAGCCAGAACTCGGGTTTACACCGATCAACATTTCTATCCACTTGGGGACAATATTCAGGCTAGGGGAACTCATAGTAATGTTGAAAAACCTCATAAAATGAAAATTTCATGCCATGGCACCTTTAAGCCCTGTATTTATCTGTAGAGGCGTCTATAGGTCCTGTTACGTAAGAGGTCTGCATATTCTGAGAGCTCTCGTTTTCTGGGCCTGGTGTCAATAAAAGCTTTTCTTTGACTAACAAGGAAGTTTTCAGCTCTGAAACTTACAGGATATTCTTATATTACCATGACCTTTTATATATGAAAAGCTCAAGGGAAAGTTGATTTCTCAGTTCATCACCCCTTTAAAGACAGAACCTTCTCAGTGAGCATGGGGAAGTCTTCTTCTTCATCAGTTCCCCTATTATGTGTTGTGCCCCAAGGATCCATTTTAGGCCTGCTTCTCTTTTCAATTTATATGCTGCCATTGGGTTCCATTTTTAAGAAATATAGGAAACTTTGAAAAACAAATCAGTTCAGTGGTAAAGGGCAGTTTCTTTCATTTGAGATCAAGTGCGAAATTAAAATAATTTTTGTCTCCAAAAGACTTAGAGACCGTAATCCATGCCTTCATAACATCACATCTGGACTACTGTAATTCTCTGTACTGTGGCCTGCCTCAAACTACTATCTCTCACCTGCAAATTGTCCAAAATGCTGCAGCGAGACCTCTTACCACAGACCTCGGCACAAAAAAGAGAGATCACATCTCTCCCATTTTAACGACCTTACATTGGCTTCCTATTAAGTTCAGAATCGATTTTAAAGTTGCAGTATTTGTGTACAAGGCGTATTTGTGTATCTGGTGTTGCACTAAAATACATTAGTGACCTTCTGATTCCTTACACTCCCCAAAGAACTCTTAGGTTGTGTAATCAGCTTCTTTTAACTGTCCCACGTTTTTGTTGCAAAACTAAGGGTGGTTGGGCCTTCTCTGCTGCAGCACCTAAACTCTGGAACAGTCTGCCCTTCAATGTGAGGTCTGCTCCTTCATTAGCCAGTTTTAAATCGGCTCTTAAATCTCATCTGTTCTCTCTGGCTTTTGATTAGATCGATATTGGTAGATTTTATATTATTTATTATCTTAGATTGTATCGGGTCAAAGTGTTTATATTGTGTATCTGCCTAGTTTCTTTTTATGCTTTCTTTTACATGCACTTTGTCTTATTGTACAGCACTTTGGCGTAACTCTGTTGCTTTTAAATGTGCTATATAAATAAAATTTGACTTGACTTGACTTTATATTTATGTTTAATATATTTATTGAATTTTAAATTTATACTTACAAAACCAAAACAATGCACCAAAGAAAAAAAAAAGAAAAAATTAGGAACCCTCCCACAAAAACACAATCCCCTGTGCCCGCTGTCAATCACAGACACAAAAATACAAATGAACAAAAAGAACAGACCCACAGTGATAGTCAGCCAGAATATACTATACAAAACTAAGTTACTCTTGCACCTTTGTAGATGGTTGATCAAAAAAATTTAAGAAAGGCCTCCAAACCTGATTACATTTATTTTCTGAACTCTCATTCTTTCCCTCAAGACAAATCTAATCCTCTCCAGTTTTAGATGGAACAACATATCTTTGATCCAATGTGGCACCATGGCTGGGGCAGCATCCTTTCATTTCAGAAGGATCAAGAGTTGAGCCAACAGAGTTGAAAAAACAATGAGCTTCTGACCCCCAGCAAGCAATGCTAAACCCTCAGTATTGACCCCGAAAATAAATAATAATGGATTCAGTGTTATTTTGACTCCAAGTACACAAGTCAGTGCTTCACAGATACCTCCCCAAAATTGTTGTAGTTTAGGACAGAACCAGAATATGTGTATTAGAGTGGCCTAAGCTGTTTTACACCGATCACAGGTAGGGTCAAGTGGAGAATAAATCTTAGCTAATTTCGATTAATGAAGATGTACCCGATGAACCACTTTAAACTGAATAAGACAATGTTTCGCACATATTGAGGATGAATGAATCTTCCTCAAAACGTCATTCCAATCTGATTCACTGATGCTAATTTGTAGATCCTGCTCCCAGGAATTCTTAATAGCAGGCATAGAAGGGGAGTCTAAACGTGAAATCAAACCGAGAATTGTGGAAATAGACTTTTTATTGGTGGGGTTAAAGATCATCACATCATCCATCACGTTATTAGGAGGTTTGTCAGGGAACCCCGTGATGGAACCTGAAATTAATGTGGTGATGTAATCAGCCCTCATAGGGTTAATTCCCAAATATGGTGTCTCCGCGTATATAAAAAGAGATGCGACGAACATGTAGGCACGCTTACTATTCCGGGTCTGGGAAGTGACGTCATTCTGGGGCGCCTGTTTTGGTTCAGGAGGTAAGGGCTTTTGGTGGCAAGTGCATGTACAAGTGAATGTTTGGATCAGGAAAGGTGATTTGGGAATCGCTTAAATTTGCAGTGTGGCGGAGGAGAACGGCAGACACGGGGAGTGAACGCTATCATTGCGAGCCTTTTGTTGCACGTCATCGAGTGCACTGCTCGGCGTGAGTTATTCACCGCAGGTATGTGATACAATGGTTGTATGCCTAAGCTAACAGTCGATCACCTCCTAAACCTAATGTTATGTTTTATCAGTGGTACATGGCGTGGAGGTGTTGCAGCAGGCTTGGCAGACTTTGAGGACGCTGTCGGCTTATGCTACTTTCTGTTATTCCTATCTGCGTGTGACATTGGACGACTTCGGACGGACTGGGTGGTGTTTTTCTCGTAAAGCGCCGTCTCGTGCGTCCGTCTCTTGTTCTGTGCTCTTTCTATGAACTCGTATGAGAATTCTAACTCGACAGTGTGACTGTTTCCATCCGTTGAAGGACGACGCCCAAATTGGTCTACGCGGACGTGCAGCCTGCCATAATCCACACTGGGGCTGTGATTTTGGACTGAGGACGAGAAGTGGGTGGTAACTTTGTAGCGACGAAGATCCACGGTGGCACCCTGATGTTTGGGTGTTTATTAGTAGTTTCGTCTGGGTTTTGTATTTCTTTTTTTTGTTCTTTTCTGTGTTTAATTGATTTTCTGTTTGTGATTTTGGGTTTAGTCGTGTCTTGAAGTATAAGGGAATGATCCCTTATTGAGCCCGCTATTTTACTGATTACTGGCCACGAGCATCAGCAGAGTAGCTGATATTGTGACTGAGAGAAGGGCTGGCCTTTTCTGGCCGTACGTGATTGTATGCTTCATTGACAATTTTACGTGGAAAGTGTGTGTGTGTTTTTGTCATATTGATTGATTTTTGTCTCTTCCCTTCAGAATCTGGGGTACCTGTGGTCCCTGAAGTCTTCTGGGTGTGGTGGTGGTTTGATTGACAGTCTGCAGTGTTCACAGCGTGTGGAGTGTTGTGAGAGAGCACGAGTGTTTGCTGTGTTGACCTGATAGTCAGGACGAATTCCCCAGGTTCTGAAGTGGTAGGTGTGTGTGTGTGTGTGTGTGTGTGTGTGTTGGACCTATCTGGTTTTAGTATTTCTCATTAAAGATTGTGCTGTGTTTTATTGAATGGTGTTTTCGAATAAATTGTTTTATACCATCATCATTGTCTGTTATCTGACTCAGCCACTGCGTATCTGCGCGCTTTGAGTATTTAAATTCATCTGTGGGTTCCCGGGCCATTTCCGGGTGGCGTAGTCGGACTTAATTCTAACCCAAACTGCCACATTAAGTGCCGGACCTGTAAATATCAAAACAAATTTGAAGCTGATAGATTGTATTTATCAGACAACTGCTGAAAGGATTTTTTGACCAAATTTGTTGTCCATAAATGAATCATTAAAAAAATTCAGTCCCTGCCGCTGCCGGTCAAACGCGGCATCCAGCATTGATGGTGGGAAAAAGTTATTAGATGCTATTGGAGTTAACAAACTCATCCTTAAAGTGTAACTAAACCCTAAACCAACTTTTTTTAGTTAATGTTCTGTAATACTGGGGCTTTATTAATGCTGTTCATTGATTCGAGTAAATGTTTTGACATTTGAGTATAAAGTGTTTTAATTCTATAAAATATGGTGTAAAACCGCCAAAGTGCTGCTCTCTTAAGGTTGAACGGTGGCTACTGCAGTTGAATTTTCCTATTGGACGTTGTGGTACATCGTGACGTAGGATGGTTCTTCCAACGGCTCACTATCCGCGCCCCCTTGCACGAGCTCACCACGCCCTCAGAAATGTTTTCCCCAATCACATGATGAGAACGGCTTCACTCCAGTATGAACTGTCATGTTACATGAAGTAGAAACATTATGAATGAAACTCACTTGACACTTGCTTTAACATTGTAATGAAGAAAATACGGTTAAATAATGCAGTTGTCAGTACACGTTAGGCCCTTCTTGCGATATTATTGCCGCCCGTCATGTGTACAGATACTTTTCATACATGAGACACGCTTTAAAACCCTGACACGTTAGTGGTTGCCTCGGTAACGAATAACAATACCGTTACGTGCTGGCGTATATAGTCTAACTTATTTGAGGAAATCCGTTTATAATAGGCTTTTAGGTCTGAACTTATTGATTCAGTTCATTTGAATGAAAATACATCGTATGTATATCAGATATCTGATCTATTTTTAGTGGCATTCAGTGTAAGGATTTGACTGTTCATAGATTAGGTCAGTTCTCTTGCGCTGCTGTTTCGCTAGCATCGTCGGCATCGGGAGTTAACGCAGTTTAAGCCAGCGGCTCGCATTAGGCTCCGGGTTTGTGTCTACAGACCTTTCACCCTCCTACACTTCAGGTGAAGGTAGGAGAATGACCGCTCAGTTGCAAAGCTGGCGTCACTCCAGTCATTCTCCATCTTTGCGACTCGTGAGTCAGACAGCTACCAATCAACCCGTCACTGCGGGTCTCAGGTGCACACCCTCCGCTCAGCCCCGCCCTCGGTTCGTCCCCTCTGTCTCCGCTGGGCTCTGTCCACTTTTCCAGCATTTTTCAAAAATTGCCAGTGGTTGGAGTTAAGCTCTGAGCAGGGGTTTAGTTTAAACTGAACACATATTTTAATAGAATTTTGAACAATAGGGTTGCTAATTGTCAGGTTTTTAGATAACGGAATTGATGCACCAATTACAGCCAGCAGCAACAAGGAGTCAGAAGAGAGCCTCTCCATCTCCGCCCATGCAGGCCCACTGTTGTCTGAGTAATGCACCCAAAAGGACAGACAACATAGATTGGCAGCCCAGAGCCAGACCACCATCTTGTTTCAATTTCTGCAAATGTTCTTTACGCAAACGTGGCTTTTTGCTACTCCAAATAAATGATGAAATTACAGAATCAAGCTTTTTAAAATAAACATTGGGGATGTACACAGGAAGACTTTGAATAAATATAAGTAGGTAGTATAGACATTTTGACCACATTCACTCTCCCGACTAGTGAAAGGAAAAGAGGTGACCATTTAGACAATTCCTGTTGAATTTTCAATTGCAGTTTAGTAAAATTTTCTTTGAAAAAGTCACAAATTTTCCTTGTAATGGTAATACCAAGATAAACAAAATTATGCTTAGCAATCTTATTTATCTTAAACAGAATCAATTAGATTAAGTGGGAGTAATTCACTGTGTGAACGTTTAGTTTATAACCTGACACCTCCCCAAATTTAATCAGAAGATCCATAATATGAGGAATAGTCGTTTCAGCCCTAGAGACAAACAGCAAGAGAACATCGGCATAAAGAGACAATTTGTGCTCAGTGCCCCACCTCAAGATGCCGTGAATAGACTGATTACTTCTTATAGCTATAGCTAATGGTTCAATTGGTAACACAAAAAGGAGGGGGCTGAGGGGACAACCCTGGCGGGTGCCACGGTGTAAACTGAACGGTTTTGAATAAGTGTTTTTAGTGAGCACCATAGCTGAAGGGCAGGCGTACAAAAGCCTCACCCAGGATAAAAAGGAACTGCCGAACCTGAATCTATGCAAAGTCTCAAAAAGATATTCCCATTCCACTCTATCGAACGCCTTCTCTGCATCCATTTATACATTTATACTTGGCTTCTTTATGCACATTAATACAAATTTTTACCTGGGGTGCCAACAGAAAGAGAGTATACTTTTTATTCTCATTGCCATAAATCTCACTCTAGGATAGATTTTTTCTTACTTTCTAATTCTATCACTGATCAGGTACTAAATTGTAAATTGGAGTATTGTCAGACCATGCGACTGTAGAATTGGATATAGCTCTAAATACAGAAAATTGTAGAAAAGGAAGATGGCGATTAACTACTGCATTATTACAAGATGAAGAGTTTAGCACATTATTGGCTGATGATCTGACCTTCTTCTTTAAATTGAATGTAGGAAGTACTGATAGATTGGCATCTGTATGGGAGGCCTCAAAGGCATACATTAGAGGGAAAATGCACACGCAGCTAGAAAGAAAAAGGAAGGAAGAGACTTGGTTAAGAACTTGGAAGCAACAATTTGTACACTGGAGAAAGAGCTGGCTAAACGCTACTCTAATGATTCATATCAAGATATTTGTAAATACAAATTTCAATTACATGATATACATAATAAAAAAGCTGAATATGCACTATTCAGGCTATGGACCAGGTTTTAAGAAGGAGGTGAAAAAGCAGGCAAGCTCCTGTCCAGACAATTAAAACAACAAAATGCTGCTAACATTATTCCGGCAATTAAGAAAGCAGATACCATGGTATCACTGACAAAATAAATAAATTAGGTTTTTCAGAAGTTTTATAAACATTTATATACATCTTCAGGTAGTCTGGATGGAGAAAAACTGAAACGATTTTTTTCTAATATAGATTTACCTAAATTAGATGTATTGCAATCTGAGTCTCTAGACCTTCCCATTACAGAAGAGGAGGTCAAAGCTGCAATAACATCTATGACATCTGGTAAATCACCAGGGGTGGACAGGTTTCCAGCTGAATATTATAGGAAATATGTTGACATAATGGCCCCAATTCTAAAATAAGTTTATATAGAGGCGTTTGAAGCTGAAGAATTGCCTAAGACTTTCATGGAAGCGTTGATTACATTAATACCTAAAAAAGATAGGGATCTAACTGATCCGGCTAATTTTAGGCCAGTAAGTCTTATTAATGTGGACTGTAAGGTGTTGGCAAAAATTTTAGCACTACGATTAGAAAAGGCTCTACCAAGTATAATTTATAAGATCATCAGTCGATAATATGAGATGGATAATTCATCTGATGTGGCTAAATTCTTCAGAAAACACCCAAAAACGTCCTCGTTTTTTACAATCTCAAGAGGTACCCGTCAGGGATGCCCATTGTCCCCGTTGTTATTTACAATAGTTTTAGAGCCTCTGGCCATTATGATAAGGGCAGACCCAAACATTATGGGAGTAAGGGGGGTAGAGGAAGTAATAGAGCACAAGTTAATGTTATATGCGGATGATATTTTGTTGTTATCTCATGATCCTCTAAAATCATTACCTCCATTAATGAGCATTATTAAATTATATTCAAGTGTATCAGGATACAAAATAAATTGGGAGAAATCGGAGGCTATGCCAGTATCTAGAACATGTCATTCCCACACAGTGACACAATTCGGCTTTAAATGGATTCCAAAAGGTATGAAGTATACCTTGGGGTTAAACTAACACAGAACTTGGGGGATATAATGATGTTGAACTATGAACCATTGCTGTCAAAGATTAAAAGTAATGTGGACAAATGGGAACAGCTGAAACTCTCTGTGGGGGAAAGTAAATATTGTCAATTGCTCCACAGTTCAATTATATATCCATGATGATACCTGTAAACATCCCAGACTCTATCTTTAAAAGATATGACAAAATTATTAAGGACTTTTTATGGGAAGGAAAAAGACAGAGGATTAAAATGAGTAAATTGACCTCCCCAAGGGACAAGGGGGGGCCTTGGATTACCCGGTGTGAGAATGTACAATCTCTCTTTCGAAATGGCCAAACTGGCTAAACATTGGGATGAGACAGATTCTGAGTTGGACTGGATCAAGATGGAACAGAAACTGGCCTCCCCATTTCAGCCCATTAACATTCTTTCACAATGCTCTGGAGCTAAACGGGACTCAAATCCAGTGACAATACACTCAATACAATGTTTGTATTGAGCAAAATTCATAAAGTGTGCAGGACATCACATTATAGACAGTCATATGCATCTTTGTGGAAGAATCCTGAAATTTGCATAGGTAAATCAGGGGTGTTTTGGAAACAATGGCATATTAAAGGAATAACTGTAATTGGTGATCTGTATGAGAATGGAATTTGTATGTCATACTCTGAATTAGTGGAAAAATATAATATTGAGGGCCAGGGACATTTTTAGAAATATCTGCAGATTAGACACTGTACCTAAAACAAATTCAATACAAGTGATAACCCTGTTTATGCCTATCTTCAGCTGCCACGTGAAGCTCAGACTGCTTCTATGTGTAACAAATCAATGCTTAATGTAACTGCAGATACCTGTAATAGTCTGAAAACTATATGGCAGAAGGATTTGGGGATAGATATCCAGGAAAACGACTGGCTGTATATAATTTCTAATGTGGGTAAGAATATAAGGGAAGCTAGGGGGAAATTCATTCATTACAAAGTAGTACATAGATATTATTATACACCATCTAGGCTTTACAGAATGGGTATAGCAAGAAATAATCTATGCTGGAAATGTAAGGAAGAAGAGGGTACTTATTTACATATGATTTGGGAATGTTCCTTAGTTCACCCATTCTGGTGTAAAATTCTGGGAGTAATTGAAGAGTGGATGGGATCTAATTTACCTGTGGAACAATGTCTATGCCTTCTTGGAGATAAATCAGTGGTACCCAACATAACAAAAAATGTATTTACCCTAATTAAGATTGGTTGTATTACAGCTGCCAGGATGATTTTACGCAATTGGAAATGCCCCAAAGCCCTAGACTTGAAAGATTGGATTGATGGTATGATTGAAATAGCTTCATATGAGAACATGTTAGGGAGACTGCATAGTGAGAGAGAAATAAAAAAAAACATGGGATCATTTTTGGCAACATATAAAAATGGTTTGAATAATTAACAACTGTTTAATTTCCATGTGCTTTTGTTATGATTGTATTCCACTGATGCAAACTAGTGGCTGAATGTTTTATCGCAAAGATGATTACTGAATGCGGTGGTGATGTACTTTGAAGTTTTGAATGTTGAACAATAAAAAAAGTTGAATTGTAAAAATGTACTTTAGGAAAATCGTCTGTCATGTTGTTTTTTTTAGTCCTGTAATTTCCATTATTACAGTTAACTATGCGAATTGATATGGAACTGTAATGCTGTCAAGAGAGCTGCCTGGAACTACGTTCACTGTGCGTTTCCCAGAAAATAATTGCACACCTCAGAACGTTCATCAGCCAATCAGATTCAAGCATTCAACGGCCCCGCAGTATAAGGAGGATTATTTTCACCATACCAAAGTGGTTTCAGAAAAGGACGTTATACGATGGATGCTGTTGTTAAAGCAATGAGATAGAGAAAATATTTAAAATGAAACAATTAAATTAATGAATATTGTATTCTTTGATATTGAAAAGGCTTATGACTCCATGTGGAGGGAAGGGTAAGATTTAGAGTTAAAGTAGGACCAGATGTGTCTGAGGAATTTGAAATTACTAATGGAATTCCACAAGCGTTATAAGTCCAGTTTTATTTAATCATAATGTTATGATTACTGATATTTTTATGATTCTGGACAGAAGGATTGGGTCAGCTCTGTATGCAGATGATGGTGCCATCTGGGCAAGAGGACAAGATCCCATAGGTGTGATAAGTAAAATCAAAGAAGCAATAAGAAAAGTAGAACAATGGTCATACAATTGAGTCTTTAAGCTTTCTCCAAGTAAATCTTGTCACAAGAAGAAAGGGATAAACAAACAGAACTTGAAATTATATGGCCACAATTTGGAAACAGCAGATCATTTTAAAGGTGCCCTGCCACACCAAACCATTTTTACTTGTATTTTTTTTAAATATCTTAGAGTCCATATGTGTTTGTGTTATGTCGTAAATGTGAAAATGAACTGCTACCTCCTCTGTCAGCTCTAGCAACTGAAAAGAAATAAGCAGAGAAATCAGGTCAATTACAAAAGCTGGTCAGTCTGACGTGGTGTTGTCTGAGCTCATTACTATTCATGAGCTCGCCCAGTTAAGACCATGCCCTCTGAATTTGTCTAGCTCAGTGACAGTTTCCGGGGCTTATTTTCCGATATAATAGGCTACGTGCACGTAACTTGAGCGTCCAGTCGACCATTTCCGGTTCGTGGCATTGCTATAGCAGCTAGACGACAGGTTTTGATTGCGAAAGATGGCATATTTCACATTTCACGTTGTCTACAAGGCCTCCCGAAAATTGACGTGAACGTCGTCTACAGGATTGTCGACCACTGTTCACCTGCACCTGGTTGCAAGCGTGAAAAAGGATTTAGATTGTACATATCAAGTTACATCCACAACTTTGAATGTGAGTAGCAATACCTCAGCTGTTAGCAGCCAGATCAGCTGTTATCGGCAAGATCAGCTGTTAACGTTAGACATACTGTGCGTTCACACCGCCGCCGGCGAGAGCGTCAAACTTCGCTCTGGCCGCCCTGCCATCGACGCTGTAGAAGATTCGTGGACGCGCTGCCGCTCTGACGTAGATCGAATGCTTGGTCTTTTTTGAAACTGCATTTAAAGGGGCTGCAAAGCAAACACTCATGTTGATCGGCGTTTGTGCTGACTGACCACAAGTAGGATATAACCGTATAATATAACCTCATGAAATCATTTAAATGTGAAAGTTAAAAAAAGCAGATCGATGGAAAGAACTTAACAAATATAGTTACATGTTTGCTAACGAAATAAACCAATTAAAAGCCATTTGTGTGGTGTATAAATAATGTTGCGCATCTTCTTATCAAACCAGCCGCACCAGCAGTGATCAACCTCTCTCTATTTTGCTTGGGAACTAATGTGGTCGGAACCAAAGTTTACAGCGCTGCGTTCTCTGGAATCATCTCAAGCGGAGCACTTCTACATTCCCATTGGTTGCCGCCGGCTGCCGCCGAAGCGCGTCGTAGCTCATTACCATAAAGTTGACCTGATCCCAACTCTCCTCGACGCCCAAATCGTCCAAGACGCGCCGCGCCGCTCTCGCCGGAGCTCGCCGCCGGGCTCCCATTGAGAATGAATGACTTCCGGCCACTTTGACGCTCTCGCCGGCGGCGGTGTGAACGCACAGATAGACTAGCTAACAGCCAAGTATTTTAACTCACATCAAATCGTGTCAATATTACGACATATTTTAATAGTGTTATTAAATACCTTGTTATGTTGATATGATTATCAACTGGTTGTGTGCATTTTTAATTTGGGTTTTGTATTTACTCTCAGTGTCCAAGAAATATCCACTGACAGGAGTCATGTCAATGGACAGATCTAAACCACCTCACAGTTTAAGTGTAGGATGAGTGTAGCGTTAAGATGGTTACCCATGTTCCTGGGCTATCGTGTTCTTTTGGTTCTTTGCTCTAGGTTAACCATGTTCATTTGGTTGACCATGTCCCCCATTCACGTTAAAAACGACCAGTGTACGCTTAGTGCTACGTTACTACTATGTTTTCACTAACAGCAATCAGTGGTGTAGTATAGTTTGTTTTTCCAGGTATGCTGAACATCCCAGGTGAAAGGTGAAACACATAAGATAGGTATAGAAGTTTATGTAAACCTGCTAAGTCTACGTAGGTATACTGCAATCTTGGTACTTTTTAAGTGGGGATTCTGAGTGTACCTGTAAATCAAATAGACTGCTCCACTGACCACATTAAAATAAAAACATTATTAATCCCTTTACTAACAGTGTTTACAAGAAAAAAAGTTTTTACTAGCTATTTTAACTAACAGTGTACAAAAATAAATAGTAGCTTACTTGAGTAGTCCATATAAATATATGACAAATCAGTTATGCTACTCTTTTTTAAATATTTTTTTTAACATCTTGTTATAGGTGGGGCTGAAGGACTCAATCCCTGTTGAACATGTACATCACAGCTGTACATGTGTAGCTGGATCAGTGCTCTGTAACCATTGTGTGGCTCTACTTTTCCAGTCTGCACATTATTCTCAGCTAGACATTCCAGTTGTTCCACCAGTTTTGAGCTGTACGGAGAGTGAACAACAGTTGCACAAGCCAAGAACCCTGGCAAGTCTTGGGATAATGTAACAATAATTTCAATACTACATCTACACACACATATCACATACGCTTATCACTGCTTATGGCCTATATTCACAGGGTGTCAAACCAGGTCCCGTCAAGAAGATGGCTGTGATGTCTGCCAAACCAAAGCAGAGGACCATGGCCGAGGGAGTAAGGTGAGAATTTTTATAATTACTAATAATGATAATATTATATTATAATAATATAATATGTAGTTATTAGGAAAATATATTCTATAGTAGGAAAATATACTATGAAAGTCAATGGCTACTGTCAACTGTCTAGTTACCGACATTCTTTAAAATATTGAATATTTATTCATGTTTCTCAATTTGTTTCAAATAGGTCAACACTGTACAAAGCCATCAGTGGAGAGTTGCTGGACCTGTCCATTCTCAGAGTGGCAGAGATCTACAAAGAATTCACCCCTGTTTCTGCACCAACCATTTGTACAATGGGTATCACCTGTGAGGTGCCACTAGTGGACTCTGCACTCGGTTTGGTACAAGCAGGCAGTCCCCTGTCATACCCAAGCAACCCAAGTCGCCCTGTTGCTCACCATGAAGCTCCACCATGCCCAGATTTGCCATTGGCTGGCTGCAGACTGGAGACATCATGCAGTATGTTTGTTTTCACTGAGCATCAACAGCTGCACTTCAAGTCACTTGAGGTTACCTAGGAGATGGCTAACAAAATAGAGGATGCAACTAGGAGTCAAAGTACATCAACACACTGGCATAGACTGAGAAAACCCAGACTCAATTCCTCACATTTTGGGAAATATGCCATGCTAAACCATGCACCTTAGATAAGATGGCAGACCGGCTGCTCAAAGGGGTCCGTCAGACAGCAGCAATGAAGAGGGGTCTCCAAATGGAAGCTGATGCCATCGAAGAGTACTGCAAGCTCAAGAGAGTGAACTACTATCCTTGTGGCTTCATTATACTCCCCGACACGCCATGGCTAGGTACATCCCCAGATGGGGTTGTCTTTGACCCAAAAGAAAGTACTGAATTCTGCCTTGTGGAAATAAAATGTCCAAACGTTAAGATCTATGTGGATTATCCACATCTGAAAATGAAGGACAATTATCAGTAAACAATAACTTTTAAAACTGTCTTGTTCTTGTTGATATCTCATTATAGTGTGAGGCCTTCAAGTGGGTTGTTTTAAGTAAATTTAAATGTGTCAAGTTACTAATCAGAAAATATGTGCTAAACAGTGCTTTAAACATTTTTAGGATTGACCACTTGACTTAAAGTGTACACAGCAAAGGTGAACTCACACCAATGTATTGCTAGATGTTAAACTAATATTCAATGAGTCAGGCCCACTTGAGGGGAAATTAAATAACACAAAGGGAGACCAAGTTAATATAGATTTCAAATAAATAATTTATTAATTAAAAAAGTCAGTAAATGTAAGCCAAAACTAAATTGTGGTGTGAATCAGTATATTGTTTTGTAGAAAAAAAGAAGGAAAATGAGGAAGAGGAGCAGCCAGCCATGAAGTAAACAGTCAGATTTCTACCTGGCTCTTAAGTTCTCTCCAGTCTTTGGCCAGAGGTCCATTTTGGTTGTTGCACAAGATACAAGCTACAGTGAAAAGTTGGCTAATGCTCCCTGAAATAGACAAAGGGATTACAGTGTCAAAAAGTTTGTTCTCCTTAACCTGCCTGATAAGCCTTTCAACATGAACTCGCAGCTGCACGATTGACTGGGTCTCCAGGACGTCCTGTGCTGCCATTTGTTCCTTGTTGGAGCAGAAGGCAGGCCTAGGAAGTTTTCCTGGCACAAGGTTGTCCACCCTAAAGCCCTTGTCCACCATCACAGCCATGTCAGGGGACAGGAGAGGTATGATGCCCGACAATCTGAAGAGCTCATGGTCACTGATAGAGCCCCCATAGAGTGCAGAAACAAATGTCAGATGACAATGTGGTGCCATGCCAATCATGGCCTTGAAGGTACAGTGTGATTTGTAGTGCGAGTACACCTCACTCTGTAGCACAAGTGAGGATGGAGATTGGCACCGCAGTTCTGTGCAGTCAACAATGACCTGAGTGTCTGCATATTCCTTGAAATCAGGAGTTAGGTTGGCTGTAATTTCTTTAGGTGTCATCCAGATGCACACAGCTTTCAGTACACAGTAAATAAAGTTGGCCCAGGTTGTGATGATCCTGCTGGCTGTTGTCCGATGGATGTTAAATTGGTGGCCAAGCTGTCTCTGTGTGCATCCGGTTGATAGATAATTTAGAAAAAGTAATAACTCATCTATGGGCAGCAACTTAGTTGATCTGTTCGATGTTGTCTTATCTGCCACAGAGGCCGATGCTTCTCTTGCCACACTTGTCACATGGATCATCCTTGATGTTGCTGGTTCGATGAGCCTCCAGAATGCCATCAGGTGGTCATAAGAATGGAATCTTTTAAACAAAATACACAAAAATAACATTGTTGTTAGTCATGGTAGACTAATTTAGTTACACATGATCAATTATCTTAATTTTTACTCTACTTTCTAAATTTGTAAATAAAAGGTTGTGTCTACACATCTGACTGAGTGCTGTAGGTAGCACAAGTTTGGGCCTGATCATATCTTTATGTTAGTCATAAATTACATTACTTTTACTTGATATTTGATGTACACTTGAAGGAAAATACTCTTCCTCTTGTAAGGTGGATCTTTACTTTCACTAAAGTACATGACTTGCGTGATTTTTTGTCCATCACTGTTAATATGGTACTAGACATCAGCTTCCTGGTTTATAATCGGAAATCCTTGTCCAAACCAGCAAAGCACTTCAGTCCAAAACAACTCCGCAGCTGGAGAGCCTGTACTTTCTGGGGAAGTGTATCGTTTTCGTCAGCGAATTGATCTGCAACCATTGCTGTTGTAGGAGTATACAGTAATCATGATCTGGTGCCAGGGTAGCCACCTCCATCTCTTCTTCTGAGTCGATGTCATGGACTGGAGGAGGGCTATCCGCTCCCACACGCTAGCCCTCGGTGCCGGTATTTGAAAATTATTCCAGGAAAAAAGAGCAGGAATGGCCCCTTTCTTCAACTTTCTCAATTTCCCCGGTGTCACATGGTGTTTTGGTGTTGGTTCATGTTCATGTTTAATTTATCATGTTCAGTGTCATGTTTACTGTCATGTTTCTCAGTTTGTCATGTTCTGTCAGGTTTCCTGGTTCACTGCATGAAAAGTGGGATTTTCGTCAGTATGTGGCACTGTAGATTGCCGTGGAACTTCAGGTTTATGACTGTGCACGGCAATTTGCAGGCAACACCGAAAACTGCCGGAAATTGTCGGAAATTGACGTGGGCCTTGCTTGGCAGTTGTCCCCCCATGACCCCCCTCCCCCCCTCCCCTTAATTCGAGGGGAGGCTTTAACATGTAAATGAACATGCTGTGAGCTACACAAATGCAAATCAGAGTAGCAGCAGGGGGAGTTTTATCTAGGTTCTGAATTTTTTAAACTAAAACATTTTAAGTTAAATGTACTCGTTTTAGTTCACATTACTACATTTTTAGGGCAACCAGTTTGCTCCAATTTTTTAAGTAGATTCAACTTGTCCGGGCTCACAGTGTAGATTAATTACTCTGTATGTCATTAGCAATAACCAATGTTATGTAAAAAAAAATACACACAAAATAATTTATTTCAAAAATTTGAATTGTTTTAACAGAGTTTTAATCAGGCTCAAAATGTGCATTCTATGCAAATAACATCAAACAACATTTTATGGCTTTCCATAATTGTGTAATTACATCACAGTTTCCTAGAGCTCAAATACTGTGCATAGTGTGGATAATTGGTGCATAGTGTGGTGGATAAATCAAATTTTTTTTTTCTCCCAAACTCCATTTTTGAAATAGCGCTTTCTGTGGTCAAAATACTGTGTATGACACAGTTCAGTGTTGCAATGTTCACAGAAGTGCAGAGGTCGTTTCTTCAGTCTTGGGACTTCCATCTTTCAACTGACAGCACACCGTGTTGATATCACACAGAGTTTAATATGCACACCGTTTGCTCATAGGTATGCGAGCACGTCTCACGAGATATTCCTTATAACAATGACCTTGCATGTGATTGGAGGAGCCCGACGAGCTTCTCGCCCTCGTCCTATCACGTGCGAGGTCATGGCCATGACGCGTACAAGACGTGAAGACGAGCTTTAAACAGACGTGTTTTGGACTTTTTTTTTTTTTTTTACATTTCCTGTGTTTTTGCTGCTTTGCTTTTTCGTGATCAACAATGACAGGACGCCGTCTCGCCTTCAGCTCCCCTTCAACTCCTCTGCATGGACGCGACCAATTTTTTCGACTAATTTTCATTTCAGGAGGCTGTCCGGCGTCTTCACAACTCTGAGGCAAACTGCAGGCGCTATGAACCAGAGCATGGGTAATGTAACGTTACGATTTAAAGAATATGCTTTTATTCAGCTGTATAGGGAAATGGATGCGTAAATAGATCCGAGCTTAAAACTGCACATTTTGTTTTCACAGACTATCCTCACCTCATAACGAAGCCGTGACCTCTTATCTACTTGGAGCGATTTCCGCGAGTCCAGATTTAACCGCTGATCATGACGACATTGTGTGTAAGTATAACTTCTAATGTTTTTCTCATTCCTTGTTTAATTTTACCGTGACTGTTTTTATTAATACCAGTCTCATGTAATTGTTTTCCAGCTGCCTGTAAGACGGATTATGAATCGATAAACCGGAGCTTCAGATACAAACAACCTGAACTTGCATCGTAGGCGGAAACTGCGAAGAGTTTAGCTCGGAGTCCCAGGGTGATTTATTATATTAGATCCGTTTTTTGTCAATGTGAGTATTTTTCAGGTTGCTTATTGTCTTTATGGATTGTATTACAGTTGCTGGAAGCGAGACGAAGTGTGCTGGCTGAGGATGAGATGGACATTTGGAAGTACGCGACCATTGAACTCATATCTGATGAGGAAGACGGCATTGTTGACGAGTTGTCTGGATGGATTTGTGCGACCACCGCCCTCTCGCAGCCTGGAGCTCTCCAAACTCTGTGCCACTTTGCAATCCAGATTAGAGGGGATACCGAAATACAGGGCAACTCACCATATACGCCTGTGTTTCCCGAATGTGTTGAGCACTTCTTTTTGACGTTTTTGGAGGACAACATAAGAGCCATTACTGCTGCACTGTACTTAGTTGTGTGTTTAACATTAAAGCTCTTTCTTTGAATAAACAGCTGTGTGTTTATAAATTAAGCTCTTTCTTTTAATAAACGGCACGGTCCGGGCAAATTTTCACATATATTCCTTGATGGTATGAATAGTGTAGTTCATAGCACAATAACATTAATATAAAACATAAATTATTACAACATAAATTATATATTTATTATTATTATTATTATTATTGGGGTTTACATTTATAATGAGCCAGGGTTACCAATAATGATTGGTTTGCAGTGATCTGCCAACCAGTCACGAGGGATTTTTCTTGTTTAAAAGTAGTGGCTTCAGCCAATACTGAGTGAGTAAATTCAAGTCAGGCTGTTGACTCTCTGGTTTCGCTGCTATTCATATGCTAATTAGAGGCATAGCACCTCCGCGGTGTCTCCGCGTTGGGCTCTCCACCTACGTCATGGTTCGTTTACGACAATTTGTGGCACAGACGAACGCGACGTTCGCTGCCTCTAAATTGTCGAAAACTGCCGAAAATTAGGGAGATTTCCGGGAGTCTACAGGCGTTTACGGGGTCGAAAATCCCACTTTTCATGCAGTGGTTGTCATGTGACTCCCATGCCCTCATGTATTCTTGTGTCATGTCATTGGTTCATTGTTTAATCACTGTTCACAGGTGTCACTTGTCTTGTCATTAGTCCATGTGTATTTAAGCCCTCATGTTTGCCATGTGTCTTCGTCTTTTATTGAATGTTGTAAATCATTGTTGGTAAGTTTCATGTTTTAGTCAAGTCTTTGTTTTATAATTTGGAATAAAGAACTGCACTTGGGTTCAGCAACTTGCCTCTTCAGTGGATCTATTGTTACACCCGGGTTGTTAACAAAATCATCCTTTTGGAAATGACTGCTGCAAACATGACTCGTCTTGCTTGGGGTGAAGTCGTCCCGCTGTACTTTTACCATCCATTCGGCTCTCACCGACACATCCACTAGAGAGCTATGAAAGCTTATAGTACTGTTGTACCTGGACGAATTCACACACAGGGGTCGATCTTCAGGGGTACACAACAATGGAGTGTGGACTTTTTCACGTGTTGATACGCCAACCGCTTCTCTTTTACCCGAAATCTGCTCATATTGAAACTTTGTCGATATCTACACAAAACTAGCGACTCCGGAAAATCTCCACTACAACAACACGACCTACAAGAAGTAGTCGACCGCACACTCAACACATGGAATTTAACCAGAAGTTATATTGTGCACGTAGGGTATTACCGGCAGACAATACATTATCCCACTTATTATACGGCTACTTGTGTAGCACATGTTGTGTTTTTGTCATTTCTGGCCATGTGCTTGTGTTTATGTTTGGTCTGATGTCATGTCTCCGGTCTATTGTCAACCCTGCCCATCTTGTTATCTGATTATTGGTTAATTTGCCCCACCTGTTTTCCCTCATTACCTGCCTTGTTTGTTCCCTTTATAATCTCCTTGTGTTTGCATTCCTGTGCTGGATTGTTGTCTGTTCCCTGGCATGCTACATGTTCCTGCTCCTTGTGTTTAGTTTATTTCAAGTTTGGTTTTCACCCCTCGTGGGTGTTTTGTTTATTTTATTTTATTATTAATAAAAACCACATCTTCCTGCATTTGAGTCCTCACTCCTTTTCTCCCAACTGTTCCTGACATCCAGTCCTCTCTGCTGATGAGAGCAAATGTTGCATCTCATTTGGAAACGAAGGTCCCAGAGTCTGGAGGAAGAATGGAGAGACACACAGTCCAAGATGCTTGAAGTCCAGTGTGAAGTTTCCACAGTCTGTGTTGGTTTGGGGAGCCATGTCACCGGCTGGTGTTGGTCCACTGTGTTTTATTAAGTCCAGTGTCAATGCACCCATCTACCAGGACATTTTAGAGCACTTCATGCAGACAAGCTTTATGGAGATGCTGACTTCATTTTCCAGCAGGACTTGGCACCTGCCCACACTGCCAAAAGTACCAAAACCTGGTTCAATGACTGTGGGATTACTGTGCTTGATTGGCCAGCAAACTCGCCTGACCTGAACACCATAGAGAATCTATGGGGCATTGCCAAGAGAAAGATGAGAGATGTGACCGAACAATGCAAAAGACCTGGAGCCCGCTATTGAAGCATCCTGGTCTTCCATTACACCCAAGCAGTGCCACAGGCTGATAGCATCCATGAGGCAGTAATTCATGAAAAAGGGGCCAAAGTACTGAGTACATATGCATGATTATTCTTTTCAGAGGGCTGACATTTCTGTATTTAAAATCCTTTTTTTTATTGATTTCATGTAATATTCTAATTTTCAGAGATTTTGAATTTGGGGTTTTCATAAGCTGTAAGCCATAATCATTAAAATTATAACACATAAAGGCTTGAAATATCTCACTTTCCATGTAATGAGTATAATATATTAGTTTCACCTTTTAAGTTGAATTACTGAAATAACTGAATAACTTTCCACGACATTCTAATTTATTGAGATGCACCTATATAATGGTATGAAGTGTATTACTGAATATAAAAATACATACATTATGATATTTAACCCTTAATCGTCCCTCAAGTAGGGTTTACGTTTGAGTCCCCCTACTTTACTATGTCAAAAATTGGCTCATTAAAAATTATTTTTTTATGAAAAAATCACTTGAATGATGATCTTAAATAAATATAAATAGTTTTTGGACATTGCTCTATGTGTTAGGGATAGAATACCGCCATCTGTAGGTTTGTGGAAAAACTGTAGGAATTATAGTTAAATAGAGAGTGCAATGACCACATTATCCACTAGAGGTCCATAGGGAAGTTATGCAAAAGTTAAGCTGCCTTTCATCTTTCTTTTATTTGCCCTTTTCCCTCTCTTTCTCACGATTGTTCCATATTGCATTTGTGCTCTAGTATTAGTACTTCATTTATGTATGAAAATCTTTCAGATTAATGCCAGTTTTGTTGATTTTATTTGCCAATTTCAATAAAAATACTCTCTGTTGCAGTCACACACATGTGTGTGTTTTTGTGTGTGTGTACGTGTGTGTGTATGAGATAGAAAGTTTGTTCTACTTTGTGTTTATGCTCTAGGACCAGACCTTGATATAGATGTGGAAATTTTCAGATTTATACTGGATTTAGTTAATTTTTTTTTGACAAAAAAAAGTGATTTTATTTTATTTTTTTACACTTTCCCGTTCATTTTCAATGTGGGGTCAATCTGACCCCGAGGGACTTAAACTGTAATTTTTTTTACACACCTTTAGAACAACCAAATCAAGCTCAGATTTTTTGTGCATGTTTAGATAGATTATTTAGGAAAAGTCACAGAGTCTCATGGCCCTGAGATGAAGGGAACACTTTTAAAAAATTGAGGAAAAGTCCAGTGGGGTCAGCTGGACCCCAAGGGACGATTAGGGTTAAGTAAATATATTGTCACATACTTTTCAATATATGAAAAGGTGGCACTTCTTCTATTCTATACTTTTATGAATTCTATTGAGAAACCATGAGAAAAGGTGGGTAATGACTGAAAGTCAATGTTCAGAAGCTATTAATTATGTTTTGAACTATACTGTATAGCTGGATTTTGTGGTGTGTTTGTTGTCAAACGCAAAAAAAATATATATATATTATTAAAAAATGCCATTATTTTATATGAAAAAGTTAATAATTGTATTTTTTTTAACAAAATGTTTTCGTTTGTCTTGTATATATTTTTGATTATATCAAATAACATTTTAAGCTGTCATTTGGTAATGTTACAATGTACCCCTCACATGTTACAATGTACCCCACCTATGGAGCATGTTGTCACATTTCACTTCCATTCTTTCGGGGGAAATCAAGAAAAACGTATACACTGTATTAATGAAATAAAAATAAGTGTACTAGATGTGTGCAATTAATGTGGGGGAAAATAAATACTCTGAACCCTAAATTAACTTACACAAACTTATAAAGTCAAAAAGTGTTAGGTTGTGCCCCGCACTCCCCTATACTCTGGCTGCGTTCGAAACCGCATACTTCCCTACTATATAGTATGTAAAAAGCAGTAGGCGAGCGAAGAGTATGCTCGAATCCTTTGTATTCATAAAAGAGTAGGCGAGAACTACCAGGGTTTTGGAGTATTTCTCGCGAGATTCGGACGTGCGTATACTGATGTTGCGTTCGAATATGCCTACTTACCTACTATATAGTAGGCGAAAACAGTACGTGAAAGGAGAAGTATGTTCGAAACCTCAGTAATCATAAAAGAGTAGGCGAGAAGTTCCCGGATGGCTTACTGATTCCGCCCAGATTGTGAAGTACCCATCGTCGGATACTTTTCTATCCCTGCCTTCCCATGAGGCCACAGTAAAGGATACGTCAGGCGGTGAAAAGCGAATCAAATGTGAGTATTACAAACCAAAATCACCGTTCCTTGTGTTAAAATCGCATTTGTTGGACTACTGTAGAGCAGTGGCGGTTCTAGACCACGGTAACTATGGGGGCCAGGCAGGGGCCACTTGTGCTTTTAGGGGGCACACGTTAACATTTATCTTAACCAGTAGATAATTAGGTAGTTCACCCGAAAATTCTATCACCATTTACTCACCCCCATGTCGTTCCAAATAGGACTTTCTTATGTTGAACACAATATTAACTTATTTATTTTATTAAACTGTTGTATAAGATCAGTAGGCCTATCGCATTTGCACTCATGCTATTCTGGGTAGAAAAACAGAACTTGTGTGATATTGCACTCGTTACTCATCATGTTATATTGCTTAGTCTATATCATGATGTAAATGTGAGGGCGTTTTCACACTGGCAGTTTAGTTTGAATAATTGGTAATGTGAAAGTTGTCATGCGGACCCGGGTGAGCTGAGCTCAGGGGAACTGAATTCGAGACTGCCTGAAGGAGGTAGTCTGAGCTCGGTTGCGCAAATTGCGCTCGAGCTGTGCTGCGATTCATGGGAATTTGAAAGCAACAAGCTAATACGACTAGCGGGCCTGTGGCGGACCACTGGAGGCAAAGTTGGCGGCCCACCGGCGGCCCGCTGGCATTTTGCTCATCGTTTTCCTAGCGGACCACCGGCGGCAGCCACCACTTTTCCGACAGTGGTCCGCTACCGAGCCGCTGGTTTATAATAAATGTTTTCTGGCCACCCACGGACGATCCACTGGTCATATGATTCACAACTGGGTAATTATAGTTAGATCCAATATAATAATATTTAATGCAATAATGAATCAAAAACAAAGTACACAACTGCTAATAACCATTGTATATGTATTTTTTTGGATAGAGGCAACACAAATGCGTAGCTAAACAAATGGAAATAAACATAAAATAACTATAAACATTATGATAGCCTATTCAAAATATGTACTTTTGTTAATATATATATATATATATATATATATATATATATATATATATATATATATATATATATATATATATATATATATATATATATATATATATATATATATATATATATATATATATATATATATATATATATATATATAAACAGGATACATAAGACTGTATTATATATTATAAGATTAAGACTCGGGTGCGCAAGAAAAGTAACCTGCGCATGCATTTTATCAGATGACGGTGTATTTAGTTCAATACAACACATGTGTAAGGGATGATAGTGTTGATGATTTACCTTGGATACGAGCGAGAGGGAGCCTGCGGTGTATTCGCGGTGTAGAACGCGCTCTGACGCGGACCACAACAAACGTGCCCAGTGTAAAAACGCTCTGAGTCTAAAACTCAAACAGGGGCATTTCTGCCGCATATCTTGAATTTTATGGACATTCTGGCACTGAAATGGTTTGGTTAACGACATTCTAACAATACAGGTTTTGGAACAACACGAGGGTGAGTTACATTAGGTGTTTTTATTTTCTTTTAGGGGGAACTAACCCTTTATTTTATTCCCAGATTATTGAAAGTCTTTTATTTGGCCATGTACTGTATCACTCGATCTGCAGTCTCTACACGTGAAGTAAAATCATTTCAAGTTCATTTATTTATTTGAAAAGTAATGTATCTGTAATATGATCATGCATGCTCAATTTATAAAAGTAAAACTAAACCATTTATTTTACATGTTTTGTAGCCTACCTGCTCTCTGTTAGCAGACTCTTCGCAAAGTTAGCATAGACATCAAAACAAACATCTAATACTCTATAAGCAACACTGGACAATTGGATAAAATAATATTATTTCTCGCTATATGTGAACAAGACTGAAATTACATTATTCTGTATCTTTTCTCGGGTATGCCTATCTCTGTCATATTCGCACATGAACGGTTCTTTCATTGCGTTGGTCATAATTTATCTTTGGCTGCATCTTCCTAATTCGGAATATGATCAAAGATTACATATGTGGACGTGTTCGGAGAAATTAGCCATTGAAAAAATATATTTTAACTACCAGTAAATGAACGAAATGACTGAATGGAATTCAAAGTCGTCAAGTCAGTAAAATTAATCTCCAGTATAGCTATCACTGCTGCGTAAGGGTGCAGTTACATTCAACACAACGTGTATAAAGAGAGCTTATTTTATCTATAATCAAGAGCGTAGCAACCGCTATAGCCCGCGTTTTACAACTATTTGAGCGAATGCAGACTGAGTGACGAATCATTCATAAACAGACATCACTTGCGCGCCACAGCGCGCAGCCTCCTCATTGCTTCTCTGCATTGGTTATTGGTTATGACACAATAAAGTGCTCTTTTCATCACACACCGCCACAGCAAAAAACGCACATTGCAACCAGTTTCAGAACATTGTTTGGTGCGATGTGATTCCAAATTTACGGGGGCCAGAGGGGGGGCCAGGCTTGTTGACACGGGGGCACCGGCCCCCCTGGCCACCCCCCTAGAACCGCCACTGCTGTAGAGTAACGTTAAACTGTTGAATTGTTAAAAGTGTAAAGACGACAGACAGTATAGTGTAGTTGTGATTGGGCTGTAAAAACACGTTTTATTATGTATGAGCTCCAGTAACACACACACATACACGTCTCCAAAGTGGATTTACATAAACGATATAGCTACTTAAAGATAAAGATGCTTACTAAATGTTTATTTAACATCTGACAGGAACATTTTCGATAAGTATTGCAGATGACATCACAGCATGAAATAGACATCTGATCAGAGTGATGTGTGTGTGCTATAATGTAGAGTTCACTGTGGTCAACACTGCTTTACATGAACGTCAGTAATGTTAATAGATCTACATAAAGTAACTAAATATAAGTTATCTTTTTTTATTTGTCCATTAGTACTGTTGATGAATTGAGGAACATTAACACATCAGCAACTACCTCAACATTTAAGGCTATTGAGCACATAAACTTTTATGCTTTTATCAAGGTGTTGTTTAAGATACAGGTAACATGAAAGTTGTCTGATGTTACAGGGGCAGAAGAGCACGTGTGTGTTTATCTGGTGGAGACTGGAGAGAGGCTGATGAAGGAAGCCTGTTATCAAAGGCTTTGAGTATACTACAGAAATGAATAAAACATACATTTAAATCTTAAGTTGTATTTTATTTTAATTTCAAACAGAGTTATTTCAGCAATTTTCTGATTCTTGATGTCTGTGCATTTGCTGCAGAGCTTCTGTGGTTGAGCCTTGCTCAAGGACACACTGGTGGTGACGGCTGCGGAGATCCAAGCAGAAACCTTCTGCTTATCAGTTCAGTGTTTAGCCCACTACACCACAAAAGTCATAAAGCTACAATACAAGTAGCATGTAATTGTAAAAAATATTAAATCAAATATGGCAAGAAATGGGATGCTGACAACATGAATTGTAAAACGTTTTAAGTAGTCATGCTGATGGAGAGCAGGCACACGGATGTTTGCAGTAGACACATCAGCAGTCAGATTGTCCCGCACATGTTCTCCACTCTTGCTTCAGGGTTGTGGGGTTCAGAAGGGACAGGAGGGACGGCTAGGACAGGCGAAGGTGTTCACGGTGGTCAACTGCTTCATCAAGCTGTGTTGAGATGGCAGCAGATGTGGGGTTCACCGTCTGTAAATGTGTGATGGTTTGTTAGAACAATACGTTTGAATAAAGCTTTGTTTCATGGTGACTTATTCATTTGTGATGTTTACTTTTATTCATTCTTTTACTCATTAATTCATGTTTCCTATTGTTGTCAGTAAATAAAATATTTTATTAACTCATGCATTTATTCATTGCTTGACTGAAAATTGGTATTCACATCGGCTGCATTTGTTCTAGTGTATTTTCATGCATCGCTATGTCATATGACAACAAGTTGCATTTTGCTTGTTTTACTAAAACAATATAATTTTCAGTAAAAAAAAAAGTAATATAATTAAGTATTGGTCAGCATTTGTTATTATTATTATTGTAAGTGTTTTAGTGGGCTAGCAATGCAATTCATTCTGGGGTAATCTTAATTTTGAATAGTAATAACTTACATTTTAAGAGTATAAAATCAACAGTGTTCTCCCAAGGTGAGATCTTCGAGCAGCTGAAAGACGTCCTCGTTGCAGACTCTGAGGGAAACTGCACAGGTCGGGCTGTGGAGTTACTGATGCTTTGAGCTGTTACTGCACCTGTCACTCATAGGCCTATCTTTTATTTTATAATTACATGGTTGTATCTTTAACAATCCTAATAATAAAACAAATATCATGGGTTTGCATACATTATATACAAAGAAAAAACAATAACAAGGTTAGATATCTTTGAATAAGGGATTGAGGGATAAAACAGGAGTTAAATTTAAAAAGGAAAATATAAAGGAGATTTAGGCCAATTTTGCTTGTGGATGACATGCTTTGCATATAAAATAAAGAAATTAACAACATATTTAAGAGATCACGATT
Source organism: Gobio gobio (assembly GCF_949357685.1). Taxonomy (NCBI): domain Eukaryota; kingdom Metazoa; phylum Chordata; class Actinopteri; order Cypriniformes; family Gobionidae; genus Gobio; species Gobio gobio. Next base: position 35,789,066 of record NC_137102.1, on the reverse strand, counting down.
GTGGGTTTTGGTAAGGATAAAACTGGGTCAGATTAGTAGGGTTAATATCACAAAATAAATGGGCAGCTGTTTCTTCAACAAGCCCACACAATTAGCAAGTTTAATCAATATTAAGATATTTATAGATCGATGAATTAAACCTGTCACTCGTCTTTCAAGTCGTTGCGCTTGAGATAACGTCGTAGGTCACATGATAACGTCAACATGGCGCATAAAGTGCGGATCGCATTCATACTTAACGAGATCAGGCAATATAGTACCTACTCTTTTAGAGCTCGTTAAGTAAGTACTTATTGAAAATGAGTACCTACTCAAAGAGTATGCGGTTTCGAACGCAGCCTCTCATTCACCGCTATAAAAGTTAACCTAATTATGACGACTTCCGCTCTGAGAAATGTGAAAAGGGACTATAAAACAATACATTCTCATTTGCAGTCCCTCTATTGACCACAAGATGGTGACATTCCTTCACTGTAAAAAGAAATGCAGGTCTCCAATTGAACATTTTTTTTTTTTTTTATTGAATCCATTTAAAACAACAAACAGGCATTAACATATTATCAATGATATACATCAACAATAAAACCAAGCAGCATAATGTAAACAAAATACTAGTAACATATTACATAATAAAAAATAAGTAAATAAAATGAAATAAATAAAAACCTAACAAACATGAAAAGCAAGTTATAACAGAATAAATAAAATTTCAGGGGGGGGTTAATCCATATATACTGACAGTAATTTAGAGAGCTTTAAGGCATTTCTCATTTTTAGTTGTTTTAAGGATTTAAATAAAATTTTAAAGTCATTTTTAAATGCCTCAAAACATGGAGAAACTTTAGCAAATCTACATTTGTGTAGGTAAAATGTGGCTACAATCATCATATTATTACACAAAAATTCAATGTCTTTGTTGTCCAAAAAGACACCAAATTTAACAATATGATAGTCAAAGGCAGGTATTATATTTTTTGTCTCCAACCACTCATACAATTTGTTCCAAAATGACTTAACAATCGTACAATTATAAAAAAGATGTTCCTGAGATTCAATATCTTTTTGACAAAATGTACAGACATTGCTATCCACATTAAACCTTACTCTTAGAAATTCGTTACATGGATATGTCATTAATTGTTTTGAAATGTACTTCTTTCATTTTAGGTAACAAAGGAAATGACAAATATCTGGTAATAACTTTGATAGTTTCCACTTTTGAGAACCTTGGAGATAGATTTTTTCTTTTAACAGGAAGAGGAAAATATTCTTTTGTAAAAAGTGATCTCAAAACCTTGTTATTACATTTTTCATCCAAGAAATTATACTTGTCAATAAATAAATCCATGGGTGTGGGTATTACAGAAGAGTATTGTAATATACCTTTAATTAGATTTCTCAAAGCTATAGGAATAGCTTTGACAACTAAAGAATAGTGTCTATAAGAACAATCCAAATTAAACTTTATCTTAAGATTATCATAACTTAACATATTACCATCTTCGTCCATTAAATGTATTACAGCCCAAACTCCTTTTTCCATCCAGTCTTTATAAAATAAAGTTTTCCTCTTATGTAAAATACATCTGTTATTCCAAATTATAGACTTATGTGGAGTAAAGTTATGCTTGTACAGCATTTTCCAGTATAGTAACACCTGCATATGAAAATCAGATAACTTAAAAGGCAATTTTAATGGTTCAAAATCACATCTTAAAAGAAAAGAAATTCCCCCTACCCTTTGGAAAAGATGAAAAGGTAGACTAAACCATAAAGATTTTTCATCTTTTACAAATGTTTGTAACCATCTTGACTTAATAACTGCGTTCATTGCCCCAAAATCAATTACATTCATCCCTCCTTCTTCTGCTAATTTTGCTATATCACCTTTTCGAATCATATGCTGCTTATTGTTCCAAATAAAATTATAATGAATTTGGTTTATTTCCTTAATGCACCTTTCTGGTACTGCTAATGAATATGCTGGGTAAATTAATCTTGATATCCCTTCCATCTTTGTTAATAAAATTCTTCCAAAAATAGAAATATTTCGTTGTAACCAGCTATTCAATATTTTTTTATTTTTTTTCCACAACATCTTGAATATTATTTTCTTCCCTGTCCCTCAACTCTTTCGTAATAGTTATTCCCAAGTATGTGATCTTATTTTTGACTGGAATATTATACATAAAATTTTGTGTACTGTCATGAATAGTCAAGATCTCACATTTTTTCAAGTTTAAATATAACCCTGAAGCTTCAGAAAAAAAAGATACAGTTTTTAAAGCATTAGGTATTTGATCATAGTCCTTTAAAAATAAGGTTGTATCATCTGCTAGTTGTGTAATTACCAAGGATCTACCCAAAACATTTAAAGATTTTATACTTTCATTATTCTTATTATACAATGCTAGTAACTCGACAGCAAGTAAGAAAAGAAGTGGGCTAATTGGGTCACCCTGACAAATTCCCCTATTAATATCAAATCTCCTTGTAGTGCCTGATTGAAGTAAGACAGCACTTGTAATTTGTTTGTATAACATTGAAATTATATTAATGAATTTTCTCCCAAAGCCAAAATGTTGTAAAGATTGTAAAATAAAACGGTGTTCAAGTTTGTCAAAAGCTTTAAAAAAATCTAGAAATAATATTATTCCATCATCCTCTATCAAATGTGAATAATCTAATAAATCTAAAACCAGCCGAATGTTATTGTGTATTAATCGCTTTGGGAGAAATCCAGATTGTGTATCACTAATAATTTTATCTATACCACTTTTAAGTCTACTAGCTAAAGCATTAGTAAATATTTTGTAGTCTACATTAAGTAACGTAATTGGCCTTAAATTATCAATAAAAGTTTTATCCTTCTTTGGTTTTGGTATTAACACAATTATAGCTTGTTTCATTGTTGTTAATAATGTATTACTTTCTAAGCATTCCTTCAGTGCTCCAAAGAGCATTTCTCTTATATCAGCCCAGAAAAACCTATAAAAGTTACACTGTAAAAAATGAAAAGTTGACTCAACTCAAAATTTCAAGGCAACTTGCTGCACAGCTTTTTTGAGTTTACTCAACTTTGGACGAAGTTGTTCACTCAACCCAAATCACTGAGTAAAGTCACAGGACTCTTTTTTGTTCAGCTAACACAGTTTATTTAGTTAAAATGACTTGTAATTCCTTGTTGGTTTGTTTCAATAAATTATGTTACGTGAACTTTTTTCAACCCAAATCACTGAGTAAAGTCACATGACTCTTTTTTGTTCAGCTAACAAAGTTTTTTTAGTTAAAACGACTTGTAATTCCTTGTTGGTTTGTTTCAATAAATTGTTATGTGAGCTTTTTTCTGTGAGTTGTACGGACAAAGATGTTTTGTTCTAGTTAGCATTTACACAATGTAAAAAAATAAAACTATAACTGCAGTTTTCAAGTTGTTTATTATACTGAATATTGAAATAAATACCAACCAAGGTCAAATAATAGCAATCTTTCTTAACAGAAAAAAATTAGTCGATTAAAATAAAATAAAAAAACAATCCTGGAAAATGTCAAAAATCAATAAAAAACAAAAAGATGTTTTTTTTAAAAAGGATGCTCACATCAAAATTTCAACGTTCCTAGCAAGTTTAGTTTTCAGAGACTGCAGAGCAGAAAGTGCCATTTCCATAGCACCAAAAAAACTAAACATTCTTAAAACATAATTTAACAATTCACAGTTCAACAATCCTTTCGTATGTTTCATAGTTCACCGAAAAATAAAAATTCTGTCATCCTTTACTCACCCTTAAGTTGCTCCAAACTGGTATAAATTTACTAGACAATGGTGGCCTAAATCAGCCTGGTAACAAACTCTTCAAAATATCTTCTTTTGTTTTCAACAAAACAAATGAATTCATACCAGTTTGGAAGAACTTGAGGGTGAATAAATGACATAATTTAAAATTTTTCAGTGAACTATCCTTTCAAGATACTATTTAATATCTGTTCAACTTCAAAGATGCCCACACAAGATTTGAATGTTCACAGCAAGAGTTTAGTTTTCAAGGACTGTACCCTTGCAGAGCAGTGCGTGCCCATTTCCAAAAACACCTTCTCGATTATCGCAAAAGTATATTTGAGTTCTTTTGGGTATTCAAAATCCAAGGCGTAGATAAGCCCAAACAGGCAAGAAAGAGCAGATGGTAGGTCTGAAATGTCTTTCAGAACAATTGCCTCCTCCAAAACAACAGCAAAGTTTGTAAAGGAAGGCAGCGCGCTAGGGGTGACATCATCCTCAGTTACAGCAAGAATTCCCATTTTCATCACTCTGGTCTGTCTGCTGGAGATGTGTCCTAATGAAACAACGAATACATCATTATCAGCTGATCTCAGTTTTGTATCTTTTTTATTTAGAAAAACAACTAATTACATGAAACAACCAAATATCATAGTTTTGCAATGTACATACTGAACTGTCCTTTTGTATGTTAATAAAAGTTTTGAATCCAATTGACCTACATTGTATGAACAAAACACCTAACACATACTTCATATCTTTGTATAGTGGTTGGAATGTAACAGTTTGATATAATATACATTATAAAAGTTTGCATATTCTTTTAATAATGCTAATTTATATTTAATTGCATCATTTATCATTTACAGAATGCAAGTGAATGATGACTGTCAGTGAGGCTGTCATTGATCATAATGATCATAAAGAACAGTGTATTGAAATATGCTGATTAATGCTAAATTCAATCGCCAACATTTTTATTTACATGTTGTGATGTGTTAAATCGTGTACTAAGACCAATGGAAAATGAAACGTTGCGATTTTCTAGGCCAATATGGCTAGGAACTCTATTCTCATTCCTGCGTAATAATCCAGGAACTTTGCTGCCCTACCATGAGTGCAGCGGCACAATGATATTACACAGTGCCTGAAAATAGTCTAACTTCCATCAACGTGACAACCTGCTTACACAGAGAGAGTGCTGGATACTATTTTCAGGTGCCGTGTAATATCATTGTGCCGCTGCACCCATGGTAGGGCAGCAAAGTTCCTGGATTATTACGCAGGAATGAGAGTATAGTTCCTAGCCATATCAGTCTAGAAAATCGCAACGTTTCATTTTCCGTTGGTCTTAGTACACAATGTAAATAAGAAAATGTTGGCATTATTTTGTCACTTATTGAGCAGTAGGCTAGCTGGAGCCGTTTACCTCCAGTCTTTGTGCTAAGCTAGGCTAGCGGTGGGTGCATCAGACAGAGTTATGGCACGGAGATGAAAATTGTATGTATGGACTTATCTAACTCTGGGGGATACTGTGAATAAGCTTAAGTCCCAAAAAGTCGGCGTGTTCCTTTAATATAACTAATCCACTTTATCATGCTTTTTCTGTGATCTAATAAACAACACATTTCACACATTTCCGATAACTGGTAAAAATAGTGATCTTGTACTGTAATGCTACATTCACACCAAACGCGAATGGAGCGTTAAATTCGCGTCTAGTTGGATGCTTGAACATTTTGAATCCATTCGCACATCCACAGCGAATTTTGGACGTGCGTATAAATCGAGTGTTTGAAGCTAAATAGACGTGTGTTCAAGGCGCTCCAGGAGAAATATGTCATGAAACACCACTCTGTCTCTTTTCATTTTCATAAAAAAAATATATTAAACATTAATAGCCACACAAATGTGGTCCAGGCAACGCACTACCTGGATTATCTTCACTGCATGTATATTTAAATATCCTAAAAAATAAAGTTATGAAACTTCTCTTTGCCCTCATTCAAAACAATTTGACAGGCAATAAATGATAGATTCATGAGCCCAAAGATCGCCTGTTAGATCTACACAAGAGGAATTATATATCATGTTTAACCACTACAGAGACATCAGAGCCAGCGGCAAACGCTAGAAGGACTGGCCGAGGTAAGGCTGCTCTCGCCGGGGTTAACGAGCGCACGGTTATCGGCTTGATCTCACAACTCCAAAACCGCAAGATACAATTTGCAAATAGGCGATTACAAATAAACCACAGATTTGAGCTTTAAAGAACTACATTCTTGCTTGAAAAATTCTTAAACTACATTTTGTGACACAATAACAGTATTTTTAAATTATGCTGGGATTCTCATCATGTCACTTTACCACGTGACAGCAGCGAGCAGGCTCCTGATTGGTTAACACAGCGCGAATAGATGGCAAAGTTCAGATCTTTCAACTTGGGCATCAGACGCGAATTCGCTTGAAACGCGTGAATGCACAAAAAGCACCACTTGGACGTGCGAACGAGGCGAATTTGCGTCCTTTGCGCCACGCTAAAACGCGCCGCAGGAAATCCAGACGCGCGTCAATGCGTGTTTGCATCGACTTAACATGGTAATCATTCGCTCCGGACGCTCTATTCGCGTTTGGTGTGAACGCAGCATAAGGCGCTTTCATTCCATGTGAATTCCGACAGCGTTTTCTATGATGTAATTAACAACACAAATATATTTTTGAGTTAAGTCTACGAGACAAATTGCACATTATTTACAATAACTGCGATAAATATAGCCAGAATAGTAAAACATGAAGTTAGATTTGTTAGATTGTATGTTAGATTGCATGTGTTAAACAATGCTTAATGATCAAACTGATGTTTTACAAACATTTTAACAATCTAATGAATATAATCAAATGAATAAAGATACTTACTTTAAACGATGAAGTTTGTCGTGATCTCGTACTGTATGGCGCTATCATTCCATGTGAGCTCAGACCGTGTTTTCTGAGGTAATAAACAACACAAATATATTTTTAGTTGAGTCTATATGAAAAAAATAAAATAAAAATGTGCACATTATTTCCAATAACTGATAAATCTAGCCAGAATAGCAAAACATGAAGTTAGATTTGTTAGTTAGATTGCATGTGTTAAACAAAATTATTTATGATCTGATGTTTTACAAACATTTTAACAATCTAAGGAATATAATAAAATGAATAAAGATACTTACTTTAAACGATGAAGTTTGAAAAGATGAAGTTTGTCGTGATCTCGTACTGTATGGCGCTATCATTCCATGTGAGCTCAGACCGTGTTTTCTGAGGTAATAAACAACACACATATATTTTTAGTTCAGTCAATATGAAAAATCGCACATTATTTCCAATAACTGTGATAAATATAGCCAGAATAGTAAAACATGAAGTTAGATTTGTTAGATTGTATGTTAGATTGCATGTGTTAAACAATGCTTAATGATCAAACTGATGTTTTACAAACATTTTAACAATCTAATGAATATAATCAAATGAATAAAGATACTTACTTTAAACGATGAAGTTTGTCGTGATCTCGTACTGCATGGCGCTATCATTCCATGTGAGCTCAGACCGTGTTTTCTGAGGTAATAAACAACACAAATATATTTTTAGTTGAGTCTATATGAAAAATCGCACATTATTTCCAATAACTGTGATAAATATAGCCAGAATAGCAAAACATGAAGTTAGATTTGTTAGTTAGACTGCATGTGTTCAACAAAATTCTTTATGATCTGATGTTTTACAAACATTTTAACAATCAGGAATATAATCAAATGAATAAAGATACTTACTTTAAACGATGAAGTTTGTCGTGATCTCTGTATGGCGCTATCATTCCATGTGAGCTCAGACCGTGTTTTCTGAGGTAATAAACAACACACATATACTTTTAGTTTAGTCTATATGAAAAATCGCACATTATTTCCAATAACTGTGATAAATATAGCCAGAATAGCAAAACATGAAGTTAGATTTGTTAGTTAGACTGCATGTGTTAAACAAAATTCTTTATGATCTGATGTTTTACAAACATTTTAACAATCAGGAATATAATCAAATGAATAAAGATACTTACTTTAAACGATGAAGTTTGTCGTGATCTCTGTATGGCGCTATCATTCCATGTGAGCTCAGACCGTGTTTTCTGAGGTAATAAACAACACACATATACTTTTAGTTTAGTCTATATGAAAAATCGCACATTATTTCCAATAACTGTGATAAATATAGCCAGAATAGCAAAACATGAAGTAAGATTTGTTAGATTGTATGTTAGATTGCATGTGTTAAACAAAATGCTTATTATCTGTTGTTTTACAAACATTTTAACAATCTAATTAATATTATACAATGAATAAAGATACTTACTTTAAATGAAGAAGTTTGTCGTGATCTCGTACTGTAACTTATGCCGCTATCATTCCATGTGAGCTCTGACGGTGTTTTCTGAGGTAATAAACAACGCGATTATATTTTGAGTTGAGTGACAAATCCCACATTATTTTCGATAACTGTGATAAATATGGCCAGGATGGCAAAACATGAAGTTCTAAGATGTGCAAGATAAAACCTCGATTGCAACATATTTTTTCCTTAAGAACGTTCATGCAAACTTGCTTTAAAATAAGCTTGTCCAGTGACACTACATTACTTATGACTTTATTTTCAAAACCAGTCAAACAATAAAGATACCATTACTTACTTTAAACGATGAAGTTTGTCGTGATCTCGTGCTGCACTTTTGACGATCAAAATGGCGCTATCGTTCCATGTGAGCTCCGTCTGCATGCACAGCACGCATGCTCCAACCACCAAACCAACATGTGTGCATGTATTCATCCCATTCAGAGATCACGCTACAGGCAGCTCTTGATGACGTCGACTGGGACATGTTCCGCGCGAGTTCTGAAGACGTCAGCGAGTTCACAGAAGTGGCGCTCTGCTTTATCAACACACTGACAGAGCAACCCACACAAACAATAACTATAACGTCCTTCCCTAATCAGAAACCGTGGGTGGACAGTTCAATCCGCACTGCAGTTAACACGCGCACTATCGCGTACAATGCCGGTCTCCAAACGGGGGATATGAGGGAGTACAAAGCTTCATGTTACGCCCTCCGGCGCGCCGTTAAAGCCGCAAAACTCCGCTATAAAGACAGAGTGGAATCTCATTTCCAACTCAACGACTCCCGGCGGATGTGGCAGGGACTGAGGACCATCTGTGCTTTTGGAACTAAATCCTCTGCAGAGGTGAGAGCTGATCCGTTGCTGGTGAACGAGTTAAACTCTTTCTACGCTCGCTTTGATGGTAATCGCGGCAGCGCGACTCCGGCGAGTGACGCGTCAGAGAGAGTCCCTCAGAGCAGCAACAGTCACGTGATCTCTGTCTCGGAGGACGAGGTTCGGAGGGCACTCAAACGTGTGGATGTCAGGAAAGCTGCTGGGCCGGATGGTATTTCAGGTCGTGTTCTGCGGTCCTGTGCTGATCAGCTCGCAGGGCTCTTTACATCCATATTTAACGAGTCCCTTGCTACATCTGTTGTCCCCACCTCTTTCAAACGATCCTCCATCATCCCTGTACCTAAGATCAGTAAACCCTCTTGCCTAAATGACTATCGTCCAGTGGCTCTCACATCTTTAGTCATGAAGGTCTTTGAGAGACTCATTAAAAACAACATTTGCTCCTCCATTCCTGACACTTTGGACCCTCTTCAGTTTGCCTATCGTCCCAATAGATCGACTGAAGATGCCATCTCTCACGTCCTTCACTCCTGCCTCACTCACATCGACAGCAAAAGTGGGAACTATGTCAGGCTGCTATTTATTGACTATAGCTCAGCCTTTAACACCATAGTTCCCATTAAGCTAACACACAAACTCCTGGATCTAGGCCTGAATTCTTCTCTCTGCCTCTGGATTGAAGATTTCCTCACTGGCAGACCCCAGGCGGTGAGAGTAGGCCAGTTCACCTCCACCTCCATCACCCTGAGTGTTGGAGCTCCACAGGGCTGTGTGCTGAGTCCCCTGCTCTACTCTCTCTACACCCATGACTGTTTGTCCACACACAGCTCCACCTCGATCATCAAGTTTGCTGATGATACTGTTGTCCTGGGTCTCATCTCCAACAACAATGAGACGGCATACTTGGACGAAGTGGAGCAACTGACATCATGGTGCCAGGACAACTGTCTCTCTCTGAATGTTAACAAGACCAAAGAACTGATTGTGGACTTCAGGAAGAGACAGCATCGGTCATACTCCCCTCTCATGATCAGCGGGACACCGGTAGAGAGAGTGAGCAGCTTCAAATACCTGGGTGTGAACATCTCCGAGGATCTGACCTGGACTACACACATCCAGACACAGGTGAAAAAAGCCAGGCAAAGACTGTACCACCTGCGCCAGCTGAGGAAATTCAGGGTTTCACCAGCCATCCTGAAAACTTTCTATCGAGGGGCGATAGAAAGTGTCCTGACTCAGTGCATCACAGCGTGGTACGGGAACAGCACCAGTCACGATTCCAAAGCCCTGCAAAGAGTGGTGCGCTTATCCGAGCGCATCTCAGGCTCAGCTCTCCCGTCTCTGCAGGACATCTACACCAAACGCTGCAGAGGTAGAGCTACTAAAATCATCAGAGACATTAATCACCCTGCAAACTCTCACTTCACCCTGCTGCCATCTGGTAAGCGCTTCCGTAGCCTGATGGCAAAGACTGAAAGAATCAGGAGAAGTTTCTTCCCCCAGGCCATCAGACTCCTGAACTCAGTCACGTGACTTCACTTCACCCCGCACACGCATAAACATCCAGTTTAAACATTAACATCCACATACTGCCATTGCACTGCACTTTACTTTCCTATTGTTACTGCGTAACAACCTGTAATAAACCTTGCACATTATACTTCTTTATATATACATATATATATATTTATGTTAAAGGGGTCATAGAATGACATTTTTGTGCAAGTTAATATGATTCTTTAGTGTCTAAATGAAAAGTTTGTAATATACTTTAATTAAAAATTCTCATTAGTATTGTAAGAAAACACTCAATTTACCTGGTCAAAACCAGCTCAGTTTTTAGCAAGTCATTTCAGTGTATGTGACTTTAAATGATAATGAGCTTTGCTCACCCCGCCCCCTCTGCTCTGTGGGGCGTTTGGTTCGACCCGACACAACACCACAACACACGTGGAGTGTTGCCTTGACAACATTTGAGGGTATATTTTCGAGAAATAATGGCAACGGGAGTCTCTGAGGACACATCTAAGCAACCTTATCATTTTGAACCGGAGTCGGACCAGGAACAGATGACGAACCCATCGAAGTTCGAACAGGACGTTTCTGAATGGTTGGTTAACGTCATGTCACTTTGATCTATCTTTGTACTGGCAGAGTAGCGTAGTTGCTATGTGTTTACTGATGTGTTAGTTCATTGACAGATTGATGTTATGTTATAAGATTTTTTTTTTTTACATTACTTCTTAATCAGTAACAGACACCGTTATAAACCATGTACAAAAGTAAGCTTAGTGTAGTGTTACCACGTTAACTTTATCACCCGAGTACACAGTTTGTAATAACAAACATAACGCGTTGTTCTTTGAGTGCCTAGAAAAGCGCTATATAAATGTAACTAATTAATTAATTAATTCATTATAAACGTGGGATTATGAATTATATTGAGAACGTCATAAACAGAAAGCATGCCGTAATGTAACTTACCCTGTAAACTTTAGCCTCATTCATCGTGAAGCGTGCAAGCGATTTGCAAAGATTAATATAAAGGTTAAAAAAACGTTACACTCACATCTCTTCCTGAGGTGCAGCAGGAACACGATCCTTTTTTCAAGAGCAGCTTATTAGCAAAACCTGCTTTATACTGACGCTCGTTTATAAAGCAGTCTGCTGAGAAATGATTGCGCAAACATTGACGTTGATCGGGGGGAATATTCCCTTCTAAAACAAAACGCAGCACTGCAGCCATTGGGTCTTCAGCAGTTCGGATTTAGGAACATCAAAATGACTGCTGTGTTCGTTATTACACCCAACAACACAACACCACAATCGCTTTCTGCTCCAGAGTATCAACAATGGCGGACTGATGACAGCTCGCTCAGGGCGGGTCTGTGTTGAAACGCTGCTGTCAATCAACAATCTTAGGAGGGGCGTACACCGTGTAACGTCACACGGTCGGACGGCTCGATTTGAGACAGGGGAAAATATATAAGGAGATTAAAAAAAAACACTGGATGTATTTTTATCAATATAGGATGGTTGTGTACAGGCACTGCCAACACACATTTCCGTATAGTCAACTTGTAAAAGTGCATGTACCATTCTATGACCCCTTTAACCACTTATTTCTAAGTCTACAGTTTATCTCACTTATCATATCCACTTATTTTTTTATATTTTTATATTTTAATTTTTATATTTTTATTTTTATCTTATTTCCTATTTTTATCTTTTACTTGATTTATTTATAATTCTACTTATGTTAATACTTTTTATTCTAATTTTATTCTATTTCTATTTTAAATTCTTGTAACTGTTATTTGCACTGTCCATGGAGCGGACCTGTTTACATTTCACTGCCAGTTGTATATTGTGTATATAACTGTGTATGTGACAAATAAAACTCTTGAATCTCTTGAATCTTGAATGTAAACTTGCATGTGCATGTCCAGTCAACAGTTCAAATTAAGTTGGTCAGACAATTTTTGAACCAACTTATTTCCACTTGTCAAGTCAACTTTTTTTAGTTTTTTTGTCCAGTTAACTAATATATATTAGTTATTACAACTTTTTGCAAGTTGGATTTTTTACAGTGTAGTTGTAAGTCCATCTTGACCTGGTGACTTCCCCAAAGCCATTTTCTTTATAGCTGTATCAATTTCTTCAATTTTTAAATCAGAGTCACAAGTTGTTTTAAAATCTGGGTCAATTTTAGGAATAAAAGGATCTACTTTTTTGAAGAAATTTTCAGAGTTTGCTTCAGAAAAGGATGATGAATATAGGTTTTGATAAAATTTATATACTTCATTATCTATTTCTTTTAGATCAGTTACAATTTTATTATTTATATTTAAAGTAGTAAGTGCATTTCTTTCTTGTCTTGATTTTTCTAATCTACTGAAATATGAACTGTTTTTCTCACCATCTTCAATCCATTTTGCTCTGGATCGTATATATGCCCCTTGTGCCTTTTTTAAGGTACAGATCATCTAATTTAGATTGTAATCTAATCATTTCTTCCTTATTAGTATCTAATGACATATCCTTCTTACAACAATCATTAATATCCTTTATAAGTTGTCTCTCTAATTCTTTCTGCTTTTTACACAGTCTTTTACCATAATCAATTGTGTACTCTCTCACTTTATATTTAAAAAATTCCCACTTCTTTCCACACGAGTCAATATCTTCATTTGTCTTGACTGAATATAAGATTTTTCTTATCATATTGTAAAACTGCTCATCATTTAGAAAATTTGTATTAAACTTCCAATATTTTTGTCTACATATTATTCCTGTATCAGGCATCAGAGTAACAGTAACTATACAATGATCAGTAATGGGAGCTGCAGAAATTTTAGCTTGTGAAACATATTTGAAGAGTTCCTGTGTTATCAACCAAAAATCAATTCTTGATTTACAACTCCCATTAGGTCTAATCCATGAATATTGTCTTAATTCAGGGTTAACATGTCTCCAAATATCTATTAGGGAATTATTAACACAAAAATTTGTAATATTTTGATTGTACTCATTATCAACATACTTTGTCGGGAATCTATCCATCCATTCATCGGGGACACAATTAAAGTCTCCGCCCACTAAAATATTATCAGTTGGGAAAAGTGCTTTCAAATCACTAATAATCTCTGAAATTTGTTCCAGCAATATTTTGTTCTTTGGTTGACCATTATAACCATAAACATTCAGAAAAATCAGTGGAGATTCTTCAGCGATCAAAACCGCAGCAATCCAGTGTCCATCTTTATCTCTTTAACTTCAACAACTTTTCCGGGGAAGTTATTCAAACATATGGCGACGCCAGCAGATCTATTAGTTCCATGGCTAAACAAAATGGTATCCCCCCATTGGTTTCTCCAAAAATTTGAGTCTTCAGTACTGGAATGAGTCTCTTGCAAGAAAATACATTGTGCCTGCTGCCTTTTACAAAATAAAAATATAGCTTTTCTCTTAATACTGTCTTTAAGCCCCCTGGTATTTAACGAAATAAAATAAAACTTAGAACTAAATGTAAACATAGTAAGCAGTAGTACTACAATTAGCTAGAACAAGCTAACAATAACACACCACAATAAATTTGTGAAAAAAGTAAGGTCACATTGGTCCCTCGAAGCATAACTTTACGTGTCTCATTTGCTCACAAATCCCATAGAATATTTACAACGCATTTGCATTCTTATGGGAAAATCTGTACATTTTCTATGAACCCAAAAGGCCCTCGAAAATATGCTCTCTTCTTCTGATCTCTTGCCTCTTTAATCTTTGGCCACAACAGCTCCCGAGCCATCTTGTCTTCCTCAGTTAGATCCTCTGCAAATCGAACGCCAGCTTGTTTGCATACATCACATTCTTTGGAAAGCTTCCAGATCTCATTTCTGCACTCCCGTTTAACAAACTGGATGATGACTGTCTCGTACGACTCTTCTCCTTCCTACCGATACGATGAACCGCGTCCACCATGTCATCTACGTTCCACGGCACTCCCGGCGCGATTTTTGAAAGGAGAGATATCACCGTTGACATCCTCGTTTTCCTTTTCTTTTAGGTCTTTGATACGCAAGTTCCATCTCCTTTTGTATCTTTCCTGCTCATTACACTTTTCTGTCAGCGCCTTCATTTCGTCATGCAGTTTGCCGACTTGCCGTTCTGACTCCACTGTTTTGTTTTTATAATCGGTTACTTCTTCTCTCATCACGGCAATCAGGCTGGAATTCTCCTCCATTTTACGGGAGAGATCTTCCATCCTTCTCTTGGATGTCAAACCTATCCGCCAACTTGCTAACAACTTCCAGTATTTTTGCATTAGTAGCGAGATCATCCGGAGGCTCTTTCTCTTCCACTGCTCTGTTTTTTTTCATGTTTTGTAATTTGTCCGGCGTAGTTGGTGGGGCACTGCGTTTGTGCATGTTGATCAGTTTGTCCCTTGTATAACTATGATCCAAGTTGTTCATCAAACGGAAATAAATGTCTGTATTTATTTTGAAACTCGTATATGTATTTTAAAGTAAACAAATGAGACTTAACTTGCTGTTTGAAATAGTTTTTTGAGGGATTGATTGAAGAGCTCTGGAAAATGTTGCTGCTCAGAGCGCCATCTTGCCGGAAGCCTATCAATTGAACATTTACTAGTGACTGATCACATCTAATTTTTTTAGTTGGCCAAATTGAATTTCTGTGAATTAAATTGCATCAATTCAATTTGGCCAACTGAAAAATTTAGATGTGATCAGTCACTAGAAAATGTTCAATTGGAGACCTGATTTTTTTTTTTTTTTTTTACAGTGTTACAGAAACACCGCCAATGAGATCAGAATGCTTAGAAAGCATTTCTACTTAGAAATATTCAAACCCTTTTCAAAGAAAACTTTACTGAAACGTATTAGTATTATTAACATATACATGCAAATGTAATTAGACAGGTATCGTATATTTGCTTTACACTACTCAAATCCAAATCAATATCTTGATGTTAGCCAGACCTTCAGACTCACAACAGACTCAACGGTCTGTGGGCATGACGTCTGAGGCTGAGACTATTTTGATGTTAACTTGAACATTTGTTTAATTATTTATTGTTGTTTTTTCACTTCCTGGGGCCAACTCTGAGGTTCAACCAACTCTGAGTTGACTTACCCTGAGATGGGAAACTCAGAGTTTTGGGTTTCAGAATAGCTGAATTGAAGTAGTTCAATCAACTCTGAGTAGACTGACTCTGAGTTAAGCACATGCACCCCAACTATGAAAGCCATGATCAATGGAGCTCCGAAATTATGATTCACCATGGCAACAGCACCCAACAAAAAGTCGTCCGCATACTTCCAGGTCAATATGTAAGTTTAATTGTTAGTTTTCTTAGTTAATTTTCATGGTATCCAAAACTCAAAAAAAATGTGGGAGCAGCTAAAAATGAAAAATAAAAACATAATTCAATCAGTTAAAGCTGATAAAATGATTAGATTTTCCCACATAGACCCTTTTCACAGACTGTGATGACGCATTTTAACGGTCATAAATCCTGCAAAGTCTTTTGTATTTAAATAATATTTGTATAATAAATTAATAATAAATTTTGTATTTATAATATTGATACTTTGTATTAGATTACTTTTTCATCAAATTACAAAACGTCTCGGTTACGTATGTAACCCTCGTTCCCTGAGGAGGGAACGGAGACGTACGTTAGTGACTAACGAATGGGGGTTTCGCTTAGAAGCCAATCATCTTCATCGTGTTCAACAGCGCCCAATGGCAGTGCCAATGCCATGGGCATGCGGAATTTGCATGCGTAACTCCGCCCCACCTCGTGGGTATATAAGGAAGTACGCTGCGAACATCGCATTATGTTACTGCTGCAGGAGCCAAGACTGAACTCCTCGCGTTCCAGGCAGCACAGCTGACGTGGCTAAGGAAACGTACGTCTCCGTTCCCTCCTCAGGGAACGAGGGTTACATACGTAACCGAGACGTTCCCTTTCGTTCAGTCACTACGACGTACGTTAGTGACTAACGAATGGGGGATCCTATTCAACAACGCCACTCAGCTGTCATCCAGTGCCCTGCGTAAGTGTGAGATCCCGCCACTTAAGGCCCTAGGACTCCCACTTATCACAGGAATACCAAGGTACACTGGGAAGCATATCCCAGTGAGGGAATGCCAAGATGCCTACCGTAGGGAGGACTTAGAGAATACACATATGACCCGCTGAGGGTTGCATATGGAAGATCTCTAGGGTACCAGCCGAAGGTGGATTTTTAACCCTAGGGGTGGCAGGGACTTGCCAAGGGAAAGACACCTGCTCACTGAGGAGGCTTACGGTGGGAATACTCGTGTGGGGGTCGCCGGAGGGGAACCATGCACACGGAGCACCTGGCCGGACATGAGGGTCTGGGCTCGAAAGGGCAGACTGAACTGATGTCGGCATCGACAGTGCTGGAGGAGCTCAGGGCTCTCGGGGAGCTCACCTGAGGAAAATATCGCACGTATCCAGTCATGGGAGTGGAATGGCGAGCAAGCGAAGACACCTGAGCCTGGCCCATTACCGGCCACCCGTAGGGGCGAGTACATAGTCGGACACTGGCTCCACTCGGAGATTGTAGAATCTGGCGAATGTGTTGGGTGTCGCCCAGCCTGCAGCTCTGCAGATGTCTGTTAGCGAGGCGCCATGCGCTAGAGCCCAAGAGGAGGCCACACTCCGGGTGGAGTGTGCCCTCACACCAAGGGGACATGGTCGGCCTTGCTGCTGGTATGCCAAAACAATGGTGTCCACTATCCAGTGAGACAGCCTCTGCTTTGAGAGAGCGCTTCCCTTCCGCTCTCCACCATAACAGACAAAGAGCTGGTCTGAGGTCCTGAAACACTGCGTCATGTCTACGTAGGCGCGGAGAGCGCGTACTGGACAGAGCAATGCCAAGGCTGGGTCTGCCTCCTCCAAAGGCAGCGCTTGCAGGTTCACCACCTGATCTCGGAACGGAGTGGTAGGAACCTTGGGCACATATCCGGGCCGGGGTCTCAGGATCACGTGAGAGTTAGCTGGCCCGAACTCAAGGCACGCTTCGTCAACCGAAAATGCTTGCAGGTCCCCGACCCTCTTAAGCGAGGCCAATGCGGTCAGCAGAGCCGTCTTCATAGACAAGAACTTAATCTCGGCCGACCGCAAAGGCTCAAAGGGAGGCCTCTGCAGAGCACTTAAGACTACTGAGAGGTCCCAAGAGGGAACGAGAGGAGAGCGAGGAGGATTCAGTCTCCTCGCCCCCCTCAGGAACCTGATGATCAGGTCGTGCTGACTTACCTTTTTGTCTCCCAGGAGATCGTGGTAGGCAGATATTGCGGCCACATACACTTTCAGGGTGGAGGGAGACAGCCTTCGCTCCACCCCCTCCTGGAGAAACGATAGCACGGACCCGATCGGGCATTTCCAGGGGTCTTCTTGGCGGGAAGAGCACCATGTGACGAAGAGGTTCCACTTCAACGCGTAGAGACGTCGTGTAGACTCAGCTCTAGCGGAAGTGATGGTAGCGACCACCGCAGGTGGAAGGCTACTCAAACCTGCCGTGTCCCGTCCAGAAGCCACACGTGGAGCTTCCAGAACGCTGGACGCGGGTGCCAAAAGGTGCCCCGTCTCTGAGTCAGGAGGTCTGGTCTCAGAGGGATAGGCCAGGGAGGGGCTGTCGCAAGGAGTAAGAGTTCTGGGAACCAGGTCTGGCCGTGCCAAAGCGGGGCGACCAAGACGACCTGCTCCTTGTCCTCCCTGATCTTGCACAGTACCCGTGCAAGAAGGCTCACTGGGGGAAACGCATACTTGCGTAGCCCGGACGGCCAGCTGTGCGCCAGTGCATCCGTGCCGAGGGTGCCCTCGGTCAGGGAATAATACAGGGAGCAATGGGAAGAGTCCTGGGAGGCAAACAGATCTACCTGTGCGTCGCCGAACCATTCCCATATCAGCTGGATCGTCTGGGGGTGGAGTCTCCACTCTCCGGGGAGAGGCTGAAACCGTGACAGCTCGTCGGCTGCACAGTTCAGGTCTCCAGGGATGTGGACAGCACGAAGGGACCTCAGGCGCTTCTGACTCCACAAAACGAGATGGCGGGCGAGTTGAGACATACGGTGGGAGCGTAGACCGCCCTGGTGGTTGATGTACGCTACTACGGCCGTGTTGTCTGTCCTGACTAGCGCATGTTGACCCTTCAGCAACGCTCGGAAGCGGTGCAGGGCGAACCGTACAGCCAGTAACTCGAGGCAATTGACATGCAGAAGGCGCTGGGGTCCTGTCCAGGAGCCCGCGGCTGCTTGTCCATTGCACATGGCACCCCAGCCCGTGGATGATGCATCTGTTGTCACAACAACATGCCGGGAAGCTCGTTCTAAGGACACTCCGGTCCGTAGAAACTTGAGGTTCGACCACGGGGTGAGTGTCTGTAAGCAGGCCCGGGTCACTGGGACCCGGAGCGTGCCAGACCGCCATGCCCATCTCGGGACTCGATCGCGTAGCCAGTGCTGAAGCGGTCTCATATGAAGCAATCCGAGCGGCGTTACCGCGGCTGCAGATGCCATATGCCCCAGGAGCCTCTGAAAGTGTTTCAGTGGAACCGCACTCTTGCCCTCGAGTTGTCGAAGGGAAGTCAGCAGAGACTGCGCGCGCTCGCTCGAAAGCTGCGCGCACATGGCGACCGAGTCGATATCCATACCGAGAAAAGAGATCCTCTGCGCGGGGCAAAGTTTGCTCTTCTCCCAGTTGACCCGAAGGCCCAGACGGGCTAGGTGATGGAGCACCAGATCTCTGTGTCCGCAAACCTGCTCTCGAGAGGGACCCAGTATGAGCCAGTCGTCGAGGTAGTTCAGGATGCGGACCCCGTGCTGCCGAAGGGGCGCAAGGGCTGCCTCGGCAATCTTCGTAAAGACGCGAGGGGACAGAGATAGCCCGAATGGTAGAACTGCGTACTGATATGCCCGCCCCTCGAAAGCAAACCGTAGGAACGGTCTGTGTCGAGGCAAAATGGAGACATGGAAGTAGGCGTCCTTCAGGTCGATCGCTGCAAACCAATCGTGTGGACGAACGCATTCGAAAAGGCGTTTCGCTGTCAACATCTTGAACGGAAACCGGTGAAGGTAACGGTTCAAGACGCGCAGGTCCAGGATTGGCCGTAGCCCACCGGTCTTTTTGGGTACAATGAAGTACGGGCTGTAAAACCCGCAATTCATCTCGGCTGGAGGGACAGGTTCGATCGCACCCTTCGCCAGTAGGGTGGCAATCTCCGCTCGCATGACGGGGGCGTTGGCCCCGATCATGGTGGAACGGACTCCCCGGAAGCAGGGAGGAACCTGCGCGAACTGAATCGCGTAGCCGCGCCTGACGGTCCGCTCGACCCAGCGGGACAGCCCTGGAAGCTGAAGCCAGACATCCAGAAACTGCACCAGCGGGGTCATACGGTGTACAGACGTACCCGGTGTGGGCTTGCAGCGATGCAGCGTCACCGGCCCGGACATGGGAGGCTGTGGGGCATCCCGGTGCGGGGGCACGGTTGACAGCTGCGTCCTGACAGAGGAGACCAGGGAAGGACCAGCGTTCCACTGGGGTCTGCTCTGCCAGGAGGCTGGCGACAGAGTGGGATGCGAGTGGCGGGACCCGTGGGTGGCGCGCACCGTCATCACCGGACTCTGTGGGCTCAGGGATGGGAGTGTTAATTCTTTCTTTGACCAACATAGGGTGCTGCTGACCCGGGGGCCAGCAGCTGAACAAAGGATTCTCCCCCGGCCCTCCACCGGGGGAAGGAGTGGTCCTGCTACCATCTCCTCGAAAGAATTTCCCATCCCTGAGCCGTCCGTCTCAGGAGCGCCGCTTGGCCTGGCGTTTAGCGGGGCGCGGGGCGGCCTGAGGGGACTTGGACGCCTTCCTACGGCTTCCTCCGCGACCCGGCCCGGGTGAAGGCTGCTGCTTGGACCGGGTGGGAGGGGCGGGAGCCTTAGGAGGGCGTCCTCGGCGTGGAGCAGACTGAGTTGACTGTGCCGGCGGCGGGGTGGAGGCAGCAGCTGGCCGCCGGGGCAGTACGTGCTTGATAGCCTCAGTCTGCTTCTGGGCGATTGAGAACTGTTGGGCAAAGTCCTCAACCGCCCCGCCGAAGAGGCCGGCCTGGGATATGGGGGCATCGAGGAACCGGGTTCGCTCGGTGTCCCGCATATCGGCCAGGTTCAGCCACAGGTGACGCTCCTGGACCACATTTGTGGACATCACTTGACCCAGGGAGCGTGCGGTCACCTTCGTCGCCCGGAGAGCGAGGTCGGTGGCGGCACGCAGCTCATTTAAGAGCCCCGGATCAACTCCACCCTCGTGCATGTCCTTGAGGATCCTGGCCTGGTAGACCTGGAGGATCGCCATGGCATGCAGCGAAGCGGCAGCCTGCCCCGCGGCTCTGTGCGATTTCGACACCAAGGTTAATGTGAATCGACAGGCTTTGGAGGGGTGCTTAGGATCACCACTACAGGTTGAAGCGCTCTGAGGACACAGTTGCATCGCAACAGAACGTTCAACTGGAGGGACCCCAGTGTACCCTTTAGCTGCCGCCCCATCGAGGACGGAGAAGGCGGAGGAAGTCAGTGAACGGTCACGGGAAGACAATGGGGACTTCCAGGACCGCGTGAGTTCCTCATGCAGCTCGGGAAAGAAAGGTATTGAGGGCAAGGACTGACGGGTGTCAGCGCGAGCCCCCAAAAACCAATCATCGAGCCTTGAGCGTTCGGGACAGGGTGGAGGGTTCCACTCGATCCCTAAACTCGCGGCTGCCCGAGACAACATGGCTGTCAGCTCTGGATCTGACTCGGGCAATGCTGGCACGCCCGAGGGCGGCAGCACAGCCGAGTCGTCATCTCCAGAGGACTCGAGCCCACCTTGTGATGCGGTGATCGACATCGCATCCTCCTCCGGAGCGCCAAATGAGATGCGCGGGGGGGCCGGAGCCGGCCCCGCGATCTGCATCTGAACGCTCGCGGGTTGCAATGTGCAAGACGGGGGTGTGGCCCGAGGCATGAGCGTCGGGGCTTTGTTCCACACCGTAACCGTCAAGTCACCCTGACCACCAGCCGAAGTACTGGGCCTCTGGGACTCAGTAGATCGGGGTGTGGTAGAGGGGACTCTCACTTCAGAACGAAGGTCATGGAGTCTTGACCGCAACATTGCGATGGTCATGTTCCCGCAGTGAGAACATGACTCATCCGCGAACGCTGTCTGAGCATGCTGAAAGCCCAAACATACCAGACAGTGTTCGTGCCCATCAGAGGAGGAAAGCAACCGACCACACCCAGAAGTACACGGACGAGACATCCTGAAAAGGACGCGTCACGTGTAAGCTCTTTTATGAGAGGAAAGCCTCGCAGAGAACGCCGAAGCGCCCAGGGACCACACACCAGCTGTCTAGCGGACCACTGCGCAGATCAGCAGGCAGGCAGTATGATGATCACTGGAACGCGCCGTAACACCAACGCCTCTGGAAAGCTGCTCGTCTCGAAAGCTGTCGATGACTCAGATCAGGCTTGTAGGAGTGAAGAGATCCTCTTGGCTCCAAAGCAGAAACATAATGCGATGTTCGCAGCGTACTTCCTTATATACCCACGAGGTGGGGCGGAGTTACGCATGCAAATTCCGCATGCCCATGGCATTGGCACTGCCATTGGGCGCTGTTGAACACGATGAAGATGATTGGCTTCTAAGCGAAACCCCCATTCGTTAGTCACTAACGTACGTCGTAGTGACTGAACGAAAGGGAAAACAAGTTACTGCTGCTATGGGAGTGATGGGAAAAAAATTATATCTTTCTCTCTTTTCACTTCTGTTATCAATCTCACTCTATTTTTCCCTCTTTTTGAAAGTTGTTCCACTATTGTGGAGTTTTTCTTTTGCTATTTGAGCAAATGGGGACACAAAAAATATATTTAATGTTTTCTGTCATTCACCGCTACAAAAGTTAACCCAACTAACACGACTTCCGCTTCTGAGAAACTCGGAAATGTGAAAAGGGTCTATGCTCTTTTCACATAATGAAATGTTCTCTGATCCCACCTGTTACGTTTATTAATTAGGGTAATGACATTAACATTTGACTTCTACTCAGGCCAGCCAAACACCAGCACCACTGACAGATGAAGAGGAGATGGAGGAAGAATATTAACATCCAACAGGAAAAAGAATAAAGTATTTGTAGGAAATAAAGATGACCTTAAAAATTGTAAATAAGTGTTTTTAACAGCTGTGGTGGTGGTTATGGCATATATCTTGTATTACCATCTGGCAGCCTCCTTCCATTCCATACAGTAATCCGTTTTCAGAAAGTGTGATGAATATGAGTGTCATCAATGCGTCCAACCATTGGAAATACTTAAGGAAATTCTAATTATTAGGTTACTTCGAGACGTTTATCAAGTGAACGTCAGGGTCCTTCCTGTATAAAAGGACATTACATTTTTGTCACTTTGACAGTGAAATATGAGCAATGAATGCATATACCTGCACTGTAAAGAATGCTTTTCTTACTTTGTACTTTTGTCAAGTGGCAGATAATTTAATTAGTTTTAAGTAAACTTTGCTTACTTTAGATTTAGATCTAATCTATAATTGTTTTGATATTTGTACTTGAAATACGACAAAATACTCAGTAAGAAAAGCATTTGTGAAGTTTGAATGAATGAATGAAGTATTTAAACACCGCTGGCACTTTAAAAAGGGGGAGGAGACTGAAAGAATCTCTGGATTTACCAAAGAAAACCTGCTCCTGACCAGGTTAGGTTCACAGAGTTACCCTGGTAACTGACTCTGAGTATAAGTTACCTCTCTTTTAGAAACGGGCTTGACTTACTCTGCTTTCTCAGGTTTGACATACCTCCCATTCTGAAACAGAAAACTCAGAGTTCCCCTCATTTCAGGGTTAACATACTCAGAGTTTTCACTTAACCTCCTTTCTGAAACGGGCCCCTGGTGGCTAACAATTTGGTGGCATCAACCTTGTTGCATAAATTTAATGTGCTGCAACCACCGGCAGGTCTAATCCAAATGATTCAAAGACATTTAGTGACTTTTTTCTGGTCTGGATACCATTGGGTCCGATCTGCTGTGCTGCATCTTCCTATACAGGAAGGGGGACAAGGTCTGGTGGACATTAAGGCAAGAATAATGGCTTTTCGTTTACAAACAGCTCGAAGACTCTTATACAGCAGCAAACTTGCTTGGATGGACACGGCAATAGCCCTTTTGCGGAGGGTAGGCGGAATGGATCTTGATAGACATTTATTTCTTATGCAGTTACAAGAGTCTGAGTTCGTGGAATTTACACCATATTACAAATCTATGTTGGAGGCTTGGAAAGTCTTTACAGTCTTTACAGTGTCAAGATCACCCCTTATATCAGCAGGGCCTTGGCTGCTGGAAGAAGCACTGTTTTTCAACACTTTCTTTTCTTCAAGATTTTTATCATCTCTCTCGTGCAACACTCCAATTCATACTCGAAGCCGGAGGGTTTAATGGACAATTTAATGGACACCTCGGCACTTGGTCAGGTGGAACCGGGGATCGAACCACCAACCTTCCAGTTTGTAGACAACCTACATGAACCACTGAGCCACTGCCGCCCCACATGATTTATGATTATTATCAATGTTGAAAACAGTTGTGCTGCTTAAAAATGTTGTGGAAATCATGATGCATTTTATTTTATAGGATTCTTTGATGAATAGAAAGTTAAATGAACAGCATTTATTTGCATTAAATAAATAAAAAAAGTTTGAATAGTATCATGGTTTCCAGAAAAAATGAAGCAGCACAACTGTTTTCATCATTGATAATAATCATAAATGTTTCTTGAGCAGCAAATCAGCATATTAGAATGATTTCTGAAGGATCATGTGACACTGAAGACTGGAGTAATGATGCTGAAAATTCAGCTTTGATCACAGGAATAATTACTTAATTTCTTTTTACCATATATTCACATAACAGCTGCTTTACATTGGCATAATATTTCACTGTATTACATTTTTACTGCATTTTTATTAAATAAAGGCAACCTTGGTGAGCAGAAGTCTTCTTTCAAAAACATTGAAAAATTTTAATTTTTAAACTTTTCTAAACTGCCTTGTTCAGTGATATTTTTTAACATTGCATAAAATCCATGGGTACTTAATGCACAAATGTTTGTAGTGCATAAACGCCCAACAAACATGAGACGTCCGCACGACGTGCTGATCACGTCTATATTGCGTCGGTCCGTCCAGGACCATATCTGAACGTCTACACGACGTGCAAATCTGGCACGGTATCCGGATGTCTAACTACGACGTCTCTCGGACGTAGATATGAAGTTCAATATTTACGTGCAGCTTGGAGGTTGTTGGGACGTCCGTGGACGTGCAAGACTGGCAAAGAAAACTGAACGTTGCGACACACCCAAGTATTAATATATAGGGCTCGGGCGTATGACGTCATTACTTTGCGTGGCGGCCATGTTGATGGCCTCATTTGCTGCTACTCGGACTACTGCGCACTGTTTATAGACGTGCTCCCTCTCAGTCGTGTGTCTTAATTTGGCGTTATTATTGGAAACCATGGTAAACCGTTGCTGCATTGTGGGGTGTAACACTAGATCACATAATCGCCATGGGAAAAAGTTCGAAAATGGATTAACTTTCCACCGCTTTCCTGCTTGGAGACGCAACCATGGAGACCAAGTATCCGAGGTAACAACGAGTCGTCGGCTCGCTTGGATCGCGGCTGTAAGACAAACTGTTACCTGGGGATATGGTGTTGGCTGATCGCGGCTTTGACATAAAGGACAGTGTGTGGGACTTATGTGTGCCGAGGTAAAGATCCCTGCTTTCACAAAAGAACGCTGTCAGCTGGATGCAAGAGATGTGGGGAGCACAAGAAAAAATGCCCACCTCCGAATTCACGTGGAAAGGGTGATTGTAACCGTCCGCAACAAGTACACTATTTTGTCAGATAAAGTACCGATTCACATGGTGTTGCCAAGCAAGGACGAAGACATGACATTTCTCTATAAGATTGTGTAACGTTATGTATGTTGTGCTCTGACAAACATGAGCCCTAGCGTTGAAATAAAATAAATGTGCATTAAATACAGCCATAAGTGTCTGTTGCATCCATACCCACAATCTTCAAAATAAATATACTTAAATCAATATAATGTGCAAAAGCAAGAAGTGTCACACAATCGCAATAACCGTATAATGTGCAAAAGCAAGAAGTGTCACACAATCGCAATAACCGTATAATGTGCAAAAGCAAGAAGTGTCACACAATCAGATATTTTTCAGTGTTTATTTGCAAGTAGTGCAACCCGAGAACACAGAACGGTGCAGAATGCTTCAAGGTAAAAGGTTAACGTTACATAGGCTTCATGATCTGCAGCTCCTGAACCCATCCATTCAGGGCTGGACTGGGGCTAAAATTCGGCCCTGGCAAATCCAGCCCATCCGGCCCATGAGTTCCTCTTGAATGTTTTAACTGGGGTTAGGGCCTTAAATTGGAGTAAATAAATAAATCTAGGACAGGGACAACTAATGATGGATATTATCAAATTTACTGCAAATGCAGATAACAAACGTAATATTGCACTTTTGTCACACAGAAATGCACTTGACAGTAAACCACTGATTTTGAGCTAGGATACATTAAAGTGAATTTACTGCTTTTAAAATCTGTCATCATTTACTCACCCTCAAGTTGTTCCAAACTTGTATGAGTTTCTTTGTTCTGCTGAACACAAAAGAAGATATTTTGAAGAATGTTTGTATTTTTTTCCTTACTATGGTAGTCAATGGTTGCTCTCTCTGCTTGGTTACAAACATTCTTCAAAATATCTTCTTTTGTATTCAGCAGAACAAAGAAACTCATACAGGTTTGGAACAACTTGAGGGTGAGTAAATGATGACAGAATTTTCATTTTTGGGTGAACTATCCCTTTACTGCATGGGATCCAGGCTTTAAAGCTGTTTTGTTGAATTATAATTTAATTACCCTACACTCTAAAAAAAAATGTAATGTAATGACATTTTAACTGAGTTTAACTGTAGGTCAGTTTCATTTAACTGTATGGGCATGGTAGTCACAGGTAAAATCATGCTCCTCATTACCATAGGTATATGGTTTCGAAAATAAATAAATAAATAATAATAAACTATTGAATTTGGTTGTGCTAGAGTGACAAGTTTGTAGTTGTGTGTATTGCTGTTTTCCAATTTACCTTGTGATATTTGTTCATGGTCGCGGCTGTTTTCAGCTGATTCACCACAGAACCTTTAATGTTCCCATATCAGACGATTGTATAAAACAACATTCGGAGTCAAAGTGCCGGTTCATCACTTCATAGAGCAGCAGAAACGCAGCACACGTTCGTCAGCGGCAGCGCTGTTGCGCGGATGTTCGCCTTTTGCAGTTTCATGCGCCCAAATTTTTAAACAGCGCCTAATATGGAGGAGGGAAGGTCTCTCTCGCTTTGGCCTGTCAATTCAGAAGACAAACCAATGGGCCGCTGTCCCTGCATGATGGGCCAATCCGTGGCAAAAAATTAAATAAATAAATAACCTTGTATCGGCCCCAAAGTGCGTCGGCCCACCGGGAAAATGCCCGGTATGCCAGATTACCAGTCCAGCCCTGCATCCATTTGTGAACTGCAAATTTCATATAAATCCAAACCGTTAATAGTTCCAATTTTGTCCATATACCGGTCCCTGGCTTCCCTATTTAACGTATCCCGGTAAATTCCACATCATTTTCGGGATTTTAACATAGTTTTTCTTTCTCCCAACTCTGCTTCTCCTCGTTCGAATTGCTGTATGTTTACATTCGCGAGGCCATCAACATTGCCGCCACGTCCCAGAATGCAACGCAGCGCCCGAGCCCTATTTAAGTGAAAAAAGAAATAAAACATTATATAAATTATAAAATATTTTTTCATGGCTTACCATTACATACATATTGTTGGGCAAGCCTGTAAAACACTACAATTACACAAAAGTTTTAAAGATTTATTAAAATAAAATTGTAGATATAAGTTTTCATGATGATGCATCAGCCAATGTGTTATTGGAAATAATAAGAGGGGTAAGGTGCTCCCTACCTGGGGTTTTAAAAATAACAATAACATCATGCTACTTGGTTCCCTCTGTGTTAATTCTGGGGTCTAAATTTATCTTTTAACTTCAAAACAAAAACTATGGGCCCTATCTTGCACCCAGCGCAAATGACTTTGTACACCGACGCATGTGTCATTCCTATTTTGCACCCGCGCAAAGCGCGCTTTTCCCTCCACAGAAGCACGTCGCTAAACTAGTGAATGAACTTGCGCTACCTGGGCGGTTCAGCGCAAAAAAGGAGGCGTGTTCCGGCGCAAACAATCCCTGGTGCTATTTTGCTGTTCCATTAAACAATTGCGCCACTGACCAGAAAAAACCTAGTCTAAAGTCAGTGGCGCGTTGCGCGTTGTTCATTATGCTATTTTAAGGGCGCATGCTTGACCATAATGTATAGCGTGCACAACGCGCATACACTTTGCTCATGTAATCTACACAGATGCAACAGTTATTTTTGCAAATCATAAATTGTTACACTAAAAAAATATTAACACATGAGATGACGGAAATCATTGTGGTGTGCCACGAAGATGTGAAAAAATAGGCATAAATCTAGCTTACAAATGATTCAGGCTAATTGTAATAATTAAGGATAAGACCTGTTTGCCCAATAGTGGCAAGACATATATGTATATAAGGACATCTGACAAATTGGTTTGTCCGTCAAGAACCAGGAAAAAAAATCGACTGAAAAACTGAAAAAACTGAAAGACTGAAAAAAAAAAAAGACTGTGAAATCACCTTTACCATAATGTACAACATTACAACTTCACTTCTCTGTCTTTCACTGCTCTTACAAGCACATCAGTCTCCTCGGCTGTGAACCGCTCCTGGCGTGCGCCTGGTAAATACGCCATAATAAGAGCAATCCATAATGGAACTTGCGCACCTGCTTTTAAAGGGAATGTTGGATGACGCTCTGATTGGTTTATTCACGTTACGTCCAAACCACACCTATGAATAATGAAGCTACTTCAGACCAACCCATTTTAGATTTGCGCCGGGCGCAAGAGCCATTTATCCCGCCGGGAAAATAGCAACAGCGCCGAGACCCGCCCACAAAGTTACTTGCGCTTCGCGGTTTGACACTTGCGTTTCAGATCGTTAAAATAGGGCCCTATGACTTTTACTCCACAATTCTAAAAACAATTGTGTCCACAAAAAAATTAACATAAAAAGATTTGGGGTCATCTTACCCAATAACACTGACCAGTAGCGAGTCCTGACCTTAAATTTTGGTGGGGCAAATTCTGGGTCTTACCACTATTTATGATAAACGGTTTGTATTATATTCTTATTGACATTGCAAGCACACTTTTGGAAGATGTGTTATGTCCTTGCATTATTCAGCCTGAGGGCAGTGCTTTAATGTTGATTATGATGCATAGAATGCTATCAAATTCCCTTAAAGGGTTAGTTCACCCAAAAATGAAAATTCTGTCATTAAATACTTACCCTCATGTCGTTCGACACCCGTAAGACCTCCGTTCGTCTTCGGAACACAAATGAAGATATTTTAGTTGAAATTGGCTCCATTGGCACAATGCACGGTTCACTCTCAAGACCCTTAAAAGGTACTAAAGACCAAAGTTACAAAGTCCATCTCACTACAGTGGTTCTACAATAACTTTATGAATCGGCGAGAATAGTTTTTGTGCGCAAAAAAACCCCTAAATAACGACTTATATAGTGATGACGATTTCAAAACACAGCCTCATGAAGCTTCGAAGCGTTATGAATCAGTGAGTCGAATCATGATTCTGATTGCGTGTGAAACCGACAAACTGCTGAAATTTGGCGATCCAAACTGCTCATTCGACTCACTGATTCATAACGCTTCGAAGCTTCATGAGGGCGTGTTTTGAAATCGTCATTGAGGTCCATGAACGGTCCATTGTGCCAATGGAGGCCTTTCAGAGCCATCAGATTTCAACTAAAATATCTTCATTTGTGTTCCGAAGACGAACGGAGGTCTTACGGGTGTCGAACAACATGAGGGTAAGTAATTAATGACAGAATTTTCATTTTTGGGTGAACTAACCCTTTAATGTTGTATTTATAGCCTCTGAAGTTTACAAGTTGTGGAGGAACTTGTGTGAGGAAAAGTCATGTCTATTCTTGAAACAAACAAATCTAACACAACTATATTGTTTTGATGCTACTCCACATATACCTGCAGAAAAACAGACATACCAACTATTTGCTCACCTGATGCAGACTAATATACACATAGCTTTGAAAATATTCAGCTTACATTATGACTTGAAATATAGTCGGATACACTTTAAAAAAAACATCTGCTGCATAATGTTGAACACATTTACCATTTATTTTTGTTCAAAGGTTTATTTTTTCTATTAGATGAATATTTTGGTGAGACACTGCCTCAACTGCAGCTGACACAGACTCTGTTGTACTCAGAGGGGATCTGCATACCAGCCCCACTGATGTACGCATATGGAGCAAATACTCCTTCCTGTAAAACTGACATTTTTTTCCTTCCAAACCAGCCATAAAAGAAAATGAGGAACAGATGAACACCTGCAAAAGAAATTATAGATTTTGACATAAAAAAAAAATAAAATAAAAAAACATTGAGGAGCAACACATAACAGATTGTGTGTCTTTTTAATTAAATGCATTCAAACATACTCAAATAGCACTCCATGCTTCACTATTCCGCCTGCTTTTCTGAACAGGAACAGAAAAAAGCTTAAGGGTCACAAAAAACATATTTCAGCACAATTTCTCATCCAGTCAGTATTATCTATACAACAAAATGAAGTAATACAATAATGAAAATAATAAAATACAAAAAAAGGTGCAAAATTAATAAAAAAATATTTTGGAATTGCTTTCATATGATTAGACCTTATATACCTTTTGAAGCAGCCATATTGCATATGCAGTTTTTTTTTCACACCCATTGTGCTGTGTGAACATTGAGTCAGGCTCCTCAATCTGTTATTATTGAGGGATGCGATAATGCAGGCTTTTAATGTGGTTTCACTAGAAATTCGGACAGTTGCATAAGTAAAAAAAGTAGTTTTGATATTAAGTTTGATGCAAAAAGAAGAATTTCACTTCAACAAAGGAAAAAAGACATGGATGGAGGGAAGAGGCCACCTGATCTATCTGCCTTTGATGAAAGAATGGCAGCAATAATAGGATATTCAAGCTTGAGTGGCATTATAGAAAGGACTGAGAGTGGAGTGGAACAAATACTACACGGTAATTTTAATGAATCAAAAAAATTTATTTAAGCAATTGTATTTTTAAGTGAAATGCATCACAACAACAAAACTTCTGGCTTTTGCAGATCATCAATACACAGCCGATTGGAATGAAGAAGCTGAGGTCCAGCCGTCAACTTCCCAAGCACCCACCTTCCGATACGTACAGAGACGCACCTGTGTGAGTCCTGACCGACTTGCTTGATAGTCAAGATGCATATTGTTGCCGTTAAGGGTGTGGCAGCTGGCCTACGGGAAAGAAATGAGACACGGAATAAAGTGCAATTGTATTATATGAAAAAACAGATGTTTTGAACCCAACTTTTCTCATTGTACCAGGTTTGATACTAATCATCATAATATAACATTACTGAAAATGTATTTCTTCAGTACAAAAAAAAATAGCTAAACTTCGACAAAAAAAATATTTTTACTGTTATAATTGTGATTTCATAATATTTATATATGAATCAAACTGGAAAAACTTGTGAAAAGATAGCTGCGTCCAGAAGTGGACAAAGTATACAACTCCATTACCCGCGTGAAAGTAATAATAATAATAATAATAATTAATTACATTTATATAGCGCTTTTCTAGGCACTCACTCAAAGCGCTTTTACATAGAAGGGGGGAATCTCCTTAACCACCACCAATGTGCAGCATCCACCTGGATGATGCGACGGCAGCCATATTGCGCCAGTACGCCCACCACACACCAGCTGATTGGTGGAGAGGAGACTGAGGGATGTTACCAATCGTGTATATATATATATGGGGATGATTAGAAGGCCATGATGGACAGGGGCCAATGGGCAAATTTTTTTTGGCCAGGATGTAAAGTAAAAGTACTACTGGTCAAATATTACTCCGTTACAAGTGAAAATTGTAAAAAACTATTTTTACTTAAGTAAAAGTAAAGAAGTATTTGTTTTTAAAAGTTCTTAAGTATCAAAAGTAAATTTAATTTTTTATGTCAATGCATTTTTTTTTATTATTGTTGCATTGTTGTATAAATGCACATTATGCCATCATGGTGGTTTAAGCCAGTCAGTGATGCTCCATCCGACATACTAGCATATGACTACCTACCCAACGACTAACTAATTTAAATACTTGTATAAAAGTTATCATCTCTACACTGGTTACTTATTAAGTTCCGTATCAATTACAAAGTATTGCTACTGACCTATAAAGCCCTAAATGGTTTAGGTCCAATTTATTTAACGGATCTTCTATCGCCCTACAATCCATCGCGCTCTTTAAGATCACTAAACTCGAGGCTTCTGGTCATTCCTAGGATATCTAGATCCACTAAAGGAGGGAGGGCATTTTCACATTTAGCTCCTAAACTCTGGAATAGTCTTCCTGATATTGTTCGAGGTTCAGACTTGCTGTCCCAGTTAAAAACTAGATTAAAGACGCATCTCTTTAGCCAAGCATTCACATTATAAATATGTTTTATACTACAGTTAAATCGGATCAAAAGCATTAATATTCTGAACAGCGGCTATGCTAATTATTTCCCATCTGCTTTTCTGTTATCATCTCGGGACACTAGTCCCGAGGTAACTAGCTTGTCAGCTCGAGTTTGTATCGAGCCTCTCATGGAGACTTCAGATGCCCCAACACCTGTGATGAGACGACTCGACGCCTGTGAAGAGACGACTCAACGCCAGCGTTGTTATGGCCTAAATTAATACATGATTGATTAACTTATTCTAACATTTTTCTTTAACATTCTCTTTCTAACATTTTTCAATGTACATTTATGAAATGCACTTTCTGTAAAGCTGCTTTGAAACAATGTGTATTGTGAAGCGCTATACAAATACATTTGAATTGAATTGAATTGAATAAAAGTTACAAAGCTCTTTACAAAGCTGCTGTCACTGCTGCAGAAAGACCAGTTGCAGAATGCACACATCCTATACACTGATACACATCCGATATTCCCCCAACTGTTTACGTTCACTTAAGACAAAATCCAAAATGAAAATTGACATTTTCTGTGTATTGGTCTGTTTAAGTGCGGAAAAAGCGCAAAAGAAAGCTCTATTCAATACTCGTGCTCTGGCATCTGAGAGGCACAAAAACTGAACTGAGCTCTTTCATCATGCTTTTTCAGATTCATCCATATGTCGGCGCTTCTCTTTCTCTCAGACATTAAATTTTTTTAACATTTTATGAGACATTCACAACACACACACACACACACACACACACACACACACACACACACACACACACACACACACACACACACACACACACACACACACACACACACACACACACACACACACACACACATAACAAACACCCTAACACTAACCCTAACACTAACCTACACACACACACCTACACGCACGTACACACACACACACACACACACACACACACACACACACACACGCACGCACACACACACACACACACACACACACACACACACACACACACACACACACACACACACACACACACACACACACACACACACATAACCAACACCCTAACCCTAACCTACATGCACACACCTACAAGCACACACACACACACACACACACACACACACACACACACACACACACACACACACACACACACACACACACACACACACACACACACACACACACACACATAACCAACACCCTAACACTAACCCTAACCTACACGCATACACCTACCTGCACACACACATGTTGGGTTTTCATGTTTTATGGGGACTTTCATAGGCATAATGGTTTTTATACCGTACATACCGTATATTCTATCCCCCTACACTGCCCCTCCCCCTAAAAATGTCCCCACAAGGATGAGGATTTCGGATATTGCCATCTTTGTGGGGACATTTTGTCCCCATAACGTAGGGATTACCAGTTCACACACACACACACACACACACACCTACACACCTAAACACACACACACACACACACACACACACACACACACACACACACACACACACACACACACACACACACACACACACACACACACACACACACACACACACACACACACACACACACACACACACACACACACACACATAACCAACACCCTAACACTAACCCTAACCTACACGCATACACCTACCTGCACACACACATGTTGGGTTTTCATGTTTTATGGGGACTTTCATAGGCATAATGGTTTTTATACCGTACATACCGTATATTCTATCCCCCTACACTGCCCCTCCCCCTAAAAATGTCCCCACAAGGATGAGGATTTCGGATATTGCCATCTTTGTGGGGACATTTTGTCCCCATAACGTAGGGATTACCAGTTCACACACACACACACACACACACACCTACACACCTAAACACACACACACACACACACACACACACACACACACACACACACACACACACACACACACACACACACACACACACACACACACACACACACACACACACAC
Organism: Gobio gobio; assembly: GCF_949357685.1. NCBI lineage: Eukaryota > Metazoa > Chordata > Actinopteri > Cypriniformes > Gobionidae > Gobio > Gobio gobio. Next base: position 35,754,697 of record NC_137102.1, on the reverse strand, counting down.
ACACACACACACACACACCTAATCAACACCCTAACACTAACCCTAACTCTCCTAACCCTCTTAACCCTAACCTACACGCACACATTACTTCAACAAGTTATTCTCTACTAGGAATGGCGGAATAGCCCTGCTCCACAAAACCTACGAGGTTGGTGAAGTCAGCGGCTGCCGCGTTAGTCAGGCAGGCTGAGAACGGCTGCTTCCAGGATCTGGATATCTCGCTGTGCAGATTGCTGAAAAACGGCAGCTTCCTCCGCGATGGCCTGGAATTAGGGCCACTCAGAAGTCTCTCGTCAAGCCGAGAGGATTGAGCTTCGCGGGGTTCGTCCGGCCACTCGATAGTGAGCTTCTCTGTAGCGCGTGATAGCACGTCGACGAGCTCTGCGTATGCCGCTGAACGCTGTGCTTCCTGGCCACTAGGCGGGAGAGCGTCATCATTAAAGGCAGGCCCGAAATCCTCAGAGTCGGACGCTGTGATGAACACGACATCATCCATCCGAAGGAAACCGCGTTGCGTGCCTCCGGGCTGGGACACAGGTAGTCGTGCGAAAATTCGACGGGCGGAGTCCAGCGCACGTGCTCGGGGGAGAGAGGGAGAGAAAGAGCGAGGCCCGTCTGCTCACACTCCACATCCTCGAGCTCTATATCCGAACCCCAGGTCGTGGATCCAAGAGAGGCCTGCGCGGCCTCGGGAGCGTGACGGGGAAAAACGGATGACTCCCTCTCAAAAACCACGAGCCTCGAACGGAGGGCATGAAATGGCCGCTTCGTGAAGGCAGAGAAATCTGAGGAGCAGATGGCGCGCGCGCCAGTATAATGTAGCGACGTCAGAGCGCCGGGGCGGTGCCCACGCCATCAGCCAATGAATTGGTGTGATTCTATAAGGGCTTCAGACAATCGGTACACCCAGAGGGCGTTCCCATTACATAATAAAGTGAAGCAGCGTCGAGTGAACCTATGAAAGAGAACTTATATCACACATGTTGATGAACTACCAACATATAAAAACATGTGATGATGCTAGCTGAAAATTAGCCTGAATTGCTAAGAGAGATTGTTTTTTCTAAAAATGTGGGGTAAATTGAGACAATTGCTGCGGGGTAAAGTGAGACATGAGGCACAAGTTAAGTTTAGTCTTAAACATATTTTAATGTAATATTACATTACATATGTTTTAATTTTAATGTCATAAACATTGTAGAAAAGCCATCATGCCAAGGCAATACACCAGGAAGACAACCTGGGGCACATGTTCCTAAAAGTGATGTGGTGAAGAAGCTGCCTCAACCTAAAAGGCCTGGAGGAACCACACAGGGAGAGAGCAACTCCTCATCTTTCCCTGTAACCTTCAGGAATGTAGAGTAGGCCTAGTTAGAGTATGACAGTAGGCTGATGTTCTAAGTCCCAGGCTGTTCTAGCTGGTTCTGATTGTCCTTTGCTCAGACCCCCAGACACTAGCTGGCTCTAAGGGTCCTGTGTTCTGACCCCCAGACTGTGTTCTAGTCTAACTGGTTCGATCTGTCATTTGAATGTTAATTAAAACATTTTGAATTATATTATGTTGCATTTGATTTTGCTCAGAGTTACTTTCAAGTGTTTAGAAAAAAAATTGCTTAATTGACCAATCCCCATGATTCTGTTACTCAGGGGCGCCGTATAGGGGGGAAAAGTTAAGACAATTCCAAGGACCCCTGACTGACAGGGGGCCCAACAAATAGGTAAAAGCAAATTAAATTTTTTTAATTATATAAACCATCATCATTGAGTATATTTCAAATAATAATAAAATTAATGATGTCTTTGATTTTACCTATTTTGGCAATAAAAGTTAAATATCCCCATTGTACGGAGCCCCTAAAGGGACGTGGTGGTGGAAAAAATTTTGGATGGGAGGATAATTTTTTTCCAAATCGTTTGAGTTCCCTCGCAAAACTTTTGCGTTCCCCCGAGAAACTTTGTGTTCCCTCGCAAAACTTTTGCGTTCCCCCGAGAAACTTTGCGTTCCCTCGCAAAGATATTTGCGTTCCCCCGAGAAACTTTGCGTTCCCACGCAAAAGTTTTGCGTTCCCTCGCAAAGATATTTGCGTTCCCTCGCAAAGATATTTGCGTTCCCACGCAAAACTTTGCGTTCCCTCGCAAAGATATTTGCGTTCCCACGCAAAACTTTGCGTTCCCTCGCAAAGATATTTGCGTACCCTCGCAAAGATAGATGTCCCATGGGCCGTTTCAAACAGCTCAGTAGGCTACGTTAACAATATTGTATCCATTAAATGAGCGGTTAGAGTTATTTTGAACTTGGACTTAGGCTATAGCCTAGGCGAGTGCTCAATGAGTTCGGTGAGCTAAACGTTGTTAAAACACAATGTCTCTTTAACGTAGACAACAAGCTGCAACCTATTTTTCCTCAAAACGAGCCTTATAATATAAATTAATCGGGTCTATATGAGCAGGCGGCTGAGAGACAAGTCCGAAGGGACTGTCTGCAAAGTGCAAAACCCGAAAAGCGTATAGCCTACTACAAGTCATAACTTCAATGTTACACACTGTGTCTCCAAATTCAGTTTACACATCAATGGTCACTTAGTTTGATAAAAACACTTAGTTTGATAAAATTTGCTTTTGCATAATTGTTAGGATTATTTTATTAGGAAAAATGTTCAGCAAACTTCACTGAAATGCACTGTACTGTAGCCTACTGTCACCAAATTCAGTTCACACATCACGCTCTCCTGCTGGTTATACTACAACGCTTAGTTTGGCAATAGCACATAAAAATAATAAAAGTAATAGCACATAGCCATAGGCCTATTCTTTACACAAATGATGTTGGTACCCAGCTAAAATACAGTAGTTGCAAGTTCCATAGCTTTTGTATGATAATTGCTTACTAATTTTGATGGCATTACACTGTATAGCCTACTGTATTAGTATATTGTAGTAGGAGAGCATTGATTGTTATTGCCTATTTTTTAGTAACGCCTTTCGGGTTTTGCACTTTGCAGACGGTCCCTTTTTACTTGTCTCTCATATATTAAGGCTCGTTTTGAGGAAAATTATGTTGCAGCTCGTTGTCTACGTTAAAGGTGTCATTTGTGTTTTGAACGTTTTTAGCTCCGGGAAGTTAAAATCTGTGTAGGCTATACATTGCCAACTACTGAACTCCGAAGCACTGACTGTATTATTTATACTTAAGCCCAAGTTCAAAATAACTCTAACCGCTCCATTAATGGATACAATATTGTTAACGTAGCCTACTGAGTTTGAAACGGCCCGTGGGACATCTATCTTTGCGAGGGAACGCAAATATCTTTGCGAGGGAACGCAAAGTTTTGCGTGGGAACGCAAATATCTTTGCGAGGGAACGCAAAACTTTTGCGAGGGAACGCAAATATCTTTGCGAGGGAACGCAAAGTTTCTCGGGGGAACGCAAATATCTTTGCGAGGGAACGCAAAGTTTCTCGGGGGAACACAAAAGTTTTGCGAGGGAACGCAAACGATTTGGAAAAAAAATATCCTCCCATCCTAATTTTTTTCCACCACCACGTCCCTTTAGGGGCTCAGTACCATTGACCAAAAAGTAAACATCCATATTGATCGACGGCCCCCCTGTATCTGCATGAAATGGTTTGGTCCTGCCTTAGCGCACTCATCAGTAGCCGCGTCATTACAGATTCGCACAACACTTTATTTTCTAAAAGTCGATAAAAAATATTACGAAATGACGGCGTTTCCATTAACTGATGTTATATGACTAAAACTACTTTTTTCCTATCGTAATAAGTCATTCTAAAAATTATGCCATGTATGTTGTTAGGTTTATATCCCGGCGACCCGGCCACCGCGCGCCATTATTATTACTGGAAGGAGTGTGTGTTATCCAAGCATTGATAGATTAATGTTTGAATTTGATGGTAGTAATTCAAAGTTTTTTTTACCACATGCCGTTATTTTGGCATGGAATTTCGTTTGTTGGAAATATAAACTGAATTTAGAAATGCTTTTGAAATGAAAAACTTTGCGTTTAATAACAAAAAAATTTGAAATGAAGACAGCATTGGAGTGGAGTGCAAAATAATCTGAATAATCTGTTCCCAGAATCCACAGCCTTTGTTTGTTATTGTGAGTGTACACAAATAAAAGTAGACAGTTTATAGTTTATAATTATGTCTTGCAATTATCTGTATGGCTAAAAATGGCGGAGTTGTTCATAAAGTTGTTCATAAAGGAAAAAATCAATCAGAAGCGCCGACGCCTTCGTCGGCCATGGGTTAAAGAAAACGCATGTCTATTTAGTTTCATAGTTAGGCTATGTTTAAATATTATTATTTTAATTTCATATGTTGATTATGAAAAGTAAGGTACATAATCAGATGTGCATATGTCTGGGGACATGGATTTTGAGTATGTACTTCATTTAATCTTGTTTCCTATAAAGTATTTCTTTAAAATTAATTTTGTTTCGTATAAATTTTATCTTAATTTTATCTTAATTTTAATCAATGTTTCATAAACTAATTGGCTGGATTTACTAAACAATTAGGAAATATAGCAGTCAATATATTCGTGACGTGACATGGGGCGTCAGGGACATTTAATAGCATTGCATGTGAACTGGAGTGCGTCTCACAGTCATGAGAAATATGTCGCTTGAAATGTCTACTTTTAAACGAAACAATTCAAAACGAAAATAAATAAACTACTCTCTGATTATGTAATAAAATGTGCATTTCTCTCTTGGCGCGTCCACTACTGCGGAGATGGTGAGTCACATCAACCGACATGACTCAGAAAACTCTAGAGTTTTTTAATAAACAATTAAAATGTCTCCTTGCTATTTTTGACACATTCATAATCAATACTTTTGCCGGTTCTTTGTGGCAAGCTTAATGCGTGCGCTTGAATGGGGATAATAATAGCCTATTATATCGGTAGCCTACTCATTACGGTAATATAATAATATATATTACGTACGCTCGGGTCTAGAATTCTCTCATTTTTATGTAATTTGATTAATAAAAGTGCTAAGTCTCGCAGCGTACGTTTCACAGCGTACGTACACACACACACACACACACACACACACACACACACACACACACACACACACACACACCCGCCTTGAACTTGGAAACAGCGTCTATTGCGCGGATTATTGTGCTTTTCATTTTCATCAAACACGTTCTGCAATTTAGCCAAAGTGGAGAGTGCATTTGACAACAATCACCGATTGTGCTGAATCTGACGTTAAATGCATGTTTGTTGGGGAGAAATGACAGCGCGCGCTGAAGGGAAGGAAGTTGTGCTAGACGATGCGCGAGCATAGTTTATAATAGTTTTACCTCATATCTTCTTTTTATAATACTTGGAAGCGAAAATAAAATAAGATTAATATCACAGCCCTGTGATATTGTGTAAGTGTAAGCAAACTACATTTTTGTTTAGTTCTCTGGCCATCGTCAATCTCTCTCTCTCTCTTGTACAGTGTGTAAGTGAATGTGATATTACTGATCATGTGAAGATTTTGCAGTGGCACTGAAAATCCAGCGGCGGCGCTGCGCCGCTGTGAATACATTGTAGGGGAAACACTGAAAAAACTTTAGTCGGGTACATCCCTACTTATTTCACACATTTTTGAACCAACATGTCACAATGTGCATTCTGGGATGAGTGAGCAGCGCTGAGCAATGAGCAAGCTCGAGTAATCAGTATTAGATTTTGGATAGCTAGCTTGGCTTGTATGTTTGGTGCAGAATGGGTGTGTTAGGGGAGGCCCAACCTCTTAGTGAACAAAATAATATTTTTGCAGTATAATATTATGTAGAATTACATGTTTTACAGATGGCTTACTTGAAAACATGGCGAGAAAGAAAAAGAGAACTGGATGAATTTCTGCAAGATTCAGATAGTGATGACTTTCCACTGGGCATGTCAAATGTTTCTGACAGTGACAATGAGCCAGAGACTTCAAATAGTTCAGACAGTTTCGAATTCAACAATGATGACAACCATGGGTCTACAGAGTCAGAAAAAGAACCAAATGATGAACAAGTGAATGTAAATTTAGAAGATGACTTGAGAGAGTGGGCCACGACAAACAGAGAGACTCACAGATCTGTGAATCAGTTACTGTCAATATTACGAAAGCAATGGCACCCGTTGCCTATGGATGCCAGAACACTTCTTGCTACACCACAAGACAAAACATCTGTGGCTAAATGTGGTGGGCAGTACAAGTACTTTGGCTTGGAAAAGGGGATCTGGCCATTTTTAAGCCAGACAGAGAGTAATGAGGTACACCTCAGTGTTAACATTGATGGCATCCCTCTTTTCAAAAGTACCGGCATCCAATTCTGGACAATACTGGCAAAATTTGGTAATTTTGACCCATTTATCGTTGCTATATTTTGCGGACAAAAGAAGCCAAGTCCCCTTGACGAGTTCCTATCTGACTTCTTGAATGAGTACAAGTGCTCACTAAATGAGATTAGCTGTTTTCCTTTTGAGAATTTCCTGCAACAAATCAAAAAATGGGTGAGGAATGGAAAAAGTCCTGTTGAACAAGTCACCAGGCGTATGTCAGAAATTGAACATGCAAAAGTGAACAAGAGCAAAACACAACCTGACATACAGCCTGTGTTTGCCTCTGTGAAAGACAAAGACTGTTGTTTTCTCTTGAGAGATGAAAGCTTTGCTTTCATTCGAGAAAAAAATGCAGACGGAACTTTTGATTGTGAAATTCTGAACCAGCGCCACACGTCAACACTGTTTCATCAACCATGCAGTTCCCGTCTTCTGAATATAGTGTGCACAGAAAATGGGCAGGGCATGAAAAGAAGACTCCTACTTCAAAAAGATCTTCTCCGTAAGGGGGCCTGCCTTCCACGAGAATCTGGAGGTTATGTCCTCATACCCCTACGCCATGCCATGGAGTACAAATCATAAAGGTTGAATTTAGTCTAATCAATATTTTAATTAACTGTATAAGAGTATGTAATCAAGAGTAATCATGGCAGAGCCCACAGTATCATTGAAAGAGATCATGTTTGGAATTACTGGATCGAAGCAAAAGAAAGGCGGCACTAAGGGAACTGGCTGAGGAGGCAGAGAAAGAGAGATTCTGGTTATGGCTCAGAAGGAAAGACCCCAGGTGGGGAAACTAAAGATCATTGGGCCACATTCTGATAAAAATCTATACATTCTCCTATTCTACAAGTTGATATGGATATGGACTTATGCTAAATAAAATAGTAACATGCATCTTAAAGCAACATGCATTTACTGTCTTTTTCAGGTCATGTATGCCAGGGCTGTGTTGGTGGAGAATGGAAGGGAGACGGAGGGTACAGTTCCTAATAAATGGATAGACATAAATAAGAAAACAGTTAGATGGCCAAACACTAAAGTAAAAGAAGCATACAAGATGAAAAAGGACCCCCAGGACGACTGGCTGATGTTCCAACTAATAAAGAGAAAAATTACTTCAGGTAAGTTTAGATTAAAGAATGGTTTGAAATAGTGTTCATTACATTATTAGTATGTTTAATACAGTTGTTACAATGTTTATTACACAATTGCATGTGACTTCTAGGTAATATTTATGACTGTGAAAGCTGTAACCTGACCAGCCAAGCTGAGGAGGAGGAGGAGGAAGAGGTAGTGTTTGGGGACAAGAGGAAAAGAGCAAAAATACCTTTTGATGACTATGTTGTTGGTATGTTTCTCACTGAATAAACAAATCTCAAACATTGAAATCTATTAATTGAACACCATTTTTAAACATTTATGCTTTAAAACAAATGTTGATTTGAACAGATTCTGATGAGTTGGAGGAGGAGAGCATGATGGGTAACTATTTCATACAATGGCATTATATTCATTATACATTAAGTTGGAGATGGATATTTCTTACTTTTGACTTAAATTGCATCTTTGTAGGAAACAAGCTGCCCCCCTTTCCCATTGCACCAACAAAGTTAAAGCCAGTAGCGTAAAATTCAACTTGTGAGTATTGATGACATAATTTGTAAATTAAATAAAATAAAAATACAAAAATGATTTATTATACATAAAATAAACGCCATTACACATTTATTTTTTCATGTTTCAGACACTGAAATTCCAGCCTTGCCCAGTCCAAACGAGTTTTCTGGTGGGTCTGGGGGCGGAATGTCCACATCCAGTGAGTATTTATTCATCATATTAAATCAGCCACTGTTTTGTTTAAAAAACAATCATGCTAAATTAGTTCTTTGTGTGTTTTTCAGACTCTCAACATGCAAAACAAAAGAAAGCTGGAAGTCCTAAATCCAATGCTGGCTCCAGGCACAGAGTCACACCAGGGCACAGCATCACATCAGGGCACAGTGACAGTTCAAGGCACAGCATCACATCAGGGCACAGTAATGATTCAAGGCACAGCAACCGGTCAGATCCAGTCACAGTGTTATATGATAAGATGAGATAAATAAACAAACAAACATGTTTAAGTGACAAAAATGAATAATGGGGCGGGGCATGTCCGTCATTGAGATAATGAAAATACTGTTATGAAAATGGTTGTTAACATACAAACGTGACATTTCACGAGTTCACACTTACATCAAATTAAATAGAGTAAAGATTATGCGTATTTGGCGTGCTGTCCGGGGGAGGGCTCCGGGCTCGGAATTTTGGCCCGAACCCAGAGTATCCCCCCCGTGATAGAGATAGTCTATAACTAGACTATTTTATTTTGGATTGTGTTGATGTCTAATAAGAGTTTATTAAAATCAAAGTGAGGAGATGGGGTGGTGGAGGGATGCTAAAATAAAAACAGTCAACGAAAGAAGGTAAATATGCTGTATATATGTACGCCTCTTATCGTTGATTAAAGCGATTAGCTTGATGTGCTCCACATGTGTTTTATTAGGTATAATTATCTGAGGGTGCTCCACTTGTGTTTAATTAGTTTTAATTTTCTGAATGTGCTTCTCCCGAAATTTGTTTATAAAACATCAATAAAACAGGTATATGAAAACATGAACATATAAAACAAAAAATAACTGCTAGATTATGATGCATAAATGTCTTTGAAAAAGAAACATCTTTATAAAATGACCGTCTCAAATAACCATGTCAATAATATCGAGCATTGCATTTGAGCTGAAACAATGAAATAACACCACCCTGCAGAGCTTGCAAGCTGGTTAATAAACTCAACCAAACGCACCCTATATCAGATTAATATTAACCTATTACAACTTAAATAAACACAAACAGACGTGAATGCGCACGTGAACTTCAGCGTGCTAGATTTTACATGCTGGTTTGAAACTGAACATTTTGAATGCGCTCTTCCCTTAACAACGCTGATACACGGACAAAGAATTCACACAGAAACAAAATGTTATTAAAAACGTGTTCTCATTATAATGCTATGACAGATTGACTCTGCACATCATGCACTTAATTTTATTATTCATGATCGCAGTGTTTACAGACATCACTGCGCGTTTTCGAACTCATAACGAAAAACAGCTTTAAATAAACTAGGTCTACTGTTCAAAAATACGAAAACAGTATAGCAGTGCTGCATTACTAATATCAATGATTCTGAGAAAGAAATAGCTATCTGAAAAAAATATGACCGTCTCTAAACCATATAATGTCGAGCATTAATGCATTTGAGCTGAACTTGAAGAGAATGAACAACAGCTGGTATAACGGCAGCGCTTTGCTAGCTTATTAAGCTCAACCAAACGCGTTTTATATTAGATTAATCAGATATAGAAAACATAAAAGTAATCTATCTTACAATGTGCATCTGCAGAAAAGGACGCGAATGCGCACATGAACTTCACGCGCTAGTCTGAGTGTTCTCGCTGGTTTCTCTGTGGATTTCCTTTAACAGCTGATACACGGGGAACTAAGCACAGAGAATTTACAGCATTATATTTCCATCGTGTTCTCATTATAATGCTATGTAGGCTATGACAGATTGGCGCTGCACATCTTGCAATAACCATTTAATGATCTCATGATTCCAGACATCACTGCAGTGCACGCCTCAGTTTCACTTTATTTTGCCGCGGTCTGGAGGTGTGCTGTATAACGCTAACCAATCAGACCTCAGGTACCGCGTAAAATGACGCAATAACCAATAAAAAAGAAACAATTTTTTTTAAAAGTCAGGGCGATCATCGTTCTCATGATCGATGGTCGCTGTCACGTTCGAGTACTCGATTACTCGAAAACTGTTGCCCATCCCTAATCAGTTCCAGGCACAGCATCAGTACGAGGCATGGTGAGCATGAGGCCACAAATATCAACAAAATGCTTTGCAAGTTGCATCAGTGCACCACTAATTTTACACACACAAATAATAATAATAATTCCAGATCTTTTTATCAAGTACAATTATGATCTCTGTTTATTGGCGCCTAGATCTGTTAAAGCTTTCCTGAAAAGACTTGTTTTCTAATACAGGTACTGGAGATGCAGGGTGTCAGCGGTCAACCGATATATTCCCAATGCCAACAACAAGTAATTGTTAAAGTTTTTCAAGCAATGTCAAACTGTACCCAAACTGAACTGAATAAGACACATTGTGCATGTGCGTGCATGCAAAAAAAAATGTTCTTATTAATCAAGACTTATAATTGTGGAATATGGTGCTGTTTTGTATCATTATGGTAATGTAGAATTACATTTATCTTTCTTCCTGAAAAAAATTAATGTATACTACAGGTTTACAAAGTTTACAATACTATAAATACTATATACTGTAAGTAGGTTCCCCCTCACTCCACAGCAAATCTTTTAAATTTAACGGTATTCGGAACAGAACAAGAATGAAAATAAAAGTAGCAATAAACGTCAAGCCAAAAATAAGTAATTTAATGCTAAATTAAGGCTAACTGAAACAGAAACTGGGATGGGCTCATATAATACCTTTGGCATAATGTTTCCATATTCACAGTATATTTAGATGCTAAATTATTATTTATTTAAATAAATAAATTATTAATAAATTATTAATTCATTTTTATTTATTTTAATAAATTATTGGCTTTGTGCTTTACTCGCATTTCATTATCCACATAAAACATCATCTTTTATATGCGCAAAAATGTGTTTATGGCATTACATTATGGTGTGGCAGTTGCACTTAAAGGCACAGATTCTAGGCTATATAGACTTTATAATAATTTAAATTGAGCAGTATGCTTTTTATATGTGTCATGGTCACGAGTTCAATCACTGCATCTGCACTACATTTCACATCTTTCCTTCTGCTCTCCTGCTCACTGTCAGCAATCACTCAGTCACAATAAACACCAGTTAAAAGGACCTGCCACACACTCACACACTCACACACACACACACACACACACACACACACACACACACACACACACACACACACACACACACACACACACACACACACACACACACACACACACACACACACACATGTTTGTTTTTGTGAAATGTGAGGACATTCCATAGGCGTAATGGTTTTTATACCGTATAAACCGTATTTTCTATCCCCTTACACTGCCCCTGCCCCTAAACCTAGCCCTCACAGGAGACTGTGCAGTTCACTTTCTGTGAAAAAAAACTTGTTCTCTGTGATTTATAAGCATTTTGAAAAGTGAGGACATGGGGAACGTCCTCATATTTCACCCTCTTTTTGTAATACCTATGTCATACCCATGTCATTATACACATTTGTGTCCTGATATTTCACAAAAACATGCCCACACACACACACACACACACACACACACACACACACACACACACACACACACACACACACACACACACACACACACACACACACACACACACACACACACACACACACACACACACACACACACACACACACACACACTTGTCTAGTCTCATCATATACTTAGACTGTATATTTGTGGATTGTCCCTTACCTGATGGATACTTACCTCCTTGTAAGTCTCCAAGTGTTCGTCCCTCAAAGAAAGGAAAGTTATTCTTAAATTATTTCAGTGATAATTGACCGTCTCCATTCAACTCATCTGTTTTGCTATATTGCTACGTTGATTCCATTATCTTTTTTCTAAATAAAAGCTTAGGAACTTTCGCTGACAATATGTCTGGTTGACTATATTTTATTTTTATAATGAACAGTCTGTGATGTCCAGTTAGCAATGCTAGAACTGATATTTTGTGCCTGTGTCGAGATCATCATCTCAGGGAAGTGAGGTTCTTCCCCCCCACCCCCCAAACCATGCAACCCTAATAAATGTGTTTCTTTTTTATTTCAGAATTTCAGAAAAAAGTCTTGAGTAAATTAATTGAAATTCACATGGAGCTCAGACGCCTTGGCAGAAGTGAGCCTGCCTTTTCACCCACTCATATTAAGAGGTTGAAGTCCATGGAGGATTTCCAGAGAGAGGAGCTACTCCTTAATGACAGAAAAGCTTTTGATAACCTGCTAGGATTTATAAGAGAGAGTCTGAAAGTAATGATTGGTATTACAAAGTATACAGTGCACTTGTTCCCCATGATTTTGGTTTAGTTATATCATGGTCTGTGAAAATATTAAATCATCATTAGCTGGAAGGTGTGCATTAAAACCGTTTCCGTTAGGTATAGTTTCAGTAATTGAAGTGAACACTTTTCTAATGAAGCATTGTTACGACCCTACGTTCTACTTGCTCGCCTGCTGGTGGCGGTGTTCTTTCAGGAGAGCGTGGGAGATCGCACACCCCTGTTACCTGTTCACCACTTAATTATGGAGAGGATAAAACCTTGGATTCAAACACTCCTCTTCACTTCGTCCAGGGGATCGACAGCCTCTGGAGAAGTCACTTGTTTTGCGAACCTTTATTTGTTTACAGCCCATACCAACCTTTTCTGCTCCCCATCTGGATTTTGATTTCTCTCCTTTGATTTTGAACCCTAGACTTCGTTATATTAAGTTATTTGTATTTTTGAAGACTTATAAAATCATTATTTCGGTGTACTTGTATACTTTATGTACGGTCGAAACGAGCTGGCCGTAATATAAATTGGGGGCTTGTCCGGGATCCTATGGGGGTAGGAAACGTTGGTAAGTATGGGTTGTATGTGTGTATTTTTTTGTGAATGGTTACCTTTATAAATGAGAACTCTGGTGAGGTAGTGTGTTTCCAGCTGGATTGTGAATGCAATCCTTCCGACGGAGCACTGTTTGTTGTTTTGTTTTGTTATTTTGACTTTCTTGTTTTTGGAGGTTATCCTGGGTGGAGATTAACTCTCTGTAGGGGGTACGCTTCCGGACTTTCAGTTTGACTGATTGTCGCGGAACTCAGCGTTTAATGCCGCCCCGAGCCCGGTACATCTCTGAAGACCAGGTAGGATTTAGTTAGTGTTTTCTGAGTTAGGAGCTCGAGTTTTCTCATATTATAAAAGGAAAATCCATTCTACAAAAATAAATAAAGGTAAATCGTTTGTGTGTATAGTGCGGTTTATTTTTCGCGCTTACACTGTGTTTCGACTTGTGGGAAGTCTTTGGAAGTTTTTGTGAATGAGCATAGGTTGCGTAATACGGTGATGTTCCTTTTTGAAGCAGTGGCTTATGGGAGTTGTATTGCGGGTAAACATAAAACAGCATCTCACGTGTTAGCTAGTAGTTTCGTTTGTTATTGTGCGTATACATATACGCATAAAATGTCTTCGGTGATCGAAGATTTCTTTGTGTGTCCATCAGAAGCTTTGCTTGAGAGTTGTACAAAAGAGCAGTTGATGCAAATTGCCGAACGCTTCAATGTCGATCTTACTTCTCAAGAAAAGAGTCTGAAGGAAACTATTGTGACTACTTTGAAGCGGTCACTTGTTGATAGAGGAGTTATAGAGGTAAGCACTGAGTTAGTTACTCCTAGTGAATCGTTTGTGTCTACTCCTGCTGATGTTTATAGTGAAAGTGAGACAAAATTTCCAGAATTGTCTTTGCAAGAGAAGCAATTGTGTTTAGATGCCGCGAAAATTCGTGCTGAACGTGATGATCGCGCTATGAAAGAGCGAGCAGTAGAAAGAGAATTTGAAGAAAGAAAAATAGATCATCAGTTAGGTATGCGGAGAATGGAGCTTGAGTGAGAGAAGGAATGTGACGAGAGAGCATTTCAGTTAGAGAAGGAACGAGAAGAGAGAGCGTTTCAGTTAGAGAAGGAACGAGAAGAGAGAGCGTTTCAGATAAAAAAAATGGAGTTAGAATTAGCAGCAAAGACAGCTGAAGTTTCACAAGCGAATGTGCCTCCTGTTCCACAACAGCATGCGAATGCAGGTGAACCTGTGTTTGATGTTCACAGAAATATGAGATTAGTGCCGCCATTTTCTGAAAAGGAAGTGGATAAATATTTCTATCACTTTGAACGTGTTGCTTTATCCATGAAATGGCCGAAAAGCTTTTGGACTATATTGTTACAGTGTGTGTTCACAGGAAAAGCTCAGGAAGTTTATTCTGCACTCTCACTGGAACAGAGTGGTGAGTATGAAGTTGTGAAATCTGCTGTGTTACATGCATATGAACTCGTGCCTGAGGCCTATCATCAAAAATTTAGGAATTTGACTAAAGCTGATGAATGTACTCATGTTGAATTTGCAAGAGAAAAAGAGAACCTATTTGATCGCTGGTGTATTTCAATGAAAGTTACATCTAAAGAGCAGTTAAGAGAATTAGTGCTCTTAGAGGAGTTTAAACACAAGGTGAATACACTTTCTGAAGCTGCTATCATGGCTGATGAATTTGTGTTAAACCATCGTCGGTCATTCAGTTCAGTCAGTCTTAAGACCAGCGATATGAGTAGGTCTAAGTTTTGCTTTTAACCTAAGAAAAAGTCTCCTGTGATGAGTGGGAATATTAGGGCGACAGTTGCTGAACATTCTAGTAAACCGGCCCTCTCACGAGACATGGTTTGCTTTTATTGTAAAAAGCCTGGTCATAAAATATCTGACTGTCTTATTCTCAAGAAGAAAGAGAGATTGTCGAAAACTGTTGCTTTAGTTTCAACCTCACCATTCACTATTGACACTCGTGATGAGAAAGATTGTCATTTATCTAGTTCTAGTGATAAATCTGTTGATCAGGGTATAACTGCATCCGTTGATTATACACCCTTTATCACTGAGGGAAATGTGTCATTGCCTGGTTCAAACGAAACGGTGCCAGTACGTCTTCTTCGAGATACGGGAGCCGCGCAGTCTTTTCTTTTAGAAGGAATTTTGCCTTTAACTTCTGAAACTGCTACTGGAACTCATGTATTAGTGCGAGGTTTTGAAGTGCCTTTACATCGAATCCATCTTTCCTCTACCATTGTATCTGGTGATGTAATAGTTGGTGTTTGTTCTGCACTTCCAGTCCCTGGGATTACATTTATTCTGGGAAATGATTTAGCTGGTGGGAATGTTTGGGGACGAAGGATGTGGCAACTCCGCCCATAATAGCATGTATACCTAGGAAATCTGATGTTAAAAATTGTAGAGAATTTCCAGATTTGTTTCCAGCTTGTGCAGTTACTCGATCAATGGCTAAACCATTATCTGAAAATCAAGTTGAAGTTCCACTGCATGGAACTTTCTTTTATACTGTTAATACAGGTGAGCTAGGATCTGATGTGTCTAAATGTCCTGAGCAAAGAGACCTGAAGTCCTGTCCTTCGTTGTCTTCTGACCCGAAAGATTCAACAGTGCTGCAAAGAGAATCTGCTGATACATCTGAGGTTCCAGCCACTCTTGAGGAAACCAATGTTGATCTCTCTGATGTTGATGACTGTTCTCTGACTTCTTTGTTACAGATCTCTCGAGAGGATTTGATTAGAGCTCAACGGAGCGATGACACTCTTAAACCTTTATTTTCTGCAGCAGGGTCTAAGAAGTGTTCTGATGCTCCATCCTCTTCGTACTTTCTTGATGACGGGTTGCTTTGTCGGACAGTGGTCCTGCATAAAGATGTTTCTCTAGAACCTAAAATTCAGATTGTGGTTCATTTTGCAGTGAGAGACTCTGTGTTGCATTTGGTTCATCAAGGACTTGCTGGTCATACCGGAGTTCGTAAAACGTATGATCGGGTCTTGCGGCAGTTCTATTGGCCTAAGGTAAAACGAGATGTGGCAAAACATATTCGATCTTGTCATACATGCCAGATCACGGGTAAACCGAATCAAAAAGTGCCTGTTGCTCCGTTGCAGCCTATTTCCGTCGTTTCCACTCCTTTCGAGCATCTGATCATTGACTGTGTTGGTCCTTTGCCTCTGTCTAAGACTGGGCACCAATACCTTCTAACCGTTATGTGCCAGACTACTCGTTATCCTACTGTTTATCCGTTAAGGTCCATCACTACAAAATCTGTCTTGAAGGCCCTCACTAATTTTATGTCGACCTTTGGAATTCCCAAAGTTATTCAATCCGATCAGGGTTCGAACTTCATGTCAAAACAGTTCTCAAAAGCCCTGCGTCAACTTCGAGTAGACCACAATATTTCTAGTGCCTATCATCCACAGAGTCAAGGAGTTCTTGAGAGGATTCATCAAACCCTGAAGTCCCTTTTGAGGTCATATTGTGTGGAACTCGATGCGGATTGGGAAGAAGGTCTGCCGTGGATGTTATTAGCGATACGTGAGGTAATCCAAGAAAGCCTTGGGTTTAGCCCAAATGAATTGGTGTTTGGACATGTAGTGCGAGGACCTACAGCTGTGTTAGCTGAGCAGTGGCGAATGTCTCAACCTTCTGAAAACATTTCTGATTATATGAATGGATTCCGACATAGATTGTATGAGGCACGAGCTCTCACTAAAAAGAAGTTGAGTAAGTCTCAGATAAAAATGCAACAACATTTTGACAGAAAAGCTAAGTTAAGAGAGTTTCAACTGGGTGATCAAGTACTGGCTTTGCTGCCTCTACCTGCCAACCCATTTCAGGCTAAATTTACAGGCCCCTACAGTGTAGTTAAACGTCTTTCCAATAATAATTATCTGTTGAAAAAAGTACAAGTCTGTCATAGTAACCTGTTGAAATTGTATATAGCTCCTGTTCGTTCTGCTACTTTTAATGTGGTAAACTCCTTTTCCAGAATCATCTCCTCTCTTTCCCAGCACGAGTGGGGATTCTTTAGAGAATGTTGATGAAGATGAGAGTTTTCTTTCTCGAGAAAAAGTCGACGGGCGACTTAAAAACTCTGAGATTCTTCTTAACCTGTCCTCTCATCTTTCTTATTTGACAGAGAAAGAGAAGAGTGATGTCACTGAATTGGTGGTGTCATTTCCCTCTCTTTTCCTTGATTTTCCTGGTTGCACTTCTGTCATAGAACATGATATCGACGTAGGAACCTCATGTCCAGTTAAACAGAACGCCTATTGAGTCAATCCTTTTAAAAGAGATTTGCTGAAACAAGAGGTGAACTATCTGCTTACTCATAATCTGGCTGAATCTAGTTTCAGTTCATGGAGTTCTCCTTGTGTTCTAGTAAATAAACCTGATGGCTCATATCGGTTCTACACAGATTATCGAAAACGTAACTCTGTGACAAAGCCGGACTGTTTCCCTTTACCTCGAGTTGATGACTGCGTCGATCATATTGGCTCTGCCCGTTACGTTAGTAAATTCGACCTCTTAAAGGGGTATTGGCAAGTGCCTTTGACTAATCGTGCGAAGGAATCATCTGCCTTCATTACGCCTGATGCATCCTGCAGTATACGGTATTGCCTTTCGGAGTTCGAAATGCACCCGCGACTTTCCAGCGACTCGTAAACCGTATACTGTATGGAATGTCCGGGTGTGAGGCATATCTTGATGATGTCATGTTGTATAGTTCCTCCTGGTCTGAGCATCTTAACCAGATTAAAGAACTTTTTTCTCGTTTAGCAAAGGCTAATCTTACAGTCAATCTCGCTAAGTCTGAATTCGCGAAGGCAACCGTTACCTATTTGGGTAAGGTAGTGGGAAATGGTTGTGTAAAGCCTATTGAGACTAAGGTAGAAGGCATTTGTAACTTTCCAGTTCCCACCACTCGTCGTGAATTGCGACGATTTCTCGGCATGGTGGGATATTATCGGAGTTTTTGCGAAAATTATACCAGTGTAGTCTCACCTCTTACCGATTTATTGAGTCCGAAGTTATCTTTTCAGTGGTCTGAGTCCTGTCAGCAGGCTTTCGAAAATTGTAATGCTTTGCTGGCATGTGCCCCTGTTTTGACAGCTCCGAATTTTGAAAAGTCTTTTAGTCTTGCAATTGATGCGAGTGCTTGTGGTGCGGGCGCTGTTCTCTTGCAGGAAGATTCGAACCAGGTTCAACATCCTGTAAGTTACTTTTCTAAGAAATTTAATCGACATCAACAGGTATATTCCACCATTGAGAAAGAGGCTCTTGCCCTAGTGTTGGCTGTCCAACATTTTGAGATATATCTAGGGTCAATTGCTGCACCTATTATCATTTATACGGATCATAATCCTTTGGTCTTCCTGAATCGAATGAGGAATCGAAATCAGCGACTTATGCGATGGATTAAACATATTCGAGGAAAAGATAATGTTTTAGCTGACACACTTTCCAGAGCATAACATCATTTCTGCGGTGTTTGTTCCTTTTTCTTTGCAGCTCTAGGGCCCAGAGGTGTTAAAGAATGAAGAGCAAACGACGTTCCTTTGGACCACCAGAACTTATTGTGTTCATTCTGGATGGTGTTTAACAGTCTTTTCTTTTGTTTTTAGATTCGTTGCCGAAACTTTTTTTTTTTCAGGAGGGAGGTGTTACGACCCTGCGTTCTACTTTTATCGCCTGCTGGTGGCGGTGTTCTTTCAGGAGAGCGTGGGAGATCGCACACCCCTGTTACCTGTTCACCACTTAATTATGGAGAGGATAAAACCTTGGATTCAAACACTCCTCTTCACTTCGTCCAGGGGATCGACAGCCTCTGGGGAAGTCACTTGTTTTGCGAACCTTTATTTGTTTACAGCCCATACCAACCTTTTCTGCTCCCCATCTGGATTTTGATTTCTCCCCTTTGATTTTGAACCCTAGACTTCTTTATATTAAGTTATTTGTATTTTTGAAGACTAATAAAATCTTGCAAGTCATTATTTCGGTGTACCTGTATACTTTATGTACGGTCGAAACGAGCTGGCCGTAACAAGCATACACTTAATTTGCGCAAAGAAAAAAATGCATTGCTTGCTGAAAAAATTCAGTTTTCTCCTCATACTCCTCTGAGAAACATGTGTCGGGGCTCTTTCACCTATGAATGTATATAAAATTATATGGTTGTGAAAAGTTGCTGTGGATTATAATTTGTTAAAAGCACTCAATTTGCTTCACCATGCTCAGGCATAATGAATATACAGGTGCTAGTAACATAATTAGAATATCATCAAAAAGTTG
This sequence comes from Gobio gobio, assembly GCF_949357685.1. NCBI lineage: Eukaryota > Metazoa > Chordata > Actinopteri > Cypriniformes > Gobionidae > Gobio > Gobio gobio. The sequence continues at coordinate 35,735,320 of NC_137102.1, read as the reverse complement.
ATTTATTTCACCAATTCCATTCAAAAAGTGAAACTTGTATATTATATTCATTCCTTACACACAGACTGATATATTTCAATTGTTTATTTCATTTAATTTTGATGATTATAACTGACAACTAAGGAAAATCCCAAATTCAGTCATTCTCTAATTATATGACCAGCACCTGTATATGAGTACTGTTATTAATAGTATAGCAATAAAGTACACTATTTGCTTTTCCTAGGGTATATTTCAGTGAAAAAAAATTTTTTTTTTAAGGACTTTGTATAGACTTTCAACAGGTGCTGCAACTTGCTCGAATTGGAGGAAAGGATGTAAAGGACTGTGTCCACAAAGTCCTTGACCGGAATGTTTCAAAATATTAGTAGCACACTGATCAGGGAATCTGAGGCTGATATGATCACTGATACTTATTTTTAAAAGGTCATAGAACCCCCCTTTTTGCACTTGTCTTTTAGCTTCTCCTTTGCCAGAATTTTAAATGTTAAAGGGATACTCCACCCAAAAGTTTAAATTATCTCATCATTTATTTACCATCATGTATATTCCTTTCTTTTGTGGAACACAGTTTAATAAAATAAAATAAAAATCCATCTATCGTAGATGGGGTAGTCTATCGAGGCAGCCCTTGCACCACTCAGGCAGCACAGGGTTCGCATCCTTAACTACCTCGACGACTGGCTCATACTGGGTCACTCTCGAGAGCAGGTGTGCGAACACAGAGTCCAAGTGCTCCGGCACTTAGCCCGTCTGGGCCTTCGGGTTAACTGGTAGAAGAGCGACTCTGCCCCGTGCAGAGGATCTCTTTTCTCAGTATGGTTTCCGACTCGGTCGCCATGTGCGTGCTGCTTACCAGCAAGCGCGCACAGTCACTGCTTACTTGCCTTTCGTTAATTCGAGAGCAAGAGTGCGGTCCCACTGAAGTTATTTCAGAGGCTCCTGGGGCATGTGGCATCTGCAGCCACGGTAACGCCGCTCGGATTGTTTCATATGAGACCGTTTCAGCTTTGGCTTCGCGATCGAGTCCCGAGATGGGCATGGCATTCGGGCACGCTCCGGGTCCCAGTGACTCGGGCCTGCCTGCAGACCCTCACCCCGTGGCCGAACCTCATTTCTTCAGGCCGGTGGCCCTTAGGATGAGTTTCCAGGCATATTATCGTATCGACGGATGCCTCTGCCACGGGTTGGGGTGCCATGTGCAATGGACAGGCTCATGGACAGGACCCCAGCGCCTTCTGCATGTCAATTGCCTCGAGTTGCTGGCAGTACCGTTCGCCCTGCACCGCTTCTGGGCGTTGCTGAAGGGTCAACATGTACTGGTCAGGACAGACAACACGGCCGCTGTAGCGTACATCAACCACCAGGGCGGTCTACGCTCCCGCCGTATGTCTCAACTCGCCCGCCATCTCGTTCTATGGAGTCAGAAGCACCTGAGGTCCCTTCGTGCTGTCCATATTCCAGGAGTCCTGAACCGTGCAGCCGACGAGCTCTCACGGCTTCAGCCACTTCTGGGAGATTGGAGATTTGGTAACAGTTCGGCGACACACAGGTAGATCTGTTTTCCTCCCACGACTCTTCCCATTGCAGCCTGTTCTATTCCCTGACCGAGGGCACGCTCGGCACGGATGCACTGGTACACAGCTGGCCGCGGGGCCTACGCAAGTATGCGTTCCCCCCAGTGAGCCTTCTCACACAGCTCTTGTGCAAGATCAGGGAGGACAAGGAGCAGGTCCTTCTGGTCGCCCCGTACTGGCACGGCTGGACCTGGTTCCCCGAACTCTTACTCCTTGCGACAGCTTATATACTCTTGGGACCTCTCAGTAGTCTTAGATGCTCTGCAGAGGTCCCCCTTTGAGCCTTTGCGGTCGGACAATATTAAGTTCTTGTCTATGAAGACAGCGCTACTGACCGCATTGGCCTCCATCAAGAGGGTAGGGGACCTGCAAGCATTTTCGGTTGACGAAGCGTGCCTGAAATTCAGGCCGGCCAACTCTCACGTGATCATGAGACCCTGGCTCAGATATGTGCCCAAGGTTCCCACCACTCCGTTCAGAGATCAGGTGGTGAACCTGCAAGCGCTGCCTTTGGAGGAGACAGACCCAGCCTTGGCACTGCTCTGTCCAGTATGCGCTCTCCACGCTTACATAGACAGGACGCAGTGTTTCAGGACCTCAGACCAGCTCTTTGTCTATTTTGGTGGAGAGCGGAAGTGAAGAGCTCTCTCAAAACAGAGGCTGTCTCACTGTTTTGGCTTACCAGCAGCAAGGTCGACCGTGTCCCTTTGGGGTTAGGGCCCACTCCACTCAGAGTGTGGCCTCCTCTTGGGCTCTAGCGCACGGCGCCTTGCTAACAGACATCTGCACAGCTGCAGGCTGGGCGACACCAAACACATTCGCCAGATTCTACAATCTCCGAGTGGAGCCAGTGTCCGACTATGTACTCGCCTCTACTAGTGGCCGGTAATGGACTAGGTTCAGGTGTCTTCGCTTGCTCGCCATTCCACTCCACGGACTGGATACGTGCGATTATTTTCCTCAGGTGAGCTTCCCGAAAGCCCTGAGTTCGTCCAGCACTGTCTACGCTGACGCCAGTTCAATCTGCCCTCTCTCGAGCCCAGACCCTCGTGTTCGGCCAGGTGCCCCGTGTGCATGGTTCCCCTCCGGCGACCCCCACACGTATATTTCCACTCTAAGTCTCCTCTGTGAGCAGGTGTCTTTCCCTTGGCAAGTCCCTGCCACCCCTGGGGTTAAAAATCCACCTTCGGCTGGTACCCCAGAGTTTTCCCATATGCAGCCCTTAGCGGGTCATATGTGTACTCTCTAAGTCCTCCCTACGGGTAGGCATTTTGGCATATCTCCACTGGAATATGCTTCCCAGTGTACCTTGGTATTCCTGTGATAAGTGGGAGTCTTTCGTCCGTACTAGTCTTACGACAGGGCACTCGCACTTACGCAGGGCACTGGAAGACAGCCGAGTAGCGTGATTATATTGGGACCCCATTCGTTAGTCACTAACGTTACGTCGTAGTGACTGAACGAAAGGGAACGTCTCGGTTACGAATGTAACCCTCATTCCCTGAGGAGGGAACAGAGACGTAACGTCCCTTTGCCACATCCGCTGTACTGCTGGAACGGCCGGGAGTTCAGTCTTGGCTCCTCAGCAGGTAACATAATGCGATATTGCCCACGTACTTCCTTATATACCCACACGGTGGGGTGGAGTTACATATGCAAATTCCGCATGCCCATGGCATTGCCACTGCCATTGGGCGTTTTCTAAGATCTCGAAGATGATTGACTTCTAGGCAAAACCCCCATTAGTTAGTCACTAACGTTACATTACATTTTTTAATTTAGAAAAATAAGTGCGCTGCGTTTTTTTAATGTTTCTAGGCAACCCCCGAATCAGTTGTGCTGTCGGTCTAAACAAAATAACCGTCACCACAACGGAAGGCCCACCTCTCCATTCATTCGATTGGACAATGGGGAAAAAAACGCAATGACGTCGGGCGCTTTTCTGCTCAGAGTTGATTTTCTTTTTCAACTTCATGTGCTCAGAGCGCTCCTTCAAAAACGCGAGGCGCAGCAGGCGGTTAAAACGTGAGGCACCCGACAACTGCCTTAGATAGACATTCAAAGACAAATAGCCGACTTGTAATTTTGGCATTACAGAAGCAAAGATGGTTTGAGATGCCAAAGATACCAGAGTGCTGCAGAAAGTTCCATTCACATGAATGGGCCTTCCCAATGTTCAGAGGTCTGTTAAATCTACACTACAGTATAAAATTACCGCTGCAAAGTATATAATGAATGACAGCACTGTCAATGGCGGGTTTTGTGCTTTTGATTCACATCTTTCATATCATTCCGCAAGAAGTCTGTTCGCTTATTGCAATGGAATTTCATTGAAAGTGAAAGTCAGCTAGTAAGACATTGCCACGCACACCTGAAACTGTCAAGTTCTATCTGTGTGGGGAACTATTTATTTTGCCAGTGGAAGCCACGAAACGGTAGTAAAATCATTTTTAAAGACCCATTGTTAAGTTTTTTTTTCCTCGTTTTGGCAAGTAGTCGTATAATAAGCGGGACAATGTATTGTCTACCGGTAGTTATCGGAAAATAAGCCCCAAAAACTGTCACTGAGCTAGATGAATTCTGTGGGCGGGGTCTTAACTGGGCAAGCTCATGAATAGTAATGAGCTCAGGCAACATCACGTCAGATTGACCAGCTTTTGTAATTGACCTGATTTCTCTGCTTATTTTTTTTCAGTGGCTAGAGCTGACAGAGGAGGTAGCAGTTGATGATGGTCACAATCGCTCCGTCACGTTTTCGGGCGTTCAGTGCGCTGAAACAGCGTTTGTGGATAGTTTATGTTCTCACTGCGGGAACATGACTATCGCAGTGTTACGGTCCAGGCTTGTTTACTTTGGTTCTCGTGGCCAAGCACCCACCCATATGCCCCAATCTAACGCTCCCTCCAGTGGAAACTGGGAGAGTGCTACTTCGGCCCCTATTCCCTCCACACTGCACCCAGTGGTGATGCTGGAAGATGTCGATATCGTGGCATCGGAAGGTGAGCAGTGATCGGGAGATGATGACTCGGATACGTTGTCACCTCCTGGGAGAGTGCCGATGCCCGAGCCAGATCCCAAATTGGCAGCTATGCTTTCCCCGGGTTCTCAGCATCCCGTCCCGGTTCCTTTCTTCCCGGAGGTGCATGAGGAGATAACCGCGGTCCCTCCTTCTTCTTCACCACTCTGGATGGTGGGGAGGCCAAGGGGTACTAAGGCATTTCCCCGGTTGAGTGTGTAAGTTCAATTTAACGGACAAGGCTTACAGAGCCTGTGGACAGGCCACCTCCACTCTCCATGCCATGGTGTTGCTGCAGGTCTACCAGGCCAAGGCACTCATGGACATGGACCAGGGTGGTCCTGACCAACCACTCATGGATAAGCTGCGTACCGCCACTGACCAAGGTGACAGCGCACTCGGTTGGTCAGGCGATGGCCACACTTGTGGTCCAGGAGTGCCACCTATGGCTCAACCTGGTCAACATGAGGGAAACCGACAAGTATCGGTTCCTGGACTCCCCGTGTCGCCGGTGGGCCTATTCGGCGACGCGGTCGAGAACTTCGCCCAACAGTTTTTGGCTGCACAGAAGCAGACGGAGGCGATCCGGCACATCCTGCCCCGCCGGTCGCAGCTCCTCCGCCTGCTGGTCATCGAGGGCGCCCGGAGGATCGCAGACCTGCTCTTTGGGAGACGGTAAAGGCCGGGTGGAGAAGCTTGTGTCCTCACATCCTTTTGTTTCTGTTTCTGGAGCCCCGTTTCTTGTGTCGGCTTGCTGCACCATTCCCTTCCTCGGAGTGGATAAGTGCGCTTTTTGCTTCAGTAAGTTCCCCACTGGTGAACTCTGTTAAGCTCCTCCACCACCCCCTGCAACTTCCGACATTGCAGTGTCTGTCGCTAGGCCAGCACTAAATATTGCTGTGTTGGCTGGGTGCCATATGTTGCGGCCCCATTTGTGTATTCTCCCATGGTAAGGCTCCCCTCTGTGAGCCCGTGTCTTTCCCTGGACAGGGTCTGCTCTGTTGTCCCTGACAGATGTTGTCTCCCTCCTATGGCTGGAGCCATCCCAGGGACTCTCATGCGATATCCCAATTCGTCGGTTCACATTCTGACGTACGTCTCCATTCCCTCCTTCAGGGAATGAGGGTTATATGCGTAACCGAGACGATTTCTAAATAACGAAATGTTATATTTTATTTCTTTTTACAGTTCCAGCCAAAATTTCTGATACACTTGACTGAATGTATTTATTTACACATATTACAAATATAAAATTAATTTAAGAATTTTAGAAATTATTAAATAATTAATTGGACAAGAGTGAAGGAAACACATCCATTACGGACCCATTACTTTAAAGAAACTAGTTTTGTGGTTTTAATACACTTCATAATACACTGCATGAAAAGTGGGATTTTCGTCAGTATGTGGCACTGTAGATTGCCGTGGAACTTCAGGTTTACGACTGTGCACGGCAATTTGCAGGCAACACCGAAAACTGCCGTAAATTGTCGGAAATTGACGTGGGCCTTGCTTGGCAGTTGTCCCCCCATGACCCCCCCTCCCCTTAATTCTAGGGGAGGCTTTATCATGTAAATGAACATGCTGTGAGCTACACAAATGCAAATCAGAGTAGCAGCAGGGGGAGTTTTATCTAGGTTCTGAATTTTTTTAACTAAAACAAGTTTAAAGTTTAAGTTAAAATGTTAACTAAAATTTAAGTTAAATGTACTCGTTTTAGTTCACATTACTTAATTTTTAGGGCAACCAGTTTGCTCCAATTTTTTAAGTAGATTCAACTTGTCCGGGCTCACAGTGTAGATTAATTACTCTGTATGTCATTAGCAATAACCAATGTTATGTAAAAAAAAAAAAAAAAAATACAGGACAGCAGTTCATGTCTTCAACCTTTAGAGAGGTTATGTGATGCAACAAGACAATGAACCAAAGCACACAAATAAAGCAAGTAAAGCATACAGTTTACATACCAAAATTAATTTTTCCACCCTGCACTGTGAATGATTTCTAAATGGCTATTAATCATAAATGTGAAAAGTACGAGTTTGTGTGTTAATAGTTAAGTCAGATTGTGTTTTTCTGTAATTGTCATTTAAATTGAGCTCACACCACATTTTATGAATTATCAATGCAGATTTTCAAGAGGTGGTTTCCTGGACAGGGTTTAAATTATGCCAAGAGTAGGCCTTAATCTAGTTAATCGTGAGTTAAAAAATTGTTGCCTGGAACAAAGATTAAGCACAGATTACTAACACCTGGACTATGAGTCCTGAACTAAAATAAACTGGATTCATTTACAGTTTTATCTAATTGCTTACACACAATTTCTGAAAATATGGCTCCATTTATTGTAATTTTACACACAAAACACACAACATGCAAAACATCAGACATCGCTGGCAAAAGCAACACTTTGTGCAAAACTATTTTAACTCTTCCAAAAATGTTGTTTTTGCATATATCTAACTACACACAAATATGCACAACTGAGGAATTTTACAGTTGAACTGAAATCAACTGAACTGAATCAACACTGAAGTCACTTGAGCTGAATATTGACACTATATTGGCTTGTTAGAGCCGGTTTACAGCAGAATTTGTTTTGAACTTGTTACTGAAGCTGCTATGAAACAATTATATTTTGTTGTATGCATATTCTTTCTTTCTCAAACCTTAGTTTTGATTTCTAAGTGATCAATTTATGTATAAGTGTTTTCACACATGATCATTGGTGTAATGTTTCTTATTTCAATGAAGAAACTGTTTGTAATTAAAACTCCTTAAGCTTCATGAGCACGTGCACGGGTTGAAGCGCTATTTTTAGCACGAGTGTAATGTTTGTTAATAGATTTAACGTAAAAAAACATCATTAATCTTGACAAACTATATATCATTCTAAAGGTCTAAACCTCAAGCATCGAGGACAGACCACTGTTTTTCAATGAAAAGCTTATAACGGCTGTATTTTTGCATGAATGCAAGCAATACACATCAAAACAATTGATAAGAAAAAAAGAGCACATACCGTAGTTTCCTAATTACGAGCCACACACGCATCCAGTGCTAAAAGTTTCCAGAATGAATGGAAAGGTGAGGGTCCACTGAATAACATCCCATAGAGCATTTTAATCCAACGAAACAATAACGGTGTAATATTGATGGTTAATCCTTTGTTTACATCGCATTTCCGCGGAGCGGAGTATCATACTAGACTGTTATGCAATAAAATAATGCACCAAAAACCGTCTCCCGGTAGCATAAAGTGGCATGGGTTTAAAGCTTAGAATGTTACGAACATTCTACAACTAACCCCACTCAAAAACATGCAAAGATAGCCGCGATATAGTCAAAAATATCCAACTATTGCACTCGTTTTATCTGATGTCATGACGTGCTCATCCAATGATAATGTCTGTTTATCTGGAGCCAATAAAAGCATTGAATCGTCATGACTGACAGAAAATGTAGCCAATGAACACACGATTCCAACGAGACCTCTCATGTGTGTATTTGTCACATGGGCGTGAATATTTATTCATTTGAATGTGGCGCGCTCTCCCACGAGAGGCTGAGACAAGTCTGTGTGACTGTGACACACACACACACACACACACCCCTCCCCGGCATCTGACAGCTAAAGCTAACGGGCTAGTAAACAGGCGGTCTCTTTGTAGTAACTGTTTGCTAATCTTACTAACTGGACGGAATTTATTATCCAATGGATCGTCAAAAGAAGTTTGTATTGTGCTGAAGATGCTTTATTTGAGCTCACTCGAAGCAGCGATGTGGAAAACCAATGAGGAGAGTCAAGACAGCGATGACGGTGCTTGTTGACAGAGAAGTTGATCCAATAACACACCGGTGAGTTGCTATGTGTAGTTGTTTATGTATATTGAGAATGTGTGTGAGAATGTATTTATTTTATTGTTTCTGTGTGCTAGAAAAAATGCAATATACCAGTATGCATTATACATATGCTGATATTTTGCATTTTTCCTAGCACACATGGGGAAAAAGTATAAATAATTTTTCCCCATGTGTGTGTAAATAAAACATATATATATATAACACATGTAATTGTTTTTTTATATATATATATATATATATATATATATATATATATATATATATATATATATATATATATATATTGAGACTGTATTTATTTTATGTTTTTCCTGTGTGCTAGAAAAATTACAATATACCAGTATAGATTATATATATACTGATATTTAGCATTTTTTCTAGCACACACAGAAAAAAAAAAAATATATATATATAATATATAAAATGCATTTTTTCCCCTATGCTACAAAAAACGAATTGACGAAAAAAGAAAAGTTCTGGACGGCCGACCATCTGTGTGATTGTTGAATGCTCACTGTATCACCGGCCATTATATTGATTGTAGGACTGTGTGAGAATGTATGGGCCGCCGTCAATATGAATGCTCACTGTATAGCCGGTCGTTAGATTGATGCTTGGGCTGTGTGAGAATGTATAGGTGACCATCAATATGAATGCTCACTGTATAGCCGGTCGTTAGATTGATGCTTGGGCTGTGTGAGAATGTATAGGTGGCCGTCAATATGAATGCTGTCTAACCGACTGCCCATCAGTTTCATTGTTCATGGGATGGCCTGTAATTAGAGTGAATGATGACAGTGTGATTGTTGATTGAATGGGCAAACTATACAGAAATAGGACATGCAGTGCTAATTCTCATTCCTTTCCTTGCCATTCTACAGGCATCAGGTTGAGTCTTCAGATGAGCTATGGCATCCAAGCACCAGCCAACCAGCAGAAAAGAGAAGAACGCTTTCAGATTCTTCAAGATCTGCACTTGCTGTTGTAGACCTGAATCCGCCAGTAAAAGGCCAGTAAATGTTTTTTTTTTTTACATTTGCAAATTGTGTGTGTTTTTATAGCTATATATTTATATTATATTGTTATTTATATTACTAGTTATATTTATAGTTATTATACTTATATTACTTTTTGTATTTTCAGTTGCAAAGAAGTTTAGCTCTTTTTTATTAATATTTCATTTTTATTATATTTTTATAAGTTCTGTTGTACAAATAAATCACTAATACAAAGTCTTATGGTTCTGCCTATTATTTTATAGTTGAAAAAGCATTCAAGCATCATATATGATGGCTAAAACAGCTTGCAGTACACTTCATAACATTAGGTTATCAAGTCTCCTGTAGGTTTCTTGGCACCTGGACATATTCTTAGAAAAAAGCATGCAGGAACCCCATTTTTCATGATATCTTCGTCAAATTTTAAATATAAACTGATGAGACTTTTGCCTTTCAATTCATTAACTAACTGGATTCCTCCAGGCTTATTTTCATATATTTTTACATCAAATAATAAAGTGTTCATTGTAGCACAAATCATCTTCAAGACACTTCAACTTCTATAACTGTTTGTCTTTCTAAGTTTTTTTCTACTTTAATGTTTGGGTAATAAACTGTAAAGTGTCTTCTTTTTAAAGATGTCTAAATTGTGCATGTAGTGCAAATTGTTTAGCAACTGCAATTGTTTTAGTTGGGAGATGTCATTTCTGGGGATGTGCCTCAAGCAGGCGGAGGGAGAAATGGAACAGACATAGTCTTGGAAAAAAGCTTGCAGGAACCACATTTTTCATTATATCTTCCTCAAACTTGAAATATAAACTGATAAGTCGTGTGGCTTTCAATCCATAACTGAACTGGATTCCTCCAGGTCTATTTTCATATATTTTTACATGAAATAATACAACATTCTGTGTAGTGCAAATAATTTTTGAGGCATTTCAACTATTATAATTTTTTATCTGTTTGAGAATTATCAACTCTGATTGCTTTTTAGTAGAGTCCCAAGTGTCTTCTTTCCAAAGATACCTTAATTGTGCCTGTAGCACACTGTTCTCAGGAGCTATAATTGTTTTAATTCAGGTAGGTCGTTTTCAGCTGTGAGCCCCAAAGTGGGGTTGCAGTTTAACAGGTTAAACTTATCTTTTAATTCACTTTCAGGTCACGAGCAGGAACAGCAACAACACATGTGGTCGTCTAACTCACTCTCTGTATATTCTGCCGGTAAGTATAATAATACTGACACCTAGTGGTTAGTTTCTGTATATACAACTATACTATCACTACATCCCCTCTCCATTAGACATAAAGAACAAGTTATAACAACTAATGACTTCTAGATTATCTAACCACTAAGTAAGCACTGTACACATTATACAGGATGTAATGTATCAAATAACAATCTCCAGAATTATTTACTTTACAATCACAGTAACAATAATCAACTGATTACATTTTCTTTTATCTTTCTGTTATGAACATTCTAATGCTTCAGATCTGTTTAAGCAGTATTCAGAGATTCAGTCTATCAGGAGGCTTTACTGTGCGGTTGGATCTTCTCAGCACAGGTGAATGCATTTCTTTAGCTTGCTCATTGTGATGCAGTACTGGAAGTGTTTCAGATGTTGACTCTGCACAGTCAGTGTCACCTGTATGTGTATTCTCTACTGTCTCTTTTGTTTTTAGCAAACTCCTCCGGTTTCTCCTCAGGATCTGACCATCTTCTGTCCTGACAGTGTAAGACCTTGGCTTCACCTCCTCCAGAACTGTGGCTCTTTTAGTCCAGGTACTGGAATCCTCAAGTCTTACTGTGTCATTATTGGAGAGTGGTTCTAGGCTTTTTGATGCCTTGTCATAGTTAATTTTTTGTCTCAGTTTCAGGTGCTTTTGTTTTCTTTTCAGGTACTTTCTCTTGTTTTGTGTTGCTACCCTTGTGAAAAAGTAGTGTGCTTAATTGTATTGAAAGTGTACTTTTTGTGTACTTAAAATCTTAAAAGTATACTTTTTAAAAAGTGCACTTGCAGATCATATGATATAATTAAAATTAAAGGCCACTTAAGTATACTTAAAGAGAATACACTTTAATGACAATATTTATAAGCACACTTAAGTGCACTTTTTTAAAATGCACTTTGTAATAATATCTAATTAATTTTTACTTAAATAAAGTACACTTTCATGGCAATATTTATAAACACACTTAAGTGCACTTTTTATAAGTGCATTTTGTAATAATATCTAATTAATTTTTACTTAAGGAAAGTATACTTTCATGGCAATATTTATAAACACACTTAAGTGCACTTTTTATAAGTGCACTTTGTAATAATATCTAATTAATTTTTACTTAAATAAAGTACACTTTCATGGCAATATTTATAAACACACTTAAGTGCACTTTTTATAAGTGCACTTTGTAATAATATCTAATTAATTTTTACTTAAGGAAAGTATACTTTCATGACAATATTTGTAAAAACACTTGAGTGCACTTTTAATAAGTGCATTTTGTAATAATATATAATTAATTTGTACTTAAGGAAAGTATACTTTCATGACAATATTTATAAACACACTTAAGTGCACTTTTAATAAGTGCACTTTGTAATAATATCTAATTAATTTTTACTTAAGGAAAGTATACTTTCATGACAATATTTATAAACACACTTAAGTGCACTTTTTATAAGTGCACTTTGTAATAATATCTAATAAATTTTTACTTAAAGAAAGTATACTTTCATGGCAATATTTATAAACACACTTAAGTGCACTTTTAATAAGTGCACTTTGTAATAATATCTAATTAATTTTTACTTAAGGAAAGTATACTTTCATGACAATATTTATAAACACACTTAAGTGCACTTTTAATAATATCTAATTAATTTTTACTTAAGGAAAGTATACTTTCATGGCAATATTTATAAACACACTTAAGTGTACTTTTTATAAGTGCACTTTGTAATAATATCTAATTAATTTTTACTTAAGAAAAGTATACTTTCATGACAATATCTATAAACACACTTAAGAGCACTTTTAATAAGTGCACTTTGTAATAATATCTAATTAATTTTTACTTAAGGAAAGTACACTTTCATGGCAATATTTATGAACACACTTAAGTGCACTTTTAATAAGTGCACTTTGTAATAATATGTCATTAATTTTTACTTTAAAAAGCACACTTTCATGACAATATTTATAAGCACACTTAAGTGCACTTTTTAAAAAATGCACCTTGTAATAATGTCTACCTATATTTTACTTAAACATATTTAAAATAATTATTATTTATATTTTATAAAGTACACTTATTTTTATATTGACATACTAAAGCACATGGAAAAAAATGTCCAAAATTACATTTGTTAATGTATTCTAAGGGCCCTATCTTGCACCCAGCGCAATTGACTTTGTACACCGACGCATGTGTCATTCCTATTTTGCACCCGCGCAAAGCGCGCTTTTCCCTCCACAGAAGCACGTCGCTAAACTAGTGAATGAACTTGCGCTCCCTGGGCGGTTCAGCGCAAAAAAGGAGGCGTGTTCCGGCGCAAACAATCCCTGGTGCTATTTTGCTGTTCCATTAAACAATTGCGCCACTGACCAGAAAAAACCTAGTCTAAAGTCAGTGGCGCGTTGCGCGTTGTTCATTATGCTATTTTAAGGGCGCATGCTTGACCATAATGTATAGCGTGCACATTCTGCACAACGCGCATACACTTTGCTCATGTAACCTACACAGATGAAACAGTTATTTTTGCAAATCATAAATTGTTACACTAAAAAAATATTAACACATGAGATGACAGAAATCATTGTGGTGTGCCACGAAGATGTGAAAAAATAGGCATAAATCTAGCTTACAAATGATTCAGGCTAATTATAATAATTAAGGATAAGACCTGTTTGCCCAATAGTTGCAAGACATATATGTATATAAGGACATCTGACAAATTGGTTTGTCCGTCAAGAACCAGGAAAAAAAATCGACTGAAAAACTGAAAGACTGAAAAAAAAAAGACTGTGAAATCACCTTTACCATAATGTACAACATTACAACTTCACTTCTCTGTCTTTCACTGCTCTTACAAGAGCATCAGTCTCCTCGGCTGTGAACCGCTCCTGGCGTGCGCCTGGTAAATACGCCATAATAATAGCAATCCATAATGGAACTTGCGCACCTGCTTTTAAAGGGAATGTTGGATGACGCTCGGATTGGTTTATTCACGTTACGCCCAAACCACACCTATGAATAATGAAGCTACTTCAGACCAACCCATTTTAGATTTGCGCCGGGCGCAAGAGCCATTTATCCCGCCGGGAAAATAGCAACAGCGCCGAGACCCGCCCACAAAGTTACTTGCGCTTCGCGCGTTGACACTTGCGTTTCAGATCGTTAAAATAGGGCCCTAAATGTGTTTAGTCTATAATGTATACTGCGTGTATTAATTTATTTTTTTCTAGCTTCAATACACTTTTTAAAATTTGTATCACTAGCTCCTGCTCTATGAACTCAACTACAAGTGTCAGTTTTTTACATAATATTTGACATAAAGTGTAATTTATGAGAGGAGTAGCATAGCTATTTGTGCTTAATGTAATAGCAATGTAGTACTGTGTGTACAGATTAATTTCAATATCATTATGTTGTTCTACGCCGATTAAACACACATTTAATTGCAAGCAAAAGTTGAACAAATCTAAACAAATCAAAAGTTTACACACACCTTGCAGAATAAACTGCTTCATCAGGGCAGTCCTAAATAAAAAGACAACATGCTAATTTTTATGATCCCTCTTATTGCTCAAATATTTTTTTTTTTTAACAGATACAGCAGTGTGAATATAAACTTTGGAGCGCAACTGTACATCTATCGCTTTCATTTAATTGAGCCAATTATAATAATCGATAGATCTGTTTTATAAACAATTGTTTTCTTTCTGTTTTCTTTTTCTTTCCTCAAGGTATATATTTTTTGCTTTCCTGCTTTGGAACATGTCCATTCTCATCTACTGTGGAGAGATGGTGCGCAAGTTTTCTGCCGATGGAGAGCTTCTGGAACATTGACATAAACAGCACTTTCCAACAACTTCAAAATAGTTGGTGATGAACAATAAAAAAAAAAAAAAATTGTGCCTTTGGAGTTCTTCAGGTTATTTATTTATTTTTATTTTTTACTTTCATTCACCGTAATGCTGGAATAAGATTTTAGAATAAACCTTTTGGTCCTAACTTTGGTGCTAGTCAAGGTTTAAGAGCTTAAAAGTTTGGTAACACTTTAGAATAAGATCTCATTTGTTAACATTATTTAATGTATTAGCCAACATGATCTAACAGTGATGAGCAATATTTTTTACAGTGTTTATTAATATTTGTTGACCTTAGTTAATCAAATATAGTTCAAAGCTAGTTAATTACATTTATAGCCATTGTTCATGTACGTTAACAGTGCATTAACTAATTAACTTCTACAGCTTTTGATTTTAAGATTGCATTAGTAATAGGGGTGTAACGGTACACAAAACTGACGGTTCGGTACAGCAGGGAGAGAAAACTAAATATAAAATTGTTTTTTTTTTCAATTAAAAAGTGGTTTACTGAACAAATTGTCATTGTCCTTAAATTAATTCAATTATATCTAAAAGTTTCTTAAAGACACAAATTATCTCTGCAAGACTATATAGGAAGCCCTTACTTGCACTTGCACAGTACGCAAACATAATCATTTATACACAGTGGCTGTCATTTTCATGACAGATTTATTTAAACATTACGTACATTACTCCAATACATTAAATAATCAAGACATCACTAACAGGTTCAGTAGACTATAATGAATATAAAGGCTAATATAGGTCATATATTTAGTGAAAAAGTAGATTTTTCTAGTGAACTAACAGCTGTGGACACTGAATGACTTCTAGTAAATACGATGCTGCGTGACATTGTTTACAAGCTGTTTTACTGACGTCTTTCCGCCGTTGAAACACTGATTGAGCGATTACACAACATGTGATATCTTTCAGTAAGTTGTAATGTATCCTCAACACACCTTCTGATGTTAATTCATGTTTATTCTTTGACTATAATGAGATGATTGCATTCACTCGCTCTGCGCTGCCGCTTGAACTGACGTGCCTTTACAGTGATCTGTCACGTCACATTAAAGAGCATCAAAATGGCATTTATCACTCGAATTTCATGATAAAATGGACTGAATACTTCATATGTTTGTGTAGGAATTTGGATTGAAGTGTGTTCTGTGCGTAAAACAAGCCGACTGTTAAAGATTGCCATCATACTGTTCGGTACACACGTGCACCACACCGGAAGTCCTGTACCGAAACGGTTCGGTACGAAATTACGAATACGTTTGCCGTTACACCCCTATTTAGTAAATGTTGAAATAAACATTAACTAAGATTAATAATTGTTTAAAGTATTAGTCATTCTAAGTTTATGTTAAATGAAGTAGTTAACTAATTAAACGTTATTGTAAAGCGTTACCCAAAGTTTTGAATCTTAGTGTTGTACATGGAATGATACTTTTCTTTACATTTTGTTTGTATTAATTCATGTGTTGTGTGTGTGTGAGGTACTGTGTGTTTGCTTCTGTGTGTGTACTGGTAATCCCTATGTTATTGGGACCAATTGACCCCAAAAGTATAGTAATACCAGTAAATTTTGACCTTGTGGGGACATTTTTTTAGGTCCCCATGAGGAAACAATCTTATAAATCATACAGAATAATGTTTTCTGAAAATGTAAAAAGGCAGAATGTTTTCTGTGATGGGCAGATTTAAGTACCATTGTATGAGGAAGATTGTGCATATAATCCTCATTGTCCTCCAGACGCTTTCTAAATGAATTTGTGTTTTTGTGAATTGTTTCTTGGGATTTTCTTGTGCATCAACAAAAAGGTTTGTGTATTTGTTTTACAGATTGTTTTGTCAATAAATGTAGAGGGTTTCAATTTGGATTTGTTTATTATAATAAATTGCAGCTGTATTATTAGAAAAATGTAATTACAAATGTATTTAATTATATAATAGTGTATATGTAAATTACGTTAAATTTTACTTTAGTTCACATTAATTGCTTTCAATATATTGAGCAGTGCACTTTAACTATAGTTTGAAGATATTAGAAGCAATTATGAAAGTACATATAAAGTTGTATTAAAGTCCCACTTAAGTTGTTCCAAAAAATCACTCTTAATGGCAACTTATTACATTTTATTTCACCTTAATATGTGATACATTTGAAATCAATTACACCTAATGTGCATTCAGTGCGCCAAAAACAATGCATTTAATTCCCATTTAAGTGTATTTTTAGCTGACATTAAAATATATTTTAGTTCACATTAATTGCTTGTCAGTACATTCAGAAGTACACTTTTACCATATTTTAAAGTACATATAAAAATATACTAAAGTCTCAACTAATTGCATTTTAACATGAAATGAAGCTTATGCGCAAGTTCTGGCAGGAAGATTCAATGTTACGTCACTTATCACATTCAGACCTATCCAATCAAGTCATAATTCTCAGAGTATAAAAGATCGGTAATTAACACATGTCTGAGTTCACAGATGCTGACGCCAGCATTGCCTCCATCCTCCCCACCACCACCAGGTCGGTCCCTGTCTATACCTCCCGGGGGTCGGCTGCTCCCCTGCCTTCATCTTCAGGCAGGAAATGCAGAGTCCGTTACCCTCGTGACGAGCGCTACGGACGGGGCCTACGCCAAAGAACCTCTAATTTAATACTTGCTGGTCTGCTAATAAACTTGTGGTGTTATCATACTTTATCTGGTCTCCCGAGTCTTCATGGTAGAACTTAAGCTGTGCCTGTGATACATTTGAAATTAATTACAAATCAAATGCACTTAAGCGGCGAAAATATTACATTTAATTCACACTTAAGTGTATATTTAGCTGACATTAAAGTATATTTTAGTTCACATTAATTGTTTTCAATATATTGAGCAGTGCACTTTAACTATATTTTGAAGACATTAGAAGCAATTATGAAAGTACATATAAAGTTGTATTAAAGTCCCACTTAAGTTGTGCCAAAAAATCACTCTTAATGGCAACTTATTACATTTTATTTCACCTTAATATGTGATACATTTGAAATCAATTACACTTAATGTGCATTAAGTGCGCCGAAAACATTGCATTTAATTCACACTTAAGTGTATTTTTAGCTGACATTAAAATATATTTTAGTTCACATTAATTACTTGTCAGTACATTCAGAAGTACACTTTTACCATATTTTAAAGTACATATAAAAATATACTAAAGTCTCAACTAATTGCATTTTAACATGAACTTAAGCTGTGATAAATTTGAAATTAATTACAAATCAAATGCACTTAAGCGGTGAAAAATTACATTTAATTCACACTTAAGTGTATATTTAGCTGACATTAAAGTATATTTTAGTTCACATTAATTGCTTTCAATAGATTGAGCAGTGCACTTTAACTATATTTTGAAGACATTAGAAGCAATTATGAAAGTACATATAAAGTTGTATTAAAGTCCCACTTAAGTTGTGCCAAAAAATCACTCTTAATGGCAACTTATTACATTTTATTTCAACTTAATATGTGATACATTTGAAATCAATTACACTTAATGTGCATTCAGTGCGCCGAAAACATTGCATTTAATTCACACTTAAGTGTATACCTTTAAAGTATATTATTTGTGCAATAAGTACACTTTAAAAAAGTACACTAAAGTGCACTTTTTTTTCACAAGGGTAAGCAAGGAAGTGTGGTTTGTAATCTGCGCCCCATCAGTATTTCAGCAGGAGACACACCGTGTTCTAGTGGAGAAGCACGGTAATTCAGCAGAGGTAAATAAGGATCTGATTGACTGTCCACTGCTTTCTTGAGTAGTAGTTTCACTATGTGAACTCCTTTCTCTGCCTTTCCGTTCAACTGCGGATATAATGGGCTCGATGTCACGTGTTGAAACCCATATTCCTCAGCAAACTTCTGGAAGTCCTTTCCACTGTAGCACGGCCCATTATCACTGCAAACCACCTGCGGAATGCCGTGTCTCGCAAAGATGGATTTCATGTGTGTTATCACACAAGCAGAAGATGTATTGGAAAGCAACGCAATCTCTGGGTAGTTTGACAGATAGTCTATCACCAGCAAATAGTTTCGTCCTTCCAGGAAGAATAAGTCAGTCCCAACTTTCTGCCATGGTTCATCCGGTGGATCAGTGATGATCATTGGCTCCTTTTGTTGCTTAGCATGATGCTTCAAGCACGTATCACAGGTTGACACCATACTGTCGATGTCTGCGTTTATTCCGGGCCAGTAGATTGCAGTTCTAGCCCTTCTTTTACATTTCTCGGCCCCAAGGTGACCCTCGTGCAGTTTTTTTAACATCTCCTGTCGCAGTGACTGAGGGATAATGATCCTGTCTTGTCTCAGCAAAAGTCCCTTGACAACACTCAACTCTGTTCTGATGTTGTAGTATTGAGCACATTTTCCTCTAGGCCAACCTTCATTCAGATGTGTGATGACCAATTGCAGACATTTATCTTTTCCAGTCTCCACTGCAATCTGTTTGAGTTTTGTGTTTGTGACTGGAAAAGCTTCAGCTACCATGTTCACATGCTGAGTCACATCAGCCTCTGTGGAACTTTCACATTTTCCACTCTGCTCCACAGCTCTGGACAGAGCATCTGCCAGAACTAGATGCTTCCCTTGAGTGTATATTAGCTCCATATCATACCTCTGCAGTCGCATCATCAGTCGCTGGATTCTTGGAGACATTTGGTTCAAGTTCTTTTTGATGATGGCAATTAATGGTTTGTGATCTGTCTCTGCCACAAATGTCGGTAAGCCGTACACATAGCCGTGAAATTTCTTCAATCCATACACTAAGCCGAGGCACTCTTTTTCAATCTGTGCATAGCGACGTTCCGTCGGAGTCATCGTTCTCGAGGCATATGCGACTGGTCTCCAATTCTCTCCATCCGCCTGTAGTAGAACTGCACCCATTCCTTCTTTGGATGCATCCGTCGAGATCTTTGTCTTCTTTGTCGGGTCAAAGAACGTCAGAACAGGCTCTGTAGTGAGGAGAGTCTTCAGTCGTCCCCATTCTTGTTCATGATCAGCTGTCCATCTGAACTCGCCTTTATCGCACAACAGTTCTCTCAAATAAACAGTTTTTGAAGACAGGTTAGGTATGAACTTCCCGACGAAATTGATCATCCCCATCACTCTCAATACAGCTTTTCTGTCTGTGGGTCTGGGCATTTTGAGTATAGCCTGTATCTTACTCTTGTCTGGTACCACACCCCTTTCTGACAGCGTATCTCCAAGGAACGTGATTTCCTTCGCTCCAAACTGACACTTGTTCCTATTTAACTTGAGCCCATACTTCCTTACACGCTGTAGGACGTGTGCTGTTCTATTGTGGATCCCCACAATACAATGTCGTCCACATAAACACGCACACCCTCGATGCCTTCGATTACGTGTTCCATAGCCCTGTGGAATACTTCAGGAGCTGAGGAAATTCCGAACGGCATCCTCAAGAAGGAGTAACGGCCAAAGGGTGTGTTGAATGTGCAATATCTTGTGCTGTCCTCATGTAGTTTCAGCTGCCAAAAGCCCTGAGATGCATCCAGCCTCGTAAAAAACTTAGCACCTGCCATCTCACTTATAATTTCCTCCCGAGTCGGAATCTGATAATGTTCTCTCCGTATGTTTGCGTTTAAGTCCTTTGGATCCATACAAATACGTAGATCACCATTGGCTTTCTTCACACACACCATTGAATTAACCCACTCCGTAGGCTCTTCCACTTTTTCTATGACTCCCATTGTTGTCATTTTATCCAGCTCTTGCCTCAGCTTTTCACGAAGTGGTGCTGGAACCCGTCTTGGTGCGTGAACTACCGGCTGTGCATCTTGTTTCAACTGTATTTTATAGGTGAATGGTAATACTCCAAACCCTTCAAAGATGTCTGGAAACTGTTTCACGATATGTTCCACACTGTTCTGTGTTTCTCCATTATTTATTGTGTATATTCTTCTTACCAGACCAAGATCTTCACATGCCTTGTCTCCCAACACAGAATCATGGCCATCTGGAACAACCACAAACATGAGGTAATGTTCTCTGTTTTTAACTTTTACTCTGAGAGTACATGTTCCTTTTGTTGGAATGTTCTGGCCATTATAGGCTTTGAGTTGCACAGTTTTCTGACTTATGCGCGGCTTGATTTTCATTGCTCCGACATCATACTCTGAAATCAGATTGACTTTTGCTCCTGTGTCTAGCTTGAGTGATACTGTTACTCCATTTATTTCCAGAGCAGTCATCCACTTGTCCCGTGCAACACTATTCACATCAGTCTGTTCTGTTCTTTTTGACTGATATCGGCCTGCTGCACCATTCCAACGAAGAATGTGTCACTGAGAGATGTTTCTTCCACTGCATGAACACGCTCTCTCTGACTTTGTCCACCTTTTGAAAAGCATTGTTTGGCAAAATGATTCTGCCCTTTACATTTAGCACAGACTTTGCCATAAGCTGGGCACTGCTTTGGCGGGTGTCTTTTGCCACATCTCTTACAGTTAAACAGTTCTTTCTGCTGTTTCAGTTTACTCATTCCGCTTTTCTGCATCTTCTCTGTTACTGCAGCTATGGCTGAATTGTCACTCCCGCTCATCTTTATGTGTTCACCAAAGGTTTTAGCATGCTGAATAGCTATCTCACTGGCATGACATATCCGCACTGATTCATCCAAGGTTAGCTCCGTCTCTCTCAAAAGCCTCTCTCTCACTTTTTTATCATTGATGCCGATCACAATTTGGTCATGAACCATTGAATCTTGCAACAGTCCGAAATTGCATGTTTTAGCTTTCAACTTTAAATCAATTAAGAAACTGTCAAACGTCTCTCCTTGTTGTTGTAGACGAGAGCGAAAAACATACCTCTCAAAAGTCTCGTTTTTTCTTGGTGTGCAGTGCACATCAAACTTTTCCATCACCACGTCATATTTGCCTTTGTCCGCGGCCTGTGCAAACACGAGTGTGTTAAACACTTCTATTGACTGAGGTCCCGCGACGGTGAGAAGCAATGCAATCTTGCGTGCATCCGACGCTTCATCCAAGCCCACTGCTTGCAAGTACAGCGTGAATCTCTGCTTGAACATACGCCATTTGTGATCAATGTTTCCAGTCCAGTTTACAGCGTCAGGCGGTTTAACACTTTCCATGACGACTGACAATGTTGGTGATTATTACCACTCCTGGTACCATGTAATGTTTCTTATTTCAATGAAGAAACTGTTTGTAATTAAACTTATCTTTTAATTCACTTTCAGGTCACGAGCAGGAACAGCAACAACACATGTGGTCGTCTAACTCACTCTCTGTATATTCTGCCGGTAAGTATAATAATACTGACACCTAGTGGTTAGTTTCTGTATATACAACTATACTATCACTACAATTGGCTGTATGGGTCCTCAGTAAATTAATGTGGCATTTAAATGGCAAAAGTTATTCTTGTCTCTATAACTTATGGCTTCCTAAAGACACGTTTATGGGTAAATAAAATATTAATAATATAAATAAAATGAATATCAAAACATATTTTAAATATAATGAAGTCATTTTATTATAGCACTCATCAGATGTTCCTGGAAACAAAACAGAGACAGAACAGTATAAACAAACTATACAACAAACTAAACACCAAATTACAAAAACATTATTATGTGAAAGTGAATAAAGTTGTGTGTGTGTGTGTGTGTGTGTGTTTTCAGTTATAAATATGTGCTGTGTAAATTAGCCTATATATACTTTTAGAAATTATATATAGCCTATAGCCTAAAACAAACAATAACCCATATAGATAAATTATAATAATTGTATAATATTAAGCATTTACTTAATATACATTGTAACATTAGGCTACTTTACTCTAGCACAGTAGTCAGTTAAGCAATTAATTAATATCTTATATTAATATGTATGTAGCCTAGGCTACATCTAAAGGTAAGTCTGCTTTAAAAAAAAAAAATATTACACTTCGACATGTACAGAATGTGCGCGTTACGAAACACGTTCAAATGTGTCTTCTTAACATGTTAAAACTGTGCGTCGACTGTGTGTGTATGCCTGTTACACGACCAGAATGTGCGTGTCTACACATACAAAAGAAACACGTAAAAAATTGCTGCGTTGACGCGGAAAACAGGGCGTGTTGACACGGTCATAAGTCACGCGTTTCGTATAAAGAGATTTGGCCCCGGGCGCGTTCCATAGTAGAGCCCTAGTCCAATGACGTGCAAGGTCGAGGTCATGGCCATGACGCGTAGAAGACGAGCTTTAAACTTTTTTTTTTTTTTTTTTACATTTCCAATGTTTTTTGCTGCTTTCCTTTTTCGTGATCAACAATGACAGCACGCCGTCTTCAACTCAATCTCTGCATGGACGCGACCAACTTTTTGGACTCATTTTCAGGAGGCTGTCTTCGTCTTCACAACTCTGAGGCAAACTGCAGGCGCTATGAACCACAGCATGGGTAATGTAACGTTACGATTTAAAGAATATGCTTTTATTCAGCTGTATAAGGAAATGGATGCGTTAATAGATCCGAGCTTAAAAGTGCACATTTTGTTTACACAGACTATCCCCGCCTCATAACGAAGCCGTGAGCTCTTATCTGCTTGGAGCGATTTCCGCGAGTCCAGATTTAACCGCTGATCACGACGACATTGTGTGTAAGTATAACTTCTGTTTTTCTCATTCCTTGTTTAATTTTACCGTGACTGTTTTTATTAATACCAGTCTCATGTAATTGTTTTCCAGCTGCCTGTAAGACGTATTATGAATCAACATGCCGGAGCTTCAGATACAAACAACCTGAACTTACATAGTAGGCGGAAACTGCTTAGTTTAGCTTGGAGTCGATCAAGAAGAAAAAGGGTAAGATTTATTATATTAGATCCGTTTTTTGTCAATGTGAGTATTTTTCAGGTTGCTTATTGTCTTGATGGATTGTATTACAGTTGCTGGAAGCGAGAGTGTGCTGGGTGAGGATGAGATGGACTGGAAGTGCGCGACCATTGAACTCATGTCTGACGAGGAAGACGGCATTGTTGACGGGTGTGTCTGGATGGATTGTGCGGCCACCGCCATATACGCCTGTGTTTCCCGAATGTTTTGGGCGCTTCTTTTTGACGTTTTTGGAGGACAACATAAGAGACATTACTGCTGCACTGTACATATTTGTGTGTTTGACAATAAAGCTCTTTCTTTGAATAAACGGCACGGTCCGGGCAAATTTTCCCATACATTCCTTGATGGTATGAATAGTGTAGTTCATAGCACAATAACATTACTATAAAACATAAATTATTACAACATAAATTATATATTTATTATTATTTTTGGGGTTTACATTTATAATGAGCCAGGGTGACTAATAATGATTGGTTTGCAGTGATCTGCCAACCAATCACGAGGGATTTTCGAAAATTCCACTTTTCATGCAGTGATATCCATACTTTTTTTTGTCTTTACTATTATTCTAAAATGTGGTTTAAATGTATCAGTCAACAGGATGGCTGTTTTTTGTTTCCCCTTGGAGTCTACATTTACTTTAACTTTAATTCCCCTTCATGGGAACTCAAGCTGCGTCACCGCTTTGGGAACGCCTCTGCGTGATTGCGTCGTGAAGCACGTATGTCATCAGTCCAATAGAGAGACGGAACGTCATAGGCGGGTGACATCATTGACCGGAAAGTATAAAGCATCCCCGGAAACACACGCTCATAGCTTCTGTTGTCTTCAGCAAGTGCTCTGTGTCTCTGTCGAAAATTGTCAGCTCTGTGTTTTGTGTCTGA
The DNA here is from genome assembly GCF_949357685.1 of Gobio gobio. Classification (NCBI taxonomy): domain Eukaryota; kingdom Metazoa; phylum Chordata; class Actinopteri; order Cypriniformes; family Gobionidae; genus Gobio; species Gobio gobio. The sequence goes on along the minus strand of NC_137102.1, from coordinate 35,710,958 downwards.
GTTCAGACTTTCTTGTTTTTTCAAAGTACATACACACTGACTTGAGAGAAAATGGCGAGCGAACAGCAGTTCACTAGGTGTGTTCCTCCCTGCTCACGTTACATCACGAGCGGGGATACACATCACACATCTAATGTGTGTTGTTTGCTTGGGTGAGCAGCACACGCAGTCAGCACTCGAGGGTGCTGGCTGCGAGCATTGTGAGGCTTTGCCTTTGCGTGTGCTGTGATCCCGCCGGGCGCTCTTTGAGAAGGGCGTCCCGGTTCGCACTTTCCCCGCGGCTCGGGGCCCGCTGTCCGCGGCCACTTCTCTGGGTTCGGGAGCCCACGCTGCGGTTTATCCCGCCCAGGGGGGCGGCCTCGGTGCTGCAGTTATCATCCTCCGAGGAGGTTGATGTCTGCAGTATTGAGCCGGGGGTTGAAGATTCGCCACTTCAATCCCCCGCGAGTGAGGAGCATGTGGAGGTTTTGAGCAGAGCGGTGGCCGGACTAAACATTGACTGGCCAGCGCAGGATATTAATCAGGAGTGTGCCGCTGTTAAAAGTAAGCTCGATGAGCGCTTCCTGCCAGCCTGCTCTGCTCAGCCTCCACGGCGGAGCCTTCCATTCTTCCCGGATCTCCACACCGAGGTGTCGAGATTGTGGAGGCGGCCCATGTCAGCAAGGGTTTTCAGTCCCCATACATCAGTGTATAGCAACATCGGGGGACTGAAAAGACATGGGTATGGTTCGGTGCCGAGGGTGGAAGAGACCCTTGCGAGCAATCTTTCTCCTGAATCGGCATCAACCATTAAGGCTCCATCGCTACCCACTAAACCGCTCAGTGTCACATCAGCATTAGTTGGTAAATCCTACTCGGTAGCAGGTCAGGCCGCCGCATGTATGCATACTATGGCTATAGTGCAAGCATACCAGGCTGACCTGCTGAGGGACCTGGGGGAAAGCAGTGAGATCGGAGCTCCGATCCTTGGCAGATTTATTCCTCCGTGCCACCAAGGAAACGGCCAGATGTATTGGTCGTTCTATGGCAGCCCTGGTGGTCACGGAGAGAAATCTCTGGCTAAATCTGACTGAGATTAAAGAGAAAGACAAGAGTTTTCTGCTTGATGCGCCGGTGTCTCCTGAGGGCCTGTTCGGTGACTCCGTTGCTACGGTTACCGACAGGTTCCAGGAGGCAAAGAAACAATCTGCGGCGCTCAAGCAGTTTCTCCCTCGCAAACCCTAGACCTCGTCTGCTGCTGTGAGAGAGCAGCAGGCGCAGAGTGCAAGCTCCTCCCATCGAGCGCAGCAAAAACAGAGCGTCGCCATCTGCGCACCCCCTCAGAAATGGTGGGGCGGTGGGCGGCGCAGCCTTCCAAGGGCAAGACTAATCTGAGGACAGTCATTGTCTCGCGGAAGGCTGCGTTGAAGAAGCCCTGGCACCTGTGGGCTCAGGGCTGTGAGAGCGATCCCTTCTGGGGGCGGACGGTGTTTACCTCATCTCATGGTACCCGTCAGCCTTCAGCACCCTCACAGGGTCATTCCACCAACCCCGCCGGAGTGTCGGGGCGTGGAGGGCCCTCGCGAGTCATCCGAGGATGGCCTGCCCCCGCCGGTTCGCCGTTTCAGGGCGCTGCGCTCGCGGTGCAGAGTAGATCAGAGGCCAGCCTCGAGAGGCAGGTACCCTTGGTAGATTTTGTGTCAGAGTGGGAGAATCTGCCAAATATATCTCGTTGGGTCCTGCGCATCATAAGAATTGGGTACGCCATTCAGTTCAGATGTCGTCCTCCCAGTTTCAACAGGGTTCTACCCACAGTGGTGGGCCCCGAGCAGGCTCTGGTTATGTCTCAAGAAGTACAGACTCTGTTGCAAAAGGGGTCTATAGAGAGTCCTCGCCGCTCACTTTCGTCAGGTTTTATGAACTAGACATTAACACTACTCCGGGGGCTTGGGTGCTCGCTTCCTGATTACACAGGCGGGCATCAAGCTCCAATGGGGGCGTGGGTAGTCTCGTTCCCAAAGTGGTGACGCAGCTCCAGTTCCCATGAAGGGGAACGTCTCGGTTACGTCTGTAACCTTAGTTCCCTGAGTAGGGAACGAAATGCTGCGTCACCCTGCCATACTCCCTGCATGCCCGCGAGCGCTTTGCTTCATCCTTTTCAGAAGCTATGGGCGTGTGTTTCCGGGGATGCTTTATACTTTCCGGTCGATGACGTCACCCGTCTATGACGTTCCGTCTCTCTATTGGGCTGATGACATACGTGCTTCACGACGCAATCACGCAGAGGCGTTCCCAAAGCGTTGACGCAGCGTCTCGTTCCCTACTCAGGGAACTAAGGTTACAGACGTAACTGAGACGTTTTAATGTTAAAGAGATAAAATAAAAATGATTACATTCAAAATATAGAATATTTTAAAGAAAATATACATTAATAGTCTAAAATATTAAATGATCAATGAGTCATTATAAGTGAATCTCTTTTATACTTCAGCAGTCTAGAAACTATTAGAAGAGTCATCTTTGAACTCCTCCACTAGAGAGGTTTACTCTAAAGCAATTCTGCAACAAATTATTCTGATTAATTCAATACACACAAAAAGAAGCCACCATTAAATTAAACGATACGTTACCTTTAGGTTGGTTATCAAGAAATTTAATTTGTGAAGGGCCTCAGACCTAATTTGTCATGACACATTAAATATTTTATTTAAATTATTTAATATACAAATATACAAATCTCAGGACTGCAGTTAACTAAATTATGCCACGTAATTAGTTTGTTTAAACTTCTTATGGTCCATGTTAGCAGTTGGCATGATCAGAAATAAATGTAGCTTTGACAGCGGAAACAAGATAGGGGAATGTGGGTGTCCGGTTCAGATGCTTTTCACATGTCAAGACAGGAGTCATTTGATTGGGGTCATTGCACCCAAGTATCATAATTTAGGAAATGTATGGGACGCAACCAATAAAAGCAAAATCTGGATGTCTTGATGACTGTGTTGATAAAAATTTATTAAACCCTTTTCATTCAAACATGATAAACAAAATAATGAAACCTTTAAGGCTTAAAGAAATTGTAGATTGAAAATATTATTCTTTCTTTCTTTCTAATCTAACTAGCAGCGCCTTTTTTGTCATAAAAAACATGGGCAAGACTGATTTGAGGACAGTCATTGTCTCGCGGAAGGCTGTGTCGAAGAAGCCCTGACACCTGTGGGCTCAGGGCTGTGAGGGTGATCCCTTCTGGGGGCGGACGGTGTTTACCTCATCTCACGGTACCCGTCAGCCTTCAGCACCCTCACAGGGTCATTCCACCAACCCTGCCCGAGTGCCGGGTCGTGGAGGGCCCTCGCGAGTCATCCGAGGATAGCCTGCCCCCTCCGGTTCGCCGTTTCAGGGTGCTGCACTCGCGGTGCAGAGTACATCAGAGGCCAGCCTCGAGAGGCTGGTACCCTTGGTAGATTTTGTGTCAGAGTGGGAGAATCTGCCAAATATATCTCGTTGGGTCCTGCGGTTCATAAGAATTGGGTAGGCCATTCAGTTCAGATGTCGTCCTCCCAGTTTCAACAGGGTTCTACCCACAGTGGTGGGCCCCGAGCAGGCTCTGGTTATGTCTCAAGAAGTACAGACTCTGCTGCAAAAGGGGGCTATAGAGAGCCCCCCCCCCCCCCAGACAGGGAGTTAGGCTCCACACTGAAGGTGTATGTGGCGGCCTTAGCTGCTTACCACACTCCTTTGGGTGGTGTTTCTTTGGGGCGACACCCTTTAGTAACTTGTTTCCTCTGTGGAACCTTGAGGTTAAGACCTGTTGTGCGCACCAGGGTGCCAGCCTGGGATTTGACCATTGTGCTTCAAGGCCTTTCCGAGGCTCCCTTTGAGCCGCTTGAGGAAGTTTCAGAGAAGTTTCTTACTCTTAAGACTATCTTTCTGCTCGCTATTTCTTCCTTGAAAAGAATTGGAGATTTACAAGCCCTTTCGGTTACACCCTTGTGCTTGGAATTTGCTCTGGGTATGGCCAGGGCCTTCCTGTCTCCTAGGCCGGGTTATGTTCCTAAGGTTCTCACTAATTCAGTGAGACCTATTGTACTTCAGGCTTTCTGTCCTCCGCCCTTTGTGACGTCAGACCAGGAAAGACTTAATCTGCTTTGCCCTGTTCGTGCACTAGACTCTTATGTCCACAGAGCTGCCCTGTGAAGGAGATCTGAACAGTTGTTTGTGTGTTACGGGTCACCCTCTAGAGGGGGACCGGTTTCTATGCAGAGAATGAGCAAGTGGGTGGTCGAGGTCATTTCACTTGCTTATGTGGCGGCTGGGCAGCCTTCTCCTTTGGCTGTCCGGGCCCACTCAACTAGGATTATGGCGGCCTCTCAGGCTCTCTAGGCAGGGGCTTCCCTGCAGGATGTTTGTGATGCGGCGGGAGGGTCCTCTCCGCTCACTTTCGTCAGGTTTTATGAACTAGACATTAACACTACTCCGGGGGCTCGGGTGCTCGCTTCCTGATTACACAGGCGGGCATCAAGCTCCAATGGGGGCGTGGGTAGTCTCGCTCCCAAAGTGGTGACGCAGCTCGAGTTCCCATGAAGGAGAACGTCTCGGTTACGTCTGTAACCTTAGTTCCCTGAGTAGGGAACGAGACGCTGCGTCACCCTGCCATACTCCCTGCATGCCCGCGAGCGCTTTGCTTCATCCTTTTTCAGAAGCTATGGGCGTGTGTTTCCGGGGATGCTTTATACTTTCCGGTCGATGACGTCACCCGCCTATGACGTTCCGTCTCTCTATTGGGCTGATGACATACGTGCTTCACGACGCAATCACGCAGAGGCGTTCCCAAAGCGATGACGCAGCGCCTCGTTCCCTACTCAGGGAACTAAGGTTACAAACGTAACTGAGACGTTTTAATGTTAAAGAGATAAAATAAAAATGATTACATTCAAAATATAGAATATTTTAAAGAAAATATACATTAATAGTCTAAAATATTAAATGATCAATGAGTCATTATAAGTGAATCTCTTTTACACTGCAGCAGTCTAGAAACTATTAGAAGAGTCATCTTTGAACTCCTCCACTAGAGAGGTTTACTCTAAAGCAATTCTGCAACAAATTATTCTGATTAGTTCAATACACACAAAAAGAAGCCACCATTAAATTAAACTATATGTTACCTTTAGGTTGGTTATCAAGAAATTTAATTTGTGAAGGGCCTCAGACCTAATTTGTCATGACACATTAAATATTTTATTTAAATTATTTAATATACAAATATACAAATCTCAGGACTGCAGTTAACTAAATTATGCCACGTAATTAGTTTGTTTAAACTTCGTATGGTCCATGTTAGCAGTTGGCATGATCAGAAATAAATGAAGCTTTGACAGCGGAAACAAGATAGGGGAATGTGGGTGTCCGGTTCAGATGCTTTTCACATGTCAAGACAGGAGTCATTTGATTGGGGTCATTGCACCCAAGTATCATAATTTAGGAAATGTATGGGACGCAACCAATAAAAGCAAAATCTGGATGTCTTGATGACTGTGTTGATAAAAATTTATTAAACCCTTTTCATTCAAACATGATAAACAAAATAATCAAACCTTTAAGGCTTAAAGAAAATGTAGATTGAAAATATTATTCTTTCTTTCTTTCGAATCCAACTAGCAGCGCCTTTTTTGTCATAAAAAAATGGCTAAATTGTCAGTTATGACACATTTAAGAAAGAAACACGTCTTGAAAAAGATGACAGGACACCATTACACTTTTGTCATTTGAAAGTGATCTAACTGATAAGTGATATTATCAACATCTTCAATTCAAAACCCAGCCAACTCCAACTTGTTTAGAACAGACATCAGCTATACAATTTAAGCTATGGGTAGGTTTTTAGTCTGGCCCGCCATGGCATGGCAATCAAATATGTTATATTTGTGAGCACGTTTATTAATGGCAGGTTGTCGAAACAGGACGTGATTTCTCTGCGTGATATAATTATCAGTATTGCTGTTTCAGTCGGATTTTTGGATTTTTCTTCCAAATTAAAGGGGTAATGCGAATCATTCCGGCCCACCCACACTATTGGAGGCCCATCATCATCAACTTTCTGCCTACGCCACTGTTATAAACTCTAAGTGAGTGCGGTTCCATGAGTTTTGACATTTATCATGTTAAAACATTTAGTGCAATTTTTTTGTAAAAAAAAAAATAGTCTCAAAACACAGTATATGCGTAAATCATGTTCTGCTTTAGCTGTTTATTTCTGAGCTAAATACTATATCCCCTGAAGGTATTAAGTGCTGTGAGAAGCTTGATAGTTGTTGGCAGGTTTGTGGCTATCAATTATTGCTGTAGAGAATTCTTGATGAGCTGCTGAACTCAGACTATTTACACAATGAGAGCAATTCCATTGCAATAAAAAACATAGCAGGTGTAAAGCTGTCAACCTCTCATCTTAATGCGTTTTAAATGTTATGAGTCTATGAAGCCAAGCTGCATGACTGCATACTTCTCGAATATGTTTTGCCAAATTACTGACAGTACTTTCATACACAGAGTTCATTACAGTACACTGTGAGCATTGAAATTCAGGCCTGAATGTACTCTACTATGTCATTCACACTACTCTCCTTTACAAACATCTTTGTATATTTCTCCACTTTTTTGTCTCAGATAAAGAAAAAAGTTACTATTTTTTTTTATTAAATTTAGTTTCAGACAGGGTTGTAACCATCATTGACATTGACAACAGAATAGCGGGTGATTTTCAAACATGTTTTCCTTATATTTTTCTATAGGATTATTTACCATAATTGAACAAGGATTGACCCCACCCTCTGACCCACTTACATTTCACAGACACATAAAACATGTCCTGTAAGAGAAATGGCCAAGAGAGCAAGTATATATATAGCACTTGTTTCTGTAGACTGTTTGGCTCAGACAAGACTGAGCTGAGCAACATTTGCAGGGACGTGCAAATAGGATGCCAAGCAAGTTTTGAAACATTAAGGAAATGGCTTTGAATGCGGTAAATAGCTTAAAGCATAGCAGATTAAATTTCTTCAATAACATCCAACTTTTGCATGGAATAACAAATGTAATTAATTACTCATAGCCAATTAGTATTGAATGCATGACGGGAAAAAAAATTTGTTGACTACTAATTGGCAGTAATTGATCATTTATATAACTGTACATATATATATATATATATATATATATATATATATATATATATATATATATATATATATATATATATATATATATATATATATATATATATATATGTGTATATGTGTGTGTGTGTGTGTTACATTCTGAAGTAGAAAAGCTCAAGTTGCCTCAATGTTGAATGCCCAAAATTCTTTGGAATGTTATGCTGTAGCATTAAGATTTGCATTTAGATTTCACTTACTTTTTATTATTACTTTTATTTTATTTTATTACTATAATAGACAAACCCATTATTTAGAAGAGGATGTTCATATATTTCTGGTCAAGTGTACATTTTCCAGGCATACACGCAAAACATGTTTGACGTCTTCTTTTTGTGAGTTGTTTTGCTGCTACAACATTGTATTTTTTTCACCCACAGAAATGAATAAAGGTGAACCTACTCACTTACACTTCCAAATAAAGCATACTTTAATGATTATCATTCATTATTTGTAACTTCACCATTAAAACAGTTGCCAGCAGCTGCCAGCATTTTTGACCATTTTCACAAAAATGTCATGCCCCCAGGAAATGTTGTTGTATGAATATCTGAACATGCAATATATCAAAAGACAGAACAACCCCTCTACTTTTAAACAAAAACAACAAAACAATTTATTCTAGCTTGATGCATTCTTTTTTTATCAACGCCTCAATGGGGGTAAGTTTCATAAAAAAGCAACATTTTGAGAAAAAAGCAAAGGAAATTACGTTTTTGTCAAAGACTACATCCAGATCAGATTCAGAACGATGATCAAAACAGATGGAGTAGATCGAGTTCATCAACGTAGTCAAGTTCATTTTGCACAATCCTGTAGCTCTTCCTGGGTTTTATTCAGTAACATTAAGCAGTTTTGTTTTATATGCTGTTAACCCCAAAACAGTTTACCACGAGTTACATACTCTTTAGTGTCTTATAAGAAAGATTTTTTTTTCATCAAATCCTTTTATCATAACCTGGTCTGTCTTGAGTGTGCTGGTCACATGATTTGTTTCAAGTGTTTTGTGATCAATTCGTCAGCCTGTCCTAAATCCAACATGGGCGCAATTGGTGCAGGACATTCAGATTTTGTGATAAGTAAATATACATTAATCTTTTTATGCAAACAACTGCTAACATTAATTGTGAACATTGTCTTAAGATGTTGAAAAAGAAAATTGAAGTTATATGCTGTTATTTACCACATTTTGAAAAGTATGTATCTCTCAGTAGCCTACACGTTGCCTGTTTAGGGTATAAAGAAAGGGATTATAATAATAAACTTTATTTTATATAGCGCCTTAAAATGCAACTTCTCAACGCGCTTTACAAAAAGGACACGGTGTAAAAGTAAAAGACAAAATACTTAACACACTACAAACATAAACCAGATGTACAAAAATACAATATACTAATAAAAAAACTATGAAAATCACATACAAGCAAGTCTAAAAAAGTGTGTTTTAAGACGAGATTTAAAAACACTAACAGATTCTGCATGTATAATCTCATACGGAAGAGAGTTCCAGAGTTTTGGAGCATGGGAAGAAAAAAAGCCCGGTCACCCATAGAGCGCAAGCTAGTTGAGGGAACAGTGAGAAGGCCAGAGTCAGAGGAACGGAGATCACGCATTGGACTGTAAACAATCAAAAGTTCTGATAAATAATCTATTGCCAGACCATGGCATGTGTAGTGTAGTAAATATAAAACTGACTACGCCACCTCCTTATTTAAGGCAGGAGGACCCTTTCACAAATAATTGGATTATAAATAGCAACGCTAGTTTGGCAACAATCACAATTTAATTATTGTTATAATATCAAGTGATATCAAAAGGGTTAAAACCAGTTAAGATATATCTGTAGTAAAATCCATAGAATCTGGAAATAGCTCTCCTCGAGAATGCAAGAAGGGTTGGGCCTGCTCTCATGCACCACCTGCCACCTGTAAGAAACAGAAGAAACCCACAGCATACACCGCAAATAAGTAACCTTTAAATCACTGTTTCAGTGCCAACCGTCTAATACACACCACACAGCAGTGCCACACACCACCCAGATCAGCCACACCAAGGGTGGTTAGGTGTAAATGCAGGCCCGGCCCTGTACAAAGCCACTAGCACTGTAACAGAAAAAAGGAGAGCAATTCCACAAAAAAAAAAAAGCAAATAACAAAAAGAACAATCATTGATATAAATCAATATTGAATCAAGATAAAATACAACCCAAAAAACGAAAACTTATATACACAAGAAACAGTGGCTGCTCTGCCCCTTTAATAGAAAAAGATACACGTTAAATGATGTTTTATAAACAAAGTTCGGGAGGAGTACGTTCAGGTAATTGACACAGGTGGAGAGCACTCAGCTAATCAACAGTAAGAGGTATATATACACGCAGCAGTCTTACCTCCATTCATTGAAAGTTTTCTAGCACAGACGGCAGTTCGCCCCGCCCGCCCACGCTGTCTACACGGCTCGAAGCAACTCTACAATACTTCAATACTTTTTCCTTACAAATTTATAAGCTATCTAAAAAACCCTTTCGGCCGCTTCCATAAGCATTCACGAGCCAACCGCAAGAGCAGTGCTCGGACAATGTAAAGGAGTGCACACAGCACAGACTTGCAACAGGGAGACCTACAACAGTTCCTGTCTTAAGATAAAGTATTACAACTCTTTTACTTTTTCTTGCGATCTTTCCGCCTCTGTGTACTACAGTTCAGACAGATACTTTTCACACAGGAAAAGTGCGTTCATCATGTACGCGCACGCGGTCGCCGTGGTGATGAACGATCAATTTACTTGCAGCTGGTAAAGCGAGCGAACGTATTGTGAGGCTAAATCACTAAAATGCTGTCAATGCAACAGGGCATATTACGCCAAACAATCAGCTACCAGTTGGACTCAGCTGATAATCACCGCCTTGATTCAATACTTCTCAACTTGACGCTCACATAAGCTCGGTCACACAGGGCTCAACACAGTGCGACCATACTCGCTCTTGTGACTATAAATAGACGTGTGCGAACTGAACAATGTATTTGGGAGCACCCGCTTTCTTAAATGTAACATCAATACCTTATAGTAGGGCAGGCTATCGTATAACAAGCATATCAATGATTGTTATAGCCTACCATCTTATTATGAAACAGAAGAAATTCAAAGGCTATGATTTCACTGAATTAACGTGAGCGATCACGTTTCAAAACCTGAATGTGGCACCATTGTGCGTTCTACTGGATTGAACAATGCTCGAGTTCAGAGCATTTCACAATCAATGAATAGCATACATTTATGCAAAGCGAATTTGTATCAACGACAACATATTACGATAAATCACTGTAAAGAAAACGGTGTATACAGCTGTAAGGCTGTATTTTCTCTGTGGCTGCGCCACGCCTCTGGAATAGCCTCCCTCGGCGTATCAGATCTTGTGACTTGTTAGGACGGTTTAAATCTGTGTTGAAAACACATCTCTTCTCTCATGCTTAAAACTGCCCATAAGGACTGGGAGTTTGAGATGTGTGTTTGTGTTTTGTGTGTTGATGTAGGGGTGTTTTGTCAATGCTTTATTAGTACCAGGGATGGAAATTAGCACCCGCCACCAGCCAAATGCGGGTGATTTTGTGTTATGGCGGGTAGACTCGCTTCATCTACCGGCCACCGTGGCGGGTAAATAAAAATAGCATATCCTACTGTTTCACCTGGACGGCGGACACTTTTAGAGGAGGCACACCTTCAAAAAAAGTGGCATTATAAATCAAATTCACAATAAGTAGTAGAGAAATTAATTTGCGCGTGGTTGCGTTTTAGTGGCTTTGTTGCCATAGCGGCAGAGTCTCGAGACCATGCGCTGTAAACGTGTGCGGTTTTTTAAAAACATCGAGCTCGCATCGCATCCACCGTTTGAACGCAAGAGGATCTCCAGATATGGGGCTGAATATCAAAAAAGGTAACAATGGGTCTGTCCAGTAACTCGTGATGAACCTCAGGCCAACTGCACACTTTGCAGAGAAGCATTTTAGTGTCTCAGACTGACTGGCTTAAAGCCGCAGCGGTGACACACACATCCGTGCTTCTAAAGGTAAGGTAAATATTATATATTTTTAGACAGGTTAATTAATAGATTATAGCCTAATTAATGTTATGTATCATTTTAATCATACATAATAAATAATCCTGCCATATAAAGTTTGACATTTATTAAAAGAATATTTAGATAAAAATGGGACAAATAATGACATAATATAGTCATAATTTAAGTAAATTAATAAAAAATTTAACATTTTTGAATTTCAGAATTGTCAAAACAGTGATTACTGGTTCAGAATGACTGCTTAAAGGGACAGTTCACCCAAAAATGAACATTCTGTCATCATTTACTCACCCTCAAGTTGTTCCAAACATGTATACATTTCTTTATGTTGAACACATTGGAAAGTTACTGTGGAAGTCAATGGTGCCCCCAAAGCAGCCTGAGTACAAACTTTCTTCAAAATATCTCCTTTAGTGTTCAGCAGAACAAAGAAACTCATACAGGTTTGGAACATCATGAGGGAGAGTAAATTATGACAGAATGTTTTAGTTTTGGGTGAACTATCCCTTTAAAGTGTACCAAATAGGCTACTAAAGAGTTCTTTAGAAATTAATTAAATAATCAAATGTAAAATAATATAAAATGTTATATTTTATATTGTCGTGAATGGGTGTCCCTTATTTTGCCACACTGAAGGTGGCAACCCTAGTATGTCGTCAACACGCTTCAGAAGATGCCAAAACTAATATTTTCTTTGTTGGGACTAAAAACCTAAAACTGGAAGCCATAAAAGACCACGAATCATCCAAATGCCACATCCATTAATCTGCCCTACTCATTTAATGGAATGTATATCAGTTCATGGTTTGTGTGTGTATAAGAGAGAAAGAGAAAATGTCAGTATTTAATTGAGACTTGAGATTATATAAACTGCTTAAGTACTGTAGAGCTTGTAGTATTAATTTTTCACATGCAGTTATACATTGTCGGTTAAAACCAAGAAAGTGGCTGGTAAAAAACTTTGAGTGGCTGGTAGATTTTGAAATCCACTAGCCACAGTGGCCGGTGGACAAAAAAGTTAATTTCCATCCCTGATTAGTACCGTTGAGAGCGTAAAGCACTTTGGTCAATTCATGTCGTTTTTAAACGTGCTATAGATATAAAGGTTGTTGTTGTTTTATCTCATATGAATTTGAATGAGCATCCCGCAATAATAAGGCATACACATTTCAAAATAAGAGTCCTTTCGGTTACACAATGCGTTTCTCCATTTGTCCGTCTAACTTTTTCTCCTTTTTTCTCCCACAGGAGCTCAGTTTTCTCTGGCTAATTCTCCACTGCCACAGCAGTGCTGTTCCCTCGGCTCCTACTGGAGCTCAGTTTCTCTGGCTATTTTTCTCCACTGCCACAGCAGTGCTGTTTCCTCGGCTCCCACAGGAGCTTTGTTTCTCTAGCTAATTTTCTCCCACTACAGCAGTGCTGTTCCCTCGGCTCCCACAGGAGCTTTGTTTCTCTAGCTAATTTTCTCCCACTACAGCAGTGCTGTTCCCTCGGCTCCCACAGGAGCTTTGTTTCTCTAGCTAATTTTCTCCCACTACAGCAGTGCTGTTCCCTCGGCTCCCACAGGAGCTTTGTTTCTCTAGCTAATTTTCTCCCACTACAGCAGTGCTGTTCCCTCTGCTCCCACAGGAGCTGAGTTTCTCCGGCTAATTTTCTCCTACTACAGCAGTGCTGTTCCCTCTGCTCCCACAGGAGTTCAGTTTCCCTGGCTAATTTTCTCCACTGCCACAGCAGTGCTGTTCCCTTGGCTCCCACAGGAGCTTCGTTTCTCTAGCTAATTTTCTCCCACTACAGCAGTGCTGTTCCCTCGGCTCCCACAGGAGCTGAGTTTCTCCGGCTAATTTTCTCCTACTACAGCAGTGCTGTTCCCGGCTCCCACAGGAGTCCAGTTTCTCCGGCTAATTTTCTCCTACTACAGCAGTGCTGTTCCCTCGGCTCCCACAGGAGTCCAGTTTCTCCGGCTAATTTTCTCCTACTACAGCAGTGCTGTTCCCTCTGCTCCCACAGGAGTTCAGTTTCTCTGGCTAATTTTCTCCTACTACAGCAGTGCTGTTCCCTCGGCTCCCACAGGAGTTCAGTTTCTCCGGCTAATTTTCTCCTACTACAGCAGTGCTGTTCCCTCTGCTCCCACAGGAGTTCAGTTTCTCCGGCTAATCTTCTCCTACTACAGCAGTGCTGTTCCCTCTGCTCCCACAGGAGTTCAGTTTCTCTGGCTAATTTTCTCCACTGCCACAGCAGTGCTGTTCCCTCTGCTCCCACAGGAGCTTCGTTTCTCTGGCTAATTTTCTCCTACTACAGCAGTGCTGTTCACTCTGCTCCCAAAGGAGCTCAGTTTCTCTAGCTAATTTTCTCCACTGCATCAGCAGTGCCATTTTTCTCTGCTCTCACAGGAGCTCAGTTTCTCCGGCTAATTTTCTCCACTACTACAGCAGTGATGTTCCCTCTGCTTTCCCAGGAGTTCAGTTTCTCTGGCTAATTTTCTCCACTGCCAAAGCAGTGATGTTCTTTCCCAGAAACCTCAATCCTACATGACGGCCTGGAGATGTTTAAAGCATTTCACTTCTCTTATAAACACACCGTTCCATGATTTTTCTCTCCTTTCAATCACCTCATTTATTTTCTACCTTAATACATCAAAGGTTACTTGAGCTGCATCCAGTTTTCCACAATTGATGTACGGCGATTCCTCCCCCGAAATAAACAATTCACCAAACCCTCTCTGATCAAAGGGATTCAAAGATCCCAGCCCACCCGTCCCGACACCAGACAACCTATAACGCTGGTATCCTCAAAGAAACACCTCAAATCCGTTCTCCAACTATCAGGGGCTCAGCAAAGAACTTTTCAAGCCACTCCTTCCGTATTGGGGTAACAACCTCAGCAGCTCAAAAAGGCCTCTCCCAACAGCAGATCCAAGCTCTCGGGAGATGGTCTTCTGACGCTTTCCAAAGCTATATCAGGACCAATCGATTCCACATCAAAAAAAGCCCACCAAACCCTTATTGACTAGTACACAGTGAGAATATCCCGATCAAACACTCATCTTTTCCTTCTTATGTTCTCAGGCTCCAGTAAGAAATGGAAAGTTTCCATGGACGCAGCACAGGGGGAAGTTCCTCACAGCTTGAAAGAGTGGAACATTTCCACGCCATATGAAAGAGTGGAAGTTCCACGCAGTACGTAAGAGAGGAAGTTCCTCGCAGTACGAAAGAGAGGAAGTTCCTCGCAGTACGAAAGAGAGGAAGTTCCTCGCAGTACGAAAGAGAGGAAGTTCCTCGCAGTATGAAAGAGGAAGTTCCTCGAAGTATGAAAGAGTGGAAAGTTTCCACGCAGTATGAAAGAGTGGAAAGTTTCCACGCAGTATGAAAGAGAGGAAGTTCCTCGCAGTATGAAAGAGTGGAAAGTTTCCACGCAGTATGAAAGAGAGGAAGTTCCTCACAGTATGAAAGAGTGGAAAGTTTCCACGCAGTATGAAAGAGAGGAAGTTCCTCGTAGTATGAAAGAGTGGAAAGTTTCCACGTAGTATGAAAGAGTGGAAAGTTTCCACGTAGCACGAAAGAGTGGAAAGTTTCCACGCAGTACGAAAGAATGGAAAGTTTCCACGTAGTACGAAAGAGTGGAAAGTTTCCACGTAGTACGAAAGAGTGGAAAGTTTCCACGTAGTATGAAAGAGTGGAAAGTTTCCACGCAGTATGAAAGAGAGGAAGTTCCTCACAGTATGAAAGAGTGGAAAGTTTCCACGCAGTATGAAAGAGAGGAAGTTCCTCGTAGTATGAAAGAGTGGAAAGTTTCCACGCAGTATGAAAGAGAGGAAGTTCCTCACAGTATGAAAGAGTGGAAAGTTTCCACGCAGTATGAAAGAGAGGAAGTTCCTCGTAGTATGAAAGAGTGGAAAGTTTCCACGCAGTATGAAAGAGTGGAAAGTTTCCACGTAGTACGAAAGAGTGGAAAGTTTCCACGCAGTACGAAAGAATGGAAAGTTTCCACGTAGTACGAAAGAGTGTAAAGTTTCCACGTAGTACGAAAGAGTGGAAAGTTTCCACGTAGTACGAAAGAGTGGAAAGTTTCCACGCAGTACGAAAGAGAGGAAGTTCCTCGCAGTATGAAAGAGAGGAAGTTCCTCGCAGTATGAAAGAGTGGAAAGTTTCCACGCAGTACGAAAGAGAGGAAGTTCCTCGCAGTACGAAAGAGTGGAAAGTTTCCAACACAGTACGAAAGAGTGGAAAGTTTCCAACACAGTACGAAAGAGTGGAAAGTTTCCAACACAGTACGAAAGAGTGGAAAGTTTCCAACACAGTACGAAAGAGTGGAAAGTTTCCAACACAGTACGAAAGAGTGGAAAGTTTCCACGCAGAACGATAGAGTGGAAAGTTTCCACGCAGAACGAAAGAGTGGAAAGTTTCCACGCAGAACGAAAGAGTGGAAAGTTTCCACGCAGAACGAAAGAGTGGAACGTTTCCACGCAAAACGAAAGAGTGGAAAGTTTCCACGCAGAACGAAAGAGTGGAACGTTTCCACGCAGAACGAAAGAGTGGAAAGCTTCCACGCAGAGTGGAAAGTTTCCACGCAGAACGAAAGAGTGGAAAGTTTCCACGCAGAACGAAAGAGTGGAAAGCTTCCACGCAGCAAGGAAATGTTTAATGTTTTAATACTGTTGTCTCTCCCATGTTTCTCTTTTTACATTTTTTCTATTGCAGGCAATCCCCCGGCATGATGTGCCGCAGCAGCCCTCAAGGGCCTACCGGTCAAGCAATCAAGCCCCTTCACGAATGCCAGCCAGCCAAGCTCGGCTCTTCTTGGGGGGTATTTAGCAGGCGGCTGTCCTATGCTTAGCATTTTTGGGGGGTACTTTGGGTTCGGGCCAAAATTCCGAGCTCGAAGCCCTCCCCCCGGACAGCATGCCAAATATGCATTTAAACTACTCTCCATAAATTATATGTAAGTGTGAACTCGTGAAATGATGTTTTATAAACAAAGTTCGGGAGGAGTACGTTCAGATAATTGACACAGGTGGAGAGCACTCAGCTAATCAACAGTAAGAGGTATATATACACGCAGCAGTCTTACCTCCATTCATTGAAAGTTTTCTAGCATCCCTCCACCACCCCTTCTCCACTCTTTTATTTTATCAGCCACTTACATATACGGGGGGTACTTTGGGTTCGGGCCAAAATTCCGAGCTCGAAGCCCTCCCCCCGGACAGCACGCCAAATATGCATTTAAACTACTCTCCATAAATTATATGTAAGTGTGAACTCGTGAAATACGAGTCAATACAAAACCGCAATAAAAGAAAAACAAACAAAACATATTTTAGCGAAAGTACAACTGCAGCACAGTTATCCAATCTCAGCGCTCAATCCCCAAACATGATACAAAGATGCTATAAATAGAGAGCACAGATGTTGACATCAAAGAAACTCGTATGTATTAATTGCATCAACTCATAACTGATCGGCTTCAATAAAACATACTGTATTTACCAGTTATTAAAGGTTCCAGCACAGCCGTCAGCCCATTGAAGGTACTACAGCAATAAGTGTTTGACCCGCTTCCCAAACAGAGTCCAAAACTTCAAGTCAGCCTCTATGAAAGGGTAAAGAGGCTGCACGTTGAGCACAACTTCAAAACCATACCAATCTAACCATCTGTTGCTGCAACAACTATTTATGCTTCCTTAGTCATATGACTAGCCACCCGCACCTGAAACTCATTGCTGGACAGTCTCCTCCCACACATGCAAAGCCTTATAAGTAAGCATTACAATTTTCAAATCTATACGAAACTTGACAGGAAGCCAGAGTAGAGATTCTAAAATAGGTGTGATTTGCGCTCTCGACCTGGTCCCAGTCAAGATTCTAGCTGGTGAATTTTGGACAAACTGCAATTTATTTATGGTAGTTTCCGATACCCCTGCTAGCAAAGCATTGCAGTAATCAATACAAGAGAAGACAAAAGTATTGATCAGTTTTTCTGCCACAGAAAAAGACAACATGGGGCACAGTCTTGCAATATTTGTGAGATTAAATATGTTTTAACCGTGTTCTGAACATGAGGGTCAAATGTTAAGTGAGCATCAAAAATAACCCCCAAGTTTTTTTATTTAGTTTGGAACTCCAAGACAGCGCCATCTACATTAAGCATTAAGGATTCGGCTTTACGCACCTGATGGGTTGAACCAATGAGCATAACCTCTGTCTTATCGCTGTTAAGGCAAAGGAAATTGTGAGACATCCATGTTTTTATCTCAGAAATGCAGTGTTCGAGAAAAGCAACAGCCGCATGATCACCGGGTTTTTAGTGAATGTAGATCTGGGTGTCGTTTGTATACAAATGAAACTTGAGTCCAAGAGTTCTCAGAAGTTGACCAAGGGGGGAAATATACATACTAAAGAGTAAGGGACTCAGAGTAGATCCCTGGGGAACGCCAAATCTGACTGAGCCAATTTTGGACTTGTGTCCACCCATGCCAACAAACTGCCTACGATCTGATAGGTAAGATTTTTAACCACTTTAATGCAGTCTCTAATGCCAAACACAGATTCCATACGAGCAAGTAACAGTGAATGATTGACGGTTTCAAAAGCCGCACTGAGGTCAAGAAGAATCAAAATTGACAGACAACCAGAGTCTGCAGCAATTAACAGATCATTAGTAACCTTCACTAATGCTGTTTTTTCAGTGCTCTGATATTTGTAAAAGCCAGATTGAAGGGGCTCAAACAGATTGTTAATTGTAAAATGAGAAACCAATTGTGATGTGACAGTTCGCTCAAGAATTTTTGCTAAGAAGGGGAGATTAGAGATTGGACGGTAATTATTGAATTGTCCAAATCTACATTGGTCTTTTTAGGTACAGGTGTAACAGCAGCAATTTTAAAAGCTTCTGGCACCACACCAGAGCAAAGCGAATCATTTAAAATACTCAAAACAGCAGAGCTAACAGAGGCAAAGCATGATTTAAACAAACCAGTAGGTATCGGATCAACTAAGGAGGTGGTAGCCTTCATTAGAGAGACTTCTTTGCTCATAGAGATCAAATCAAGTGTGGAGAAATGAGAGGTATTGTGGGAAAAGTGAGCTGGGATGGTAGAGACATTAATACAACTACGTGCCTTAACAATCTTAGAGCTGAAAAAGTCAAGAAACCCATCACAGAGATTAGCTGCAATGGGTTTATTGGAGAAACAGTTACCTTTAAGCAGTCTGTTAATGACTTGAAACAATTGTCTGGGACAACTTTGATTATTAACAATTAACAGTGAAAAGTACTGGGACCTAATAGAGACCTCACACACAGGAAGTGATGTCTCTACACTAGATCGTGTACATTGACCTTCCTTTCCGGAAGTGCTGCGCTTTCAGGGCTGTTGGGCATGGTGTTGTCATTAAGGTAAAAAATTATATAAATACGGTCCGGTTTATCGCACAAACCGATCATTTCGTGTCTTAAGACATCAATGTGTCGTCACAAGCCGCATGGATTAATTTGTTAATTAAATGATTAATTAAGTTGTCTGTGCATGTTTTTTTTACCCCAATAGAACGTCTCGGTTACGTATGTAACCCTCGTTCCCTGAAGGAGGGAACGGAGACGCCACGTCGGAGTACCGACGAATAGGAATCTCGCTCGCGAGAGCCAATCTACTTCGAGTGTAACAAAACGAGCCAATGCACATTGGCATGCAATGATTGCACCAGGTGCTCATGCCACGCCGTGCGGGTATAAATGAGACACAGGTGATTGCATCAAATCAGCCTTTTGCTGAGGAGCCGAGTAGGTAGACAGGCACCCCAGCAGGGTACAGAGGACATGGCGACGGGACGTGGCGTCTCCATTCCCTCCTTCAGGGAACGAGGGTTACATACGTAACCGAGACGTTCCCATTCAGTCGGTCACTCTCGACGCCACGTCGGAGTACCGACGAATAGGAATCCCTACCAAAGCGCCATGGCCTCTGCCCCCTTCCAGTGCCCTGTGTGAGCCACCTGAGCTCTCTTACCTGATGAGACGGGGCTCACACCGGGAAGTCCATCACTGCCGTTCCGCAAGACCCGCTCAGTGATTTATTGGATAACACTGGGAAGCGTGCCCTAGTGAAGGGGACGCTGCGGAGCCCACATCGTACCCCGAAGGAGTTATGTGGAGTACAATGCTGAGCCGTAGCCCGCAACGGAGAGAGGGGGCTCAGTCCCATTGACGGGAAGGCTCTCCCAAGGGAAAGACACGGGCTTCCCGTAGGAGCGACCGTGGAAAGATATATGGGATCCCCGTAGGGTCACTCATAACCCGAGCCCAATACCGGTTCTCAAGGATTCAGCGGCAAGGGGCCTGATGCCAGACGTTCCGCCACGTCCAGCACCGAGGGCGGTGGAGGACTCACAGAGTTTGCTTCTGGAGAATATAAGCGCCGTAGCGCAGCAAGTCGACAAGAGACGGGGCCTCTCAGTGCTTCTACCCGTTTGAGGTGAGAACACAGGAGGAGACCGGCTCTACACGTAGGCTATAGAATCTAGCGAACGTGTTGGGTGTCGCCCAGCCCGCAGCTCTACAGATGTCTGACAGCGAGGCGCCACATGCCAGCGCCCAGGAGGATGCAACACTTCTAGTAGAGTGTGCTCGCACCCTGAGCGGACAGGGCACACCTTGTGGTTGGTAAGCCAAGGTGATGGCATCCACTATCCAGTGGGCCATCCTCTGCTTGGAGACAGCCTTTCCCTTCTGCTGGCCTCCGTGACAGACAAAGAGCTGATTTGAGGTTCTGAAGCTTTGAGTTCTATCCACGTAAACCCGCAGAGCGCGGACGGGACAGAGCAAAGCTAGGGCTGGGTCTGCCTCCTCCGGGGGCAGCACTTGCAGGTTCACCACCTGGTCCCTGAAGGGAGTGGTAGGAACCTTGGGCACATAGCCAGGCCGGGGTCTCAACACCACGTGGGTATCACCCGGCCCGAACTCTAGGCACGATTCGTCGACCGAAAATGCCTGCAGGTCCCCTACCCTCTTGATGGAGGCCAATGCAGCCAACAGCAAAGTTTTCATAGACAGAATCTTTAGCTCTGCTGACTGCAAAGGCTCAAATGGGGCATTCTTGAAGTGCTCTGAGCACCAGAGCAAGATCCCAAGAGGGTATGGAGGGAGGGCGAGGAGGATTTTACCGTCTCGCCCCCCTAAGGAACCTGACGACCGGGTCGTGCTTCCCAACCGTCTTACCTTCTACAGGGTCGTGATAGGCAGATATTGCAGCAACATAAACCTTGAGGGTGGAGGGCGACAGCCTACGCTCCAACCCCTGTTGCAGGAAGGAAAGCACAGACGCGATCGAACATCTTCAGGGGTCTTCTCGGCGAGAAGAACACCACTCGACGAACAGGTCCCACTTCAAGGCGTAAGCCTGTCTTGTAGACGGTGCTCGTGCCGAAGTGATGGTGTTAACTACCTCTTGGGGTAAGTCACCTAGAACCTCCGCGTCCCGTCCAGGGGCCAGACATGAAGCTTCCACAGGTCTGAACGCGGGTGCCAAAGGGTGCCCCGTCTCTGAGTCAGAAGGTCCTTCCTCAGAGGAATCGGCCAAGGAGGGGCTGTCGCGAGGAGCATAAGTTCTGGGAACCAGGTCCGGTTGGGCCAGTACAGCACCACCAGCAGGACCTGCTCCTCGTCCTCCCTGACCTTGCACAGTGTCTGTGCAAGTAGGCTCACTGGGGAAAACGCATTTGCGCAGCCCCTGGGGCCAGCTGTGCGCAAGGGCATCCGTGCCGAGTGTATCCTCGGTCAGCGAATAGAACCACTGGCAGTGGAACGTTTCTGGGGAGGCAAACAGGTCGACCTGTGCCACCCCGAACGGTCTCCAAATCAGCTGAACCACCTGGGGGGTGGAGTCGCCACTCGCCTAGGAGCGCAGCTCGTGAAAGCTCGTCGGCCACACGGTTGTGCACACCAGGGACATGAATGGCCCGAAGCGACCTCAGACACTTCTGACTCCAGAGGAGATGGCGGGCGAGTTGCGACATGCGACGGGAGCACAGACCACCTTGTCGGTTGATATACGCAACGGTCGCAGTGTTGTCCGTGCGGACCAGTACATCTTTGCCCCGTAACCACGCTTTGAGGCGGCCCAGAGCAAGATGCACCGCTAGCAACTCGAGGCAATTGATATGCCAATGCAGGTGCGGGCCCGTCCAAACCCCTGACACTGCATGCCGTTGTACGTGGCTCCCCAGCCCATGGCAGAGGCATCCGTGAAAACCACAGCGTGCCTGGACACCTGTTCCGGGGGCACTCCAGCCCGAAGGAACGAGGGGTCTGACCATGGACTGAAAGACTGGCGGCAGGCCGGTGTGATGCTCACCCGGAGAGTGCCGCGTTTTCACGCCCATCTCGGGACTCGGCCGAGTAGCCAATGCTGAAGCGGTCTCATATGAAGCAGGCCGAGTGGTGTTACTGCCGCAGCGGCTGCCATATGCCCCAGGAGCCTCTGAAATTGTTTCAGTGGAACCGCCATCTTGCCTTGAAACGTGTTCAGGCAGTTCAGCATCGACTGGACACGCTCCTCTGGGAGGCACGCTGTCCGTTCGACCGAATCCACACCAAGAAAAGAGATCCTCTGCACGGGGCGAGTTTGCTCTTTTCCCAGTTGACCCGAAGACCCAACTGGCTGAGGTGTCTGAGCACCAGGTCCCTGTGTTCGCACAACTGATCCCTGGCTTGACTGTGCTAGAATGAGCCAGTCGTCGAGATAGTTGAGGATGCGAACGCCCTGTTCTCTCAGGGGCACAAGGGCCCCCTCCGTGACTTTCGTGAAGACACGGGGGGACAGGGACAGCCCGAAGGGCAGGACTCTGTACTGATATGCTCGACCCTCGAACGCAAAGCGCAGAAACGGCCTGTGTCGAGAAAGAATCGAGACATGAAAGTACGCGTCCTTCAGGTCGATCGCTGCAAACCAATCTTGGGGACGGATGCATTCGAAAATGCATTTCTGCGTGAGCATCTTGAACGGTAGCTTGTGGAGGCTCCGATTCAGGACTCGCAGGTCCAAGATTGGTCGTAACCCACCGGTTTTCTTGGGTACAATGAAGTACGGGCTGTAGAAGCCGGTCTTCATATCGGATGGAGGGACCGGCTCTATCGCGTCCTTCGCCAGTAGGACAGCGATCTCCGCACGCAGGGCATGGGCATCTGCGGCATTCACCGAGGTGAAGCGGACGCCCTTGAACCTGGGGGGAACTGAATCGCATAGCCGAGCCTGATGGTCCGAATGAGCCAGCGAGACGGACTGGGGAGCTCTAGCCAGGCTCGCAGAGTCCGTGCAAGCGGGACAATAGGGACCACCGGTGTACCCACCGTGGGGCAGCGAGGTGGAATGCAGGTACCAGGCTGGGGCGGCTGTCTCGTGGAGGCGGCCCGCAACGCGGTTGTGAGTGTGCGGGGCACACTTACCTGATTCCACGAGAGGGCAGAGGGTACGTGAGAAGGCTAGGTTGCGTCCTCGAACCGTCCACTGGCGAAGGAGGAGGACGAGTGTGGTCCGGCGTTTGACCGTCCACAGCTCTCCGAACCCCCTTGGGACCCAGAGATGGGAGGAACTGCTCTTTTTTTTTTTTTTTTGAGAATTTGGGTACCACTGGTTGTGACACCAGCGGCAGAACGGATTTTGACTCAAGATTTTCTACCCGGCCCTCCTCCGGGGAAGAGCAGCCCCGCCCATCTCCCGGTCACCCGTCTCAGAGGTGATGTTTCACCGACCGCTTAAACAGCAGCAGAGACAGGTAGCGTCATCCCCTGCAGGACACAGTAGAGCAGGCTGTGCCAAGTGTGTTTTTTTTTTTTTTTTTGCAGGGGACGACGCCTTTGGCGACGAGCAGACTGAGGGGCGGCCCACGAGGCACTCTGATGGTACGTCGGGGGAGGCTCTTGATTGCCTCAGCCTGCTACCGACTGCGAAGAACTGCTGGGCCCAGTTCTCAACAGTGTCGCCCAAGGCCACCTTGTGAGATGGGAGCATCGAGAAAGCGTACTTTGACGACCACTCACATCTCAGCAAGGCAAGCCAGGAGGTTTTTCTGGACCACTGAGGTGGACATCGTCTGGCCGAGGGCCTGCGCCATGACTTTGATCACGGTTAGTCAACATGCACAGCTCAACCTCAACTCAGAACTACCCTGTGCAGGCAGGGGTGGTCTGCGCACAGCCACCCCACCGTTGAGGGTAGTGAGAGAGGAAAAACTTATGCAGTTTTGTCCCTTTTGGCTTTCCATATCCAAAGAAGTGCCACACTGCCAAGTTTTCCATGCACATCCAGGAGTGATCCCGGGAAGCATGGCTGTTAACTCTGAATCCGATTCAGCGAAGCATCATCCTCATTCCCAGAGCACAACAGCCCTCTCTCCGATGCAGCGATTGACATCTGATCCTCAGCTGGAGCACTGAATGAAATGCTAGGCTCCCCCATAAGAAGGACCAGCATTTCCACCCAGAGCTGCACAGCTTGCAGTGCGCTAGAGGGGGAGGGGCCCTAGGGGGTTGGTTCCCCGAAGGAGAAGCCCTCCTCTCCTCAGGTCACCCCAGCCATTTCACTGAAATAGACCTCTCCTGTTGCCAGGGAGGGCGCTACAACGAGAAATAGGCAAGGGGACAGCGCACCTAGAGCACAGAGCGAGCGCTGGGTTGCCGTGACAACCCGCGCTACAGCCTAGCACTCAACGGCACACGGCACGCAGAGAAACGAGAGGTCCGTTCGGGTTTCCCCGACGGCAACTCTCGCTGATCTCCGCGGTCTCCCAGAGTGTCAAGCAGACCCGCGGCTGTGCTTTTACACACGAGCGGCGGCTGGCCAACAACAAAGGGGACTCAAGCTTCCCGGAGAAAGATGAGTCGCGACCGGCGTGCCGACGTGGTCATGTTCTCATTAGAAAACATGACCACCCACGAACACAGTCTCAGCATGCGCCCAGACATGTGAAACAGTGTTCGTGGCCGTCAGTGAGGACAGGAAACAACCGCATCCAGAAACACACAGATAGAATGTCATCTTTAAAAAGATGTAAGCTCTATCTGTGTAGCTCTTTTAGGGAAACTGCTCTCCGCGGTGCTGAAGCACACAGGGGAATAGTCGCGGCGACACAGACAGGGAAAAGTGCAGCCTGACGTGCGCGCTCTCGCTCTCATAGAAGGCGATCTCTTACCAGCCGTGAAAACGGCTTTTCAGCGCTCTTAATAGCGCACCGAACCAGCTGTGAGAACAGCCTTTTGTTTTTGCTCAAAATAGAAAAAGAAAGAGAGAAATCAACCCCGCTGCAGTGCCGTCACTCCAACACCAAACGAGGAGAGGTCCACCGAAGAGCTTGACTCGTTATAATGTTAACACACGCTTTGTAGAGAGTGATTTTAGGACAAACCATTCACCACTCGGCTCCGAAGCAAAAGGTTGATTTGATGCAATCACCTGTGTCTCAATTATACCCGCACGGCGTGGCATGAGCACCTGGTGCAATCATTGCATGCCAATGTGCATTGGCTCGTTTAGTTACACTCGAAGTAGATTGGCTCTCGCGAGCGAGATTCCTATTCGTCGGTACTCCGACGTGGCGTCGAGAGTGACCGACTGAATGGGAACTAGACCCCATTGACATGCATTCTATGAGTGACACACAGCAACGGTTGAAGTTAAAAATCTCCATTTGTGTTCGACTGAAGAAACAAAGACACCTACACCTTGGATGGCCTGGGGGTAGGCAGATAAATGTCAAATTTTCATTTTTGGGTAAACTATCCCTTTAATGCCTTAAAGCACATAACACAAGAACACCTATCTTTAAATACAGACAAAACTTTATTGATTACTCTAACACATAAAACTAATATCTAACACAAACGCACACACATTAACACGCGTTGCGGAAAGGAAGAAAGTGAGGAAAGAATGAGTTTTGAGAGTGAAATGATGAAATCCCAAGTTTCTAGCAATATATGCATTTAAAACACATGACCTGAATGAACCATCAATCATTAATTCAACCCTACTATCGTTTCTTAGGCGTGGTTATTCAATTTGATATCAATGCACCAGTTCAGTTAGAATCTGTAGGTTACTTGCGTTTGTGTCTCGTGTCTGGGAATTCCCTTTTTGGTCCTGGCTGGAGGGGTTTTCCCGGTTCTTTGGCGTGTTGACAGCTGGATGGAAAGTCTTGTGGGTGTTGTTTGAAGTAGAAGCGTTCTGTGCTGTAGAATCGTTGAACGAAACTTTGCGGATGAAAATTTAGAACACGAGACTCAACGGAAAGAAAAGAAACTAAGTGAAAGAAAGGAAAGTGAGACGAGGGTATTTAGATGGCTTGAAATTAAATTGTTAACCCATTTTCTCGAATCTTGGTCTGCCACGATCGTCTGATCGTCTATCTCGTCATCTTATGTCTCCTTGAATTGATTCTTGAACTGCACTTGGAACTAATTTGAACTGCACTGAACTAACTCTTTGTTCGTTTTGCCCATCCTCCTGGATGGGTTCTAACCAAGTAGGCATCATCTTTGGTTCCGAGGTGACTGTGTCCCCACCCTTCACCATAAATGATCTGTTATCTCTGGTCTCCTAACTTCCCTCTCTAAGCAGAGTACAGTTAGACATGATTTCTTATTATAAGAACATGATACATTCTAGTCAAAATTAATTAAAATCATCTTCTGGATTATAAACAAACAAACATAAAGATACCAAGCACGGCGCACTTTCATTCACTCATTCAATAGTTACATAATTACAGGAATTGTGAGGTTTGTGTGTGTGTGTGTATATATATATATATATATATATATATATATATATATATATATATATATATATATATATATATACTCACCTAAAGGATTATTAGGAACACCTGTTCAATTTCTCATTAATACAATTATCTAATCAACCAATCACATGGCAGTTGCTTCAATGCATTTAGGGGCGTGGTCCTGGTCAAGACAATATCCTGAACTCCAAACTAAATGTCAGAATGGAAAAGAAAGGTGATTCAAGCTATTTTGAGCAAGGCATGGTTGTTGGTGCCAGACGGGCCGGTCTGAGTAATTCACAATCTGCTCAGTTACTGGAATTTTCACGCACAACCATTTCTAGGGTTTACAAAGAATGGTGTGAAAAGGGAAAAACATCCAGTATGCAGCAGTCCTGTGGGCAGAAATGCCTTGTTGATGCTAGAGGTCAGAGGAGAATGGGCTGACTGATTCAAGCTGATAGAAGAGCAACTTTGACTGAAATAACCAATCGAGGTATGCAGCAAAGCATTTGTGAAGCCACAACACGCACAACCTTGAGGCGGATGGGCTACAACAGCAGAAGACCCCACCGGGTACCACTCATATCCACTACAAATAGGAAAAAGAGGCTACAATTTGCACAAGCTCACCAAAATTGGACAGTTGAAGACTGGAAAAATTTTGCCTGGTCTGATGAGTCTCGATTTCTGTTGAGACATTCAGATGGTAGAGTCAGAATTTGGCATAGACAGAATGAGAACATGAATCCATCATGCCTTGTTACCACTGTGCAGGCTGGTGGTGGTGGTGTAATGGTGTGGGGGATGTTTTCTTGGCACACTTTAGGCCCCTTAGTGCCAATTGGGCATCGTTTAAATGCCACGGCCTACCTGAGCATTGTTTCTGACCATGTTCATCCCTTTATGACCACCATGTACCAATCCTCTGATGGCTACTTCCAGCAGGATAATGCACCATGTCACAAAGCTCGAATCATTTCAAATTGGTTTCTTGAACATGACAATGAGTTCACTGTACTAAAATGGCCCCCACAGTCACCAAATCTCAACCCAATAGAGCATCTTTGGGATGTGGTGGAATGGGAGCTTCGTGCCCTGGATGTGCATCCCACAAATCTCCATCAACTGCAAGATGCTATCCTATCAATATGGGCCAACATTTCTAAAGAATGCTTTCAGCACTTTGTTGAATCAATGCCACGTAGAATTAAGGCAGTTCTGAAGGCGAAAGGGGGTCAAACACAGTATTAGTATGGTGTTCCTAATAATCCTTTAGGTAAGTGTATATGCATAATGGTCACGAGTATTGGTTATAGACATGATATAGAATAATGCAGTTGAAGGCTGTTTGAATGCAAGTCCGACCATCAATCCTTTCGAATGATTTGATGCAGTTTATATGCAACAAACAGTTTCTGTGGGTTTTTCTTGTGTATTGTAACCGTGTCACTCAGAGTTCATTTAAAGGTTGTTAAATGTTTGTCAACATTTGCAAGGCAATAAGCACTTAGCTGGGGTATTTGTCAGCTTGATGCAGACTGACCGGCTCCTACGTCTTTTCAGTGATAGATGGTTGTTTTTTCAGGGTCTGGAGTGTTGAGTTGGTTCTTGTGTGGAATTATGTTTGAACAAATCATCTGAAGATTCAGTTGTGTCTGGTGCGCCCTCAAATCCTACACTAGATACATCTTTATATTTTATTTTATGACTAAAACTCTAAAATGCAATATCTTGTTAACTTTGTTAAGTAACATCAGATAATTTTCTGTGTCTGTGCATTCTGCTGGGGACCTAGTAAGATACATCCCAAGTGAATCATCTGCATATTACATCGATCTGTTCTACTTTAAGATTACTTGCCTGTTTCACCTGTTCCTGCACATATTGTCCAATAAATTAAAAATAAATGACCTGAAAATGAGTTACACCACTTCTTGTCTCTTGAGTCTATTAAATACTGACAACAAGTACCTTGCAGGAACAGTTATGACTCCAATCTGTCCAGCCGACCTGTTGATCTCCCACTCCCAAATTGGCAGCCCAATAGTGTAGTATGCATTGGAATTCTGAAAACCGTCTTCAGCAGTGTATTTTAATGACGTGGCATTAATGGCTCTTTTCCACAAGGGCTTGGATGAGCCCTTGTTTTCACAGATGCCCTGGAAACAAACAACTGCACACTGGATCAGTATATCCTATATTCCCTCATGCCAAGTGGATCCAACTCTGTAAAATCACTCCTCACGCCTGCCCCTGAGTCTCCAAAGTCCATTCCAACCCCGGAGTTCAGCCCAGAGTTCTCTTTATCCTCCAGTCTGGACACCAAATTTGTCACAGTTCATGAATTCACTGACTCGTTCTCGCTCTGTGTGTGTGTGTGTGGGGGGGGGGGGGGGGGTGTGATTACCACTCAGCTGATTATCCGCACCAGCTGCCACTCATCATGTGTGTCTATATACTCATTGTCTTGCGTCTTGTGTTTGTCAGATCGTTGTGTTTGTTCCCGTGTGCATGTCTGTCTCCTGGTTGTCTCCTGGTTAGTGATGGCAAAATGAGGCTT
Organism: Gobio gobio; assembly: GCF_949357685.1. Lineage (NCBI taxonomy): Eukaryota > Metazoa > Chordata > Actinopteri > Cypriniformes > Gobionidae > Gobio > Gobio gobio. Next base: position 35,682,353 of record NC_137102.1, on the reverse strand, counting down.
TCTGAACCACTGAGACCTTGCGGCCCATTGCTTCACCAAAAGGTTCATTACCCGAAGCTTCATTCATCATTGTTCACTAGTGACCCCCAGCTACTGTGCAAAAAAATAGCAGACATATCCATTAATCCTGATCCAATGACCTGAGCAGACATTTGTCCATTGCCTGATAAAATATGTATCTTTTTCTGTCTGACTTTACTTGCACAAAGACAACTGTCAGACACACTGCTAATTAATTATTTATTTATACTGTGATCAACCGTGCTATCCAGCAGATGCCAAATGACACCTAATAATAGAGGGAAACTCTATTAGAGAAACCTCCATCTAACCTAATAGTAATTATGTAGTAGGGTGAATTCAGGGTGATTGGGACAATTTTTGCCATTGAGATGACTTGGAAAAAGGGTCCCAATCACTGAATTCACCCTATAATAGCATAATGTAATAATGTATAGCCTTAACACATAAGAACCACAATAACGACAATGACACAACTCTATAACTCTCTGACACTCACACTTCTACTACTCCTGACACTTCTCTGAAACACCACAACCACAAGGTGGCGCGAGTTTCGAACCCGAAGCGACACTCAGATTGAACCGATGATGTATTCCACACAAACCGAGGCCTCGTTTGTCATTGGTCACGTGATTTCTCCGTTAACAACACAAGTCTCGAATCGGGGCTTCATCTGGCACGCCCATTTATTCTCGACACAAGCTCCGAAGCCTAGGTTCAAATGTCACATCACTACTCCTGGTTGTCTCCTGATTGTCTCCTGAGCCCTTGTGTTTCCCGGTCGGATTGTGGAACGCTTTGCCTGTCTTCACGGGGGATTACCTGGTGTGGATTGCACTGGTTCATCTCGTCAGAGACTGGACTCACAGATCGCTTCTCCACAAAGGATCTGGGTTGTCCATTTGGTCCCTGCGCTGCCAAGCACTGTCCGTTCCAGACACCATCTATAGGGCCCTATAAAATCAGTTTTATTTTTTCCCAAATTTCATTTTTGCAAATGACGTTTTTCCGTTTAAATTTTTGGGAATTCAGTTTTTTTTACCCTTTACTGTTATTTTAGTCGTAAAAAGAGTGTTCTTTTAATGTTAATGTAATAGAACTTAAAACATAAAATAGGAATGACCTTAAATTTATTGAGGTAACATTTACTCAGTACTTTTCAGGACAAATACTGCATGATGCAACATAACACTGCACTCTAAGTACTTCAAGTCACAACAAAATATTAATGGTTATGAGCTTTAAACTGTCCAGTAAAATAAATTATATTAGTTGTAACCAGTAGAATTAGGTACTGCTCCTTTAAGGCGGAACGCACTCTCACTCACTTGCAGATGAGTGGGCAGTCCGTAGATGGAGCGCGAGCTGTGAACATTGCATGTATGCGTTCTATATTTCTATTGCTCTTTGCCCAGTTTATTTTTCTGTTCAGTAGCGCAGTTGTCAGTGAAGATTTTGCAAACTGCCCCATGTGTGATAATAAACCCCATGTGAAAGTTTTGCTTGCACTTAGCTACAACCATTCAGGCCAGCTATCCGGCCTCTCTGTGTAAAGCGTTACATAGTTTGTATAAGTTTAAATGAAAGTGGTCCTTTAGCTTTTTCTTTCAAGTAAAAAATATAGGACCAAAACAAAAGTTCACCTGACACATAAAAGTCACGCAGGAACTGCTCGGTGTCGAGTTTCTTAACTTTTTCGCAGACGAAAGCAGAGCCGTGGAGAGCCGCTTCGCCATACTTTCATTGTTTTGAAGGGGGAGCTGAAATGACGGGTGAGGTTGTGTCGCCCAGATTTGCTTCCCCCGCTCTGCATTTTCCCCAGAAATTCATTCTGCTCCCACACAAAATAGAATTTCATTCCAAATGTGTAAAATTCCACGAAATTCTGCGCTAACACTAGATTCCGCGTTAATGTGCCAATTCCGCAATTCCATCAATAGAATAAATGTAGGACCCTATAATTTCTGCGATTCCGTGATCACGGAAATTATAGGGCCCTACATCTATTCTACTGACTCTGATGCTCTACTCTCACTGCTGTACTAATAAATGAGTTTCTTTTCACTCGCAATTAAATCCTCTGCATTCTTTCCCGTGACAGAACGTTCTGACCAACATAGATTCAGCGAGTGCACCGGAGTTGACGCTCGTATGTATCAGCAGAAGGAGCAGATGGCCATCACGCGCCGCGTGGTGCAAGCTTTGGTAGCGCAGGTGTTTTTGCAGACCGTTTCTTAACAAGTGTTCGTTGTTTTTCTTGCTCCAGTCGTGGACTTTCACCTCTGAAGCATTCAAAGTGTCTTTTGTGTTGACCTTGTTGAATAGACGCGTGGCTCAGTGGGGGACAGCTGTGTGGGAGAACCATCTACCTTGCTTCTCCTCATTCCAGGCACTCTCAGATGAGATGAGAAGGGTATTCTACCATGCTGCAGTGGGACTGAGACAGCCCGAGTACTGGCGGATCTTCATCAGGGGAGTAGACCGGTGTCAGACTACTCTTTTGAATTCAGAACCCTAGCAGCAGAGTGCCAATGGAACGAGGAGGACATGTTCCTGCATGGGTTGGCTGACCATATCCAAAGAGAAATATATACCCTGGACCTGCCCAAGAGTGTGGATGGACTCATCGAGTTGGCTTTATGAGTGGACGCTCACTTACACCGATTGGAGCAACGTACTCACCAGTCCATGGTTCTAGCCAGGCTCGAGAGTCAGCTCGTCACCGGCAGTAATATGTTCATATGTTCAATATTTGCCATCACAAACCCATGCAGGTGGGTGGAGCTCGGCTTTCCTGAGAGGAGAGGCAACGACGGAGAACCAGAGGACTGTGTTTGTACAGTGGTGGCACAGGTCATTTCTTGAAAGAGTGTCCAGTACAAGATCGAGCCTGGTAGTAAGTATAAGGCTACTATTGGGCGAGAAGGTTAACCCTCTGAAGTCTGAGCTGTTTTGGGGCTGCTTTAGAAGTTTTGACATGCTCTGAAATTTGTGCTTTTTTCAGTTGCTTATAAATATATTAATGGCAAAAGTGTCATTACACTGTATTCAGCACAAACTGGGCTACCACAATATGAGAGCAACATGTATGTACATGCTTGTATTTTTCAGAGAATAACGTTTATGCATAAAAAAAAAAGTAATACACTGAATTAAGGCCTCAAAACACACAATAGTTATATGTCCACAAGACTTTTGACTAATGGGTGATGTTCAAACTGATGTGAGAATCATTGTGCCTACTCATTCACATAAAACAATATATTTATTTACATTTTGTAAGACACTTTTTCTTTACAAAGGCCGTTTGGGAAGGGGTGTGAATGTTCATGAATAATGCTGTGATTTACACCTGAGAGAACAAAGGAACCCATAATGAGCTGCATAATGACAGTGTAAAACATCTTAAAATACTCTGTCCTTTTTGGTCTCACAGACATGAACGATATGTCTTTACAAAGCTTAAAGTGTCTACTTTTATTTATGTACAATCAAAATAAAAACTAAATGTTTTGCTTTTCGCTAAATAAAGAAAACAAACAGGATCTGCATTTTCCCATCTGTCTCCCTGTGATGTCCACTCTGAAATGAATCTGAAAATGAGCTGTTTCTACGCAAAAATTGTCACACAGACACGACAGATATCTCTTTATAAAGCTTGGAATGTCTACTTTTAAAACTTTTTTAAATATTCTCTGTTTATGTAATCCGTATGAAAACAGCGAGAGGCACAGTTCCTCCAGCGGAGCATCATTATATTTGATGTGACCACACCCACGCGCGCACAAAGAGATTCACATGCAAATCGTCCACGTGAAGGAACGCAAACCTGTAAACGCCTCCCATCACCTCAAAACAAAGACACATCTTCATCATTCTTATGCTTTTCATCGAGTTCGGAAGACGCGCTGTGAGTTTACCTTGGATTTACCGTGATTTTAACATGATAATTTTTAAGGTAAAACATTTCTTCTCACTTATATTAGCGTTATTAATGCATACACTTCACATTGTAGGCTACTAGTTGAACTATTGCCAGACTAAAATGTGTGAAATCAACGGAAACATGTTGTACTATGAAATAGTTAGGAAACCTTTCAATGCTAAATAAAGATACACGTAGACAACATGGGGATATTTTTATGCTCTATAATATCAAACACAGCATGATATAAAAGTAGGGTTGTCAACTGTCCCGTATTAGCCAGGACGTCCCGTTTATTGGGCCTAAATGTCCCGTACATGACTGTCCCGTTTATTGACTGCTCCGTTGATGTAACCACTAACTAAGCCGTTCACATATATTGCGTCTTTTGCATGCTCAAATTTGTTATTTTAAATGTAGACGCTCGTCAAGTGCGCTCAAACAGAGAGCAATGCCGCCAAGCTCGTTTTCCCAGACTATGTGCAACAATATCAAAAAGCTTAGCCATGTCAGACGTGGCTAACATCTAACATCTGTTTGTGTATGCATTTGTAGATTACATTGCAAACAAATCATTATGACATTCAAAGTGATACTGTAACGAGAAATCATGTGGAAAAAAGGTTATGCAATTTTTTTTCAGCATTATTTGATGAATAGAAAGTTTTAAAAAAACAGCATTATCTGAAATAAACTTTTGTAACTTTTGACACATGTAAGGCATTCTTGCTGAATAAAACTATTATATAAAATTATTAATTATTAATAAAGCTATTAATTTAAAACAAATTCTTACTGACCCCAAACTTTTGAACAGTAGTGTATAATGCTACAAAAGCTTTAGAAGGTTTGTGTGTAATAACTGACATTAATTCAATGAGGTTAAAATTCTTTTTAGGATTTAATTGTGCATTAATAGGTTGAGCAAAACAAATGTGTTTATATCTGAGAGCCTTTTATACACACACTTAACTGCAGACACTGAAATAACATACACTTTGAGTGTCCCTTATAAAGAACCACTATTGTCCCTTACTTTTGTCCCACTTTTTGTCCTTGGTGGTATATGTTTGGATTATGTTGTGTTGTAAATAAATGCAAACGGTTCAAAAAGCCATTCTTTTAATCTCTTCATATTCTTTGTTCTAGTTCCCTCACAGTCATTCAGCTGATATAGGGCCATTATGATTAGGGGAGGGGTCTTTGTCCTTCTCAGGTGTGAGACACATCAATTTTCATTATTCACACCCTCCCTGCATAAGCCTTCCTGATACAAAACATGTCTCACAAATTTTAAACCAGTATATTGTTTTATGTGAATGAGTGGCCAGAGTGATTTTTACATCGTCTTGAAGCAAAAATTCTAGCCTACGTGATCCAGTTATCAAGTCTTGTGAACAAATATTCAGTATAGGTTTTATAGCCTTATAACAGCAACTTCATTTTTTTTCTTTCCACAAACCATTCATAAATGTAATTTTCTCAAAACTACAAACTTTCACACACATGCTGCTCACATATTATTGTAGCAGAGTTTATTGATGTGACACTAGGCTATTTTACAATAAACACTTCATAATCTGTCCAAAACAGGCCAAAGAAATCTTGTCTTAACAGTCTTGATCACAGTTGATCACGCCGGTGCGACAGCTGACTCGAGGGGGTTAAGGCTGTGGTAGATTGGCCAAGTCCAGATTCCTGTAAGGCCCTACAGAGGTTTCTGGGGTTCGCCAATTTCCACCGGAGTTTTATTCACAATTTCAGCCAACTAGCTGCTCCTCTGATGTCCTTGACCTCCCCCAGGACTACGTTCAAGTGGTCTGGGGTAGCCGAAGCTACCTTCTCCAAACTCAAAAGCCACTTTGTTTCGGCTCCTATTCTGATAGCCCCTGATCCATCACGTCAGTTCGTGGTGGAGGCTGATGCGTCAGAGGTGGTGGTAGGTGCGATTCTGTCCCAGCGCTCTTCCTCAGATGACAAGATGCACCCATGCACGTTTTTTTTTCCGCATCGGCTATCGCCAGCGCAACGTTACTATGACATTGGTAACAGAGAATTGTTGGTGGTCAAGCTAGCGTTGGAAGAGTGGTGTCATTGGTTAGAGGGTTCGAGGGTACCTTTTATCATCTGGGCCGATCATAAGAACTTGGAATATATCAGATCTGCCAAAAGACTCAACTCCAGGCAGGCTCGGTGGGCTCTGTTTTTTGGTTGTTTTGATTTTTTGCTTTTGTACAGTCTGGGTTCCAAAAAAATTAAACCCGACACTTTGTCTCGCTTTTTTGACCGTTCCGAACACCCATCCACTCCCGAGTGCATTTTACCTGAGAGACTCATTGTCTCCACACTCACATGGGAGATTGAGTCGAAGGTCAAATCGGCCTTAGAAGGGGTAACGCCTCCGCCCGGTTGCCCACTGAGTCGGATGTTCATGCCGGAGGGACTATGGTCTGACGTCATCCGATGGGGTAATTGTTCCAACGTGGCATGTCATCCATAAACCGTACCAGTTTTTTAGTTAAGTAACGATTCTGGTGGCCAGTTATGGCTCGCGACATTCAGAGTTTTGTTTTGGCTTGCTCGATTTGTGCCACTGGTAAGACTTCCAATCATCCTCCAGATGGGTTACTCCAACCGCTGTCTGTCCCTACGAGACCCTGGTCCCACATATCGCTAGATTTTATCACCTCCCTCCCAGAGAAAGACTGCCGTTTTGACCGTCGTGGACCGGTTCTCGAAGGTGATTCATTTAATTCCCTTGCCTAAATTACCTTCTGCCAAGGAGACAGCGGTGGCTTTCGTAGACCACATCTTTCGTTTACATGGCCTCCCGACGGACGTGGTCTCCGACAGGGGGCCCCAATTTGTGTCCAAATTCTGGCGAGAGTTTTGTAAATTACTGGGGGCGATGGTCAGTCTGTCTTCGGGTTTCCATCCCCAGAGCAATGGCCAAACGGAGTGAGCCAACCAAGATTTATAGAGAGTGTTGCAATGTTTGGTTTCCAAGAATCCTTCCTCCTGGAGTCACCAACTCCCAATGGTTGAGTACGCACATAATTCTTAAACAGTGTCATCCACGGGCCTCACCCCGTTTTAATGTAGTTTAGGGTACCAGCCACCTATTTTTCCTGTCTGGAATCCAAAGTCACAGTCCCCTCGGTGAGACTCTCCTCCAGGTGGGAGCATGAACCAAGGCTAAGGCCGATCGCCACTGGTCGAAGCCAACTGTTTACGTTGTTGGTCAAAAAGTGTGGCTTTCAACCAAGAACATTCCTCTCCACTCTGTTAGTAATAAGTTTGCTCCCAAATTCATCGGCCCGATCACTGTCACCAAGATCCTTAGTCCAGTGACAGTCTGCCTTAAACTTCCTCCAGCGTACAGGAGAATTCATCCCGTCTTTCATGTCTCCAAATTAAAACCTGTGTTTCATTCACATATTAATCCACCAGTCCCGGTACCCCCTCCACCACGACTCGTAGATGGGGAACCTACTTATTCGGTCAATCGTATTCTGGATTCGAGACGGAGGGGACACAGATTTCAGTACTTGGTGGACTGGGAAGGTTATGGTCCGGAGGAGAGAAGTTGGGTTCCTGCTAGGGACATTCTGGATTACTGGATTACTCAGAACTCTGATAATTACAATCAACGGCTAAGTTCTTCTGGTAATGCCAGAAGGTGCTCCTAGGGGAGGGGGTACTGTCACGATTCATGAATTCACTGACTCGTTCTCGCTCTGTGTGTGTGTGGGTGTGGCCGCTGATTACCACTCAGCTGATTATCAGCACCAGCTGCCACTCATCATGTGTGTCTATATATACTCATTGTCTTGCGTCTTGTGTTTGTCAGACCGTTGGGTTTGTTCCCGTGTGCATGTCTGTCTCCTGGTTGTCTCCTGAGCCCTTGTGTTTCCCGGTCAGATTGTGGATCACTCTGCCTGTCTTCACAGAGGATTATCCTGCACGGTGGATTGCTCTGCCTGTCTTCACGGAGGATTACCCGGTGTGGATCACTCTGCCTGTCTTCACGGAGTATTACCCGGTGTGGATCGCTCTGCCTGTCTTCACGGAGGATCACCCGGTGGGGATTGCACTGCTTCATCTCGTCAGAGACTGAAATCACGGATCGCTTCTCACTTCTCCACAAAGGATCTGGGTTGTCCATTGGGTCACTGCGCTGCCAAGCACTATCCATTCCAGACACCATCTATTCTGCTGACTCTGATGCTCTACTCTCACTGCTGTACTAATAAAAGTCAGTGATAGAAATATTGTAGTTGCCGTATTCGAATAAAGATTTAAAAATAAAAAAATTTCTGTTGTTGGATGTACCAATGAACATAAGTCATTGGCTCAAGACTTGAGCGATATTCTTCTGGACATTTCCTTCGAAAATGAAATTCAACCACGGTGTCCTCAGTATCTCGGATGCTGGGAGTCTATGGAGTTCTGAATACACGTTTAAATAAGCAGGTTCCAGTCCAGGATGATCATTCATTAATTTGGGAGTCTGCTCAAGCTGTCACATCTGTCTTTTCACCTTTTTTGGAATACAGTACGTAACACAAATGCAATAAAATGAGCTATGTGAAACTCTGCAAGAAAATATTTAGTTAAAAATGCAAAGATGTTGTAAACTAAATGTAATAATATCAGTTTTACATGTGAATATTAACATTTGCACAATTTTTTAACTCAAAATACATTGACTGAGAAAGGTGGGCCATGAGGGCCTATAAGGGACTTTCGTAAGGGCCCCAGTCCTGGAGCGAGATTTCTAGTGGACCCCCCACAACTGTCACCCCAGAATACGCAATAATGCAATGACCAGTTTAGGGCCCAGTTTACCTTGAGACACCACACATTGTCAATACTGTGGATAATCAATTTTTTATACCCTAGTAGGGCAACGTGTCCTGGGAGATACATACTTTTCAAAAGGCGGTATGACAGCATGAGTAACATATAACTTAATTTTCTTTTTCAACATCTTAAGACAATTCACAATTAATATTAACAGTTGTTTTGCATTTTTTGCTGAAAAAAAGTAAGATTAAAAGGTGCCTACTTTCTACAAAATCAAAATGTCCAGCACCATGGGCGGGCATGTTGGCTTTAGGTCAAACTGACAAAATGAGCACAGAAAATTTTAACCAAGTCACATGATCCACATACTCCAAACAGACTAAACTATGATATTGACAACAGTACTGGATGAAAAATTAGTTCTCGTGCCTCCTACACGAGACTAAATACTATGTATCCTGTGGTACACGTTGCCTGTTTTAGGGTGATCAGTCTGGCTCTGTAGGCATTTTACAACAGTTCCCACACAAGCACCTGTACAGCGATTTATAGATTATCATGACGGAACATGCTAATCGATGACTTGAAGATAGTTAACTCCACATCAACTACATAAATTAATCTATTAACCATTCAGAATCGTCCTGTTGCATGTTGTCACTTCTTCTTGAGTCTGTCCATCATTGTCAGACTCTGGTTCGAACATATAAGGCTGAATACAGCTTACTGACAGTTTCTGACATTTTCAGTGTGTGAGAGAACACCGGAGCACAAGAATTGATCTTTTGACATGCGCAAACGGCACAAATATACATAGTTTCCTGATGTACCACTTCACAGATGAACAGTCATTTATTACACAATATTCAACAACAGCTCGTTCTGTGTGTCAAACGTCCTTGCGCCACTTCACTTTCACTTTATATGTACAGAACATTCCAGTTTAATTTTTCAACCTGATTAAGTGTTTACATGTCCTTTCGAACAGATTAAAAGGTTTAAACCACCCCTTACATTCTGGATTAAATTTCAATCGGATTTGGCCAATTCATTCTGAGTGATGTGTTCACATGTGACGTTTTTATTCCCACTGTGCTACTAGTTCAAATACAATCGCATTATTAGGGTATTAGGATTATTTCCATGTAAACACAGCTCCTGTGAAATGAGTGATGGAAACATAAAAAAAAAAAATTGGAGCTATTATGGGTTTTGTTTTTAGTTAGAATATCTGTTTGACAGTATTGCCATATTAAAAATGATTATGAAGATTTCTTTCAATACTTGTATTTTATTAACAAAGTTATATTCAAGATTTACAAGCTCTGAATGAAACATGATAAGCCATAAATACAATTGCAAAGAACAATCATTAAGAATGAAACATTGTCACACTTAGTTGTAAATTGAGAACTGTTTAGTTTCTTTAGAACATTTTTACCAAAAATGTATTTAAAACATAGTCTAATGCAGAAGAAAAACAACTTTAGCGCTTGCTGAGAAGTCAAATTTCAGTGTGTGCTCATAACATCTCACATGAAAAAACTTGCCGAGCTGCAACAGTCATAGAGACATTTAACGAATCACTCGCCAAAACGAAGTCTTTGTTAGGAATTTTCCATTCGTTTGAAACATTGTGCAGTAGTTCAGAAATATTTGATAAGTCATTCCAAAAGTATGATGTTGGTAGGTTTATGTCCCGGCCACCGCATCGGAGATTATAGGAGTGTTATTAAGCATTAATGGCAAGGACAGCAGCGTATAGCTTACTTGAGCACCACTTCGTTATTTTGGCTCAGAATTTCGTTTGTTGGAAATATTAACTTAATTTAGAAGTGCTTTTGAAATTAAAAACTTTGCATTTAATAGGCAAAATACATTTTTTAGTATTTTTAGGCCAGAGAAACGGAGGAGTGACTGCTGCGAGGCGTTTGAGCAAAACTGTGGAAAAAAACTGCATAAAACGTGTGGGCGTTTAATAGGGATGCAACAATACAGTTAGTCCACGGTTCAATACATACCTCGGTTTTTAACCAGGGTTTTCGGTTCGGTTCTGATGGCTAGTCACATAAATATTTTGTTATTCTATTCTTAGGCGACAGGAACAGCAAGAGGTTAAAGAGAAAAAATACTATTTTTTATTGCAATACTCTTTCTTTATTTTACTTCAAAGAATTTAAAAACCTTACTTAAACTTAACTTATATATAAAGATTTACACCGGCAGCTCAGAGCTGTACAGCAGCATTTACATATAAAATTGAATTAATGAATGTAAAAATAAAACACCACATAGACTTCACTATAAAATACACTGATTCTTATTAAAGCTACTGTATTCGTTTTTCAGTCAAGAGCAGTGAGTGATTTCCTCTGTCTTTTGTTGTTGTATTAACATTAAAGGGATTGTTCACTCAAAAATGAAAATTCTGTCATCGAGAAATGAATACAGGTTTGGAACAATATTAGTGTGAGTAAATAATGACATAATTTTAAAGGTGAACTGTCCCTTTAAGGACAGCGTGTTCACTACTGCACTGTCAATTTAAGACCTCCGTGCATCTAATATACAGACACGATTGCGATTTTACTTTCACTTTAGACATAACCGACTGTGTTTATGTTAACCTTGTGTGTATTTGACAGTATTAGCGCAGTAAGATGACTATTTAGTCCAGTAATCACGTGTTTGACAGGTGTTTAGTGCGCGCGCTCTGAAAAGCGCATGTTAAAACCGCGCACGCGAATGAAACCGGCAAGGCTGTAAAATGCATGCAAATAATGAACTTTTGTGATTGTGAATAACTCTAGTGTTCCGTGAGTATAACTCCACCACTAACGTGTGATATGAATGTATGTCGCGTTGTTCAGTATTGGGATGGAGGCAAATGATAGAATTTGTAGAAAAATAATTAATTAAATGCGAAACCGGAAAAAACGCAATTCACAAGCGCGTATTGAACCGTGAATGCCGTACCGAACGGTTCAATATTATATTGAGAATTGTGGCATCCCTAGCGTTTAACCCTCTCACCGGGAAAAGTGTCCCCACGGGTGCGACGCCCCTGAGCAGGTCGTAGTTTGTCCATTTGATCTTAAACGAAGGCAATTCACCAGCATACGAACGTTCGGCAATCAACAGGTGGTTCTGATTGGCCGGTGACCGCGTGTGCGCGCACAGTGGCCATTTGAATTGAACACAGAATCGATTCTGAATTTTTGAGAATCGATTCTGAATCGTTGGATAACGAATCGCGATGCATCGATGCATCAACCTTTTCTCCCACCCCTACCGTATACACATTTACACAACATTAAACTTCAGATTAAATTATTACACTTGGGTGTAAAAATTAATTACCTACAGTATATGTGGCACACATGTTTGTGGCAAACAGCTGATAACAGCTCATAACAGCAGAAATCATCCCTCCTGTATTTTAATAGTTTAGAGGGCATACTGTGACTTAAAGCAGTCCGAAAGGACCATGTGTGTTTCACTAACTGGAATGGAAATGTGGTTTTCCATCATCTAAACTCATTTTATCACCAGATATGAATCTTGAGATATGGAAAAACATATTGAGGAGGCTGAAATTACAGCTAGGTTAACTGAAAGGTCAGGCTAAAGGGAATGATCTGAGTATTTGCATGAGGTAAGCTTGCCAGCAGAATAGGGGGGAGGTAGCTGCTGGTATAGATTGTAATGAGAAGAAAAAAGCAGTTTAAATCAGGCCAACAAATGAAAACGTTATTCGTATAAGTTTAAATGATTGCAAATCTGGTAATACTTTATTTTACAGTGTCATTGTTACACGTAGTAATAACTATAAATTATGCATAATTACATGCAAATAACTCTACGCCTAATCCTAACCCTAAGAAAATTTAGTTAATTAGTATTACTCTGTACTTAAATGTATAATTGTACTGTAACGAGGACACCTTAAAATAAAGTGTAACTGAAAATCCTTTATTGACTTTTATTATTATTCTAACACATAAAACTATTATCTAACACAAACAATAGGTTACTGTCGTAACCCTGGTTCTCTGAAACATCGAGTGGAGAAATCCACCTATGGCAAGAGCATCCGTACCTGACCTCTGCAGAAGCATCCAATTGCACCAAGTCTGGCAAGACAGACAGAAGCGCAAAGCCAATGCCGGTAAGGCCCCACCCCTTACCTGCCGGCACATAAGGCCTGCACATGCTACTGTTCATCAGTAAGTATATTCGCTTCTCGTGCGGTAAGCGGGGCAAAGCTGGTGGATCTCTCCACTAGTGTTGTTTTTGGCTGCCTGATTTAATTTTAGTTTTAGTCTAGTCTTTGTGTCAAACTGTCATTTTAGTTATTAGTTTTAGTCACATTCATACTCTTTTTAGTCTAGTAAAGTTTCAGTTGACTAAAAGTCTTAGCATTTTAGTTTTATTTTTGTCCGAATTATCCATGACTATTTTCGTCTAGTTTTAGTCAAAGAAAATTGTATTTTAGTCTCTTTATAGGAGGAGACATTTAGGGCCCTAACAGCCAAGGCCGAGGACTTATAGGCGGCCTGGTGCACCGAGGCATAAAAATGGTCCATCTTGTTAGGCAAGACCAGCTTCGGGGGAGCGAGCAGCCCTCCCTGGACTGGGTTGAGTTGCCTGGCGATCGAGGGCGGGGGGGTCACCCATGCTGAGAGCCGCCATATCCTTCACCTCTAGACCCACAAGACCATGTTTGAGATCGAGAGGCTCGCTCCAGTAGTGCCTCATGTGCTCCGCGCACGCTGTAAGGACTGGGAAGAGTTGTTCCTCTGGCCGGGAGGGGTACCCAGCACTTTCCCGTCATAAATGTCCCTTTCCTGGTGGGTGGCGCTCTGTGAAGCTGGCCACTCAATGTTGAGGCGAGCGGCCGGAGGATGGGCTGAGGCATGGCCGCGTGGTGCTGGCCTGGGGAATGCCAGAGGGCGGGATTGCCTCCACGTCCTCTGAGACCCCGAGAAGGCCTGCGTTGTAGTCATCACCAGACCTGGCCGGTTTGTCGGCGAGCAGGAGGTTGCCTGCGACGATGTCCTCTTTCGGGGGAATGCAGGATTGGGCTGCTCAGCCCAGATGAGAGATGTCAGTCGCCACCGTTTTCCACATCAGAGTCAGAAAAGTTGAGCTCGACACATTGGGTGGCAGCAACTTTAAGGCGGCGTCGCAGGAGTTTTTTTAGGCAGCAACAGGCAATGACTGCAATTCTCCGGGTTCTTCAAGGCCTCTTCCGCACTTGAGGCCCAAGCAAACATCGCAGAACAGATGAAGGTCCTTCGCGGCGATCAGCGCACCACACACAGCTGGGCAGGGCCGTGATAAGCTGTTCCCGGGAGAAGCGGCAGAAATAGAGCACGACATACCAGCGAAAAACTCCATGGTGAGAGCATGGGCGTCTCCGAGAGTAGACACAGCTAAACTGGCAGAATAGAACTGTCACGCAGGCCTTATATGCCCACAGGTAAGGGGTGGGGCCATACCGGGCATTAGGGTTGTCAAATAAAAAAATGTATTTTGAATATTCGTCGAATTTACCAAAAAACTGCACATTCGAATGCAAAAACGAAAATTTTTGCTATTTTGTGCTATTTTGTGTTCACATTACATTGTCTGTTGAAGCGTGTTTTCTCAGGTGACTGATGCACTTGCAGTTTTATGCACTTTTGTTACGTAATTTTCCTTACATGCTCATTAATTAAATTATATTTAAATTAATGAAAATAATTTTGAATTTAGCCATTTTGACAGCCCTACCGGGCATTGCCTGTGCGCTTCTGTCTGTCTTGCCAAACTTGGTGAAATTGGATGCTTCTGCAGAGGGCAGGTACGGATGCCCTTCCCATAGGTGGATCTCGAACACGAGTATGGGATCAGATTCCCGCCAAATGTATTGCTGTCACGCATAAAAAAATAATAAGCGTGAATCAAAATTTTAAAAACACATGTGAAAATATAACGCACAAAACTGAAAAATAAATGCAAAGTTAACCAGAATCACAAACAACGCAGTCACGGAAATAAAAAAATAAGCGTAAATCAAATATTTAAACAAGTTTAAAATGATATTGCTCAAAATGGAATCATGAATTCAAAATTATCTGAATCGCTCACAAAATCATGTTTTCTGCTCTTTTTCTGCTCTTTCATTTTTTGCATGTCCGTGCTCTTTTTTCCTTTACTCTTGATTCCACATTCTGTGCTTGCGGTTTCAAATGTTACAGTTCAAGTTTCATGTAAATTAGGGCGGGTCTTAGCATCACCATTGGTCCACTAGTTCTAGATTGACAGCTCATCCTCTAGCCAATCAATCGAAGAGGGAAGTTTACGTCACTCCGATGCAACTCATGCCGCTCAGTTCAACCAGCTGCTGTTGAGCTACAAGTATAACGCGTTCTCTTTCACTATATCGGCAAGGAAATACATTATTGTATTGTTATGAATATAATCTTAGGACGTTTTAGGGGGGTTTCTCACAATTAAAACAGTCAAATGAACGTGATCACGACTGGATGCTTACTACGCTTGGCTGTGAGCGAAACGCGTTCACTATAGGCCCATAGTGAAAAGTGAACAGAACCCATTAGATGTACAATATGTAAGAAGACATGGGGGTCAGAAATGATTTCGACCACTTTAAGTTTTGTTAAGTTTTGTTTTGTTTTGTTGAAAGCCTTTCTTTAAAGTGAATTTCGTTTTGTATAAATTATATCTTAATTTTAATCAATTTTTTGTCAACTAATTTCGTGGATTTAATAAATAATAAGCAAATATAGCAAACTATGACATGGAGCCAGCGCAGCATGAACAGCTTAAATCAGGGGTCTCAAACTCGCGGCCCGCAGGATGATATTTTGTAGCCCCCTTCTTGACATCAAAGTTTAGTGTTAGTACGGCCCGCGCGTTGCTCTGAAAAGCACCTTATTTGCTGAGTCGTTGCGTGTGCAGCGCTTGCCGCGCTTGCCACGCTTGCTGCCTCTTTTGTGTATGTGTGTGTGTGTTTGTGAGAGAGAGAGAGAGAGAGAGAGAGAGAGAGAGAGTTGGCTTGCCCCTCCCTCGTGCAGTATAATTGGTTGACACCGTGTGATTGACAGACGAACAAAGCTGATCAGACTGTTGAAACGAATGTGGTCTAACAGCGCTCGTTGCAAATTAATGCAAATATTCATTAAAACATATATCCAAAAAGATTATTTCCCAACTAGAATTAGACCTAGAATTTCTGTTTGACCTGGTTAAGGCCTTGCTGTGAATTAGTCTATTATTTAAAGTAAAATTAAAATCATTCATTATTTCATATTACATGATTTAATTTCTATAGGCTATATTTTAGTTTAAATTCAGAGGAACAGTTCATGTTCAGAAGAAACATTCATGTTGAAGAACTGTTAATAATAAAGATTGGATCAGTTGAACGTGCTACTTTTTTTTGGAATACTTGAAACACTTTTTATGTGGAATACTTGATGCGGCCCAGCCTGACCCAGAGTCTACCTCCTGCGGCCCCCAGGTAAAATGAGTTTGAGACCCCTGGCTTAAATGAACAACTAGAAAAAAAAAAATTTGTTGGGGGCTACCCTATAGCTATTTATTTCAGATATATTCGAACCAGCATGTCACAAAGGGTATGAGCTTTAGAAATAAACGGAATCTTCAGAAAGGCGCTCACTCTGGAGGAAATATTACCGCTCTACGCATTCTCTATATACACGAGAGTTCTCTATATACTCATGTATGTTTTAAAAACATAATTCAACATATAAATATTAAGCCTTTTTTTAATGGCCACTTAAAGTGTACAAATAAATTACTACATGCTAGGAATTAAAATTTGCAGCACCCCCACTTCCCGTGCTCCTGCTAGCCGACTGGCTGAATAGCCTATTGTACCTCAGAATATCAGCAGTGAACCGATCGGCGCACAGGGACAAAAATAAATAAACACCATAAATAAAATGCACATCAGCAAAGCTGACGTTACCTGAATAGGCTACTGTACAATTTTATCATTGTAATAAAAAACGCAATTTGGCACATCATTTCAACATGCTGCTATTTAGCCTACTAGGCCTACTAATTAATGCCTATTGCAAAAAGAATAAAATAACAAGTCATTCACATTATAGGCTAATTAACTCTACACACTGTCATGTCAGGGTGACGACTAGGACGAGCCTGAAGAAATTAAACCGTTAATTTTGACTAAATGGGAAGAGAGCCGGTCTTTTTCAGGCATACAGTGCAATTCATTTTATACAGTAGGCCTAACAATCATACAAGAAACAAACTGTAGAGCCTCGATATTAAAGAAACGCAGACTCTATTTGTTCACTGAAATTTGCTGAAAGTCCACCGCACAACTGTGCAACGCATGTTCACATTTTTAACAGTCCATAACAACTCTAAAGCTTGCCAGCTTGCCTTGTACATCTAATTAATGGGCAAAGTTTTCCGACTATTTTTTCGTTTTCTGCTGTGGATGTTATTGAATTTGTAGAAGTTTTGCTCTTGCGTTCTTTCTTTTAAATGCCTATTCCCCGAGTGACTATGACTGGCTGTTTTAAAATATAACTGATATTGAAACAAAACCCAGGCAGTCTCATGTAAGAGATGTTTAGGCCTCCATACTGACAGCTAGGCTCATAGCTTGCAGGTTTGCTTAGTGGCCTACCAGGCACTGCAACAATATTAAACAATGTAGGCCTATATCTTTTTTTTATTTATTAATTTGAATGATTGAACCGCCACCCGCCCGAATTTGATTAAAATATTATTTTTCGTCACGTCATCCACCCGATCCGCGGTTTATCCGCGGCTGTAACCGTGCATCTCTAAGGCCCACTGTTTGTGCAAAGAAATATATTTGTTTACAATCATGAATATATTATTAAATATATAAATTTACACAATCAGAAAAGTTTTTCGAGAGGCTTTTAGAGAGGTGAATCAGAAATTGGTCAAATGATCATGACCCCAAATAGTTGGTTAGTGCCACTCTCATTCCAAATAAATATTTTTTGGCAGCCAGTGGTGGAATGCTCGACGAAGCACAACGAGAACACGTTTATACAACATACAAACTGGGACATTTGATTGCACATAAAATGTTTTACATTATTGATCCTTCTTGCAATCGTAATGCAATGGACTAGGACTATAGGGCATACATCAAACCTTTAAATAAAAGGGTTATTGAGCTGTTTAAACTATCATATACAATAAAAGAGCCTGCACAGCGGCAGGAAACATTTTTCACGCAAAATACAGCCCAGAGCATGTGAGCAAAGCGGAGCGGAGCTCCACTCATGAACTGCTCACCGGTAAAACGACGTGCGCTCAAATCCCACTCCAAACATGACATTTCTCTGTACTGTAGCCTACTATAGGCTGCTTGTTGTAGATAATAAAACACATATTTAAGTTCACATGTTCAAATATTATAAAAAAAAACTAATTATTTATTTAATCTACGTTGATTATGAAAGTGAACAGGATAAGATGCGCAATGTGACAGAAGACATGGGGGACAGAACTGATTTTGACAACACTGTTATGTTGAAAGCCTTTCTTTTAAGTGAATTTCGTTTTGTATAAATTGTATCTTAATTTTAATCAATGTTTTATAAACCATTTGACTGGATTTAATTAATAATAAGCAAATATAGCAGAGTAAGCCGACAATGACATGGAGGCGCCAGCGCTGTGTGAACAACGGCTTAAATGAACGAATAGGCTACTAGAATTTTTTTTTTGTTGTTAGGGGCAGCCCTATCTACTTATTTCAGATAGCCTATATGCGAACCAGCATGTCACAAAGGGCATTCTGGGTTGAGCGCGCGGCGAGCGGAATGAGCTTCAGAAATGAACAAAATCTTCAGAAAGTCGCTCTCCAATCTGGAGGAAAATGACCACTCTTTCTACGCAAACTGGGCCACAGATGGTAAGCACAATTACATTAAGCCAAAACTAACTTATTTAAACTTTTTTTAATTATTAGAATAGACATTAATAGAATAAATTGTCATGCAAGTACTTTTAATTCTCATAAAGTACATTTCAAATCAGGTACTTTTTTACTTAAGTAGGGTTGTCATTGTGGTACTTCTACTTTTACTAAAGTCAATATGTCTCTGGTTATTTGTAGCCTATTACTTCCACCACTGGTGATAGAGAACACATTATACTTGTAGCTCAACAGCGGCTGGTGGATGGCCAGTCAAGCCTCAGAATTTGACTGCTTTAATTGTGAGAAACCCCCCTAAAACGTCTATCATACAAAAGAATAGAGTCCTAAGATTATATTCATAACAATACAATAATGTATTTCCTTGCAGATATAGTGATAGAGAATGCGTTATACTCGTAGCTCAATGGTGGCTGGCTGAACTGCGGCATGAGTCGCATTGGAGTGACGTAAACTTCCCTCTTCGATTGATTGGCTAGAGGATAAACTGTCAATCTAGAACTAGTGGACTAATGGTGATGCTAAGACCCGCCCTAATTTACATGAAACTTGAACTGCAACATTTGAAACCGCAAGCACAGAATGTGGAAACAAGAACAAAGGAAAAAAGAGCACGGACATGCAAAAAAATGAAAACAAGAGCAGAAAACATGATTTTGTGAGCGATTCAGATAATTTTGAATTCATGATTCAGTTTTGAGCAATATAATTTTAAACTTGTTTAAATATTTGATTTACGCTTATTATTTTTATTTCCGTGACTGTGTTGTTTCTGATTCTGATAAACTTTGCATTGATTTTTCAGTTTTGTGCGTTATATTTTCACATGTGTTTTTTATTTTTTCATGCGTGACTTCAATACTTTTGGCGGGAATCTGATCTCATACCACGAGATGATGAAAGAGAACCCACGCACACACACATTCACACGAGTTGCAGAAAGAAAGAAAGTTAGGAAATTAGGAGTTTTAAAAGAGTGAAATGATGAAATACTAAGTTTGTAGCAAGATATGCACTTATAAGACATGACCTGAATGAACCATGAATCATTACTTTAACCCTCCTTTCGTTTCTTAGGCGTAGTTATTAAATTTGATATCAATGTATCAGTTAGAATCTGGAGGGATTACTTCAGACTAAGGGACTAGTCTGAAGTAACTAACTGCGTTAGTTTGTGTCTTCTTTGAATGGGAAATTCCTTCTCAGTCCTTGCTGGAGAATGGATTTCCCAGGTTCTTTGATTCGCTGACGGTCTTGTCGTGTCTTTGACCGACATCGTGGGAAACCAATCACGTGGCGTGTTGGCGGATGGATGGAAAGTCTTGTGGATGAAGTTTGAAGTTTTGAGGCAGTTGAAGGCTGTAGAATCGTTGTCCGAAACTTTGAGGCAAAACTTAACTTAGAACATGAGACTCAACGCAAAGAAAATAACTTAAGTAAAAGAAAGAAAAGTGAGTGAGAGGAGAGTATAGATGGCTTGAATGAACTGTTAACCCATTTTCTCTGATCTTTTTCTGCCTTGATCGTCTTCGTCTGATTATCTAATCATCTCATCATCTATTTCTAATTCATCGTCTAAATCTTTGTTCGTTTTCTGAGATTTTGAACTCAAATGTCTGCCCATTGCCAGGGTGTTGCTAGGGTGTTCAGTGTGGTTTCAACGGCATTTCTTAATGGTTGCTAGTGTGTTCAGTGTGGTGTCAAGGGCATTGCTACATGGTTGCTAGGGTTTTGCTGTGGTTTCAAGGTTGTTGCTACATGGTTGCTAGGGTGTTCGGTGTGGTTTCAAGGACGTTACTACATGGTTTCTAGGGTGTTGCTAGGGTGTTCAGTGTGGTTTCAAGAGCATTCCTACACGGTTGCTAGGGTGTTCACTGAGGTTTCAAGGGCATTGCTACAAGGCTGCTAGGGTGTTCAGTGTGGTCTCAAGGGTTTTCCTACATGGTTGCTAGGGTTTTCAGTGTGGTTTCAGGGGCATTGCTACATGGTTGCTAGGGTGTTGCTAGAGTGTTCAGTGTGGTTTCAAGGATGTTATTACACGGTTGCTATGGTGTTCAGTGTGGTTTCAAGGGAGTTGCTACACAATTGCTAGGATGTTAATTGTGGTTTCAAGGGCATTGCTACAAGGTTGCTAGGGTGTTCATTGATGCTTCAAGGGCATTGCTACAAGGTTGCTAGGGTGTTCAGTGTGGTCTCAAGGGTTTTGCTACATGGTTGCTAGGGTGTTGTTAGGGTGTTCAGTGTGGTTTCAAGAGCGTTGCTATTATAAATTTGTTAAGTGTACGATGCCTACACTGTAAAAAATTCTATGAACAAATTATCAATAAGTTATGACATGTTGTAACGTTGCTTTAACTCATTCAAATAAGTACTGTATAAGACATATTTTCCAGTATTTTTCTATATTCTTGAACTATATATCTTGTCAGATTTGTAATATATTTTATTGTTTAGCCCTATTGCTGCCACACTAGCCTGCTACAAGAACATCCATGGGTGAAAAGGTGAAAGGTGAAATGTTTTCTGATTAAAAAAATGGGAGGGGTAGCTGAATGCACTCTCTTCCCAAAAAAGGATTTATTTACTTCAGTGTGTGTCATATGTCAAAGTAAGATATTAATAGACTAAAAATAAATAATTATAATACACATGAACTCTGAGATTGAAGCTGTTACCTATATATTTTTAAGCAATAAAGGTTTGACTTATGACTGATTCCATTAGGTAGGATGTTTGTGAGTCTTTCCATAAAGTTCTTATAAAATGGGTCAAGAAAGCTTATCATATATCAGAATATATGAGGTTACCCATGTATAGATTCTGCTTAGTGTGCATGATCAACTTCTATAAAAGCCAAGAGGGTAGACCAGAAGGGATGCAGAGAAGACCTCAGAAGTTCCATCCAGTGGTAAGAGCCTGTAGTGATTGTGACTGAAGGGCATTTTATCATCATCACCTATGCATCTGTACTTAAAGTAACTGTGTTTTTTTATTTATTTATACATTTTAATGAATTTAATTTTCTTTTAGTTCAAGGGTAGATAAAATTGCATCTGGTCTCACAGGACAAAAGGCAAGTGAGTTTATGATTCAGTGTGTGGATTAGGGTAGAGGAAAACAGTTGTTATAGTCTGTATTATAGATGAAAACTGGGGAAGCATGTTGCTTTCAAAAACTTGGTTAATTTATTTTCAAATAAATGTGTTTAAAATGTAAGATGAATTTAAGGAAGGGGTCCCATTGACCCTTTATTTAAGGGCCAAGCATATTGTATTTGGTTTTTATTGTGTGTTGGATTGTATTCTGTTTTTCTCCATTCACTTTTGAGTCTATGAGAGCCCATAGAACCCCTTGTGGGAAAGTTATACAAATTTGGCACAAGCATAGAGGATAGTCTGAACATGAAACACAGCAAATGTGGAGTCTTTAACTCAAACCCTCTAGCACCACAAACTATCCATACTTGTACTCTTGCTAATAACTTGAAAACTGTTAAAAAACAAACAAAAAAAATCTTAACTCATGGTGAGTTGATTGCTCCCTTTGATCTAGTTTTCTGTTATGATATATACATGTATGTCAACTATTTATAAGTGGCTATATCTCTTAAATTAAATTAAACATTTTCACCAAATTTGACACCTTTCTGTGTAGACTCGAAAAGGAAAAAGAAGCGGGAAAGGGCCAATTGATGATGCTAAAATATAGCAAAACATGAAATTGGCTCTATACAGAACTGTTGGCATGCAGTGTTGCTATCATAATCTATGATGACATTTGCATAAATATAAATCATTAGAAAGATCTAAAGTTTTATCGTAACATTAAATTATTATGATAAAAAATCTGTGACAGTAATTTCTTCATTTTTGTCAGGAAATCTTATGCATCCACGAAGAAAAAAAACCCAAATACACTTATCTACAGTGGAGAAATTTTTTAATTTTTTCTATTTTTACCCAATACAGGGTGTTGTGAGCATTAGCGAGTACACACATGTAATTTAATCCATGCTCGTAGCCGGAGGATGCACTCTAGCAGAAAGTCCACAAGTGAGACTCATAGTCGACAGTGAGAATCTCTGTATTGACCTGAAACTTCATATATGCCACAATTCATACTGTACTGTATGTGCTGTGTCCTGACAACAGCATATCAGTTTCATCACCAGAAAGACATATTCAGCCTCTATATTCTATTCAGTTTTTGCCGTTCATGGGCCCCTTACCTGCTTCTTGCTTGCTATCTAAATGTTTATCTAGTATTGTTTTATGTGTCTGTATTCATGTGTAATCCTAAACTTAGGAATATGCCTCTTTCCTAACACAATTCATGTGTTTCATTTCATGAGTCTTGCCTTTATTGTTACATGAAATATTGATTACATTTTTCATGCATAAGTTTATATTTTCTCTCTTTAGTAAGCCGCCACCATGAGTACGGACGCGGAGATGGCCGCTTATGGCAAGGCTTCCATTTACCTTCGTAAGCCTGAGAAGGAGAGAATCGAGGCTCAAACCAAACCATTTGATGCCAAGTCTGCCTGCTATGTGGCTGATGTCAAAGAGTTGTACCTCAAGGGAACAATCAAGAGCAAAGACGGTGGCAAAGTCACAGTTGTTTTGCTTGACACTAAGGAGGTAATTTTTAATTTAAATGACTTATCACATTGTTTTATTTTATATCTAATATCTAATTTATCACATTAACAGGAAAGAGTTGCTAAGGAAGAAGATGTCTACCCAATGAATCCTCCCAAGTATGACAAGATTGAGGACATGGCCATGATGACCCATCTCAATGAAGCCTCTGTGCTGTATAACCTCAAAGAGCGTTATGCTGCATGGATGATCTATGTAAATTCTGAAACATAAAAAAGCATTTAAGCTCAATTTGTCTGTGTTATTGCAATCTGACCACTTCTCTGCTCATTTCAGACTTACTCTGGACTCTTCTGCGCAACTGTGAACCCCTACAAGTGGCTCCCAGTGTATGATTCAGAAGTGGTGAGTGCTTACAGAGGCAAAAAGCGTATGGAGGCCCCACCCCACATCTTCTCTGTCTCTGACAACGCCTATCAGTTTATGCAGACTGGTAAGACTTTATGGAATTGAATTCTGTAGAATTCATTAAGGTGAATTAGATGATGCTGTTAACATAAGAAATATTTACCGGATATTTTACAAATTACAATCAACAGATAGAGAAAACCAGTCTGTCCTGATTACGTAAGTATTTTCTTTTAATCTTAGACCTTGACAAAAATAAAACATTTAAAGTATAATGCAGATGGCAAATCTATATGGAGATATTTAGTAAATATAATTGAATATACTTTGAAAAGTCTACATGTCTTTTAATCATCTGTTTTCTAATCTCTCATAAACCAGTGGAGAATCCGGTGCTGGAAAGACTGTGAACACCAAACGTGTCATCCAGTACTTTGCCACAGTTGCAGTGTCAGGTGGTGAGAAGAAGAAAGAGGACAGCAAAATAAAGGTGTGAGATATAAACTATGTCATATATATTATTTTGAAAGATGTTACACTCGTCTCACAAACTATATGATGTGTGAATTTGTGAAATGCCTGCAAACAGTCTTTAAATGTAAAATAACTTTTAAAAAATAACCCTTCAAACAACACAGGGCTCTCTTGAGGACCAGATCATTGCTGCCAACCCTCTGCTTGAGTCTTATGGTAATGCCAAGACTGTGAGAAATGACAACTCCTCTCGTTTTGTAAGTTCACCACTTTTTATTTACAGTAAAGTTGGTCAGTTGTGTTTGATTTTTCTATACAGAGTTATTTTATTTATTTATGTATTATGCTATTTTGTTTTAAACAGGGTAAATTCATCAGAATTCACTTCGGCACATCTGGAAAACTGGCCAGTGCTGACATTGAGACATGTAGGTGGACATAATTTCATTGATCCATCTGGCACATTTGTCTTTGTCTGTCACTCTTCAGATGATTGTGACTCAAGTACATTCTCTCAACAGATCTGCTGGAGAAGTCTAGAGTGTCATTCCAGCTTCCAGATGAGAGAGGCTACCACATCTTCTACCAGATGATGACCAACCATAAGCCTGAGCTGATTGGTAGGTGCACATATTTCATTCAGTGTTTAAATGCCAGATAATATTGTAAGATACTCTTTCAAAAAATCGATGTATTTTACAGAAATGACGCTCATCACCACCAACCCATATGACTTCCCCATGTGCAGTCAGGGTCAGATCACAGTGGCCAGCATTGATGATAAAGTGGAGCTGGATGCTACTGATGTGAGTCATTGCTGTTTGAACATTGACATATTCTATATAAATATGGAAAATCATAGATCTCATTCTTTTCTGTAATTTACAGGACGCTATTGACATTCTGGGTTTCAATAATGAGGAGAAAATGGGTATCTACAAGTTTACTGGAGCTGTGCTTCATCATGGTAACATGAAGTTCAAGCAGAAGCAGCGTGAGGAGCAGGCTGAGCCTGATGGCAATGAGGGTGAGACTTCTCGGTCTAATTGCTTATTTTTCATTCTGGCCTTTACAATAGTAACAGTTGCATTGACTTTGCTGATAAATCACAGAACTTGTGTGTAAAATGTTTAGTGTAAATATAAATTAGAAGTATGCAACGCTGTGCATAAAAATAAATCAAAAAATAAAAGTGACAGTACTTGGTGCCTGATTTATTATAATTTTTACACATGCACAAAAGACTCTTTAGAGCAAAGACAATTTATTTTAAAATGTATTTAACAGAGGCTGACAAAATTGCCTACCTTCTGGGTTTGAACTCTGCTGATATGCTGAAGGCTTTGTGCTACCCCAGAGTCAAGGTCGGAAATGAGTATGTGACCAAAGGCCAGACAGTGCCACAGGTATAGTAACATTTCCAGCATGTCCATGTGTTTTACCTAAAATTCTGGCTAATTATTGCAGATGCAGAATAAATTATCCACTCTATTATTCTTACAGGTGTACAACTCGGTTAGTGCATTGGCCAAATCTATCTATGAGAGGATGTTCTTGTGGATGGTCATTCGTATCAACCAGATGTTGGACACAAAACAACAAAGAAATTTCTACATTGGTGTGCTGGATATTGCTGGCTTTGAGATCTTTGATGTAAGAATGATTCTTGTATCTATTTTTATGTCAAATTGAATCATATTCAGTATTTAGTCAGTGAATGTTTCTGTTATTTTTTCTTCCATCAGTACAACAGCATGGAGCAGCTGTGCATCAACTTCACCAATGAGAAACTGCAACAGTTTTTCAACCACACCATGTTTGTTCTGGAACAAGAAGAATACAAGAAGGAGGGCATTATTTGGGAGTTCATTGACTTTGGCATGGACTTGGCTTCTTGCATAGAGCTCATTGAAAAGGTTTTTAATGGTTTATGAATTTATTAATTTCCATTGTCTATTCTCAAAATCTTATATTTTTGGTAATAAACAACATTCTTTTATAAACAGCCCATGGGTATCTTCTCCATCCTTGAAGAGGAGTGCATGTTCCCCAAGGCTTCAGACGCTTCCTTCAAGAACAAGCTGTATGATCAGCATCTTGGCAAGAACAAAGCTTTCGAGAAACCAAAGCCTGCCAAAGGCAAGGCTGAAGCCCACTTCTCCCTAGTTCACTACGCTGGAACTGTGGACTACAACGTCACTGGCTGGTTGGACAAGAACAAGGATCCATTAAATGATTCTGTTTTGCTGCTGTACCAGAAGTCTTCTAACAAGCTGCTGGCTACCCTCTACCCACCTGTTGTTGAGGGTAAAGAAAAAAATCGATTTAACTGAACTTGAATTCAATTTTGAAATTTCTTTCTTGTTTTTTGCATTTATACATGTTCCTTTGTACTTTTATATCAATAGATACTACTAAAAAGGGAGGCAAGAAGAAGGGTGGTTCCATGCAGACTGTGTCCTCCCAGTTCAGGGTATGTATAGAGATGACATCACAGCAATATTGAACAAAAGAAATTCAAAGCATTCCAACCCTTTTCTATTCTCCACAGGAGAACTTGGGTAAACTCATGACCAACTTGAGGAGCACTCACCCTCACTTTGTGCGCTGCCTGATTCCTAATGAGTCCAAGACTCCAGGTAAAGTATTAAAAAGCTTACAGATATTCTGGCACTCAATATATATGATGAAGTTAATTTACCAAGTTCATGGTGTGAACTGTTCATTATAGGTCTCATGGAGAACTTCCTGGTTATCCACCAGCTGAGGTGTAACGGTGTACTGGAAGGTATCAGAATTTGCAGAAAGGGCTTCCCCAGCAGAATCCAATATGGTGACTTTAAGCAGAGGTAAATGGGACTACGTGAAAATACAATTTCCTGTAGGAGGCTCCTAATTAAAAGACATTAAGTATTTTGATTCATTTTCCACAGATACAAGGTGCTGAATGCCGCGGTTATCCCAGATGGACAGTTTATGGATAACAAGAAGGCCAGTGAGAAACTCCTGGGATCCATCGACGTTGATCATGAGGAGTACAAATTCGGACACACAAAGGTTCATATTCAGCTTTACAACTTTCAAAGATTCACTGATCCTGATCATAAAGCCTATACAGGATAAATCAATATCTTTTGATTTATTTTTTTACATAAATTCAGGTGTTCTTCAAAGCTGGTCTTCTGGGTACTCTTGAGGAGATGCGTGATGAGAAACTGGCTGCTCTGGTCACAATGACTCAGGCTCTCGGCCGTGGCTACGTGATGAGGAAGGCGTTTGTGAAAATGACGGAAAGCAGGTTAGTATTGTCATGAGTAAAGATAACATCAATGATAACAGTGCAAACAGTACATATTGATGATTATGCCATTTAATGATGAATTATTCACAGGGACTCCATTTACACTATCCAATACAACATCCGCTCATTCATGAATGTCAAACACTGGCCATGGATGAAGGTTTACTACAAGATTAAGCCTTTGCTGAAGACTGCGGAGACTGAGAAGGAGCTGTCAAGCATGAAAGAGGAATTTGCAAAATGCAAAGAGGCTTTAGCAAAGTCTGAAGCCAAAAAGAAGGAGCTTGAAGAGAAGATGGTATCACTGCTGCAAGAGAAAAATGATCTGCAGCTGCAAGTAGCATCTGTGAGAACATTTCCTTGAATTAACTGAATTTTGGCTCTATTAAAAATGAGCAATATGGTTTCCAATGAAATAGCAATCTATTTTATCAACAGGAATCTGAGGGTCTCTCTGATGCTGAGGAGAGGTGTGAGGGTCTGATCAAGAGCAAAATCCAGCTTGAAGCTAAACTCAAAGAGACAACTGAGAGACTGGAGGATGAGGAAGAAATCAATGCTGAACTGACAGCCAAGAAGAGGAAACTAGAGGATGAGTGCTCTGAGCTGAAGAAAGACATTGATGACCTGGAGCTCACCTTGGCTAAAGTGGAGAAGGAGAAACATGCCACTGAGAATAAGGTTGGTTTAAGATTAGATTTAATATTTGTTTTATATATTGATATAGAATATGAATTAATGTAAGCTTATTTGGAACAAAACACACAGGTCAAGAACTTGACTGAGGAAATGGCAGCTCAGGATGAGAGCATAGCCAAACTTACGAAGGAGAAGAAAGCCCTCCAAGAGGCACATCAGCAGACACTGGATGATCTTCAGGCCGAGGAGGACAAAGTCAACAGCTTGACCAAATCCAAGACAAAGCTTGAGCAGCAAGTTGATGATGTGAGTTTATTATGTAAATTAATTATATAAATTCATCAATTCAACTGTTTTCTGCTGTGAACATACTTTTATATATCATTGTCCTGTAGCTTGAGGGTTCCCTTGAACAAGAGAAGAAGCTTCGCATGGATCTTGAGAGATCCAAGAGAAAGCTTGAAGGTGACCTGAAATTAGCCCAAGAGTCTGTCATGGACCTGGAGAATGACAAGCAGCAATCTGATGAAAAAATTAAAAAGTAATTAAAGCAGGACATCTTTGAAAACATTGAAAACTTTTATGGTTGTGTTATCATTTTTTTTTTTACAACTACTTATTGTTGAACACCCGCAGGAAAGAATTTGAAACAAGTCAGCTTCTCAGCAAGATAGAAGATGAACAATCTCTGGGTGCTCAACTCCAAAAGAAGATCAAGGAGCTTCAGGTATTTTGAGTTTTGTTTTTAAAACTAAAGATCTAAAAGACTAAAAGATAATTATGATCAAATACAGATAACCAAAAATCTAATTGACTACTTTCCACCATAGGCTCGCATTGAGGAACTGGAGGAAGAGATCGAGGCCGAGCGCGCTGCTCGTGCCAAGGTTGAGAAGCAGAGGGCTGATCTCTCCAGGGAACTTGAGGAGATCAGTGAGAGGCTTGAGGAGGCTGGAGGAGCAACTTCTGCTCAGATCGAGATGAATAAGAAGCGAGAAGCTGAATTTCAGAAGCTGCGTCGTGATCTTGAAGAGTCCACCCTCCAGCATGAAGCTACTGCTGCTGCCCTCCGCAAGAAGCAGGCAGACAGTGTGGCCGAGCTGGGAGAGCAAATCGACAACCTGCAGCGTGTCAAGCAGAAGCTTGAGAAAGAGAAGAGCGAATACAAAATGGAGATTGACGATCTTTCCAGCAACATGGAAGCTGTTGCCAAAGCAAAGGTTGAGAAATATTCTAAATAATATATTTGACCCGTGCTGGCAAAATGAGTCGGAATGCGCACAGGCTAACTGCGAGCTACAGGCAAAACAAATGAAAAATTTAAATTTTGGTCAAAAAAAATTTTCATTCACAAAAATGTGTTCATGAAGCCCTCTTCTAGTGATCCCAATGCTCCAAATAGTAATTCAACATTAAAAAGTATCTTTAGTTGTACATTTTCACGGCATTCCAACTTTGAATATTCATAGTGAATTCTTGATGGTCTGAACCAATGAAATGTGATTGTCAAACTGATGCTGATGATCTTACCTGGCTGACTGACAGATCCGAAGTGTGCGCACAAATACACTTCTCAGACGATCGTATGATGCCAATATACACATGAACACAGAATTACAGTATTTCAAAATATCTGTCTTGGCAAGTATTCACGTAAACATTATCTGTTATGTCTTAAGTTAACGTTTGGTTAACTGTTGGGGAAAAATTAGATCCTTGCATTACAGTAGGTCTTAATATATTGGCTGTATTTCTCAATGTTAATCAAACAATTGTGGTATCATGAAAAAATTGTTGAGAATATATTTTTCCTATAGGTATGCATTTTAACTTGGCGTGTTACTTTACCATGGGATTATGCATTACCAGGGATTTTAAGGTATGGTTGCTAGGTGATTTTGTTTTGGAACCTTCAGAAAACTTTAACTCGATTTTTCTCAAAATTGACTAATAATGACTGATAGGTGTAGCTCAGTGCTTTTATGCCTGGTTCCAACAAATCATACATCATTATAATAGTGAAAATAATTTAGATTTTTGTAAATGTGCTGATTGTGACTCATTTTCCCAGCATATAAGAAGTCTTGGAGTTTTTGAAATATCTAATGACTTTTTTATTTTACAGGGCAATCTTGAGAAGATGTGCCGCACACTTGAGGACCAACTTAGTGAAATTAAGTCCAAGAATGATGAGAACATTCGACAGTTAAATGATCTCAGTACTCAAAGAGCAAGATTTCAGACTGAAAATGGTAATTAATGACAAATTATGACCAATCATGAACAAATTAATATTGTCAAAAGTAATTAATGTCAATAATTAACAATAATCAGTAATAATTAGCAACAATAATTAATCAAACATTACAAATAACACTGTAACAAAGTCTTGTTAGATGACTTTTTTATGTTGACTAATACAATCTTACATCCATGTATTTTGAAATGAACTGATCACAATCTGACACAATGAATGTGAAACTGTATAGGTGAGCTTGGCCGTCAGCTGGAGGAGAAGGAGGCTCTGGTTTCTCAGCTCACCAGAGGCAAACAAGCTTCTACTCAGCAAACTGAGGAGCTTAAGAGGCATGTTGAAGAGGAAGTTAAGGTAATACAGCATAATCAATACATGTACAAACTTGTCAATTTCTTTACTGTAGAGACAAGCTAATATTATGTTACCTTGTCTCCTAGGCTAAGAACGCACTGGCCCATGCTGTGCAATCAGCCCGTCATGACTGTGACTTGCTCCGTGAGCAGTTTGAGGAAGAGCAGGAGGCAAAGGCTGAGCTGCAGCGGGGAATGTCAAAGGCCAACAGTGAGGTTGCTCAGTGGAGAACTAAATATGAAACGGATGCCATCCAGCGCACTGAAGAGCTTGAAGAGTCCAAGTATGTATATTATTGTATTATATTCCCAATTCTCACAGCTATTTTATAGATTAGATTTCAAAATAGTGTGTGTTACTTAATAGGAAGAAGCTGGCTCAGCGTCTGCAAGAGGCAGAGGAACAAGTTGAGGCAGTGAACTCCAAATGTGCATCTCTGGAGAAGACCAAACAAAGACTCCAGGGTGAGGTGGAGGACCTCATGATTGATGTGGAGAGAGCCAATGGTTTGGCTGCCAACCTTGACAAGAAGCAGAGGAACTTTGACAAGGTAAACAATTTTAGTCTTATGATATTCTCTTTGTAAATATTGCTGGAATGGGCTTTGTTTAACATTTTT
This sequence comes from Gobio gobio, assembly GCF_949357685.1. Taxonomy (NCBI): domain Eukaryota; kingdom Metazoa; phylum Chordata; class Actinopteri; order Cypriniformes; family Gobionidae; genus Gobio; species Gobio gobio. The sequence continues at coordinate 35,650,966 of NC_137102.1, read as the reverse complement.
TAAACAAATTCTATCCTGAAATATCTCCATCAAAGGTCCTGGCAGAATGGAAGCAGAAATATGAGGAAGGTCAGGCAGAGCTGGAAGGTGCCCAGAAAGAGGCTCGTTCACTCAGCACTGAACTGTTCAAGATGAAGAACTCCTATGAGGAGAGTATGGATCACCTGGAGACCCTCAAGAGAGAGAACAAGAATCTGCAGCGTAAGAATGAAACCGTTAAATTAGAAAAAGTTGAAGGTATAGTTCACCCAAAATTGAAAATTATTTCATTAATTAATCCCCCTCATGTTGTTCCAAAATCACGAGACTTTCGTTAATCTTCAGAACACAAATGAAGATCTTTTTGATGAAATCTGAGAGCTTTCTGTCCCGCTCAAATCATATGGATTAGTTTCACGATCATTCTATGAACTTTTTGAAATGTGAAAGTGTCAATTGCGTAGCTGTCTATGGAGGGGCAGAAAGCTCTCAAATTTCATCAAAAAGATCTTCATTTGTGTTCCGAAGATTAACGAAAGTCTCATGAGTTTGGAACGACATGATGGTAAACAATTAATGACAATTTTCTTTTTTGGGTGAACTATGCCTTTAATGTTCTAATTTTAGTGAGCATTAAAAAGTAAGCACATATGATTAATTAATGTTCATTATGATAAATATTATATTTTTTCTTTCTATAGAGGAGATTTCAGATCTGACAGAGCAGTTAGGTGAGACTGGTAAGAGCATCCATGAGCTGGAAAAGGCCAAGAAGACAGTGGAGACTGAGAAGTCAGAGATTCAGACCGCCCTGGAAGAGGCTGAAGTCAGTATCTGGAGATCAATATGGAATTATTGCTAGAACTTGCATGAATGCTGTGGTCTTCATGCATATTTTCATTTTATATTTCATAGGGCACCCTGGAGCATGAGGAGTCCAAGATTCTTCGTGTCCAGCTCGAGCTAAACCAGATCAAAGGAGAGATTGACAGGAAGCTTGCAGAGAAGGATGAGGAGATGGAGCAGATCAAGAGGAACAGCCAGAGGGTCATTGAATCCATGCAGGGCACTCTGGACTCTGAAGTCAGGAGCAGAAATGATGCCCTGAGAATCAAGAAGAAGATGGAGGGAGACCTTAATGAGATGGAGATTCAGCTGAGCCATGCCAATCGCCAGGCGGCTGAGGCCCAGAAACAGCTCAGGAATGTTCAGGGACAACTCAAGGTATGTGACATCTGTTCGACTTTGGGATGTATTCATATTTTTTATAATCTAACATATGTTAAGTAAAGCCCAACAGAAACCACTTGAAATGCTCATTGTAAAGCTTTTGTAATTTTCAGGATGCCCAACTGCACCTTGATGATGCCCAGAGAGGAGAGGAAGACATGAAGGAGCAGGTGGCCATGGTGGAGCGCAGAAACACTCTGATGCAGTCTGAGATTGAGGAGCTGAGAGCTGCTCTGGAGCAGACCGAGAGAGGCCGCAAAGTGGCTGAACAAGAGCTGGTGGATATAAGCGAGCGTGTTGGGCTGCTGCACTCTCAGGTAAGTGCACATTGTTTCCCAGATTTTTAAAGAAATTGAGAGCATCATTCAAAATGTTCAAACTGTTGCTTTCCATTTTGTAGAACACAAGTCTCCTAAATACCAAGAAGAAGCTTGAGGCTGACCTTATTCATGTCCAGAGTGAAGTTGATGACACTGTACAGGAAGCCAGAAATGCAGAGGAGAAGGCCAAGAAGGCCATCACTGATGTGAGCAACAGTAGCTTCCAAATGTTTCACAAGACACTTGTATACTTTAAAAAAAATGTGGATCTAATGAATTTCTGCATTCATGCAAAAGGCTGCATTGATGGCAGAAGAGCTGAAGAAGGAGCAGGACACAAGTTCTCACCTTGAGAGGATGAAGAAGAATCTGGAGGTCACAGTGAAGGACCTGCAGCACCGTCTGGATGAAGCTGAGAATCTGGCCATGAAGGGAGGAAAGAAACAACTCCAGAAGTTGGAGTCCAGAGTAAGCCTCTTTGTAGTTATGATGTGGGCAAAGTGAAGTTTGTTATATTCTAATATATTATGATTTGTTTGACTAACAATAATATTCTTTAGGTCCATGAGCTTGAGGCTGAAGTTGAAGCAGAGCAAAGACGTGGAGTTGATGCTGTTAAGGGCGTCCGCAAATATGAGAGGAGAGTCAAGGAGCTCACCTACCAGGTATGGCCATATTCCTCATTCCTCAAGTTTGTTCAGACAAAAGAGTTTGCATAATAGTGTATGTACTGACAATGCCTAATTTTAGTAAAGGATCAAGACTTAATCTAGTAAATGTGTATTTTTTTGAAGACTGACGAGGACAAGAAGAACATCAGCAGACTACAGGATCTGGTGGACAAATTGCAGCTGAAGGTCAAAGCCTACAAGAGGCAGTCTGAAGAGGCGGTATGTAAAATATAATAGAACATCTTGACACTGTATTTATTTATAATGGAATGCTAATTTGATGATATGTGATACATGAACCATATATATATATATAAACCTTTAGGAGGAACAAGCAAACACTCACCTGTCCAAGTTGAGGAAGGTGCAGAATGAGCTTGAGGAGGCTGAGGAGCGTGCTGATATTTCTGAGTCTCAGGTCAACAAGCTCAAAGTTAAGAGCCGTGATGCTGGAAAGGTTAGACTGATGAGTTTTTTTTGTTTGTTTGTTCATTATTTATTCAACTTGTTTATCCAAATACATGAACTATCTCTTAGCAAAAGTAGTGGAACTATGATAATTGCATTATTCTGATAATTGCATTATCCTGTATGATATTGCCACATCAGTATTCTTTTCATTATGTAAAGTGGAGCGCATTTTTGTTAATAAGGCTAATGTTTGCCTCTTCCTTCTTTCACAGGTCAAAGAAGAATGAATCTTTAAAACTTGAAAGGAGCATTTACTGAAGTCATATAATATGAATATTTATTGTAAAAGTACCTGTCTTAATAAACCTGTATATTTCAGCAAATAATTAGCCTTTGAGTGATTTTCAGCAAGATACACTATTATAGAATACAAATATTATACAATACACTATTATACAATAGAAATATCTGATGTATGACTACATACCTGGTCACTTCATGCATTTTCTCTGATTGGATAGTTATCTAATTTGTTAAAACTGTTCCATCTACACTTGTCCACATAAATGTGTAGTCTCCCTGAAAAGGGGAACAGAAATATTTTAAAGAACAGACAACACGAACACTTGTTGTTTTTCCCTCAATCTCTGTATTATGAAAACATTAAACATAAAAACATTCAATTATGCACAAAATAAGCATGAAATGCATACCAATTTGCATTTCATTTTCTTTATACACAATGGCCCTCATTTATCAAAAGTGCGTACACCAAATTTCCAGCGTACACCTGGCGTACACCCAAAACCACGGTGACTTTGAGATTTATCAATATGGACGTTGGCGTACGGCACGCTCAAATCCTACGCCAGCTCAGGAGGTGGTGTACGCACGTTTTGAGTTGAACCCTATTCACACGGGATAAGTAGGCTATTATCTGGGGACCTCGTGTGATTTAGAGATTACTCCCCCACATCTGAATTTTGCGTGGCGCATTCGCACGGGATAAGTTGTGATTTTACTCAAATTTACTGACTTATCTCCCGGATATGATGTAAAGACTTGAAAATGTTTTTTCGTTATAGATATAGCTGTATGAAATTAAACAGTCGTATCGATATCATTTTGATTGTTTTATAATAATAAAAATAATTTTGTTCAGTTAGAGAACAGACGCAATTAAAAACGTAACTGAGCAATATAATAACAATATACGACGGAAGATTCAGTTTCTAGCTAAATGTAAAAGTGCCCATTTAAGCGAGTTGTCATTGTACTGTTCTGTTTTTGTGTTTTTCATTAAAGGTCCCATGGCATGAAATTTTCATTGTATGAGGTTTTTCAACATTAATATGAGTTCCCCTAGCCTGAATATTGTCCCCAAGTGGATAGAAATGTTGATCGGTGTAACCCCGAGTTCTGGCTGTCTTTCTCTGCCTTTGAGAAAATGACAGGCCAGACGAACCAATCCTGAAGTCTCCTGGTTTGACGTCCAAGCAGGAACGGTTACCTCCCTTTCCTCCGCCCAGAGAATCTGGCACGCCCATGCAAACGCTCGAGAGATCAAGGCTTGTGAACGAGTGAATGCTGGCAGTTTCTCAGTGTTTGGATGTATAGATGAAAACAGAAGTCTTTTTTCAGTTCCTTCTGATCTGTGATCAGTGATTTCTGATTTGTAGCTAATTATTTATTATTCGTGCACACGCAGCGCCTTCTCTCTCTCCCGACAGAACGGTGTTTTCGTGTTTTCTATCTTGTGAGTCAGTGTTTTTGTACGTCCTCGTCGCGTCTATCTGTTCTACAATGTGCATACAGTCGTTTCTGCTCAAAATCAGCAGAGTCACATCTTTAGAGATAAACCTCACACACGCCGAAGCTAAGGGCTGCACTGGTTGGTGGCCTTCAACATCCCCGACCCCCAGTACTGCATCTGGCCCACAGCGGAGGCACCAAACGCGGCGCGAGATTAAGCAGAAGGGGGGTAAGCATGAGGCTATCTGGGCTAGCCAGCTAGCCCCACAATAAACTGGATTACATTCGATTACTGCTGTTGTGTCTTTGTTTGCGCTGTGTACTCAATGCGCGTCACTGACGCTTTCCATATGACATATCTAAAAATAATGGTATTATCAACACTTACTCATAACTCGTGCATCTCGACAGCTGTAATGGTACTTTGCATGTGCTACAAAGTTGGTAGAATAATGATGAAGACGGACTCGGCGTGACTGGGACTCGTGTTTATTCAGAACTCTCAGATACAAACACAATAAACTCGCGCTGACTGACAGCGCTCTCATAACTCAGTAGTTACTATAAATAACTTTGTTAGAGCTCAGTCTCTGGTACATTAGTGATGTCCGGTTCGCGAACGATCTTTCTTTTGAACCGGTTCTTTTTAGTGAACCGAATCAGTTCACCAAATCGGACTGAATCGTTCTAAACGGTTCGCGTCTCCAGTCAGCGCTGATCCATAATTTACTAAAGTTACTAACTTTCTGACATGAGTGACAGTCCCTCCGACTAGAAATAGACTAATAACCTGAAGTATATGCTGTAATTAAAACAGTTCACTGAACTGAGACTGACAGAACCGATGTGAAGTGAACTCCGGTCCATCCGTCTCTCTGGCAGCAGCTCGTGCCTGCTCGTGCCTCGTAGACCTCATTAAACCACGCCCCCTCCGCTCATATCAAATGCAAAGATGTCAGCCAATCACAACAGTGGGCGTTTTTACTGAAGTCTCACAGCAGACACGCCTCTTGTAACAGGGCCTTCAGCCACAGGTCAAACAGCAGTATAGAAAAAATGCCTTTTATTTCTAAATTATGACATTTTATGATGTAAAAATTATACTAACAATATAAGTACACCTCAGGAAACATTATAAAATAATAGAAAAATGCCATGCCATGGGACCGAAGTCTTGTTTTGCCGTGGTGAACATTTCTGAGCATTATTCCCAAGTCTGACTGTGTAACGGTGGGGCCGCCATTACCTCAATTAAATGATTTTCAAAATTTCGAGCGCCAGACAGTTTTTCTAAAACTGCCAAAATTTACATAACCCAAGATAGCAATAAAAAAAAAACAATTACATAAAGACACAGAAAATGTCACTTCATTTTTCACACAGGAATTTTTATTCCTTTCAACACTCATCATGGTTTCAGATAAGACACATAAATCAAAGAGAAAAAGAACAAAAAACAATATATTAAGGTGACAGGTCAGTCCGTGTTAATCACATTATTCGACAATAGAGGTGAAATCTTGCAATCCCCGCTGACACTGGTCACAAACCCCTGAAAGTTTGCGTCGGCAGATTCGTTCCTCCACCTTCTCGCCAAACTTTATACACAATAAAAAGAAAAAAAAAGAGAAAACACTTTAAATAAGTACTTAGGGGCTGAGAACCCAAAACAACTACAAATCTAAATTTAGTGATAATCATTATACTTAAACAATAACAAAACATACAGATAGGCATGCGTGCGTGTGTGTGTGTGTGTGTGTGTGTGTGTGTGTGTGTGTGTGTGTGTGTGTGTGTGTGTGTGTGTGTGTGTGTGTGTATGTGTGTGCGTGTTTGTTAGCGTGTTTGTTAGCAGGTGCATCTGTGAATGAGTGTTGGCGTGAGACTGCAGCGGTGAGCACACTGACCAATTTGGCGTGAATGGAGAGTTTTGAGGGACCTCATCAGGCTCCAGGATGAAAGAAACAGCCTTTGAACTTGTCTCGTTTCCAGCCGATCATAGAAGTGCGTCGCATCAGAAGTCACAGACTCCGCGTCGTACCAGACAGCGTGAGATGAACAAGCTGCCGTTTTTTCCACGGTAACCAATTACTTATCTCAATCAAATTAACTCCTCGCTTATGCTGACCAACAACAACATTGACGGGTCCTTTTTTCCAACTCTCAGGTGAAATAGACCTCGCCCTTATATACTCATTTTCGCTAATTACTTTACTCCACCCTTTTCATTTTAAAATCCACCCTTTTTCATTTCCTTTTCATTCTCCTCCATGGACTGCCACTCCTCCATGGACTGCCACCTTAACGTGGTGGAGGGGTTTGAGTACCCGAATGACCCTAGGAGCTATGTTGTCCGGGGCTATATGCCCCTGGTAGGGTCTCCCAAGGCAAACAGGTCCTAGGTGACGGGTCAGACTAAGAGCAGTTCAAAACCCTTATGATGACCAAAAAAAAGAGGACCGTGACGTCGCCCGGTATGGCGCAGCCGGGGCCCCACCCTGGAGCCAGGCCTGGGGTTGGGGCTCGTATGCGAGCGCCTGGTGGCCGGGCCTTCCCTCACGGGGTCCGGCCGGGCTCAGCCCGAAGGAGCGACGTGGGGACACCTTCCCGTGGGCCCACCACTCACGGGAGGGACCGTAAGGGGCCGGTGCAAAGCGAATCGGGCAGCAGTCGAAGGCGGGGGCCTAGACGACCCGATCCCTGGACACGGAAACTGGCTCTTGGGACATGGAATGTCACCTCGCTGGCGGGGAAAGAGCCTGAGCTTGTGCGTGAGGTTGAGAGGTTCCGACTAGAGATAGTCGGAATCACCTCCGCGCATGGCTTGGGCTCTGGAACCACACTCCTCGAGAGGGGATGGACTCTTTACTACTCTGGAGTTGCCCATGGTGAGAGGCGGCGGGCTGGTGTGGGTTTGCTTATAGCCCCCCAGCTCTGCTGCCATGTGTTGGAGTTTACCCCGGTGAACGAGAGGGTCGTTTCCCTGCGGCTTCGGCTCGGGGATAGGTATCTCACTGTTGTTTGTGCCTACGGGCCGAACGGCAGTGCAGAGTACCCGACCTTCTTGGAGTCTCTGGGAGGGGTGCTGGAAAGTGCTCCGACTGGGGACTCCGTCGTTCTACTGGGGGACTTCAACGCCCACGTGGGCAATGACAGTGAAACCTGGAGGGGCGTGATTGGGAGGAACGGCCCCCCTGATCTGAACCCGAGTGGTGTTCAGTTATTGGACTTCTGTGCTAGTTACAGTTTGTCCATAACGAACACCATGTTCAAGCATAAGGGTGTCCATCAGTGCACATGGCACCAGGACACCCTAGGTCGTAGGTCAATGATCGACTTTGTGGTTGTTTCATCTGATCTGCGGCCGTATGTCTTGGACACTCGGGTGAAGAGAGGGGCGGAGCTGTCAACTGATCACCACCTGGTGGTGAGTTGGATCCGATGGCGGGGGAGGAAGCTGGATAGACTCGGTAGACCCAAACGTACTGTGAGGGTCTGCTGGGAACGTTTGGCCGAGTCTCCTGTCAGAGAGATCTTCAACTCCTGCCTCCGGCAGAGCTTCGACCGGATCCCGAGGGAGGCTGGAGATATTGAGTCCGAGTGGACCATGTTCTCCACCTCCATTGTCAAAGCGGCTGCTCGGAGCTGTGGCCGTAAGGTCTCCGGTGCCTGTCGAGGCGGCAATCCCCGAACCCGGTGGTGGACACCGGAAGTAAGGGATGCCGTCAAGCTGAAGAAGGAGTCCTATCGGGCCTGGCTGGCTTGTGGGACTCCTGAGGCAGCTGACAGGTACCGACAGGCTAAACGGACTGCAGCCCGGGTGGTCGTGGAGGCAAAAACTCGGGCCTGGGAGGAGTTCGGTGAGGCCATGGAAAAAGACTATCGGCTGGCCTCGAAGAGATTCTGGCAAACCGTCCGGCGCCTCAGGAGGGGGAAGCAGTGCCCTACCAACGCTGTTTACAGTGGCGATGGGCGGCTGTTGACCTCGACTGGGGATGTTGTCGGACGGTGGAAGGAATACTTCGAGGATCTCCTCAATCCCGCCGTCACGTCTTCCATTGAGGAAGCAGAGGCTGGGGGCTCAGAGGAGGACTCGTCCATCACCCGGGCTGAAGTCACCGAGGTGGTCAAGAAACTCCTCGGTGGCAAGGCACCGGGGGTGGATGAGATCCGCCCTGAGTACCTCAAGTCTCTGGATGTTGTGGGGCTGTCTTGGCTGACACGCCTCTGCAGCATCGCGTGGCGGTCGGGGACAGTGCCTCTGGGATGGCAGACCGGGGTGGTGGTCCCTCTTTTTAAGAAGGGGGACCGGAGGGTGTGTTCCAACTATAGGGGGATCACACTTCTCAGCCTCCCCGGGAAAGTCTATGCCAGGGTACTGGAGAGGAGAATCCGGCCGATAGTGGAACCTCGGATTCAGGAGGAACAGTGTGGTTTTCGTCCTGGTCGCGGAACACTGGACCAGCTCTATACCCTCTACAGGGTGCTGGAGGGTTCATGGGAGTTTGCCCAACCAGTCCACATTTGTTTTGTGGATTTGGAGAAGGCATTCGACTGTGTCCCTCGCGGCGTCCTGTGGAGGGTGCTGGGGGAATATGGGGTCCGGGGTCCTTTGCTGAGGGCTGTCCGGTCCCTGTATGACCGAAGCAGGAGTTTGGTCCGCATTGCCGGCAGTAAGTCAGACTTGTTCCCGGTGCATGTTGGACTCCGGCAGGGCTGCCCTTTGTCGCCGGTTCTGTTCATAATTTTTATGGACAGAATTTCTAGGCGCAGCCAAGGGCCGGAGGGTGTCAGGTTTGGGGACCACACGGTTTCGTCTCTGCTCTTTGCGGATGACGTTGTCGTGTTGGCCCCTTCTAACCAGGACCTTCAGCATGCATTGGGACGGTTTGCAGCCGAGTGTGAAGCGGCTGGGATGGGGATCAGCACCTCCAAATCCGAGGCCATGGTCCTCAGTCGGAAAAGGGTGGTTTGCCCTCTTCAGGTTGGTGGAGAGTTCCTGCCCCAAGTGGAGGAGTTTAAGTATCTAGGGGTCTTGTTCACGAGTGAGGGGAGGATGGAACGGGAGATTGACAGACGGATCGGTGCAGCTTCTGCAGTAATGCGGTCGATGTACCGGTCTGTCGTGGTGAAGAAAGAGCTAAGCCGTAAGGCGAAGCTCTCGATTTACCGGTCAATCTACGTTCCTACTCTCACCTATGGTCATGAGCTTTGGGTCATGACCGAAAGGACAAGATCCCGGATACAGGCGGCCGAAATGAGCTTTCTCCGCAGGGTGGCTGGGCGCTCCCTTAGAGATAGGGTGAGAAGCTCAGTCACTCAGGAGGAACTCGGAGTAGAGCCGCTGCTCCTCCACATCGAGAGGGGACAGCTGAGGTGGCTCGGGCATCTGTTCCGGATGCCTCCTGAACGCCTTCCCGGGAAGGTGTTTCGGGCATGTCCAACCGGGAGGAGGCCCCGGGGAAGACCAAGGACACGCTGGAGGGACTATGTCTCCCGGCTGGCCTTGGAACGCCTCGGTGTCCCCCCGGAAGAGCTAGAGGAAGTGTCTAGGGAGAGGGAAGTCTGGGCATCTCTGCTGAGACTGCTGCCCCCGCGACCCGGCCCCGGATAAGCGGAAGAAGATGGATGGATGGACTTTACTCCACCCTTTTCATTTTAACCTGTTAAACTGCAACCCCACTTTGGGGCTCACAGCTGAAAACGACCTACCTGAATTAAAACAATTATAGCTCCTGAGAACAGTGTGCTACAGGCACAATTAAGGTATCTTTGGAAAGAAGACACTTGGGACTCTACTAAAAAGCAATCAGAGTTGATAATTCTCAAACAGATAAAAAATTATAATAGTTGAAATGCCTCAAAAATTATTTGCACTACACAGAATGTTGTATTATTTCATGTAAAAATATATGAAAATAGACCTGGAGGAATCCAGTTCAGTTATGGATTGAAAGCCACACGACTTATCAGTTTATATTTCAAGTTTGAGGAAGATATAATGAAAAATGTGGTTCCTGCAAGCTTTTTTCCAAGACTATGTCTGTTCCATTTCTCCCTCCGCCTGCTTGAGGCACATCCCCAGAAATGACATCTCCCAACTAAAACAATTGCAGTTGCTAAACAATTTGCACTACATGCACAATTTAGACATCTTTAAAAAGAAGACACTTTACAGTTTATTACCCAAACATTAAAGTAGAAAAAAACTTAGAAAGACAAACAGTTATAGAAGTTGAAGTGTCTTGAAGATGATTTGTGCTACAATGAACACTTTATTATTTGATGTAAAAATATATGAAAATAAGCCTGGAGGAATCCAGTTAGTTAATGAATTGAAAGGCAAAAGTCTCATCAGTTTATATTTAAAATTTGACGAAGATATCATGAAAAATGGGGTTCCTGCATGCTTTTTTCTAAGAATATGTCCAGGTGCCAAGAAACCTACAGGAGACTTGATAACCTAATGTTATGAAGTGTACTGCAAGCTGTTTTAGCCATCATATATGATGCTTGAATGCTTTTTCAACTATAAAATAATAGGCAGAACCATAAGACTTTGTATTAGTGATTTATTTGTACAACAGAACTTATAAAAATATAATAAAAATGAAATATTAATAAAAAAGAGCTAAACTTCTTTGCAACTGAAAATACAACAAGTAATATAAGTATAATAACTATAAATATAACTAGTAATATAAATAACAATATAATATAAATATATAGCTATAAAAACACACACAATTTGCAAATGTAAAAAAAAAAAACATTTACTGGCCTTTTACTGGCGGATTCAGGTCTACAACAGCAAGTGCAGATCTTGAAGAATCTGAAAGCGTTCTTCTCTTTTCTGCTGGTTGGCTGGTGCTTGGATGCCATAGCTCATCTGAAGACTCAACCTGATGCCTGTAGAATGGCAAGGAAAGGAATGAGAATTAGCACTGCATGTCCTATTTCTGTATAGTTTGCCCATTCAATCAACAATCACACTGTCATCATTCACTCTAATTACAGGCCATCCCATGAACAATGAAACTGATGGGCAGTCGGTTAGACAGCATTCATATTGACGGCGGCCCATACATTCTCACACAGCCCAAGCATCAATCTAACGGCCGGCTATACAGTGAGCATTCATATTGACGGCGGCCCATACATTCGCACACAGTCCTACAATCAATATAATGGCCGGTGAAACAGTGAGCATTCAACAATCACACAGATGGTCGGCCGTCCAGAACTTTTCTTTTTTCGTCAATTTGTTTTTGTAGCACAGGGGAAAAAAATGCATTTTATATATTATATATATATATTTTTTTTTTTTCTGTGTGTGCTAGAAAAAATGCTAAATATCAGTATATGTATAATCTATACTGGTATATTGTAATTTTTCTACACAGGAAAAACATAAAATAAATACAGTCTCAATATATATATATATATATATATATATATATATATATATATATATATATATATATATATATATATATATATATATATATATATAAACAATTACATGTGTTATATATATATATATGTTTTATTTACACACACATGGGGAAAAATTATATATACTTTTTCCCCATGTGTGCTAGGAAAAATGCAAAATATCAGCATATGTATAATGCATACTGGTATATTGTAATTTTTCTAGCACACAGGAAAAACATAAAATAAATACAGTCTCTATATATATATATATATATATATATATATATATATATATATATATATATATATATATATATATATATATATATATAACAATTACATGTGTTATATATATATATATATGTTTTATTTACACACACATGGGGAAAAATTATATACTTTTTCCCCATGTGTGCTAGGAAAAATGCAAAATATCAGCATATGTATAATGCATACTGGTATATTGCATTTTTTCTAGCACACAGAAACAATAAAATACATACATTCTCACACACATTCTCAATATACATAAACAACTACACATAGCAACTCACCGGTATATTATTGGATCAGCTCCGTCAACAAGCATATCACCGTCATCGCTGTCTTCACTCTCCTCAATGTTTTCCACATCGCTGCTTCGAGTGAGCTCAAATAAAACATCCTCAGCACAATAAAAACTTATTTTGACGATCCATTGGATAATAAATTCCGTCCAGTTAGTAAGATTAGCAAACAGTTACTACAAAGAGACCTCTGTTTGTTTACTAGCGCGTTAGCTTTTAGCTGTCAGATGGGGGGTGTCAGGCTCGCAGCATCTCGTCGGAGATAGCGCCACATTGGCACATTCAGATGAATAAATATTCACGCCCATGTGACAAACATACACATGCAAGGTCTCGTTGGAATCGTGTGCTCATTGGCTACATTTTCTGTCAGTCATGACGATTCAATGCTTTTATTGGCTCCAGATAAACAGACATTATCATTGGATGAGCACGTCATGACATCAGATAAAACGATCGCTATGGTTGGATATTTTTGACTATATCGCGGCTATCTTTGCATGTTTTTGAGTGGGGTTAGTTGGATTTTGTTCGTAACATTCTAAGCTTTAAACCCATGCCACTTTATTCTACCGGGAGACTGTTTTTGGTGCATTATTTTATTGCATAACAGTCTAGTATGATACTTCGCTCCGCAGAAATGCAATGTAAACAAAGGATTAACCATCAATATTACACCGTTATTGTTTCGTTGGATTAAAATGCTCTATGGGATGTTATTCAGTGGACCCTCACCTTTCCATTCGTTCTGGAATTGTTTGCAATGGATGCGTGTGTGGCTCGTAATTAGGACACTAAAGGTATGTACTCTGTTTTTATTTATAAAATCGTTGATGTGTATTGCTTACATTGATGCAAAAATACAGCCGTTATAAGCTTTTCAATGAAAAACAGTGGTCTGTCCTCGATGCTTGAGGTTTAGACCTTTAGAATGATATATAGTTTGTCAAGATTAATGATGTTTTTTTACGTTAAATCTATTAACAAACATTACACTCGTGCTAAAAATAGCGCTTCAACCCGTGCACGCGCTCATGAAGCTTATCAGGTTAAAGTGACAGTGAAAGTAAATTCCTATTTGCTGCTCTGTTACACTCTTCCCCCCTGGAAGAAAACAACCCCTGGTTGTTTTAAGGAATAATCAAGATTTAAAATCCTAAGAAATCTTCCTCATCAGAAACTTCTTGAAATAGATCCAGGAGTTTTTTCTTTTCCTGCAACTCCAACTCTTCAGCCGTTGGATAGCACATTTTCAGATTGCAGACGTGAGCAGTACGCACATCCTCTCCGGTGTCTTCCAGAACTATTTGGTAGTTCAAAGGACCCAGCTGCTTGAGGATACGGTAAGGACCTTTCCACTTCTGTGCTAGCTTTGCACTAAACTTACGCTGGGCGCTAGACTGTGGGAAGTTACGTAACCATACGCGATCCTTGCGTTGGAATGTCAACTCTCTCCTATTTTTATTGTAATTTCTTAGTTGTCTCATCTTTGCTTTCTTGCTGTGTTCTTTGGCTTGAGTTTGCAGTTGATGAAGATGATGAACCACGTCATATGAGGCAGCATCTGGAGTTAGGTATTTTGTCCATCGGACTTTGAAGTTTCCTGCCAAGCTGGAGTTCTGCTGGGGATAGACCAGTGGTCTCTTGAACGGCTGAATTCATGGCGAATCGAAATTCTGGAAAGAACTGGTCCCACCTTTGGTGATTATCGTCCACGTAGGCTGCCATCATGTTCTTGAGAGTTCGATTCATTCTCTTCGTCATGTTGGTTTGCGGATGGTAAGCAGTGGTTAGTTTTTGGGAAATACTCCAGTTTTCACATAACTCTCTGAATATAGCTGAGACAAATTGAACACCTCTGTCTGATAGGATGAAATCTGGTACGCCCCACCGTGTCAGGATTTCTTTTCTAAAAATGGAGGCGACATTCTGTGCTGTGGCTTTACGAATGGGGAACACCTCAACCCATCGAGAATAATAGTCAACAAACACAAGCACGTACTCATTTTGGTTTGTACTCCTTGGTAATGGGCCCATGATGTCAACTCCTAACATTTGGTTTGGATGGTTGGTTGTGGTTTGCTGTAGTTTTCCGGCAGGTTTTTGATTATCGTGTTTCACTGTTTGACATTTAACACAGGTTTTCACATGCTGTTTCACGTCAGTCCACATACCAGGCCAAAACGCTACTTCTTGAAGCCGTTTGATTGTTTTGTAGATCCCTCCATGGCCACTCATGGGAGTGGAGTGATAATGCTTCACTAGACAGGATCGGAGACTGGTTGGAATGTAGATTCGATAATGCAATTGGTTATTTGACAGGTATGTTTTCTGATACAGTTTGTCTTCAACAATTTCATACTGTTCCATCAGACTGGCAACATTTTCTGCAACTGCTTGCAGTATTTTTGTAACTTCCGGGTCTTTGTGTTTTTCTTCCCACAAGGCGACATCAGACACAGGCAGTTCTGGATCTTCTCTGCTTGTGTACAGGTTACATGTGGAGGCAACAGAAGACCTTGATAGAGCATTGGGAGCTATATTTAGCTTTCCCTTTCTGTAGTCAATGATACAATCAAATGTCTGCAATCGCAGTACCCAACGGATGAGACGACTAGTGGTTTTGGTGGAGTTCATTACCCACTGCAGTGCAGAATGGTCGGTGACAACTGTGAAAAGTTTGTGCTATAAGTAGTGTTGCCTATGGTGGCCCAGTAGTGCACAACACAACGAAATTTAAAAAGCATACATAAGTTCACAACACAACGAAATAAATCCACAACACAACGGAATGAAACCACAACACAACGAAATCAAGACACAACACAAGGAAGTCAAGCCGCAACACAAAGAAAAATCCACAACACAACGAAATCAAGCCACAACACAACGAAAAATCCACAACACAACGAAAAGTCCACAACACAACGAAATAGCCACAACACAACGGAAATGCTCCCAACCACTAGGGGACTCTCGGAGTGCGCTAAAGTTAGTTTTCCTTGCATTGTTCTATATAGATTCGCCAATCTTACAAATATTTAAACACTACGATCAGTTTTAAGTGTGCAGTTGTATATCGACATGAAATATCAATTAAAAATCACTTACGTGCATAATAGCTGCATATTTATACTCGAGAACGCTTTGACCCGCTGCCTCGGCGCTAAGGGAGCGTCTGCCAATTCCACCAAGTTGAAATAATTTGTATGAATTAAATTAACTTGTTTTTTTTTAATTTTCAAATTCCAATGTTGTGTTGTGCATTATTAAGTCAATTTTACCAATACAATCAAGCTGTGGAATTTTAACATGTCTGTTTTTAAATGTTAAAAAGTAATTTTAATTCATACAAATTATACATTTCAACCAATTGGTGGAATTGGCAGACGTTGCCTTAGCGCCGTGGTATCGGGTCAAAGCATTCTCGAGCATAAATATGCAGCTATAATGCATGTAGGTGATGTGATTTAAAATTAATATTTCATATAGATAAACAATGGTTAGCCTTCATACTGTTGAAACTAATTGTGGTATTGATATCTTTGTAAGATTGCCAACTCTATAGAACAGTGGCAACTTTACAGCGCTCCGAGTGCCCCCGAGTGGTTGGGAGCATTTCCGTTGTGTTGTGGCTATTTCGTTGTGTTGTGGATTTTTCGTTGTGTTGTGGCTTGATTTCGTTGTGTTGTGGATTTTTCTTTGTGTTGTGGCTTGATTTCGTTGTGTTGTGGTTTCATTCCGTTGTGTTGTGGATTTATTTTGTTGTGTTGTGAACTTATGTATGCTTTTTAAATTTCGTTGTGTTGTGCACTACTGGGCCACCGTAGTTGCCACTTTTCCAGGGCCCAGACGACTGCAAGGCACTCCTTCTCCGTTGCAGTGTAGTTGATCTCAGCTCCTGTTAAGGTTCTGCTTGCATAGGCTATAACTTCTTCTCTACCAGCATCCCTCCGTTGTGCCAAAATGGCACCCAAACCAGTGTCACTGGCATTAGTGTATACTATGAATGGGCGGTGAAGATCAGGATGCCCAAGGATGGGGGGTGAGGTGAGGCAAGACTTCAATTGGTTGAACGCTTGTTGACACTGTGTTGTCCACTGAAACTGATGTCCCTTTTTTTCACTGCGTTGAGGGGTTCAGCAATTCTGGAAAAGTTCGGAACAAATCGGTGATACCACCCGGCTAACCCAAGGAACCGCTGAACTTCCTTCAAGGTCTTGGGCACAGGGTAGGAATGAATGGCTTCAGTTTTTCCATGGTCGGCTGAAATACCATTTACATTTACAACGTGTCCTAGGAAAGTGATTTCTCGAAGACAAAACTTGCTTTTTGTCAAGTTAATGGTCAGTCCAGCAGTTTCTAATTTCTGAAGCACAGCCTGGATATCGTGGAAATGCTGGGTTACTGAAGGTGAGTAAATGATGATATCATCTATATACACAAAGCATATTTTCCTCCGTAGTTCTCCCAGAACGGTCTCCATGAGCCTCTGAAAAGTTGCAGGGGCATTTTTAAGACCAAATGGCATAACGTTAAAATGATATAGGCCTGCAGGAGTAATGAAGGCTGTCTTGTCCTTACTGTCGGGATCCATGGTCACCTGCCAGTATCCTCTATTGAGATCAATAGTGGTAAAGATTGCTGCTCCAGACAGGGATTCGAGAATTTCTGTGATGTTTGGCAGAGGGTACGCATGAGATGGCTCCACAACCAGAGTGAGATGGCTCCACAATTCCCTCGCTTAACATCTCCTCAAGCTGCTCTTCCAGTGCCAGTTGCTTCATGGGAGACAATCGATATGGTCGTTGTTTGATAGGTACTTGGTTGGTGGTGTAGAGACAGTGTTGGAGAACCTCAGTACGTCCAGTACGAAGAGTACACACCCGAGGTCGGCCATCCAGGATTTGTAGTAATTGTTGCTTCCCCTCAAAAGGTAAATGTGCAGCTTCCACAGCATTTTTTATTAGTGTCTTTTCATCCATATTGTCAAGGTGTTGAATTAACAGTGAAGATGATGGAGGGGGAATAGAAGTCAACAAGGAAAGAGTTTGTGGGCTTTGCTGACGGGCTCGTTGTTCTTTTGGTAGAGTTGCAATCGGCACACTGGGATTTCCTGGTTGAAAGGGGTACTCTTTTGTTGGGTCAAGCTTAAAAGAATACTTTTGATCAATGACACTGATTTGCAGCCCACTGAAGAAAATGAAATCCAACCCCAAAACTACAGCGTAGGCTAGGGCTTGGGAAGAAAGTACAGCAGCAGGTAACACGAAAGCTTGGTCATGCAGATGTATCGTAATATTCATCCATCCTAATGGAATCTCTGCCTCTCCATTTTCCAGGTAAAGAGGACCACGGGACCAGGGTTGAAGCTGGTCTGGTGATACAAGTGCTCTCATAAGACTTTCGTGAATGAGTGTGAAGCTTGCACCAGTATCCATAATGGCTTTTCCTAACCAGGTATCGATACGGATGGGGACAACTAATTGTTGAGGAACCACCACTTGTTCATTAGAACTTGGAGAAGAAGAGGTTCTCTTGGATGCGGATGGTGAGGTGTGCATTCTTGTTGCAACAACAGAGTTGTTCGAAGATTGACCACTTGACTTAGACTGATAGGAATGTTTACAGTTGGTGGAATATTGTGGTCCAGATGACTGTGGAAATACATGGTGTGGACACTTGCCTGGTGGATGCTGTCCCCTACATTTCCAACACTGAACTGGAACTTTTTCAACAGATCGATTTACTGGGTTTTTTTGTGTCAGGGGTGGATAGTTGGAACCCATTCGACCTTCATACCGCAGTTGTTGTTCATAATCTTTTTCTAGCTGATGCCCTAGTTTGACAAGCTCCTCCACAGTATTCACTCGGCTACGCAGTTGGCTGGCCAGGTAAGGCTTTATATTTTTAAGTATCATCTTTACCATCTCATCCTCTGTTAGGTCCGTCTTCCATCTTTTACAGAGAGCTCTGTAAGAAAATGTGAATTCTCTAATACATTCCTTCTCACCTTGAATTCTTGTACGAATCCGTTCAGCCAGTTCGTCCTCATAATCTTCAGCCAGGAAAGCAGACAGAAATGCAGTCTCGAACTCACTCCAGGTGTTTATGGTAGAACGTCTGACCTCCACCAGTCACGAGCTGTTCCGTATAAGACAGTACGGAAGATAGCCAGGATGTCTGTATCACTGAGGGGATGTAAGGCCAGGAAGTCCTGACATTTTGTGAGATACAGTAAGGGATCTGCATCATCTGAAGGCCTTCCAAATGTGGGGAAAGTTAATTTTATATGATCACTTTTAACCACAGATGGTGAAGAAGTTGGAGGAATCACTGGAGTAATTTCAGATGGCAAGGAAGGCGTGGTGCTAGGAACTGGTGGGGCCAACATACTTAGGTGTTGATCCGCACTGTCCTTTGTGACACTGTGAAAGCCTTTCTCCACTTCATTTTTTACCTCTTTTAAACTAGTGAGACATTTGTCCGTTTGTGTAACACATTGTTGTAGCTTTACAGTAATCTGATCATGGCTTGTTTGGAATAAATGTTGAACAGCTTGGATGTCCTGCTGAAACTCTGGCCAGAGCTGATCAACGATGAAACGTACTTCAGACACCACGGTAGATTCCACTTTTTGAAGTTCCCCTGTGATCATTCATTTAATTGCTTTAGTCAGCTTATCTACTTCAGACTCCTCTTGTTGCTTAGCAGTAGTAAACAGGGTGAAAACTTGATTTTTGTTATCCTCCATTTTTGCAGCAAGATCATCAATCTGGCTCTTGTGGTGAGAATTAGCATCTTTCACGTCCTGGGTAAGTTCAGTCACTGTTTTGTCCTGTTTCTTTATTACATCAAACAAAGCATCCCAGTTCCATTTTACCTGAGTAGTAAATTGTTGCATTTCCCTTCCAGGAGTTGGTAAAACATTGGGAAGGTCATGTTGTGCCATAGAAGAATGAGTCTCACCTTCCGATGAGGTGCAAAGGTGCATGTTATCCCCTTGTGGTGCCCAGGTGAGAGTATGCACAGGAGTGCTGCCAGGCAGAGCAGGAGTGGACATGTGCACATGGGTTCCGGGATGAACAGGGCTGAATGGAGTGGGAGGATGATAGAAGACAGGAGCACGTGGAGTTGGTGGTACCAGAGGCATTGGAGGTCGCCATACTGGAGTTGATATGTCTGGTGGAGGCTCAATTTCTACAAAAGAAGATGGGGAAGGAGGGGTAGATGCCATTTGTTGTGTTTGTTTGGATGCAAAAGTGTGGTGTGGAAATAAATAAAAATATCAGTAAATGAATAACTGCCTGTGTTTGTTAGTATTTTCAGTACAAAACAATACACTTTTCCTCAAATAGTCAATTCAATAGTTTTCACAAAACCAGTATGTAAATCAAAAACAATAAGTTTTCACAGTAAGTCACCTTCAGTTCTCACAATTACAAAATTACTGTGACACATTGGGGAGGAAAAGGAGAATTTTTTTTTAACATGAGTACTTTAATTGTATCACTTCAAACACAGTTTAAAAAAAAATTATTAATCTTTTTCTTCAAGTTTACAAAATCGAAGTTTTTTTTTTTTTTTTTTTTCTTTCAAAATCACATTGTGCCAATATTCAATGGTTAAACATATTCAAGTCCCTGTTCGGGCGCCACTCTGTAACGGTGGGGCCGCCATTACCTCAATTAAATGACTTTCAAAATTTCGAGCGCCAGACAGTTTTTCTAAAACTGCCAAAATTTACATAACCCAAGATAGCAATAAAAAAAACCCCAGTTACAGAAAGACACAGAAAATGTCACTTCATTTTTCACACAGGAATTTTTATTCCTTTCAACACTTCAAACACTCATCATGGTTTCAGATAAGACACATAAATCAAAGAGAAAAAGAAAAAAAAAATATATATCAAGGTGACAGGTCAGTCCGTGTTAATCACATTATTCGACAATAGAGGTGAAATCTTGCAATCCCCGCTGACACTGGTCACAAACCCCTGAAAGTTTGCGTCGGCAGATTCGTTCCTCCACCTTCTCGCCAAACTTTATACACAATAAAAAGAAAGAAAAAAGAGAAAACACTTTAAATAAGTACTGTAACAGTAATGATTCAATCAGTCATGTGGCAGGATAGACCAAAGTCTGAACACCTCACAGCCCTCGTGACTTGTCTAATCAAATCATACTTAAACAAAGGGCCTGTGTGTTACGCTGATTAGATCCGAACCGCATCATGTAGCCGCAAGAGATTGGAGAGTTGAACTCTTTGGGCGTCGGCCTTCCCCTCTATAAAAACTGGAACCGACCGTCAGCTCTTTGCATTTCCGCCACCACAAGGAACGGACCTCTTGGCATTTCGCCTTGAAGGGGAAGACCAACCCTGGTCTTCCCAATCCTGAGAGAAGGCCTCCCCGCACGGAGAGAGAAACCGGCAGACTTCTGGACTTTCCTAAACTTCAAAGAAGTTCACCTGGGACTCGCAAATCCTTAGCGAACTTCCCCGACGATTCGAACTCAGACACTTACACGAGAAGCCGTAGTAATGCAAGTATTCTATTTCACAATCAAACTGCTTGGAAAAGGTTGTCTGAATTATAAATTTATATGAATTTCTTGTGAGCTCTTACGAAAGGACTGTGAAGCTGTCTCGGTCTCTCTGTCTCTCTGTCTCTCTCTCTCTCTCTCTCTCTCTCTCTCTCTCTCTCTCTGTCTCTCTCTCTCTCTCTCTCTCTCTCTCTCTCTCTCTCTTGTTAATTCTTCTTCCCTTTTTATTATTCGTTTAAGTTTCATGTTTCCTTGTTTGTACCATATTGTTTGTTTTCTCCTACATATATATGCATATTTCCCCGTATGAATCGTAGCTTTGTAAACTGTAGTTGTTTTATTAAAACCCAATAATTGCATTAAATTGAATCCGTATTGTTTGGCTCACAAATCTCGAAGTCACTGAAGCGTAAGATCTAAGCTACCCATTTAAGCTTGATTTTCATGTAGTACTACTTCAGTAGTGCAGATCGTACAAACATAAGAGATATTATTTGTCCTGATCAAACAGATCCATGTTTCTTAAGGTTTGTAAGATTGATAATTGATGAAGAAATCAATTTGGATAAAGGTTACTTTTAAATGATTAAAGGTTCCGTTATACGTAAATTTTGTCTGTACAACAAGCAAATAATATTCATAGACTCATGAATATTCATACCATTTGAATTAATTATTCCCCAAAACTCATTGTTGCTACAGTACTTAGGGGCTGAGAACCCAAAACAACTACAAATCTAAATTTAGTGATAATCATTATACTTAAACAATAACAAAACATACAGATAGGCAATAGGAGAAAGTGCGTAAGTGAATGCGTGCGTGCGTGTGTGTGTGTGTGTGTGTGTGTGTGTGTGTGTGTGTGTATGTGTGTGCGTGTATGTTAGCAGGTGCATCTGTGAATGAGTGTTGGCGTGAGACTGCAGCGGTGAGCACACTGACCAATTTGGTGTGAATGGGGAGTTTTGAGGGACCTCATCAGGCTCCAGGATGAAAGAAACAGCCTTTGAACTTGTCTCGTTTCCAGCCGATCATAGAAGTGCATCGCATCAGAAGTCACAGACTCCGCGTCGTACCAAACAGCGTGAGATGAACAAGCGGACGTTTTTTCCACGGTAACCAATTACTTCTCTCAATCAAATTAACTACTCGCTTATGCTGACCAACAACAACATTGACGGGTCCTTTTTTCCAACTCTCAGGTGAAATAGACCTCGCCCTTATATACTCATTTTCGCTAATTACTTTACTCCACCCTTTTCATTTTAAAGTGACAGTGAAAGTAAATTCCTATTTGCTGCTCTATTACAACTGTCTGTTATCGATCCTGTTTGCTACCCGTTCTCGACCCTTTGCTGCCTGCCTCTGACTCCTGCCTGTTTGACGATCTGTGAGTGTTTACTGCCTGTCCTGACCCTCTGCCTGTCCTCTGATTACGATTCTGCTTGCCCCTGTTATTCCTGTTTTGCTCCTGTCTGACCCTGCCTGTACAACTACGACTGTCTCTAATAAAAGCATGCAAATGGATCCCTGCCAGAGTGATGATTCGTTACATGCGTACAGGACACAAAAACCTTGCAAAAATGATATACCTTGCAAAAATGATCCGCCTAATCCCGGCCAAATCCCAGAGATGCCAATTCGCACGGGACTAATGTTATCACAGGACCTCGGTGTTTGGCGAAATATGGTAGGTCATTTGCGGGGGAATTTTTACTTTACATATTACAGACATGGCCGATTCGCAAGGGATTAAGATCACAGACATTCTCTGCAATTATTACAAATCACCAGAGGTCCCCACATATACTAATCCCGTGCGAATAGGGAAGTAATTATAAACTTTAGTGTTTATTTTTGTGCAACATGGACTTCAATGTTTAATTTGTGTGACTTTACCAAAGCATTTGATTTGTAGGCATATGTATTCCTCCAGTTGCGAGCCTGTGCGCAAGGTTAGGCCCGGCAGCTGCGCACGGACTGGGACTGAAAATAATTCAGACTGACAAAATAATAAAAATGACATTCTTCTTCTTTTAAATAATAATAAAATAAATAATAATAATAATAATCACATCACATCATCATCACTATTGTACACCCCAATACATGTGACGTGATATGAAATTAAACGCTAATTATTTCAAAACACGAGCTGTAAAATAATGAATTGTGATAGGTAATTTCTCATCCAAACAGCTATTTAAACTGGATTTCCACCGTACACCTTTTTGTGGGCGCCTTTAATCCCACTCTTTAAACTCCCAAATAAAACAATTTAGTTTTTTTTCCACTTCCCTGGTGATGGTCTCGATCTCCACGTCAGAGAAGTTTCGCTTCTTTGCCGTCTTCCGTGTGTCTATGGCGTAAAATGAGGGCGTGGGGGAGGCAGAGACTTGAATATATAGGGGCGTGTTATTCTAATGACGATCGTTTTCAGCCACGGCATTTATCAAGGGCAGGTTTTGCGTACGTCTGGATCTCAGAGGTGCGCACAGCTTCAAAAATCAGGCGGTGAGAGGAGTGTAAGCATAATCTTACGCCAACATATACGCCCGTTTCTACGCAAGATTGATAAATGAGGGCCACTGTGACCAGTTTTGTATTTGCTGACAAAAAGAAGAAAGAGATAAAGTGATAAAGAGATAAACATACATTTGTATGAAAGACTATATCCATCCTGGTACACATAATAAACCAGAAAGCCTGCATCTACAGGTGCATCTCAATAAATTAGAATGTCGTGGAGAAGTTCATTTATTTCAGTAATTCAACTTTAAAGGTGAAACTAATATATTATATACACTCATTGCATGCAAAGTGAGATATTTCAAGCCTTTATTTGTTATAATTTTGATGATTATGGCTTACAGCTTATGAAAATCACATATTCAAAATCTCAGAAAATTTGAATATTACATGAAATCAATAAAAAAAAGGATTTAAATACAGAAATGTTGGCCCTCTGAAAAGTATAATCATGCATATTTACTCTGTGTTTGGGCCCCTTTTGCATGAATTACTGCCTCAATGCGGCGTGGCATAGATGCTATCAGCCTGTGGCACTGCTGAGGTGTTATGGAAGACCAGGATGCTTCAATAGCGGCCTTCAGCTCTTCTACATTGTTCGGTCTCATGTCTCTCATCTTTCTCTTGGCAATGCCCCATAGATTCTCAATGGTGTTCAGGTCAGGCGAGTTTGCTGGCCAATCGAGCACAGTAATCCCATGGTCATTGAACCAGGATTTGGTACTTTTGGCAGTGCGGGTAAGTGCCAAGTCCTGCTGGAAAATGAAGTCAGCATCTCTTGTCTGCTGAAGGAAGCATGAAGTGCTCTAAAATGTCATGGTAGATGGCTGCGTTGACTCTGGACAAATAAAGCACAGTGGACCAACACCAGCCGGTGACATGGCTCCCCAAACCAACACAGACTGTGGAAACTTCACACTGGACTTCAAGCATCTTAGCCTGTGTGCCTCCCCATTCTTCCTCCAGACTCTGGGACCTTGGTTTCCAAATTAGATGCAAAATTTGCTCTCATCAGTAGAGAGGACTGGTTGTCACCAGAATAAGCTCAATTTTAAATTTGAACATGGTCTGGGGAGTCTGCAATGTATTTTCAACTGCATAATTCAAATGACTCAGTACACAATTGGATAGTCCAATTGATCATTGATCATACACAGATCATGCTGGGTTTACCCAGTCTAGAGGACTGGACCACTGAGCAACAGACCAGTTCTTTTTTTTTTTTAGCACAGGCAGAGGCGGACAAATTACACAACTCTATTACTTGATTAAAAGTAAAAGTACTACTAGTCAAATATTACTCCTTTACAAGGGACAGTTCTAAAAACAGATTTTTACTTAAGTAAAAGTACAGAATTATTTGTTTTTAAAAGTACTTAAGTATCAAAAGTAAATTTCATTTTTTATGTCAATGCATTATTTTATTATTGTTGCATTGTTGTATAAATGCACATTATGCCACCATGGTGGTTTAAGCCAGTCAGTGATGCTCCATCCGACATGCTAGCATAGGTACGACTACCTTAGACTCATTTAAATACTTGTATAAAAGTTACAAAGCTCTTTATATAAAGCTGCTGTCACTTTAAGGCCAAATGCAGGGATCCAATACACTGATACCACTAGCGGTGGGGGGGGGGGCAGTGCCCCTGTGACAACAAGCTTGGACCCACTTGTAGCCCCCCTAAATGTGGAGTGTGAATTTTTTTTTACAAAACTCTTTTTTTGTTTTGTTTTTTTACATCCGTTATTAGACAGTGGCAACGTTGAATAGAAAGGTAACCCACACATTTTCTAGAGAGACTACTTAAAGCGGAACACAACAGTATCGTAGATCATGCGTCTGCAGGTTTTTTCTACTCAGAAGTTGGTGGAAGTTTTGCGCGAATATTATAGTTGAAGACTTCAAGCAAAGAAGGAAACATAGAGGTAAGTAAAGTTGTTAATATGTTGTATTTGTATTAAATGCATTACAGAAGTAATGCATAAATGCATAAAGTTAGATCAGGTAATCTTAACCTGGCCGTTTGTTATTTTGTGGCAGTTTGAAAAGGGATAAAATATATATGATCAACAAACTCATGGTTCTGAGTGTTTTTACTCAGTAAATGAGTTGTAACATTAAATGTTTAGACATAGGTAGTTACCTAGAAAGTCAGTTATTTTCAGTAAATTAATTCATAAGCTTTTTGGTACCCATTGCTTTTGCTCTATAGTTCTCACCAAAATTCAAATTTCAATTTAATTCAAATTTATTTGTATAGCGCTTTTCACAATACACATTGTTTCAAAGCAGCTTTACAGAAAGTGCATTTCATAGATGTACAGTAAAAATGTTAAAAAGACAATGTTAAAGAATAATGTTCGAAAAAGTTAATCAATCGTGTATTAATCTAGGCCATAACAACGCTGGCGTTGAGTCGTCTCTTCACAGGCGTGGAGTCGTCTCATCACAGGTGTCGGGGCATCCGAAGTCTCCATGAGAGGCTGGATACAAACTGGAGCTGATGAACTATTTACCTCGGGACTAGTGTCCCGAGATGACAACAGAAAAGCAGATGGGAAATGATTAGCGTAGCTGCTGTTCAGAATATTATATTAATGCTTTTGATCCGATTTAACTGTAGTATAAAAAGATAATTATAATGTGAATGCTTGGCTAAAGAGATGCGTCTTTAATCTAGTTTTAAACTGGGACAGCGAGTCTGAACCTCGAACAATATCAGGAAGACTATTCCAGAGTTTAGGAGCTAAATGTGAAAAAGCCCTCCCTCCTTTAGTGGACTTAGATATCCTAGGAATGACCAGAAGCCTAGAGTTTAGTGATCTTAAAGAGCGCAATGGATTGTAGGGCGATAGAAGAATGAAAAATTAAGAGAATGAAGGGACATCATGTTGTTCTTCCAAAGAAAAGATAAGGTAGACAGTGAGACAGAGCCAGATGGTTCAGGTGTGGAGAGAGCTAGAGAGCAGAGAGTATCCAGAGAGAGAGAGCAGGAAGAGTTGTCCATTGGAGAGACTGAGAGTGAAGGAATAGTAGAGGAGGAAAGTGAGACCGATGGAGAGACTGAGGCTGAGAGTGATACACCTACAGAGGAGCCACGTACGTCCACTAGCAGTGGACCATCAGGTTTGTGCTGTTAAATACATCTTTAAAGCAGTGCAATAAGTCAGTTTATATGGTGTATAGAAATTAATCAGTTTGTGATTGAAATTAATTCTTATTTAACATGCTATGAGCTTGTGATATCAGGTGAATTTCAGACATTCAGGGTAATAAATAAACAGGCATATGTAATCATAACAGTAGTACAACAAAAAGACATGACAGAGAAAAAATGAAGGTCGAAAAATAAATGTAGAAATACATTCTCATCAGAAAATAATGGAAATCGTCTCAGGTTACGTATGTAACCTCTGTTCCCTGAGAACAGGGAACGAAACGCTGCGTCAGCTGACGCTACGGGGAACGCCCTCGGCGGGACTGGTGTCTGAAGCTACTTTCGAATCACGGCAAAGTCTTTGACCGACGTCAGCCCATGAAGTCATCTTCGTGCGACCCGGAAGTATATAAGGGCGCTGTGCCAACACAGATACATCTTTCGTCTGAAGGGACTGTATGGCAGATAGGCCCTGAAGCATGGCAACGAGACGCAGCTTTTCGTTCCCTGTTCTCAACGGAGCGATGACACTCTTAAACCTTTATTTTCTGCAGCAGGGTCTAAGAAGTGTTCTGATGCTCCATCCTCTTCGTACTTTCTTGATGACGGGTTGCTTTGTCGGACAGTGGTCCTGCATAAAGATGTTTCTCTAGAACCTAAAATTCAGATTGTGGTTCATTTTGCAGTGAGAGACTCTGTGTTGCATTTGGTTCATCAAGGACTTGCTGGTCATACCGGAGTTCGTAAAACGTATGATCGGGTCTTGCGGCAGTCCTATTGGCCTAAGGTAAAACGAGATGTGGCAAAACATATTCGATCTTGTCATACATGCCAGATCAAGGGTAAACCGAATCAAAAAGTGCCTGTTGCTCCGTTGCAGCCTATTTCCGTCGTTTCCACTCCTTTCGAGCATCTGATCATTGACTGTGTTGGTCCTTTGCCTCTGTCTAAGACTGGGCACCAATACCTTCTAACCGTTATGTGCCAGACTACTCGTTATCCTACTGTTTATCCGTTAAGGTCCATCACTACAAAATCTGTCTTGAAGGCCCTCACTAATTTTATGTCGACCTTTGGAATTCCCAAAGTTATTCAATCCGATCAGGGTTCGAACTTCATGTCAAAACAGTTCTCAAAAGCCCTGCGTCAACTTCGAGTAGACCACAATATTTCTAGTGCCTATCATCCACAGAGTCAAGGAGTTCTTGAGAGGATTCATCAAACCCTGAAGTCCCTTTTGAGGTCATATTGTGTGGAACTCGATGCGGATTGGGAAGAAGGTCTGCCGTGGATGTTATTAGCGATACGTGAGGTAATCCAAGAAAGCCTTGGGTTTAGCCCAAATGAATTGGTGTTTGGACATGTAGTGCGAGGACCTACAGCTGTGTTAGCTGAGCAGTGGCGAATGTCTCAACCTTCTGAAAACATTTCTGATTATATGAATGGATTCCGACATAGATTGTATGAGGCACGAGCTCTCACTAAAAAGAAGTTGAGTAAGTCTCAGATAAAAATGCAACAACATTTTGACAGAAAAGCTAAGTTAAGAGAGTTTCAACTGGGTGATCAAGTACTGGCTTTGCTGCCTCTACCTGCCAACCCATTTCAGGCTAAATTTACAGGCCCCTACAGTGTAGTTAAACGTCTTTCCAATAATAATTATCTGTTGAAAAAAGTACAAGTCTGTCATAGTAACCTGTTGAAATTGTATATAGCTCCTGTTCGTTCTGCTACTTTTAATGTGGTAAACTCCTTTTCCAGAATCATCTCCTCTCTTTCCCAGCACGAGTGGGGATTCTTTAGAGAATGTTGATGAAGATGAGAGTTTTCTTTCTCGAGAAAAAGTCGACGGGCGACTTAAAAACTCTGAGATTCTTCTTAACCTGTCCTCTCATCTTTCTTATTTGACAGAGAAAGAGAAGAGTGATGTCACTGAATTGGTGGTGTCATTTCCCTCTCTTTTCCTTGATTTTCCTGGTTGCACTTCTGTCATAGAACATGATATCGACGTAGGAACCGCATGTCCAGTTAAACAGAACGCCTATTGAGTCAATCCTTTTAAAAGAGATTTGCTGAAACAAGAGGTGAACTATCTGCTTACTCATAATCTGGCTGAATCTAGTTTCAGTTCATGGAGTTCTCCTTGTGTTCTAGTAAATAAACCTGATGGCTCATATCGGTTCTACACAGATTATCGAAAACGTAACTCTGTGACAAAGCCGGACTGTTTCCCTTTACCTCGAGTTGATGACTGCGTCGATCATATTGGCTCTGCCCGTTACGTTAGTAAATTCGACCTCTTAAAGGGGTATTGGCAAGTGCCTTTGACTAATCGTGCGAAGGAATTATCTGCCTTCATTACGCCTGATGCATCCTGCAGTATACGGTATTGCCTTTCGGAGTTCGAAATGCACCCGCGACTTTCCAGCGACTCGTAAACCGTATACTGTATGGAATGTCCGGGTGTGAGGCATATCTTGATGATGTCATGTTGTATAGTTCCTCCTGGTCTGAGCATCTTAACCAGATTAAAGAACTTTTTTCTCGTTTAGCAAAGGCTAATCTTACAGTCAATCTCGCTAAGTCTGAATTCGCGAAGGCAACCGTTACCTATTTGGGTAAGGTAGTGGGAAATGGTTGTGTAAAGCCTATTGAGACTAAGGTAGAAGGCATTTGTAACTTTCCAGTTCCCACCACTCGTCGTGAATTGCGACGATTTCTCGGCATGGTGGGATATTATCGGAGTTTTTGCGAAAATTATACCAGTGTAGTCTCACCTCTTACCGATTTATTGAGTCCGAAGTTATCTTTTCAGTGGTCTGAGTCCTGTCAGCAGGCTTTCGAAAATTGTAATGCTTTGCTGGCATGTGCCCCTGTTTTGACAGCTCCGAATTTTGAAAAGTCTTTTAGTCTTGCAATTGATGCGAGTGCTTGTGGTGCGGGCGCTGTTCTCTTGCAGGAAGATTCGAACCAGGTTCAACATCCTGTAAGTTACTTTTCTAAGAAATTTAATCGACATCAACAGGTATATTCCACCATTGAGAAAGAGGCTCTTGCCCTAGTGTTGGCTGTCCAACATTTTGAGATATATCTAGGGTCAATTGCTGCACCTATTATCATTTATACGGATCATAATCCTTTGGTCTTCCTGAATCGAATGAGGAATCGAAATCAGCGACTTATGCGATGGATTAAACATATTCGAGGAAAAGATAATGTTTTAGCTGACACACTTTCCAGAGCATAACATCATTTCTGCGGTGTTTGTTCCTTTTTCTTTGCAGCTCTAGGGCCCAGAGGTGTTAAAGAATGAAGAGCAAACGACGTTCCTTTGGACCACCAGAACTTATTGTGTTCATTCTGGATGGTGTTTAACAGTCTTTTCTTTTGTTTTTAGATTCGTTGCCGAAACTTTTTTTTTTTCAGGAGGGAGGTGTTACGACCCTGCGTTCTACTTTTATCGCCTGCTGGTGGCGGTGTTCTTTCAGGAGAGCGTGGGAGATCGCACACCCC
Source organism: Gobio gobio (assembly GCF_949357685.1). NCBI lineage: Eukaryota > Metazoa > Chordata > Actinopteri > Cypriniformes > Gobionidae > Gobio > Gobio gobio. The sequence continues at coordinate 35,620,851 of NC_137102.1, read as the reverse complement.
TGTTACCTGTTCACCACTTAATTATGGAGAGGATAAAACCTTGGATTCAAACACTCCTCTTCACTTCGTCCAGGGGATCGACAGCCTCTGGGGAAGTCACTTGTTTTGCGAACCTTTATTTGTTTACAGCCCATACCAACCTTTTCTGCTCCCCATCTGGATTTTGATTTCTCCCCTTTGATTTTGAACCCTAGACTTCTTTATATTAAGTTATTTGTATTTTTGAAGACTAATAAAATCTTGCAAGTCATTATTTCGGTGTACCTGTATACTTTATGTACGGTCGAAACGAGCTGGCCGTAACAAGCATACACTTAATTTGCGCAAAGAAAAAAATGCATTGCTTGCTGAAAAAATTCAGTTTTCTCCTCATACTCCTCTGAGAAACATGTGTCGGGGCTCTTTCACCTATGAATGTATATAAAATTATATGGTTGTGAAAAGTTGCTGTGGATTATAATTTGTTAAAAGCACTCAATTTGCTTCACCATGCTCAGGCATAATGAATATACAGGTGCTAGTAACATAATTAGAATATCATCAAAAAGTTGATTTATTTCACCAATTCCATTCAAAAAGTGAAACTTGTATATTATATTCATTCCTTACACACAGACTGATATATTTCAATTGTTTATTTCATTTAATTTTGATGATTATAACTGACAACTAAGGAAAATCCCAAATTCAGTCATTCTCTAATTATATGACCAGCACCTGTATATGAGTACTGTTATTAATAGTATAGCAATAAAGTACACTATTTGCTTTTCCTAGGGTATATTTCAGTGAAAAAAATTGTTTTTTTTAAGGACTTTGTATAGACTTTCAACAGGTGCTGCAACTTGCTCGAATTGGAGGAAAGGATGTAAAGGACTGTGTCCACAAAGTCCTTGACCGGAATGTTTCAAAATATTAGTAGCACACTGATCAGGGAATCTGAGGCTGATATGATCACTGATACTTATTTTTAAAAGGTCATAGAACCCCCCTTTTTGCACTTGTCTTTTAGCTTCTCCTTTGCCAGAATTTTAAATGTTAAAGGGATACTCCACCCAAAAGTTTAAATTATCTCATCATTTATTTACCATCATGTATATTCCTTTCTTTTGTGGAACACAGTTTAATAAAATAAAATAAAAATCCATCTATCGTAGATGGAGTAGTCTATCGAGGCAGCCCTTGCACCACTCAGGCAGCACAGGGTTCGCATCCTTAACTACCTCGACGACTGGCTCATACTGGGTCACTCTCGAGAGCAGGTGTGCGAACACAGAGTCCAAGTGCTCCGGCACTTAGCCCGTCTGGGCCTTCGGGTTAACTGGTAGAAGAGCGACTCTGCCCCGTGCAGAGGATCTCTTTTCTCAGTATGGTTTCCGACTCGGTCGCCATGTGCGTGCTGCTTACCAGCAAGCGCGCACAGTCACTGCTTACTTGCCTTTCGTTAATTCGAGAGCAAGAGTGCGGTCCCACTGAAGTTATTTCAGAGGCTCCTGGGGCATGTGGCATCTGCAGCCACGGTAACGCCGCTCGGATTGTTTCATATGAGACCGCTTCAGCTTTGGCTTCGCGATCGAGTCCCGAGATGGGCATGGCATTCGGGCACGCTCCGGGTCCCAGTGACTCGGGCCTGCCTGCAGACCCTCACCCCGTGGCCGAACCTCATTTCTTCAGGCCGGTGGCCCTTAGGATGAGTTTCCAGGCATATTATCGTATCGACGGATGCCTCTGCCACGGGTTGGGGTGCCATGTGCAATGGACAGGCTCATGGACAGGACCCCAGCGCCTTCTGCATGTCAATTGCCTCGAGTTGCTGGCAGTACCGTTCGCCCTGCACCGCTTCTGGGCGTTGCTGAAGGGTCAACATGTACTGGTCAGGACAGACAACACGGCCGCTGTAGCGTACATCAACCACCAGGGCGGTCTACGCTCCCGCCGTATGTCTCAACTCGCCCGCCATCTCGTTCTATGGAGTCAGAAGCACCTGAGGTCCCTTCGTGCTGTCCATATTCCAGGAGTCCTGAACCGTGCAGCCGACGAGCTCTCACGGCTTCAGCCACTTCTGGGAGATTGGAGATTTGGTAACAGTTCGGCGACACACAGGAAGATCTGTTTTCCTCCCACGACTCTTCCCATTGCAGCCTGTTCTATTCCCTGACCGAGGGCACGCTCGGCACGGATGCACTGGTACACAGCTGGCCGCGGGGCCTACGCAAGTATGCGTTCCCCCCAGTGAGCCTTCTCACACAGCTCTTGTGCAAGATCAGGGAGGACAAGGAGCAGGTCCTTCTGGTCGCCCCGTACTGGCACGGCTGGACCTGGTTCCCCGAACTCTTACTCCTTGCGACAGCTTATATACTCTTGGGACCTCTCAGTAGTCTTAGATGCTCTGCAGAGGTCCCCCTTTGAGCCTTTGCGGTCGGACAATATTAAGTTCTTGTCTATGAAGACAGCGCTACTGACCGCATTGGCCTCCATCAAGAGGGTAGGGGACCTGCAAGCATTTTCGGTTGACGAAGCGTGCCTGAAATTCAGGCCGGCCAACTCTCACGTGATCATGAGACCCTGGCTCAGATATGTGCCCAAGGTTCCCACCACTCCGTTCAGAGATCAGGTGGTGAACCTGCAAGCGCTGCCTTTGGAGGAGACAGACCCAGCCTTGGCACTGCTCTGTCCAGTATGCGCTCTCCACGCTTACATAGACAGGACGCAGTGTTTCAGGACCTCAGACCAGCTCTTTGTCTATTTTGGTGGAGAGCGGAAGTGAAGAGCTCTCTCAAAACAGAGGCTGTCTCACTGTTTTGGCTTACCAGCAGCAAGGTCGACCGTGTCCCTTTGGGGTTAGGGCCCACTCCACTCAGAGTGTGGCCTCCTCTTGGGCTCTAGCGCACGGCGCCTTGCTAACAGACATCTGCACAGCTGCAGGCTGGGCGACACCAAACACATTCGCCAGATTCTACAATCTCCGAGTGGAGCCAGTGTCCGACTATGTACTCGCCTCTACTAGTGGCCGGTAATGGACTAGGTTCAGGTGTCTTCGCTTGCTCGCCATTCCACTCCACGGACTGGATACGTGCGATTATTTTCCTCAGGTGAGCTTCCCGAAAGCCCTGAGTTCGTCCAGCACTGTCTACGCTGACGCCAGTTCAATCTGCCCTCTCTCGAGCCCAGACCCTCGTGTTCGGCCAGGTGCCCCGTGTGCATGGTTCCCCTCCGGCGACCCCCACACGTATATTTCCACTCTAAGTCTCCTCTGTGAGCAGGTGTCTTTCCCTTGGCAAGTCCCTGCCACCCCTGGGGTTAAAAATCCACCTTCGGCTGGTACCCCAGAGTTTTCCCATATGCAGCCCTTAGCGGGTCATATGTGTACTCTCTAAGTCCTCCCTACGGGTAGGCATTTTGGCATATCTCCACTGGAATATGCTTCCCAGTGTACCTTGGTATTCCTGTGATAAGTGGGAGTCTTTCGTCCGTACTAGTCTTACGACAGGGCACTCGCACTTACGCAGGGCACTGGAAGACAGCCGAGTAGCGTGATTATATTGGGACCCCATTCGTTAGTCACTAACGTTACGTCGTAGTGACTGAACGAAAGGGAACGTCTCGGTTACGAATGTAACCCTCATTCCCTGAGGAGGGAACAGAGACGTAACGTCCCTTTGCCACATCCGCTGTACTGCTGGAACGGCCGGGAGTTCAGTCTTGGCTCCTCAGCAGGTAACATAATGCGATATTGCCCACGTACTTCCTTATATACCCACACGGTGGGGTGGAGTTACATATGCAAATTCCGCATGCCCATGGCATTGCCACTGCCATTGGGCGTTTTCTAAGATCTCGAAGATGATTGACTTCTAGGCAAAACCCCCATTAGTTAGTCACTAACGTTACATTACATTTTTTAATTTAGAAAAATAAGTGTGCTGCGTTTTTTTAATGTTTCTAGGCAACCCCCGAATCAGTTGTGCTGTCGGTCTAAACAAAATAACCGTCACCACAACGGAAGGCCCACCTCTCCATTCATTCGATTGGACAATGGGGAAAAAAACGCAATGACGTCGGGCGCTTTTCTGCTCAGAGTTGATTTTCTTTTTCAACTTCATGTGCTCAGAGCGCTCCTTCAAAAACGCGAGGCGCAGCAGGCGGTTAAAACGTGAGGCACCCGACAACTGCCTTAGATAGACATTCAAAGACAAATAGCCGACTTGTAATTTTGGCATTACAGAAGCAAAGATGGTTTGAGATGCCAAAGATACCAGAGTGCTGCAGAAAGTTCCATTCACATGAATGGGCCTTCCCAATGTTCAGAGGTCTGTTAAATCTACACTACAGTATAAAATTACCGCTGCAAAGTATATAATGAATGACAGCACTGTCAATGGCGGGTTTTGTGCTTTTGATTCACATCTTTCATATCATTCCGCAAGAAGTCTGTTCGCTTATTGCAATGGAATTTCATTGAAAGTGAAAGTCAGCTAGTAAGACATTGCCACGCACACCTGAAACTGTCAAGTTCTATCTGTGTGGGGAACTATTTATTTTGCCAGTGGAAGCCACGAAACGGTAGTAAAATCATTTTTAAAGACCCATTGTTAAGTTTTTTTTTCCTCGTTTTGGCAAGTAGTCGTATAATAAGCGGGACAATGTATTGTCTACCGGTAGTTATCGGAAAATAAGCCCCAAAAACTGTCACTGAGATAGATGAATTCTGTGGGCGGGGTCTTAACTGGGCAAGCTCATGAATAGTAATGAGCTCAGGCAACATCACGTCAGATTGACCAGCTTTTGTAATTGACCTGATTTCTCTGCTTATTTTTTTTCAGTGGCTAGAGCTGACAGAGGAGGTAGCAGTTGATGATGGTCACAATCGCTCCGTCACGTTTTCGGGCGTTCAGTGCGCTGAAACAGCGTTTGTGGATAGTTTATGTTCTCACTGCGGGAACATGACTATCGCAGTGTTACGGTCCAGGCTTGTTTACTTTGGTTCTCGTGGCCAAGCACCCACCCATATGCCCCAATCTAACGCTCCCTCCAGTGGAAACTGGGAGAGTGCTACTTCGGCCCCTATTCCCTCCACACTGCACCCAGTGGTGATGCTGGAAGATGTCGATATCGTGGCATCGGAAGGTGAGCTGTGATCGGGAGATGATGACTCGGATACGTTGTCACCTCCTGGGAGAGTGCCGATGCCCGAGCCAGATCCCAAATTGGCAGCTATGCTTTCCCCGGGTTCTCAGCATCCCGTCCCGGTTCCTTTCTTCCCGGAGGTGCATGAGGAGATAACCGCGGTCCCTCCTTCTTCTTCACCACTCTGGATGGTGGGGAGGCCAAGGGGTACTAAGGCATTTCCCCGGTTGAGTGTGTAAGTTCAATTTAACGGACAAGGCTTACAGAGCCTGTGGACAGGCCACCTCCACTCTCCATGCCATGGTGTTGCTGCAGGTCTACCAGGCCAAGGCACTCATGGACATGGACCAGGGTGGTCCTGACCAACCACTCATGGATAAGCTGCGTACCGCCACTGACCAAGGTGACAGCGCACTCGGTTGGTCAGGCGATGGCCACACTTGTGGTCCAGGAGTGCCACCTATGGCTCAACCTGGTCAACATGAGGGAAACCGACAAGTATCGGTTCCTGGACTCCCCGTGTCGCCGGTGGGCCTATTCGGCGACGCGGTCGAGAACTTCGCCCAACAGTTTTTGGCTGCACAGAAGCAGACGGAGGCGATCCGGCACATCCTGCCCCGCCGGTCGCAGCTCCTCCGCCTGCTGGTCATCGAGGGCGCCCGGAGGATCGGAGACCTGCTCTTTGGGAGACGGTAAAGGCCGGGTGGAGAAGCTTGTGTCCTCACATCCTTTTGTTTCTGTTTCTGGAGCCCCATTTCTTGTGTCGGCTTGCTGCACCATTCCCTTCCTCAGAGTGGATAAGTGCGCTTTTTGCTTCAGTAAGTTCCCCACTGGTGAACTCTGTTAAGCTCCTCCACCACCCCCTGCAACTTCCGACATTGCAGTGTCTGTCGCTAGGCCAGCACTAAATATTGCTGTGTTGGCTGGGTGCCATATGTTGCGGCCCCATTTGTGTATTCTCCCATGGTAAGGCTCCCCTCTGTGAGCCCGTGTCTTTCCCTGGACAGGGTCTGCTCTGTTGTCCCTGACAGATGTTGTCTCCCTCCTATGGCTGGAGCCATCCCAGGGACTCTCATGCGATATCCCAATTCGTCGGTTCACATTCTGACGTACGTCTCCATTCCCTCCTTCAGGGAATGAGGGTTATATGCGTAACCGAGACGATTTCTAAATAACGAAATGTTATATTTTATTTCTTTTTACAGTTCCAGCCAAAATTTCTGATACACTTGACTGAATGTATTTATTTACACATATTACAAATATAAAATTAATTTAAGAATTTTAGAAATTATTAAATAATTAATTGGACAAGAGTGAAGGAAACACATCCATTACGGACCCATTACTTTAAAGAAACTAGTTTTGTGGTTTTAATACACTTCATAATACACTGCATGAAAAGTGGGATTTTCGTCAGTATGTGGCACTGTAGATTGCCGTGGAACTTCAGGTTTACGACTGTGCACGGCAATTTGCAGGCAACACCGAAAACTGCCGTAAATTGTCGGAAATTGACGTGGGCCTTGCTTGGCAGTTGTCCCCCCATGACCCCCCCTCCCCTTAATTCTAGGGGAGGCTTTATCATGTAAATGAACATGCTGTGAGCTACACAAATGCAAATCAGAGTAGCAGCAGGGGGAGTTTTATCTAGGTTCTGAATTTTTTTAACTAAAACAAGTTTAAAGTTTAAGTTAAAATGTTAACTAAAATTTAAGTTAAATGTACTCGTTTTAGTTCACATTACTTAATTTTTAGGGCAACCAGTTTGCTCCAATTTTTTAAGTAGATTCAACTTGTCCGGGCTCACAGTGTAGATTAATTACTCTGTATGTCATTAGCAATAACCAATGTTATGTAAAAAAAAAAAAAAAAAATACAGGACAGCAGTTCATGTCTTCAACCTTTAGAGAGGTTATGTGATGCAACAAGACAATGAACCAAAGCACACAAATAAAGCAAGTAAAGCATACAGTTTACATACCAAAATTAATTTTTCCACCCTGCACTGTGAATGATTTCTAAATGGCTATTAATCATAAATGTGAAAAGTACGAGTTTGTGTGTTAATAGTTAAGTCAGATTGTGTTTTTCTGTAATTGTCATTTAAATTGAGCTCACACCACATTTTATGAATTATCAATGCAGATTTTCAAGAGGTGGTTTCCTGGACAGGGTTTAAATTATGCCAAGAGTAGGCCTTAATCTAGTTAATCGTGAGTTAAAAAATTGTTGCCTGGAACAAAGATTAAGCACAGATTACTAACACCTGGACTATGAGTCCTGAACTAAAATAAACTGGATTCATTTACAGTTTTATCTAATTGCTTACACACAATTTCTGAAAATATGGCTCCATTTATTGTAATTTTACACACAAAACACACAACATGCAAAACATCAGACATCGCTGGCAAAAGCAACACTTTGTGCAAAACTATTTTAACTCTTCCAAAAATGTTGTTTTTGCATATATCTAACTACACACAAATATGCACAACTGAGGAATTTTACAGTTGAACTGAAATCAACTGAACTGAATCAACACTGAAGTCACTTGAGCTGAATATTGACACTATATTGGCTTGTTAGAGCCGGTTTACAGCAGAATTTGTTTTGAACTTGTTACTGAAGCTGCTATGAAACAATTATATTTTGTTGTATGCATATTCTTTCTTTCTCAAACCTTAGTTTTGATTTCTAAGTGATCAATTTATGTATAAGTGTTTTCACACATGATCATTGGTGTAATGTTTCTTATTTCAATGAAGAAACTGTTTGTAATTAAACTTATCTTTTAATTCACTTTCAGGTCACGAGCAGGAACAGCAACAACACATGTGGTCGTCTAACTCACTCTCTGTATATTCTGCCGGTAAGTATAATAATACTGACACCTAGTGGTTAGTTTCTGTATATACAACTATACTATCACTACATCCCCTCTCCATTAGACATAAAGAACAAGTTATAACAACTAATGACTTCTAGATTATCTAACCACTAAGTAAGCACTGTACACATTATACAGGATGTAATGTATCAAATAACAATCTCCAGAATTATTTACTTTACAATCACAGTAACAATAATCAACTGATTACATTTTCTTTTATCTTTCTGTTATGAACATTCTAATGCTTCAGATCTGTTTAAGCAGTATTCAGAGATTCAGTCTATCAGGAGGCTTTACTGTGCGGTTGGATCTTCTCAGCACAGGTGAATGCATTTCTTTAGCTTGCTCATTGTGATGCAGTACTGGAAGTGTTTCAGATGTTGACTCTGCACAGTCAGTGTCACCTGTATGTGTATTCTCTACTGTCTCTTTTGTTTTTAGCAAACTCCTCCGGTTTCTCCTCAGGATCTGACCATCTTCTGTCCTGACAGTGTAAGACCTTGGCTTCACCTCCTCCAGAACTGTGGCTCTTTTAGTCCAGGTACTGGAATCCTCAAGTCTTACTGTGTCATTATTGGAGAGTGGTTCTAGGCTTTTTGATGCCTTGTCATAGTTAATTTTTTGTCTCAGTTTCAGGTGCTTTTGTTTTCTTTTCAGGTACTTTCTCTTGTTTTGTGTTGCTACCCTTGTGAAAAAGTAGTGTGCTTAATTGTATTGAAAGTGTACTTTTTGTGTACTTAAAATCTTAAAAGTATACTTTTTAAAAAGTGCACTTGCAGATCATATGATATAATTAAAATTAAAGGCCACTTAAGTATACTTAAAGAGAATACACTTTAATGACAATATTTATAAGCACACTTAAGTGCACTTTTTTAAAATGCACTTTGTAATAATATCTAATTAATTTTTACTTAAATAAAGTACACTTTCATGGCAATATTTATAAACACACTTAAGTGCTCTTTTTATAAGTGCATTTTGTAATAATATCTAATTAATTTTTACTTAAGGAAAGTATACTTTCATGGCAATATTTATAAACACACTTAAGTGCACTTTTTATAAGTGCACTTTGTAATAATATCTAATTAATTTTTACTTAAATAAAGTACACTTTCATGGCAATATTTATAAACACACTTAAGTGCACTTTTTATAAGTGCACTTTGTAATAATATCTAATTAATTTTTACTTAAGGAAAGTATACTTTCATGACAATATTTGTAAAAACACTTGAGTGCACTTTTAATAAGTGCATTTTGTAATAATATATAATTAATTTGTACTTAAGGAAAGTATACTTTCATGACAATATTTATAAACACACTTAAGTGCACTTTTAATAAGTGCACTTTGTAATAATATCTAATTAATTTTTACTTAAGGAAAGTATACTTTCATGACAATATTTATAAACACACTTAAGTGCACTTTTTATAAGTGCACTTTGTAATAATATCTAATAAATTTTTACTTAAAGAAAGTATACTTTCATGGCAATATTTATAAACACACTTAAGTGCACTTTTAATAATATCTAATTAATTTTTACTTAAGGAAAGTATACTTTCATGACAATATTTATAAACACACTTAAGTGCACTTTTAATAATATCTAATTAATTTTTACTTAAGGAAAGTATACTTTCATGGCAATATTTATAAACACACTTAAGTGTACTTTTTATAAGTGCACTTTGTAATAATATCTAATTAATTTTTACTTAAGGAAAGTATACTTTCATGACAATATTTATAAACACACTTAAGTGCACTTTTAATAATATCTAATTAATTTTTACTTAAGGAAAGTATACTTTCATGGCAATATTTATAAACACACTTAAGTGTACTTTTTATAAGTGCACTTTGTAATAATATCTAATTAATTTTTACTTAAGAAAAGTATACTTTCATGACAATATCTATAAACACACTTAAGAGCACTTTTAATAAGTGCACTTTGTAATAATATCTAATTAATTTTTACTTAAGGAAAGTACACTTTCATGGCAATATTTATGAACACACTTAAGTGCACTTTTAATAAGTGCACTTTGTAATAATATGTCATTAATTTTTACTTTAAAAAGCACACTTTCATGACAATATTTATAAGCACACTTAAGTGCACTTTTTAAAAAATGCACCTTGTAATAATGTCTACCTATATTTTACTTAAACATATTTAAAATAATTATTATTTATATTTTATAAAGTACACTTATTTTTATATTGACATACTAAAGCACATGGAAAAAAATGTCCAAAATTACATTTGTTAATGTATTCTAAGGGCCCTATCTTGCACCCAGCGCAATTGACTTTGTACACCGACGCATGTGTCATTCCTATTTTGCACCCGCGCAAAGCGCGCTTTTCCCTCCACAGAAGCACGTCGCTAAACTAGTGAATGAACTTGCGCTCCCTGGGCGGTTCAGCGCAAAAAAGGAGGCGTGTTCCGGCGCAAACAATCCCTGGTGCTATTTTGCTGTTCCATTAAACAATTGCGCCACTGACCAGAAAAAACCTAGTCTAAAGTCAGTGGCGCGTTGCGCGTTGTTCATTATGCTATTTTAAGGGCGCATGCTTGACCATAATGTATAGCGTGCACATTCTGCACAACGCGCATACACTTTGCTCATGTAACCTACACAGATGAAACAGTTATTTTTGCAAATCATAAATTGTTACACTAAAAAAATATTAACACATGAGATGACGGAAATCATTGTGGTGTGCCACGAAGATGTGAAAAAATAGGCATAAATCTAGCTTACAAATGATTCAGGCTAATTATAATAATTAAGGATAAGACCTGTTTGCCCAATAGTTGCAAGACATATATGTATATAAGGACATCTGACAAATTGGTTTGTCCGTCAAGAACCAGGAAAAAAAATCGACTGAAAAACTGAAAGACTGAAAAAAAAAAGACTGTGAAATCACCTTTACCATAATGTACAACATTACAACTTCACTTCTCTGTCTTTCACTGCTCTTACAAGAGCATCAGTCTCCTCGGCTGTGAACCGCTCCTGGCGTGCGCCTGGTAAATACGCCATAATAATAGCAATCCATAATGGAACTTGCGCACCTGCTTTTAAAGGGAATGTTGGATGACGCTCGGATTGGTTTATTCACGTTACGCCCAAACCACACCTATGAATAATGAAGCTACTTCAGACCAACCCATTTTAGATTTGCGCCGGGCGCAAGAGCCATTTATCCCGCCGGGAAAATAGCAACAGCGCCGAGACCCGCCCACAAAGTTACTTGCGCTTCGCGCGTTGACACTTGCGTTTCAGATCGTTAAAATAGGGCCCTAAATGTGTTTAGTCTATAATGTATACTGCGTGTATTAATGTATTTTTTTCTAGCTTCAATACACTTTTTAAAATTTGTATCACTAGCTCCTGCTCTATGAACTCAACTACAAGTGTCAGTTTTTTACATAATATTTGACATAAAGTGTAATTTATGAGAGGAGTAGCATAGCTATTTGTGCTTAATGTAATAGCAATGTAGTACTGTGTGTACAGATTAATTTCAATATCATTATGTTGTTCTACGCCGATTAAACACACATTTAATTGCAAGCAAAAGTTGAACAAATCTAAACAAAATTAATCTGCTTTCAAATTCAGTTAAAAAACATTTAATTTTAATCAGACTACACTACACTGTAAACATAATTGACTTTTAGTTAGGTCAATGAGTCAAGTTATTTTAACTTACAGTCCAACTACACAGTGAGTTAGAACATCTTCAACTTGAACAGAAATGGAAAACATTTATAATCAACATTTAACCATGCACAAAATATTTCTATTTAATATTTTAATGCGCATGCGCCAAAAATACTATGTCATTATTTTGAAAAATGCGCTGTCCGCCATGTTTCTATGATCGTGATGCGTGAGGAAACTGAAGCTGATCAAACAACGAGAACAACGGAGTGAACCTTTTGGATCATTGGATGATTACAGATGAGACGTTATGTGCTGCAAACGTGTCAAGTAAGTATATCTTGATTTAAGCTTTCTTGATTTTTAATTTTCACCATAACATGGCAGTTCTTATTGCGGTCAAGAGTGTATTTAGTTTAATCGCAGATAGACGCAATATGGACTCGGGAGGTGAATGAATCATGTTTCCTATCATCATGTATCTATGATTGCATTATAATAATTTATTATTTCGGAATGTGATCGTGTGTGTGGGCGTGTTCGAGGAATTTGGCTGCTGAAAATACAATATTTTAATCGAACTCAGAATTTTTAAATGAACTAAATGACTTAAAGTTATAGTAACATTAGACATTTATATACAATTAATCCATATTATAACGACCAGTAATATTCAATATATCACCCACCTCTAGAAATAATGCTTGTAATGTATTTATTTATTTATTTATTATTATTTTTTTGCATTTGGAGAGTACGATGTTAAGTTACTATTTGTGTTTTTGTAATATTTTGTGCTTATCTGGAGTTATTTAATTTTTTTTATTTTGTAGGATCAGTATAGATGTGTTATTGGAGATCCAGTGCAAGCTGTGTGGAATCACAGAGCCGTATTGATGAGGTGAAGTTATTGTTAATTATGAATTTATTCCCAGCCATGACACTGATCACACACTACAAGCTAAAACACTGCTATCAAGTCTTTTAAGCTTTAGCTTTTAAATGCTTTGCATCTTGTCCATTTGTAAGTAATAAATTCCCACCTGTGCATTTACACCCCGAATCATTATATATTTTACAGGTAACAACCCAAAGGAATGGGGCCTCAGCATTGCTGTGCCAGCCGTGGCAAATACAGGAACATCCTTCATGGAGATGGTCAGATGAAACTTGCAAGGCAAGATGAGGACAAATGGAAGAATAGCTTTCTCAATTTGCATGGTTCTTGGGTTATTTATATATATTTAAGTTATGTTTAATTCCCTGTAAAGTGGGAATAAAAACAATTATTAAAATGTCCTCTATTTTTAAGGCCCAGTGTCCGTGAAGATGATGTGGTCCGTGGGATCTGGTGTTTGTGGGAAACGTGAAGGAACCTCTCCCAGCTTCTACTGTGATGTTGCCCTGATGACTGAGGTAATTCATCACATAGGTGATGCAGTTGCGGTCAAAAGTTTACACACACCTTGCAGAATAAACTGCTTCATCAGGGCAGTCCTAAATAAAAAGACAACATGCTAATTTTTATGATCCCTCTTATTGCTCAAATATTTTTTTTTTTTAACAGATACAGCAGTGTGAATATAAACTTTGGAGCGCAACTGTACATCTATCGCTTTCATTTAATTGAGCCAATTATAATAATCGATAGATCTGTTTTATAAACAATTGTTTTCTTTCTGTTTTCTTTTTCTTTCCTCAAGGTATATATTTTTTGCTTTCCTGCTTTGGAACATGTCCATTCTCATCTACTGTGGAGAGATGGTGCGCAAGTTTTCTGCCGATGGAGAGCTTCTGGAACATTGACATAAACAGCACTTTCCAACAACTTCAAAATAGTTGGTGATGAACAATAAAAAAAAAAAATAATTGTGCCTTTGGAGTTCTTCAGGTTATTTATTTATTTGTATTTTTTACTTTCATTCACCGTAATGCTGGAATAAGATTTTAGAATAAACCTTTTGGTCCTAACTTTGGTGCTAGTCAAGGTTTAAGAGCTTAAAAGTTTGGTAACACTTTAGAATAAGATCTCATTTGTTAACATTATTTAATGTATTAGCCAACATGATCTAACAGTGATGAGCAATATTTTTTACAGTGTTTATTAATATTTGTTGACCTTAGTTAATCAAATATAGTTCAAAGCTAGTTAATTACATTTATAGCCATTGTTCATGTACGTTAACAGTGCATTAACTAATTAACTTCTACAGCTTTTGATTTTAAGATTGCATTAGTAATAGGGGTGTAACGGTACACAAAACTGACGGTTCGGTACAGCAGGGAGAGAAAACTAAATATAAAATTGTTTTTTTTTTCAATTAAAAAGTGGTTTACTGAACAAATTGTCATTGTCCTTAAATTAATTCAATTATATCTAAAAGTTTCTTAAAGACACAAATTATCTCTGCAAGACTATATAGGAAGCCCTTACTTGCACTTGCACAGTACGCAAACATAATCATTTATACACAGTGGCTGTCATTTTCATGACAGATTTATTTAAACATTACGTACATTACTCCAATACATTAAATAATCAAGACATCACTAACAGGTTCAGTAGACTATAATGAATATAAAGGCTAATATAGGTCATATATTTAGTGAAAAAGTAGATTTTTCTAGTGAACTAACAGCTGTGGACACTGAATGACTTCTAGTAAATACGATGCTGCGTGACATTGTTTACAAGCTGTTTTACTGACGTCTTTCCGCCGTTGAAACACTGATTGAGCGATTACACAACATGTGATATCTTTCAGTAAGTTGTAATGTATCCTCAACACACCTTCTGATGTTAATTCATGTTTATTCTTTGACTATAATGAGATGATTGCATTCACTCGCTCTGCGCTGCCGCTTGAACTGACGTGCCTTTACAGTGATCTGTCACGTCACATTAAAGAGCATCAAAATGGCATTTATCACTCGAATTTCATGATAAAATGGACTGAATACTTCATATGTTTGTGTAGGAATTTGGATTGAAGTGTGTTCTGTGCGTAAAACAAGCCGACTGTTAAAGATTGCCATCATACTGTTCGGTACACACGTGCACCACACCGGAAGTCCTGTACCGAAACGGTTCGGTACGAAATTACGAATACGTTTGCCGTTACACCCCTATTTAGTAAATGTTGAAATAAACATTAACTAAGATTAATAATTGTTTAAAGTATTAGTCATTCTAAGTTTATGTTAAATGAAGTAGTTAACTAATTAAACGTTATTGTAAAGCGTTACCCAAAGTTTTGAATCTTAGTGTTGTACATGGAATTATACTTTTCTTTACATTTTGTTTGTATTAATTCATGTGTTGTGTGTGTGTGAGGTACTGTGTGTTTGCTTCTGTGTGTGTACTGGTAATCCCTATGTTATTGGGACCAATTGACCCCAAAAGTATAGTAATACCAGTAAATTTTGACCTTGTGGGGACATTTTTTTAGGTCCCCATGAGGAAACAATCTTATAAATCATACAGAATAATGTTTTCTGAAAATGTAAAAAGGCAGAATGTTTTCTGTGATGGGCAGATTTAAGTACCATTGTATGAGGAAGATTGTGCATATAATCCTCATTGTCCTCCAGACGCTTTCTAAATGAATTTGTGTTTTTGTGAATTGTTTCTTGGGATTTTCTTGTGCATCAACAAAAAGGTTTGTGTATTTGTTTTACAGATTGTTTTGTCAATAAATGTAGAGGGTTTCAATTTGGATTTGTTTATTATAATAAATTGCAGCTGTATTATTAGAAAAATGTAATTACAAATGTATTTAATTATATAATAGTGTATATGTAAATTACGTTAAAGTTTACTTTAGTTCACATTAATTGCTTTCAATATATTGAGCAGTGCACTTTAACTATAGTTTGAAGATATTAGAAGCAATTATGAAAGTACATATAAAGTTGTATTAAAGTCCCACTTAAGTTGTTCCAAAAAATCACTCTTAATGGCAACTTATTACATTTTATTTCACCTTAATATGTGATACATTTGAAATCAATTACACCTAATGTGCATTCAGTGCGCCAAAAACAATGCATTTAATTCCCATTTAAGTGTATTTTTAGCTGACATTAAAATATATTTTAGTTCACATTAATTGCTTGTCAGTACATTCAGAAGTACACTTTTACCATATTTTAAAGTACATATAAAAATATACTAAAGTCTCAACTAATTGCATTTTAACATGAAATGAAGCTTATGCGCAAGTTCTGGCAGGAAGATTCAATGTTACGTCACTTATCACATTCAGACCTATCCAATCAAGTCATAATTCTCAGAGTATAAAAGATCGGTAATTAACACATGTCTGAGTTCACAGATGCTGACGCCAGCATTGCCTCCATCCTCCCCACCACCACCAGGTCGGTCCCTGTCTATACCTCCCGGGGGTCGGCTGCTCCCCTGCCTTCATCTTCAGGCAGGAAATGCAGAGTCCGTTACCCTCGTGACGAGCGCTATGGACGGGGCCTACGCCAAAGAACCTCTAATTTAATACTTGCTGGTCTGCTAATAAACTTGTGGTGTTATCATACTTTATCTGGTCTCCCGAGTCTTCATGGTAGAACTTAAGCTGTGCCTGTGATACATTTGAAATTAATTACAAATCAAATGCACTTAAGCGGCGAAAATATTACATTTAATTCACACTTAAGTGTATATTTAGCTGACATTAAAGTATATTTTAGTTCACATTAATTGTTTTCAATATATTGAGCAGTGCACTTTAACTATATTTTGAAGACATTAGAAGCAATTATGAAAGTACATATAAAGTTGTATTAAAGTCCCACTTAAGTTGTGCCAAAAAATCACTCTTAATGGCAACTTATTACATTTTATTTCACCTTAATATGTGATACATTTGAAATCAATTACACTTAATGTGCATTACGTGCGCCGAAAACATTGCATTTAATTCACACTTAAGTGTATTTTTAGCTGACATTAAAATATATTTTAGTTCACATTAATTACTTGTCAGTACATTCAGAAGTACACTTTTACCATATTTTAAAGTACATATAAAAATATACTAAAGTCTCAACTAATTGCATTTTAACATGAACTTAAGCTGTGATAAATTTGAAATTAATTACAAATCAAATGCACTTAAGCGGTGAAAAATTACATTTAATTCACACTTAAGTGTATATTTAGCTGACATTAAAGTATATTTTAGTTCACATTAATTGCTTTCAATAGATTGAGCAGTGCACTTTAACTATATTTTGAAGACATTAGAAGCAATTATGAAAGTACATATAAAGTTGTATTAAAGTCCCACTTAAGTTGTGCCAAAAAATCACTCTTAATGGCAACTTATTACATTTTATTTCAACTTAATATGTGATACATTTGAAATCAATTACACTTAATGTGCATTCAGTGCGCCGAAAACATTGCATTTAATTCACACTTAAGTGTATACCTTTAAAGTATATTATTTGTGCAATAAGTACACTTTAAAAAAGTACACTAAAGTGCACTTTTTTTTCACAAGGGTAAGCAAGGAAGTGTGGTTTGTAATCTGCGCCCCATCAGTATTTCAGCAGGAGACACACCGTGTTCTAGTGGAGAAGCACGGTAATTCAGCAGAGGTAAATAAGGATCTGATTGACTGTCCACTGCTTTCTTGAGTAGTAGTTTCACTATGTGAACTCCTTTCTCTGCCTTTCCGTTCAACTGCGGATATAATGGGCTCGATGTCACGTGTTGAAACCCATATTCCTCAGCAAACTTCTGGAAGTCCTTTCCACTGTAGCACGGCCCATTATCACTGCAAACCACCTGCGGAATGCCGTGTCTCGCAAAGATGGATTTCATGTGTGTTATCACACAAGCAGAAGATGTATTGGAAAGCAACACAATCTCTGGGTAGTTTGACAGATAGTCTATCACCAGCAAATAGTTTCGTCCTTCCAGGAAGAATAAGTCAGTCCCAACTTTCTGCCATGGTTCATCCGGTGGATCAGTGATGATCATTGGCTCCTTTTGTTGCTTAGCATGATGCTTCAAGCACGTATCACAGGTTGACACCATACTGTCGATGTCTGCGTTTATTCCGGGCCAGTAGATTGCAGTTCTAGCCCTTCTTTTACATTTCTCGGCCCCAAGGTGACCCTCGTGCAGTTTTTTTAACATCTCCTGTCGCAGTGACTGAGGGATAATGATCCTGTCTTGTCTCAGCAAAAGTCCCTTGACAACACTCAACTCTGTTCTGATGTTGTAGTATTGAGCACATTTTCCTCTAGGCCAACCTTCATTCAGATGTGTGATGACCAATTGCAGACATTTATCTTTTCCAGTCTCCACTGCAATCTGTTTGAGTTTTGTGTTTGTGACTGGAAAAGCTTCAGCTACCATGTTCACATGCTGAGTCACATCAGCCTCTGTGGAACTTTCACATTTTCCACTCTGCTCCACAGCTCTGGACAGAGCATCTGCCAGAACTAGATGCTTCCCTTGAGTGTATATTAGCTCCATATCATACCTCTGCAGTCGCATCATCAGTCGCTGGATTCTTGGAGACATTTGGTTCAAGTTCTTTTTGATGATGGCAATTAATGGTTTGTGATCTGTCTCTGCCACAAATGTCGGTAAGCCGTACACATAGCCGTGAAATTTCTTCAATCCATACACTAAGCCGAGGCACTCTTTTTCAATCTGTGCATAGCGACGTTCCGTCGGAGTCATCGTTCTCGAGGCATATGCGACTGGTCTCCAATTCTCTCCATCCGCCTGTAGTAGAACTGCACCCATTCCTTCTTTGGATGCATCCGTCGAGATCTTTGTCTTCTTTGTCGGGTCAAAGAACGTCAGAACAGGCTCTGTAGTGAGGAGAGTCTTCAGTCGTCCCCATTCTTGTTCATGATCAGCTGTCCATCTGAACTCGCCTTTATCGCACAACAGTTCTCTCAAATAAACAGTTTTTGAAGACAGGTTAGGTATGAACTTCCCGACGAAATTGATCATCCCCATCACTCTCAATACAGCTTTTCTGTCTGTGGGTCTGGGCATTTTGAGTATAGCCTGTATCTTACTCTTGTCTGGTACCACACCCCTTTCTGACAGCGTATCTCCAAGGAACGTGATTTCCTTCGCTCCAAACTGACACTTGTTCCTATTTAACTTGAGCCCATACTTCCTTACACGCTGTAGGACGTGTGCTGTTCTATTGTGGATCCCCACAATACAATGTCGTCCACATAAACACGCACACCCTCGATGCCTTCGATTACGTGTTCCATAGCCCTGTGGAATACTTCAGGAGCTGAGGAAATTCCGAACGGCATCCTCAAGAAGGAGTAACGGCCAAAGGGTGTGTTGAATGTGCAATATCTTGTGCTGTCCTCATGTAGTTTCAGCTGCCAAAAGCCCTGAGATGCATCCAGCCTCGTAAAAAACTTAGCACCTGCCATCTCACTTATAATTTCCTCCCGAGTCGGAATCTGATAATGTTCTCTCCGTATGTTTGCGTTTAAGTCCTTTGGATCCATACAAATACGTAGATCACCATTGGCTTTCTTCACACACACCATTGAATTAACCCACTCCGTAGGCTCTTCCACTTTTTCTATGACTCCCATTGTTGTCATTTTATCCAGCTCTTGCCTCAGCTTTTCACGAAGTGGTGCTGGAACCCGTCTTGGTGCGTGAACTACCGGCTGTGCATCTTGTTTCAACTGTATTTTATAGGTGAATGGTAATACTCCAAACCCTTCAAAGATGTCTGGAAACTGTTTCACGATATGTTCCACACTGTTCTGTGTTTCTCCATTATTTATTGTGTATATTCTTCTTACCAGACCAAGATCTTCACATGCCTTGTCTCCCAACACAGAATCATGGCCATCTGGAACAACCACAAACATGAGGTAATGTTCTCTGTTTTTAACTTTTACTCTGAGAGTACATGTTCCTTTTGTTGGAATGTTCTGGCCATTATAGGCTTTGAGTTGCACAGTTTTCTGACTTATGCGCGGCTTGATTTTCATTGCTCCGACATCATACTCTGAAATCAGATTGACTTTTGCTCCTGTGTCTAGCTTGAGTGATACTGTTACTCCATTTATTTCCAGAGCAGTCATCCACTTGTCCCGTGCAACACTATTCACATCAGTCTGTTCTGTTCTTTTTGACTGATATCGGCCTGCTGCACCATTCCAACGAAGAATGTGTCACTGAGAGATGTTTCTTCCACTGCATGAACACGCTCTCTCTGACTTTGTCCACCTTTTGAAAAGCATTGTTTGGCAAAATGATTCTGCCCTTTACATTTAGCACAGACTTTGCCATAAGCTGGGCACTGCTTTGGCGGGTGTCTTTTGCCACATCTCTTACAGTTAAACAGTTCTTTCTGCTGTTTCAGTTTACTCATTCCGCTTTTCTGCATCTTCTCTGTTACTGCAGCTATGGCTGAATTGTCACTCCCGCTCATCTTTATGTGTTCACCAAAGGTTTTAGCATGCTGAATAGCTATCTCACTGGCATGACATATCCGCACTGATTCATCCAAGGTTAGCTCCGTCTCTCTCAAAAGCCTCTCTCTCACTTTTTTATCATTGATGCCGATCACAATTTGGTCATGAACCATTGAATCTTGCAACAGTCCGAAATTGCATGTTTTAGCTTTCAACTTTAAATCAATTAAGAAACTGTCAAACGTCTCTCCTTGTTGTTGTAGACGAGAGCGAAAAACATACCTCTCAAAAGTCTCGTTTTTTCTTGGTGTGCAGTGCACATCAAACTTTTCCATCACCACGTCATATTTGCCTTTGTCCGCGGCCTGTGCAAACACGAGTGTGTTAAACACTTCTATTGACTGAGGTCCCGCGACGGTGAGAAGCAATGCAATCTTGCGTGCATCCGACGCTTCATCCAAGCCCACTGCTTGCAAGTACAGCGTGAATCTCTGCTTGAACATACGCCATTTGTGATCAATGTTTCCAGTCCAGTTTACAGCGTCAGGCGGTTTAACACTTTCCATGACGACTGACAATGTTGGTGATTATTACCACTCCTGGTACCATGTAATGTTTCTTATTTCAATGAAGAAACTGTTTGTAATTAAACTTATCTTTTAATTCACTTTCAGGTCACGAGCAGGAACAGCAACAACACATGTGGTCGTCTAACTCACTCTCTGTATATTCTGCCGGTAAGTATAATAATACTGACACCTAGTGGTTAGTTTCTGTATATACAACTATACTATCACTACAATTGGCTGTATGGGTCCTCAGTAAATTAATGTGGCATTTAAATGGCAAAAGTTATTCTTGTCTCTATAACTTATGGCTTCCTAAAGACACGTTTATGGGTAAATAAAATATTAATAATATAAATAAAATGAATATCAAAACATATTTTAAATATAATGAAGTCATTTTATTATAGCACTCATCAGATGTTCCTGGAAACAAAACAGAGACAGAACAGTATAAACAAACTATACAACAAACTAAACACCAAATTACAAAAACATTATTATGTGAAAGTGAATAAAGTTGTGTGTGTGTGTGTGTGTGTGTGTTTTCAGTTATAAATATGTGCTGTGTAAATTAGCCTATATATACTTTTAGAAATTATATATAGCCTATAGCCTAAAACAAACAATAACCCATATAGATAAATTATAATAATTGTATAATATTAAGCATTTACTTAATATACATTGTAACATTAGGCTACTTTACTCTAGCACAGTAGTCAGTTAAGCAATTAATTAATATCTTATATTAATATGTATGTAGCCTAGGCTACATCTAAAGGTAAGTCTGCTTTAAAAAAAAAAAATATTACACTTCGACATGTACAGAATGTGCGCGTTACGAAACACGTTCAAATGTGTCTTCTTAACATGTTAAAACTGTGCGTCGACTGTGTGTGTATGCCTGTTACACGACCAGAATGTGCGTGTCTACACATACAAAAGAAACACGTAAAAAATTGCTGCGTTGACGCGGAAAACAGGGCGTGTTGACACGGTCATAAGTCACGCGTTTCGTATAAAGAGATTTGGCCCCGGGCGCGTTCCATAGTAGAGCCCTAGTCCAATGACGTGCAAGGTCGAGGTCATGGCCATGACGCGTAGAAGACGAGCTTTAAACTTTTTTTTTTTTTTTTTTACATTTCCAATGTTTTTTGCTGCTTTCCTTTTTCGTGATCAACAATGACAGCACGCCGTCTTCAACTCAATCTCTGCATGGACGCGACCAACTTTTTGGACTCATTTTCAGGAGGCTGTCTTCGTCTTCACAACTCTGAGGCAAACTGCAGGCGCTATGAACCACAGCATGGGTAATGTAACGTTACGATTTAAAGAATATGCTTTTATTCAGCTGTATAAGGAAATGGATGCGTTAATAGATCCGAGCTTAAAAGTGCACATTTTGTTTACACAGACTATCCCCGCCTCATAACGAAGCCGTGAGCTCTTATCTGCTTGGAGCGATTTCCGCGAGTCCAGATTTAACCGCTGATCACGACGACATTGTGTGTAAGTATAACTTCTGTTTTTCTCATTCCTTGTTTAATTTTACCGTGACTGTTTTTATTAATACCAGTCTCATGTAATTGTTTTCCAGCTGCCTGTAAGACGTATTATGAATCAACATGCCGGAGCTTCAGATACAAACAACCTGAACTTACATAGTAGGCGGAAACTGCTTAGTTTAGCTTGGAGTCGATCAAGAAGAAAAAGGGTAAGATTTATTATATTAGATCCGTTTTTTGTCAATGTGAGTATTTTTCAGGTTGCTTATTGTCTTGATGGATTGTATTACAGTTGCTGGAAGCGAGAGTGTGCTGGGTGAGGATGAGATGGACTGGAAGTGCGCGACCATTGAACTCATGTCTGACGAGGAAGACGGCATTGTTGACGGGTGTGTCTGGATGGATTGTGCGGCCACCGCCATATACGCCTGTGTTTCCCGAATGTTTTGGGCGCTTCTTTTTGACGTTTTTGGAGGACAACATAAGAGACATTACTGCTGCACTGTACATATTTGTGTGTTTGACAATAAAGCTCTTTCTTTGAATAAACGGCACGGTCCGGGCAAATTTTCCCATACATTCCTTGATGGTATGAATAGTGTAGTTCATAGCACAATAACATTACTATAAAACATAAATTATTACAACATAAATTATATATTTATTATTATTTTTGGGGTTTACATTTATAATGAGCCAGGGTGACTAATAATGATTGGTTTGCAGTGATCTGCCAACCAATCACGAGGGATTTTCGAAAATTCCACTTTTCATGCAGTGATATCCATACTTTTTTTTGTCTTTACTATTATTCTAAAATGTGGTTTAAATGTATCAGTCAACAGGATGGCTGTTTTTTGTTTCCCCTTGGAGTCTACATTTACTTTAACTTTAATTCCCCTTCATGGGAACTCAAGCTGCGTCACCGCTTTGGGAACGCCTCTGCGTGATTGCGTCGTGAAGCACGTATGTCATCAGTCCAATAGAGAGACGGAACGTCATAGGCGGGTGACATCATTGACCGGAAAGTATAAAGCATCCCCGGAAACACACGCTCATAGCTTCTGTTGTCTTCAGCAAGTGCTCTGTGTCTCTGTCGAAAATTGTCAGCTCTGTGTTTTGTGTCTGAGTTCAGACTTTCTTGTTTTTTCAAAGTACATACACACTGACTTGAGAGAAAATGGCGAGCGAACAGCAGTTCACTAGGTGTGTTCCTCCCTGCTCACGTTACATCACGAGCGGGGATACACATCACACATCTAATGTGTGTTGTTTGCTTGGGTGAGCAGCACACGCAGTCAGCACTCGAGGGTGCTGGCTGCGAGCATTGTGAGGCTTTGCCTTTGCGTGTGCTGTGATCCCGCCGGGCGCTCTTTGAGAAGGGCGTCCCGGTTCGCACTTTCCCCGCGGCTCGGGGCCCGCTGTCCGCGGCCACTTCTCTGGGTTCGGGAGCCCACGCTGCGGTTTATCCCGCCCAGGGGGGCGGCCTCTGTGCTGCAGTTATCATCCTCCGAGGAGGTTGATGTCTGCAGTATTGAGCCGGGGGTTGAAGATTCGCCACTTCAATCCCCCGCGAGTGAGGAGCTTGTGGAGGTTTTGAGCAGAGCGGTGGCCGGACTAAACATTGACTGGCCAGCGCAGGATATTAATCAGGAGTGTGCCGCTGTTAAAAGTAAGCTCGATGAGCGCTTCCTGCCAGCCTGCTCTGCTCAGCCTCCACGGCGGAGCCTTCCATTCTTCCCGGATCTCCACACCGAGGTGTCGAGATTGTGGAGGCGGCCCATGTCAGCAAGGGTTTTCAGTCCCCATACATCAGTGTATAGCAACATCGGGGGACTGAAAAGACATGGGTATGGTTCGGTGCCGAGGGTGGAAGAGACCCTTGCGAGCAATCTTTCTCCTGAATCGGCATCAACCATTAAGGCTCCATCGCTACCCACTAAACCGCTCAGTGTCACATCAGCATTAGTTGGTAAATCCTACTCGGTAGCAGGTCAGGCCGCCGCATGTATGCATACTATGGCTATAGTGCAAGCATACCAGGCTGACCTGCTGAGGGACCTGGGGGAAAGCAGTGAGATCGGAGCTCCGATCCTTGGCAGATTTATTCCTCCGTGCCACCAAGGAAACGGCCAGATGTATTGGTCGTTCTATGGCAGCCCTGGTGGTCACGGAGAGAAATCTCTGGCTAAATCTGACTGAGATTAAAGAGAAAGACAAGAGTTTTCTGCTTGATGCGCCGGTGTCTCCTGAGGGCCTGTTCGGTGACTCCGTTGCTACGGTTACCGACAGGTTCCAGGAGGCAAAGAAACAATCTGCGGCGCTCAAGCAGTTTCTCCCTCGCAAACCCTAGACCTCGTCTGCTGCTGTGAGAGAGCAGCAGGCGCAGAGTGCAAGCTCCTCCCATCGAGCGCAGCAAAAACAGAGCGTCGCCATCTGCGCACCCCCTCAGAAATGGTGGGGCGGTGGGCGGCGCAGCCTTCCAAGGGCAAGACTAATCTGAGGACAGTCATTGTCTCGCGGAAGGCTGCGTTGAAGAAGCCCTGGCACCTGTGGGCTCAGGGCTGTGAGAGCGATCCCTTCTGGGGGCGGACGGTGTTTACCTCATCTCATGGTACCCGTCAGCCTTCAGCACCCTCACAGGGTCATTCCACCAACCCCGCCGGAGTGTCGGGGCGTGGAGGGCCCTCGCGAGTCATCCGAGGATGGCCTGCCCCCGCCGGTTCGCCGTTTCAGGGCGCTGCGCTCGCGGTGCAGAGTAGATCAGAGGCCAGCCTCGAGAGGCAGGTACCCTTGGTAGATTTTGTGTCAGAGTGGGAGAATCTGCCAAATATATCTCGTTGGGTCCTGCGCATCATAAGAATTGGGTACGCCATTCAGTTCAGATGTCGTCCTCCCAGTTTCAACAGGGTTCTACCCACAGTGGTGGGCCCCGAGCAGGCTCTGGTTATGTCTCAAGAAGTACAGACTCTGTTGCAAAAGGGGTCTATAGAGAGTCCTCGCCGCTCACTTTCGTCAGGTTTTATGAACTAGACATTAACACTACTCCGGGGGCTTGGGTGCTCGCTTCCTGATTACACAGGCGGGCATCAAGCTCCAATGGGGGCGTGGGTAGTCTCGTTCCCAAAGTGGTGACGCAGCTCCAGTTCCCATGAAGGGGAACGTCTCGGTTACGTCTGTAACCTTAGTTCCCTGAGTAGGGAACGAAACGCTGCGTCACCCTGCCATACTCCCTGCATGCCCGCGAGCGCTTTGCTTCATCCTTTTCAGAAGCTATGGGCGTGTGTTTCCGGGGATGCTTTATACTTTCCGGTCGATGACGTCACCCGTCTATGACGTTCCGTCTCTCTATTGGGCTGATGACATACGTGCTTCACGACGCAATCACGCAGAGGCGTTCCCAAAGCGTTGACGCAGCGTCTCGTTCCCTACTCAGGGAACTAAGGTTACAGACGTAACTGAGACGTTTTAATGTTAAAGAGATAAAATAAAAATGATTACATTCAAAATATAGAATATTTTAAAGAAAATATACATTAATAGTCTAAAATATTAAATGATCAATGAGTCATTATAAGTGAATCTCTTTTATACTTCAGCAGTCTAGAAACTATTAGAAGAGTCATCTTTGAACTCCTCCACTAGAGAGGTTTACTCTAAAGCAATTCTGCAACAAATTATTCTGATTAGTTCAATACACACAAAAAGAAGCCACCATTAAATTAAACGATACGTTACCTTTAGGTTGGTTATCAAGAAATTTAATTTGTGAAGGGCCTCAGACCTAATTTGTCATGACACATTAAATATTTTATTTAAATTATTTAATATACAAATATACAAATCTCAGGACTGCAGTTAACTAAATTATGCCACGTAATTAGTTTGTTTAAACTTCTTATGGTCCATGTTAGCAGTTGGCATGATCAGAAATAAATGAAGCTTTGACAGCGGAAACAAGATAGGGGAATGTGGGTGTCCGGTTCAGATGCTTTTCACATGTCAAGACAGGAGTCATTTGATTGGGGTCATTGCACCCAAGTATCATAATTTAGGAAATGTATGGGACGCAACCAATAAAAGCAAAATCTGGATGTCTTGATGACTGTGTTGATAAAAATTTATTAAACCCTTTTCATTCAAACATGATAAACAAAATAATCAAACCTTTAAGGCTTAAAGAAAATGTAGATTGAAAATATTATTCTTTCTTTCTTTCGAATCCAACTAGCAGCGCCTTTTTTGTCATAAAAAAATGGCTAAATTGTCAGTTATGACACATTTAAGAAAGAAACACGTCTTGAAAAAGATGACAGGACACCATTACACTTTTGTCATTTGAAAGTGATCTAACTGATAAGTGATATTATCAACATCTTCAATTCAAAACCCAGCCAACTCCAACTTGTTTAGAACAGACATCAGCTATACAATTTAAGCTATGGGTAGGTTTTTAGTCTGGCCCGCCATGGCATGGCAATCAAATATGTTATATTTGTGAGCACGTTTATTAATGGCAGGTTGTCGAAACAGGACGTGATTTCTCTGCGTGATATAATTATCAGTATTGCTGTTTCAGTCGGATTTTTGGATTTTTCTTCCAAATTAAAGGGGTAATGCGAATTATTCCGGCCCACCCACACTATTGGAGGCCCATCATCATCAACTTTCTGCCTACGCCACTGTTATAAACTCTAAGTGAGTGCGGTTCCATGAGTTTTGACATTTATCATGTTAAAACATTTAGTGCAATTTTTTTGTAAAAAAAAAAATAACAACATAAATTTCAGAACTCAAAACACAGTATATGCGTAAATCATGTTCTGCTTTAGCTGTTTATTTCTGAGCTAAATACTATATCCCCTGAAGGTATTAAGTGCTGTGAGAAGCTTGATAGTTGTTGGCAGGTTTGTGGCTATCAATTATTGCTGTAGAGAATTCTTGATGAGCTGCTGAACTCAGACTATTTACACAATGAGAGCAATTCCATTGCAATAAAAAACATAGCAGGTGTAAAGCTGTCAACCTCTCATCTTAATGCGTTTTAAATGTTATGAGTCTATGAAGCCAAGCTGCCTGACTGCATACTTCTCGAATATGTTTTGCCAAATTACTGACAGTACTTTCATACACAGAGTTCATTACAGTACACTGTGAGCATTGAAATTCAGGCCTGAATGTACTCTACTATGTCATTCACACTACTCTCCTTTACAAACATCTTTGTATATTTCTCCACTTTTTTGTCTCAGATAAAGAAAAAAGTTACTATTTTTTTTTATTAAATTTAGTTTCAGACAGGGTTGTAACCATCATTGACATTGACAACAGAATAGCGGGTGATTTTCAAACATGTTTTCCTTATATTTTTCTATAGGATTATTTACCATAATTGAACAAGGATTGACCCCACCCTCTGACCCACTTACATTTCACAGACACATAAAACATGTCCTGTAAGAGAAATGGCCAAGAGAGCAAGTATATATATAGCACTTGTTTCTGTAGACTGTTTGGCTCAGACAAGACTGAGCTGAGCAACATTTGCAGGGACGTGCAAATAGGATGCCAAGCAAGTTTTGAAACATTAAGGAAATGGCTTTGAATGCGGTAAATAGCTTAAAGCATAGCAGATTAAATTTCTTCAATAACATCCAACTTTTGCATGGAATAACAAATGTAATTAATTACTCATAGCCAATTAGTATTGAATGCATGACGGGAAAAAAAAATTGTTGACTACTAATTGGCAGTAATTGATCATTTATATAACTGTACATACATACATACATATATATATATATATATATATATATATATATATATATATATATATATATATATATATATATATATATATATATATATATATATATATGTGTGTATATATATGTGTATATGTGTGTGTGTGTGTTACATTCTGAAGTAGAAAAGCTCAAGTTGCCTCAATGTTGAATGCCCAAAATTCTTTGGAATGTTATGCTGTAGCATTAAGATTTGCATTTAGATTTCACTTACTTTTTATTATTACTTTTATTTTATTTTATTACTATAATAGACAAACCCATTATTTAGAAGAGGATGTTCATATATTTCTGGTCAAGTGTACATTTTCCAGGCATACACGCAAAACATGTTTGACGTCTTCTTTTTGTGAGTTGTTTTGCTGCTACAACATTGTATTTTTTTCACCCACAGAAATGAATAAAGGTGAACCTACTCACTTACACTTCCAAATAAAGCATACTTTAATGATTATCATTCATTATTTGTAACTTCACCATTAAAACAGTTGCCAGCAGCTGCCAGCATTTTTGACCATTTTCACAAAAATGTCATGCCCCCAGGAAATGTTGTTGTATGAATATCTGAACATGCAATATATCAAAAGACAGAACAACCCCTCTACTTTTAAACAAAAACAACAAAACAATTTATTCTAGCTTGATGCATTCTTTTTTTATCAACGCCTCAATGGGGGTAAGTTTCATAAAAAAGCAACATTTTGAGAAAAAAACGAAGGAAATTACGTTTTTGTCAAAGACTACATCCAGATCAGATTCAGAACGATGATCAAAACAGATGGAGTAGATCGAGTTCATCAACGTAGTCAAGTTCATTTTGCACAATCCTGTAGCTCTTCCTGGGTTTTATTCAGTAACATTAAGCAGTTTTGTTTTATATGCTGTTAACCCCAAAACAGTTTACCACGAGTTACATACTCTTTAGTGTCTTATAAGAAAGATTTTTTTTTCATCAAATCCTTTTATCATAACCTGGTCTGTCTTGAGTGTGCTGGTCACATGATTTGTTTCAAGTGTTTTGTGATCAATTCGTCAGCCTGTCCTAAATCCAACATGGGCGCAATTGGTGCAGGACATTCAGATTTTGTGATAAGTAAATATACATTAATCTTTTTATGCAAACAACTGCTAACATTAATTGTGAACATTGTCTTAAGATGTTGAAAAAGAAAATTGAAGTTATATGCTGTTATTTACCACATTTTGAAAAGTATGTATCTCTCAGTCGCCTACACGTTGCCTGTTTAGGGTATAAAGAAAGGGATTATAATAATAAACTTTATTTTATATAGCGCCTTAAAATGCAACTTCTCAAAGCGCTTTACAAAAAGGACACGGTGTAAAAGTAAAAGACAAAATACTTAACACACTACAAACATAAACCAGATGTACAAAAATACAATATACTAATAAAAAAACTATGAAAATCACATACAAGCAAGTCTAAAAAAGTGTGTTTTAAGACGAGATTTAAAAACACTAACAGATTCTGCATGTATAATCTCATACGGAAGAGAGTTCCAGAGTTTTGGAGCATGGGAAGAAAAAAAGCCCGGTCACCCATAGAGCGCAAGCTAGTTGAGGGAACAGTGAGAAGGCCAGAGTCAGAGGAACGGAGATCACGCATTGGACTGTAAACAATCAAAAGTTCTGATAAATAATCTATTGCCAGACCATGGCATGTGTAGTGTAGTAAATATAAAACTGACTACGCCACCTCCTTATTTAAGGCAGGAGGACCCTTTCACAAATAATTGGATTATAAATAGCAACGCTAGTTTGGCAACAATCACAATTTAATTATTGTTATAATATCAAGTGATATCAAAAGGGTTAAAACCAGTTAAGATATATCTGTAGTAAAATCCATAGAATCTGGAAATAGCTCTCCTCGAGAATGCAAGAAGGGTTGGGCCTGCTCTCATGCACCACCTGCCACCTGTAAGAAACAGAAGAAACCCACAGCATACACCGCAAATAAGTAACCTTTAAATCACTGTTTCAGTGCCAACCGTCTAATACACACCACACAGCAGTGCCACACACCACCCAGATCAGCCACACCAAGGGTGGTTAGGTGTAAATGCAGGCCCGGCCCTGTACAAAGCCACTAGCACTGTAACAGAAAAAAGGAGAGCAATTCCACACAAAAAAAAAAGCAAATAACAAAAAGAACAATCATTGATATAAATCAATATTGAATCAAGATAAAATACAACCCAAAAAACGAAAACTTATATACACAAGAAACAGTGGCTGCTCTGCCCCTTTAATAGAAAAAGATACACGTTAAATGATGTTTTATAAACAAAGTTCGGGAGGAGTACGTTCAGATAATTGACACAGGTGGAGAGCACTCAGCTAATCAACAGTAAGAGGTATATATACACGCAGCAGTCTTACCTCCATTCATTGAAAGTTTTCTAGCACGGACGGCAGTTCGCCCCGCCCGCCCACGCTGTCTACACGGCTCGAAGCAACTCTACAATACTTCAATACTTTTTCCTTACAAATTTATAAGCTATCTAAAAAACCCTTTCGGCCGCTTCCATAAGCATTCACGAGCCAACCGCAAGAGCAGTGCTCGGACAATGTAAAGGAGTGCACACAGCACAGACTTGCAACAGGGAGACCTACAACAGTTCCTGTCTTAAGATAAAGTATTACAACTCTTTTACTTTTTCTTGCGATCTTTCCGCCTCTGTGTACTACAGTTCAGACAGATACTTTTCACACAGGAAAAGTGCGTTCATCATGTACGCGCACGCGGTCGCCGTGGTGATGAACGATCAATTTACTTGCAGCTGGTAAAGCGAGCGAACGTATTGTGAGGCTAAATCACTAAAATGCTGTCAATGCAACAGGGCATATTACGCCAAACAATCAGCTACCAGTTGGACTCAGCTGATAATCACCGCCTTGATTCAATACTTCTCAACTTGACGCTCACATAAGCTCGGTCACACAGGGCTCAACACAGTGCGACCATACTCGCTCTTGTGACTATAAATAGACGTGTGCGAACTGAACAATGTATTTGGGAGCACCCGCTTTCTTAAATGTAACATCAATACCTTATAGTAGGGCAGGCTATCGTATAACAAGCATATCAATGATTGTTATAGCCTACCATCTTATTATGAAACAGAAGAAATTCAAAGGCTATGATTTCACTGAATTAACGTGAGCGATCACGTTTCAAAACCTGAATGTGGCACCATTGTGCGTTCTACTGGATTGAACAATGCTCGAGTTCAGAGCATTTCACAATCAATGAATAGCATACATTTATGCAAAGCGAATTTGTATCAACGACAACATATTACGATAAATCACTGTAAAGAAAACGGTGTATACAGCTGTAAGGCTGTATTTTCTCTGTGGCTGCGCCACGCCTCTGGAATAGCCTCCCTCGGCGTATCAGATCTTGTGACTTGTTAGGACGGTTTAAATCTGTGTTGAAAACACATCTCTTCTCTCATGCTTAAAACTGCCCATAAGGACTGGGAGTTTGAGATGTGTGTTTGTGTTTTGTGTGTTGATGTAGGGGTGTTTTGTCAATGCTTTATT
Organism: Gobio gobio; assembly: GCF_949357685.1. Classification (NCBI taxonomy): domain Eukaryota; kingdom Metazoa; phylum Chordata; class Actinopteri; order Cypriniformes; family Gobionidae; genus Gobio; species Gobio gobio. The sequence continues at coordinate 35,589,251 of NC_137102.1, read as the reverse complement.
AGTACCAGGGATGGAAATTAGCACCCGCCACCAGCCAAATGCGGGTGATTTTGTGTTATGGCGGGTAGACTCGCTTCACCTACCGGCCACCGTGGCGGGTAAATAAAAATAGCATATCCTACTGTTTCACCTGGACGGCGGACACTTTTAGAGGAGGCACACCTTCAAAAAAAGTGGCATTATAAATCAAATTCACAATAAGTAGTAGAGAAATTAATTTGCGCGTGGTTGCGTTTTAGTGGCTTTGTTGCCATAGCGGCAGAGTCTCGAGACCATGCGCTGTAAACGTGTGCGGTTTTTTAAAAACATCGAGCTCGCATCGCGTCCACCGTTTGAACGCAAGAGGATCTCCAGATATGGGGCTGAATATCAAAAAAGGTAACAATGGGTCTGTCCAGTAACTCGTGATGAACCTCAGGCCAACTGCACACTTTGCAGAGAAGCATTTTAGTGTCTCAGACTGACTGGCTTAAAGCCGCAGCGGTGACACACACATCCGTGCTTCTAAAGGTAAGGTAAATATTATATATTTTTAGACAGGTTAATTAATAGATTATAGCCTAATTAATGTTATGTATCATTTTAATCATACATAATAAATAATCCTGCCATATAAAGTTTGACATTTATTAAAAGAATATTTAGATAAAAATGGGACAAATAATGACATAATATAGTCATAATTTAAGTAAATTAATAAAAAATTTAACATTTTTGAATTTCAGAATTGTCAAAACAGTGATTACTGGTTCAGAATGACTGCTTAAAGGGACAGTTCACCCAAAAATGAACATTCTGTCATCATTTACTCACCCTCAAGTTGTTCCAAACATGTATACATTTCTTTATGTTGAACACATTGGAAAGTTACTGTGGAAGTCAATGGTGCCCCCAAAGCAGCCTGAGTACAAACTTTCTTCAAAATATCTCCTTTAGTGTTCAGCAGAACAAAGAAACTCATACAGGTTTGGAACATCATGAGGGAGAGTAAATTATGACAGAATGTTTTAGTTTTGGGTGAACTATCCCTTTAAAGTGTACCAAATAGGCTACTAAAGAGTTCTTTAGAAATTAATTAAATAATCAAATGTAAAATAATATAAAATGTTATATTTTATATTGTCGTGAATGGGTGTCCCTTATTTTGCCACACTGAAGGTGGCAACCCTAGTATGTCGTCAACACGCTTCAGAAGATGCCAAAACTAATATTTTCTTTGTTGGGACTAAAAACCTAAAACTGGAAGCCATAAAAGACCACGAATCATCCAAATGCCACATCCATTAATCTGCCCTACTCATTTAATGGAATGTATATCAGTTCATGGTTTGTGTGTGTATAAGAGAGAAAGAGAAAATGTCAGTATTTAATTGAGACTTGAGATTATATAAACTGCTTAAGTACTGTAGAGCTTGTAGTATTAATTTTTCACATGCAGTTATACATTGTCGGTTAAAACCAAGAAAGTGGCTGGTAAAAAACTTTGAGTGGCTGGTAGATTTTGAAATCCACTAGCCACAGTGGCCGGTGGACAAAAAAGTTAATTTCCATCCCTGATTAGTACCGTTGAGAGCGTAAAGCACTTTGGTCAATTCATGTCGTTTTTAAACGTGCTATAGATATAAAGGTTGTTGTTGTTTTATCTCATATGAATTTGAATGAGCATCCCGCAATAATAAGGCATACACATTTCAAAATAAGAGTCCTTTCGGTTACACAATGCGTTTCTCCATTTGTCCGTCTAACTTTTTCTCCTTTTTTCTCCCACAGGAGCTCAGTTTTCTCTGGCTAATTCTCCACTGCCACAGCAGTGCTGTTCCCTCGGCTCCTACTGGAGCTCAGTTTCTCTGGCTATTTTTCTCCACTGCCACAGCAGTGCTGTTTCCTCGGCTCCCACAGGAGCTTTGTTTCTCTAGCTAATTTTCTCCCACTACAGCAGTGCTGTTCCCTCGGCTCCCACAGGAGCTTTGTTTCTCTAGCTAATTTTCTCCCACTACAGCAGTGCTGTTCCCTCGGCTCCCACAGGAGCTTTGTTTCTCTAGCTAATTTTCTCCCACTACAGCAGTGCTGTTCCCTCGGCTCCCACAGGAGCTTTGTTTCTCTAGCTAATTTTCTCCCACTACAGCAGTGCTGTTCCCTCTGCTCCCACAGGAGCTGAGTTTCTCCGGCTAATTTTCTCCTACTACAGCAGTGCTGTTCCCTCTGCTCCCACAGGAGTTCAGTTTCCCTGGCTAATTTTCTCCACTGCCACAGCAGTGCTGTTCCCTTGGCTCCCACAGGAGCTTCGTTTCTCTAGCTAATTTTCTCCCACTACAGCAGTGCTGTTCCCTCGGCTCCCACAGGAGCTGAGTTTCTCCGGCTAATTTTCTCCTACTACAGCAGTGCTGTTCCCGGCTCCCACAGGAGTCCAGTTTCTCCGGCTAATTTTCTCCTACTACAGCAGTGCTGTTCCCTCGGCTCCCAGAGGAGTCCAGTTTCTCCGGCTAATTTTCTCCTACTACAGCAGTGCTGTTCCCTCTGCTCCCACAGGAGTTCAGTTTCTCTGGCTAATTTTCTCCTACTACAGCAGTGCTGTTCCCTCGGCTCCCACAGGAGTTCAGTTTCTCCGGCTAATTTTCTCCTACTACAGCAGTGCTGTTCCCTCTGCTCCCACAGGAGTTCAGTTTCTCCGGCTAATCTTCTCCTACTACAGCAGTGCTGTTCCCTCTGCTCCCACAGGAGTTCAGTTTCTCTGGCTAATTTTCTCCACTGCCACAGCAGTGCTGTTCCCTCTGCTCCCACAGGAGCTTCGTTTCTCTGGCTAATTTTCTCCTACTACAGCAGTGCTGTTCACTCTGCTCCCAAAGGAGCTCAGTTTCTCTAGCTAATTTTCTCCACTGCATCAGCAGTGCCATTTTTCTCTGCTCTCACAGGAGCTCAGTTTCTCCGGCTAATTTTCTCCACTACTACAGCAGTGATGTTCCCTCTGCTTTCCCAGGAGTTCAGTTTCTCTGGCTTATTTTCTCCACTGCCAAAGCAGTGATGTTCTTTCCCAGAAACCTCAATCCTACATGACGGCCTGGAGATGTTTAAAGCATTTCACTTCTCTTATAAACACACCGTTCCATGATTTTTCTCTCCTTTCAATCACCTCATTTATTTTCTACCTTAATACATCAAAGGTTACTTGAGCTGCATCCAGTTTTCCACAATTGATGTACGGCGATTCCTCCCCCGAAATAAACAATTCACCAAACCCTCTCTGATCAAAGGGATTCAAAGATCCCAGCCCACCCGTCCCGACACCAGACAACCTATAACGCTGGTATCCTCAAAGAAACACCTCAAATCCGTTCTCCAACTATCAGGGGCTCAGCAAAGAACTTTTCAAGCCACTCCTTCCGTATTGGGGTAACAACCTCAGCAGCTCAAAAAGGCCTCTCCCAACAGCAGATCCAAGCTCTCGGGAGATGGTCTTCTGACGCTTTCCAAAGCTATATCAGGACCAATCGATTCCACATCAAAAAAAGCCCACCAAACCCTTATTGACTAGTACACAGTGAGAATATCCCGATCAAACACTCATCTTTTCCTTCTTATGTTCTCAGGCTCCAGTAAGAAATGGAAAGTTTCCATGGACGCAGCACAGGGGGAAGTTCCTCACAGCTTGAAAGAGTGGAACATTTCCACGCCATATGAAAGAGTGGAAGTTCCACGCAGTACGTAAGAGAGGAAGTTCCTCGCAGTACGAAAGAGAGGAAGTTCCTCGCAGTACGAAAGAGAGGAAGTTCCTCGCAGTACGAAAGAGAGGAAGTTCCTCGCAGTATGAAAGAGGAAGTTCCTCGAAGTATGAAAGAGTGGAAAGTTTCCACGCAGTATGAAAGAGTGGAAAGTTTCCACGCAGTATGAAAGAGAGGAAGTTCCTCGCAGTATGAAAGAGTGGAAAGTTTCCACGCAGTATGAAAGAGAGGAAGTTCCTCACAGTATGAAAGAGTGGAAAGTTTCCACGCAGTATGAAAGAGAGGAAGTTCCTCGTAGTATGAAAGAGTGGAAAGTTTCCACGTAGTATGAAAGAGTGGAAAGTTTCCACGTAGCACGAAAGAGTGGAAAGTTTCCACGCAGTACGAAAGAATGGAAAGTTTCCACGTAGTACGAAAGAGTGGAAAGTTTCCACGTAGTACGAAAGAGTGGAAAGTTTCCACGTAGTATGAAAGAGTGGAAAGTTTCCACGCAGTATGAAAGAGAGGAAGTTCCTCACAGTATGAAAGAGTGGAAAGTTTCCACGCAGTATGAAAGAGAGGAAGTTCCTCGTAGTATGAAAGAGTGGAAAGTTTCCACGCAGTATGAAAGAGAGGAAGTTCCTCACAGTATGAAAGAGTGGAAAGTTTCCACGCAGTATGAAAGAGAGGAAGTTCCTCGTAGTATGAAAGAGTGGAAAGTTTCCACGCAGTATGAAAGAGTGGAAAGTTTCCACGTAGTACGAAAGAGTGGAAAGTTTCCACGCAGTACGAAAGAATGGAAAGTTTCCACGTAGTACGAAAGAGTGTAAAGTTTCCACGTAGTACGAAAGAGTGTAAAGTTTCCACGTAGTACGAAAGAGTGGAAAGTTTCCACGTAGTACGAAAGAGTGGAAAGTTTCCACGCAGTACGAAAGAGAGGAAGTTCCTCGCAGTATGAAAGAGAGGAAGTTCCTCGCAGTATGAAAGAGTGGAAAGTTTCCACGCAGTACGAAAGAGAGGAAGTTCCTCGCAGTACGAAAGAGTGGAAAGTTTCCAACACAGTACGAAAGAGTGGAAAGTTTCCAACACAGTACGAAAGAGTGGAAAGTTTCCAACACAGTACGAAAGAGTGGAAAGTTTCCAACACAGTACGAAAGAGTGGAAAGTTTCCAACACAGTACGAAAGAGTGGAAAGTTTCCAATACAGTACGAAAGAGTGGAAAGTTTCCACGCAGAACGATAGAGTGGAAAGTTTCCACGCAGAACGAAAGAGTGGAAAGTTTCCACGCAGAACGAAAGAGTGGAAAGTTTCCACGCAGAACGAAAGAGTGGAACGTTTCCACGCAAAACGAAAGAGTGGAAAGTTTCCACGCAGAACGAAAGAGTGGAACGTTTCCACGCAGAACGAAAGAGTGGAAAGCTTCCACGCAGAGTGGAAAGTTTCCACGCAGAACGAAAGAGTGGAAAGTTTCCACGCAGAACGAAAGAGTGGAAAGCTTCCACGCAGCAAGGAAATGTTTAATGTTTTAATACTGTTGTCTCTCCCATGTTTCTCTTTTTACATTTTTTCTATTGCAGGCAATCCCCCGGCATGATGTGCCGCAGCAGCCCTCAAGGGCCTACCGGTCAAGCAATCAAGCCCCTTCACGAATGCCAGCCAGCCAAGCTCGGCTCTTCTTGGGGGGTATTTAGCAGGCGGCTGTCCTATGCTTATCATTTTTGGGGGGTACTTTGGGTTCGGGCCAAAATTCCGAGCTCGAAGCCCTCCCCCCGGACAGCATGCCAAATATGCATTTAAACTACTCTCCATAAATTATATGTAAGTGTGAACTCGTGAAATGATGTTTTATAAACAAAGTTCGGGAGGAGTACGTTCAGATAATTGACACAGGTGGAGAGCACTCAGCTAATCAACAGTAAGAGGTATATATACACGCAGCAGTCTTACCTCCATTCATTGAAAGTTTTCTAGCATCCCTCCACCACCCCTTCTCCACTCTTTTATTTTATCAGCCACTTACATATACGGGGGGTACTTTGGGTTCGGGCCAAAATTCCGAGCTCGAAGCCCTCCCCCCGGACAGCACGCCAAATATGCATTTAAACTACTCTCCATAAATTATATGTAAGTGTGAACTCGTGAAATACGAGTCAATACAAAACCGCAATAAAAGAAAAACAAACAAAACATATTTTAGCGAAAGTACAACTGCAGCACAGTTATCCAATCTCAGCGCTCAATCCCCAAACATGATACAAAGATGCTATAAATAGAGAGCACAGATGTTGACATCAAAGAAACTCGTATGTATTAATTGCATCAACTCATAACTGATCGGCTTCAATAAAACATACTGTATTTACCAGTTATTAAAGGTTCCAGCACAGCCGTCAGCCCATTGAAGGTACTACAGCAATAAGTGTTTGACCCGCTTCCCAAACAGAGTCCAAAACTTCAAGTCAGCCTCTATGAAAGGGTAAAGAGGCTGCACGTTGAGCACAACTTCAAAACCATACCAATCTAACCATCTGTTGCTGCAACAACTATTTATGCTTCCTTAGTCATATGACTAGCCACCCGCACCTGAAACTCATTGCTGGACAGTCTCCTCCCACACATGCAAAGCCTTATAAGTAAGCATTACAATTTTCAAATCTATACGAAACTTGACAGGAAGCCAGAGTAGAGATTCTAAAATAGGTGTGATTTGCGCTCTCGACCTGGTCCCAGTCAAGATTCTAGCTGGTGAATTTTGGACAAACTGCAATTTATTTATGGTAGTTTCCGATACCCCTGCTAGCAAAGCATTGCAGTAATCAATACAAGAGAAGACAAAAGTATTGATCAGTTTTTCTGCCACAGAAAAAGACAACATGGGGCACAGTCTTGCAATATTTGTGAGATTAAATATGTTTTAACCGTGTTCTGAACATGAGGGTCAAATGTTAAGTGAGCATCAAAAATAACCCCCAAGTTTTTTTATTTAGTTTGGAACTCCAAGACAGCGCCATCTACATTAAGCATTAAGGATTCGGCTTTACGCACCTGATGGGTTGAACCAATGAGCATAACCTCTGTCTTATCGCTGTTAAGGCAAAGGAAATTGTGAGACATCCATGTTTTTATCTCAGAAATGCAGTGTTCGAGAAAAGCAACAGCCGCATGATCACCGGGTTTTTAGTGAATGTAGATCTGGGTGTCGTTTGTATACAAATGAAACTTGAGTCCAAGAGTTCTCAGAAGTTGACCAAGGGGGGAAATATACATACTAAAGAGTAAGGGACTCAGAGTAGATCCCTGGGGAACGCCAAATCTGACTGAGCCAATTTTGGACTTGTGTCCACCCATGCCAACAAACTGCCTACGATCTGATAGGTAAGATTTTTAACCACTTTAATGCAGTCTCTAATGCCAAACACAGATTCCATACGAGCAAGTAACAGTGAATGATTGACGGTTTCAAAAGCCGCACTGAGGTCAAGAAGAATCAAAATTGACAGACAACCAGAGTCTGCAGCAATTAACAGATCATTAGTAACCTTCACTAATGCTGTTTTTTCAGTGCTCTGATATTTGTAAAAGCCAGATTGAAGGGGCTCAAACAGATTGTTAATTGTAAAATGAGAAACCAATTGTGATGTGACAGTTCGCTCAAGAATTTTTGCTAAGAAGGGGAGATTAGAGATTGGACGGTAATTATTGAATTGTCCAAATCTACATTGGTCTTTTTAGGTACAGGTGTAACAGCAGCAATTTTAAAAGCTTCTGGCACCACACCAGAGCAAAGCGAATCATTTAAAATACTCAAAACAGCAGAGCTAACAGAGGCAAAGCATGATTTAAACAAACCAGTAGGTATCGGATCAACTAAGGAGGTGGTAGCCTTCATTAGAGAGACTTCTTTGCTCATAGAGATCAAATCAAGTGTGGAGAAATGAGAGGTATTGTGGGAAAAGTGAGCTGGGATGGTAGAGACATTAATACAACTACGTGCCTTAACAATCTTAGAGCTGAAAAAGTCAAGAAACCCATCACAGAGATTAGCTGCAATGGGTTTATTGGAGAAACAGTTACCTTTAAGCAGTCTGTTAATGACTTGAAACAATTGTCTGGGACAACTTTGATTATTAACAATTAACAGTGAAAAGTACTGGGACCTAATAGAGACCTCACACACAGGAAGTGATGTCTCTACACTAGATCGTGTACATTGACCTTCCTTTCCGGAAGTGCTGCGCTTTCAGGGCTGTTGGGCATGGTGTTGTCATTAAGGTAAAAAATTATATAAATACGGTCCGGTTTATCGCACAAACCGATCATTTCGTGTCTTAAGACATCAATGTGTCGTCACAAGCCGCATGGATTAATTTGTTAATTAAATGATTAATTAAGTTGTCTGTGCATGTTTTTTTTACCCCAATAGAACGTCTCGGTTACGTATGTAACCCTCGTTCCCTGAAGGAGGGAACGGAGACGCCACGTCGGAGTACCGACGAATAGGAATCTCGCTCGCGAGAGCCAATCTACTTCGAGTGTAACAAAACGAGCCAATGCACATTGGCATGCAATGATTGCACCAGGTGCTCATGCCACGCCGTGCGGGTATAAATGAGACACAGGTGATTGCATCAAATCAGCCTTTTGCTGAGGAGCCGAGTAGGTAGACAGGCACCCCAGCAGGGTACAGAGGACATGGCGACGGGACGTGGCGTCTCCATTCCCTCCTTCAGGGAACGAGGGTTACATACGTAACCGAGACGTTCCCATTCAGTCGGTCACTCTCGACGCCACGTCGGAGTACCGACGAATAGGAATCCCTACCAAAGCGCCATGGCCTCTGCCCCCTTCCAGTGCCCTGTGTGAGCCACCTGAGCTCTCTTACCTGATGAGACGGGGCTCACACCGGGAAGTCCATCACTGCCGTTCCGCAAGACCCGCTCAGTGATTTATTGGATAACACTGGGAAGCGTGCCCTAGTGAAGGGGACGCTGCGGAGCCCACATCGTACCCCGAAGGAGTTATGTGGAGTACAATGCTGAGCCGTAGCCCGCAACGGAGAGAGGGGGCTCAGTCCCATTGACGGGAAGGCTCTCCCAAGGGAAAGACACGGGCTTCCCGTAGGAGCGACCGTGGAAAGATATATGGGATCCCCGTAGGGTCACTCATAACCCGAGCCCAATACCGGTTCTCAAGGATTCAGCGGCAAGGGGCCTGATGCCAGACGTTCCGCCACGTCCAGCACCGAGGGCGGTGGAGGACTCACAGAGTTTGCTTCTGGAGAATATAAGCGCCGTAGCGCAGCAAGTCGACAAGAGACGGGGCCTCTCAGTGCTTCTACCCGTTTGAGGTGAGAACACAGGAGGAGACCGGCTCTACACGTAGGCTATAGAATCTAGCGAACGTGTTGGGTGTCGCCCAGCCCGCAGCTCTACAGATGTCTGACAGCGAGGCGCCACATGCCAGCGCCCAGGAGGATGCAACACTTCTAGTAGAGTGTGCTCGCACCCTGAGCGGACAGGGCACACCTTGTGGTTGGTAAGCCAAGGTGATGGCATCCACTATCCAGTGGGCCATCCTCTGCTTGGAGACAGCCTTTCCCTTCTGCTGGCCTCCGTGACAGACAAAGAGCTGATTTGAGGTTCTGAAGCTTTGAGTTCTATCCACGTAAACCCGCAGAGCGCGGACGGGACAGAGCAAAGCTAGGGCTGGGTCTGCCTCCTCCGGGGGCAGCACTTGCAGGTTCACCACCTGGTCCCTGAAGGGAGTGGTAGGAACCTTGGGCACATAGCCAGGCCGGGGTCTCAACACCACGTGGGTATCACCCGGCCCGAACTCTAGGCACGATTCGTCGACCGAAAATGCCTGCAGGTCCCCTACCCTCTTGATGGAGGCCAATGCAGCCAACAGCAAAGTTTTCATAGACAGAATCTTTAGCTCTGCTGACTGCAAAGGCTCAAATGGGGCATTCTTGAAGTGCTCTGAGCACCAGAGCAAGATCCCAAGAGGGTATGGAGGGAGGGCGAGGAGGATTTTACCGTCTCGCCCCCCTAAGGAACCTGACGACCTGGTCGTGCTTCCCAACCGTCTTACCTTCTACAGGGTCGTGATAGGCAGATATTGCAGCAACATAAACCTTGAGGGTGGAGGGCGACAGCCTACGCTCCAACCCCTGTTGCAGGAAGGAAAGCACAGACGCGATCGAACATCTTCAGGGGTCTTCTCGGCGAGAAGAACACCACTCGACGAACAGGTCCCACTTCAAGGCGTAAGCCTGTCTTGTAGACGGTGCTCGTGCCGAAGTGATGGTGTTAACTACCTCTTGGGGTAAGTCACCTAGAACCTCCGCGTCCCGTCCAGGGGCCAGACATGAAGCTTCCACAGGTCTGAACGCGGGTGCCAAAGGGTGCCCCGTCTCTGAGTCAGAAGGTCCTTCCTCAGAGGAATCGGCCAAGGAGGGGCTGTCGCGAGGAGCATAAGTTCTGGGAACCAGGTCCGGTTGGGCCAGTACAGCGCCACCAGCAGGACCTGCTCCTCGTCCTCCCTGACCTTGCACAGTGTCTGTGCAAGTAGGCTCACTGGGGAAAACGCATTTGCGCAGCCCCTGGGGCCAGCTGTGCGCAAGGGCATCCGTGCCGAGTGTATCCTCGGTCAGCGAATAGAACCACTGGCAGTGGAACGTTTCTGGGGAGGCAAACAGGTCGACCTGTGCCACCCCGAACGGTCTCCAAATCAGCTGAACCACCTGGGGGGTGGAGTCGCCACTCGCCTAGGAGCGCAGCTCGTGAAAGCTCGTCGGCCACACGGTTGTGCACACCAGGGACATGAATGGCCCGAAGCGACCTCAGACACTTCTGACTCCAGAGGAGATGGCGGGCGAGTTGCGACATGCGACGGGAGCACAGACCACCTTGTCGGTTGATATACGCAACGGTCGCAGTGTTGTCCGTGCGGACCAGTACATCTTTGCCCCGTAACCACGCTTTGAGGCGGCCCAGAGCAAGATGCACCGCTAGCAACTCGAGGCAATTGATATGCCAATGCAGGTGCGGGCCCGTCCAAACCCCTGACACTGCATGCCGTTGTACGTGGCTCCCCAGCCCATGGCAGAGGCATCCGTGAAAACCACAGCGTGCCTGGACACCTGTTCCGGGGGCACTCCAGCCCGAAGGAACGAGGGGTCTGACCATGGACTGAAAGACTGGCGGCAGGCCGGTGTGATGCTCACCCGGAGAGTGCCGCGTTTTCACGCCCATCTCGGGACTCGGCCGAGTAGCCAATGCTGAAGCGGTCTCATATGAAGCAGGCCGAGTGGTGTTACTGCCGCAGCGGCTGCCATATGCCCCAGGAGCCTCTGAAATTGTTTCAGTGGAACCGCCATCTTGCCTTGAAACGTGTTCAGGCAGTTCAGCATCGACTGGACACGCTCCTCTGGGAGGCACGCTGTCCGTTCGACCGAATCCACACCAAGAAAAGAGATCCTCTGCACGGGGCGAGTTTGCTCTTTTCCCAGTTGACCCGAAGACCCAACTGGCTGAGGTGTCTGAGCACCAGGTCCCTGTGTTCGCACAACTGATCCCTGGCTTGACTGTGCTAGAATGAGCCAGTCGTCGAGATAGTTGAGGATGCGAACGCCCTGTTCTCTCAGGGGCACAAGGGCCCCCTCCGTGACTTTCGTGAAGACACGGGGGGACAGGGACAGCCCGAAGGGCAGGACTCTGTACTGATATGCTCGACCCTCGAACGCAAAGCGCAGAAACGGCCTGTGTCGAGAAAAAATCGAAACATGAAAGTACGCGTCCTTCAGGTCGATCGCTGCAAACCAATCTTGGGGACGGATGCATTCGAAAATGCATTTCTGCGTGAGCATCTTGAACGGTAGCTTGTGGAGGCTCCGATTCAGGACTCGCAGGTCCAAGATTGGTCGTAACCCACCGGTTTTCTTGGGTACAATGAAGTACGGGCTGTAGAAGCCGGTCTTCATATCGGATGGAGGGACCGGCTCTATCGCGTCCTTCGCCAGTAGGACAGCGATCTCCGCACGCAGGGCATGGGCATCTGCGGCATTCACCGAGGTGAAGCGGACGCCCTTGAACCTGGGGGGAACTGAATCGCATAGCCGAGCCTGATGGTCCGAATGAGCCAGCGAGACGGACTGGGGAGCTCTAGCCAGGCTCGCAGAGTCCGTGCAAGCGGGACAATAGGGACCACCGGTGTACCCACCGTGGGGCAGCGAGGTGGAATGCAGGTACCAGGCTGGGGCGGCTGTCTCGTGGAGGCGGCCCGCAGCGCGGTTGTGAGTGTGCGGGGCACACTTACCTGATTCCACGAGAGGGCAGAGGGTACGTGAGAAGGCTAGGTTGCGTCCTCGAACCGTCCACTGGCGAAGGAGGAGGACGAGTGTGGTCCGGCGTTTGACCGTCCACAGCTCTCCGAACCCCCTTGGGACCCAGAGATGGGAGGAACTGCTCTTTTTTTTTTTTTTTTGAGAATTTGGGTACCACTGGTTGTGACACCAGTGGCAGAACGGATTTTGACTCAAGATTTTCTACCCGGCCCTCCTCCGGGGAAGAGCAGCCCCGCCCATCTCCCGGTCACCCGTCTCAGAGGTGATGTTTCACCGACCGCTTAAACAGCAGCAGAGACAGGTAGCGTCATCCCCTGCAGGACACAGTAGAGCAGGCTGTGCCAAGTGTGTTTTTTTTTTTTTTTTTGCAGGGGACGACGCCTTTGGCGACGAGCAGACTGAGGGGCGGCCCACGAGGCACTCTGATGGTACGTCGGGGGAGGCTCTTGATTGCCTCAGCCTGCTACCGACTGCGAAGAACTGCTGGGCCCAGTTCTCAACAGTGTCGCCCAAGGCCACCTTGTGAGATGGGAGCATCGAGAAAGCGTACTTTGACGACCACTCACATCTCAGCAAGGCAAGCCAGGAGGTTTTTCTGGACCACTGAGGTGGACATCGTCTGGCCGAGGGCCTGCGCCATGACTTTGATCACGGTTAGTCAACATGCACAGCTCAACCTCAACTCAGAACTACCCTGTGCAGGCAGGGGTGGTCTGCGCACAGCCACCCCACCGTTGAGGGTAGTGAGAGAGGAAAAACTTATGCAGTTTTGTCCCTTTTGGCTTTCCATATCCAAAGAAGTGCCACACTGCCAAGTTTTCCATGCACATCCAGGAGTGATCCCGGGAAGCATGGCTGTTAACTCTGAATCCGATTCAGCGAAGCATCATCCTCATTCCCAGAGCACAACAGCCCTCTCTCCGATGCAGCGATTGACATCTGATCCTCAGCTGGAGCACTGAATGAAATGCTAGGCTCCCCCATAAGAAGGACCAGCATTTCCACCCAGAGCTGCACAGCTTGCAGTGCGCTAGAGGGGGAGGGGCCCTAGGGGGTTGGTTCCCCGAAGGAGAAGCCCTCCTCTCCTCAGGTCACCCCAGCCATTTCACTGAAATAGACCTCTCCTGTTGCCAGGGAGGGCGCTACAACGAGAAATAGGCAAGGGGACAGCGCACCTAGAGCACAGAGCGAGCGCTGGGTTGCCGTGACAACCCGCGCTACAGCCTAGCACTCAACGGCACACGGCACGCAGAGAAACGAGAGGTCCGTTCGGGTTTCCCCGACGGCAACTCTCGCTGATCTCCGCGGTCTCCCAGAGTGTCAAGCAGACCCGCGGCTGTGCTTTTACACACGAGCGGCGGCTGGCCAACAACAAAGGGGACTCAAGCTTCCCGGAGAAAGATGAGTCGCGACCGGCGTGCCGACGTGGTCATGTTCTCATTAGAAAACATGACCACCCACGAACACAGTCTCAGCATGCGCCCAGACATGTGAAACAGTGTTCGTGGCCGTCAGTGAGGACAGGAAACAACCGCATCCAGAAACACACAGATAGAATGTCATCTTTAAAAAGATGTAAGCTCTATCTGTGTAGCTCTTTTAGGGAAACTGCTCTCCGCGGTGCTGAAGCACACAGGGGAATAGTCGCGGCGACACAGACAGGGAAAAGTGCAGCCTGACGTGCGCGCTCTCGCTCTCATAGAAGGCGATCTCTTACCAGCCGTGAAAACGGCTTTTCAGCGCTCTTAATAGCGCACCGAACCAGCTGTGAGAACAGCCTTTTGTTTTTGCTCAAAATAGAAAAAGAAAGAGAGAAATCAACCCCGCTGCAGTGCCGTCACTCCAACACCAAACGAGGAGAGGTCCACCGAAGAGCTTGACTCGTTATAATGTTAACACACGCTTTGTAGAGAGTGATTTTAGGACAAACCATTCACCACTCGGCTCCGAAGCAAAAGGTTGATTTGATGCAATCACCTGTGTCTCAATTATACCCGCACGGCGTGGCATGAGCACCTGGTGCAATCATTGCATGCCAATGTGCATTGGCTCGTTTAGTTACACTCGAAGTAGATTGGCTCTCGCGAGCGAGATTCCTATTCGTCGGTACTCCGACGTGGCGTCGAGAGTGACCGACTGAATGGGAACTAGACCCCATTGACATGCATTCTATGAGTGACACACAGCAACGGTTGAAGTTAAAAATCTCCATTTGTGTTCGACTGAAGAAACAAAGACACCTACACCTTGGATGGCCTGGGGGTAGGCAGATAAATGTCAAATTTTCATTTTTGGGTAAACTATCCCTTTAATGCCTTAAAGCACATAACACAAGAACACCTATCTTTAAATACAGACAAAACTTTATTGATTACTCTAACACATAAAACTAATATCTAACACAAACGCACACACATTAACACGCGTTGCGGAAAGGAAGAAAGTGAGGAAAGAATGAGTTTTGAGAGTGAAATGATGAAATCCCAAGTTTCTAGCAATATATGCATTTAAAACACATGACCTGAATGAACCATCAATCATTAATTCAACCCTACTATCGTTTCTTAGGCGTGGTTATTCAATTTGATATCAATGCACCAGTTCAGTTAGAATCTGTAGGTTACTTGCGTTTGTGTCTCGTGTCTGGGAATTCCCTTTTTGGTCCTGGCTGGAGGGGTTTTCCCGGTTCTTTGGCGTGTTGACAGCTGGATGGAAAGTCTTGTGGGTGTTGTTTGAAGTAGAAGCGTTCTGTGCTGTAGAATCGTTGAACGAAACTTTGCGGATGAAAATTTAGAACACGAGACTCAACGGAAAGAAAAGAAACTAAGTGAAAGAAAGGAAAGTGAGACGAGGGTATTTAGATGGCTTGAAATTAAATTGTTAACCCATTTTCTCGAATCTTGGTCTGCCACGATCGTCTGATCGTCTATCTCGTCATCTTATGTCTCCTTGAATTGATTCTTGAACTGCACTTGGAACTAATTTGAACTGCACTGAACTAACTCTTTGTTCGTTTTGCCCATCCTCCTGGATGGGTTCTAACCAAGTAGGCATCATCTTTGGTTCCGAGGTGACTGTGTCCCCACCCTTCACCATAAATGATCTGTTATCTCTGGTCTCCTAACTTCCCTCTCTAAGCAGAGTACAGTTAGACATGATTTCTTATTATAAGAACATGATACATTCTAGTCAAAATTAATTAAAATCATCTTCTGGATTATAAACAAACAAACATAAAGATACCAAGCACGGCGCACTTTCATTCACTCATTCAATAGTTACATAATTACAGGAATTGTGAGGTTTGTGTGTGTGTGTGTATATATATATATATATATATATATATATATATATATATATATATATATATATATATATATATATATATATATATATATATATATATATATATATATACTCACCTAAAGGATTATTAGGAACACCTGTTCAATTTCTCATTAATACAATTATCTAATCAACCAATCACATGGCAGTTGCTTCAATGCATTTAGGGGCGTGGTCCTGGTCAAGACAATGTCCTGAACTCCAAACTAAATGTCAGAATGGAAAAGAAAGGTGATTCAAGCTATTTTGAGCAAGGCATGGTTGTTGGTGCCAGACGGGCCGGTCTGAGTAATTCACAATCTGCTCAGTTACTGGAATTTTCACGCACAACCATTTCTAGGGTTTACAAAGAATGGTGTGAAAAGGGAAAAACATCCAGTATGCAGCAGTCCTGTGGGCGGAAATGCCTTGTTGATGCTAGAGGTCAGAGGAGAATGGGCTGACTGATTCAAGCTGATAGAAGAGCAACTTTGACTGAAATAACCAATCGAGGTATGCAGCAAAGCATTTGTGAAGCCACAACACGCACAACCTTGAGGCGGATGGGCTACAACAGCAGAAGACCCCACCGGGTACCACTCATATCCACTACAAATAGGAAAAAGAGGCTACAATTTGCACAAGCTCACCAAAATTGGACAGTTGAAGACTGGAAAAATTTTGCCTGGTCTGATGAGTCTCGATTTCTGTTGAGACATTCAGATGGTAGAGTCAGAATTTGGCATAGACAGAATGAGAACATGAATCCATCATGCCTTGTTACCACTGTGCAGGCTGGTGGTGGTGGTGTAATGGTGTGGGGGATGTTTTCTTGGCACACTTTAGGCCCCTTAGTGCCAATTGGGCATCGTTTAAATGCCACGGCCTACCTGAGCATTGTTTCTGACCATGTTCATCCCTTTATGACCACCATGTACCAATCCTCTGATGGCTACTCCCAGCAGGATAATGCACCATGTCACAAAGCTCGAATCATTTCAAATTGGTTTCTTGAACATGACAATGAGTTCACTGTACTAAAATGGCCCCCACAGTCACCAGATCTCAACCCAATAGAGCATCTTTGGGATGTGGTGGAATGGGAGCTTCGTGCCCTGGATGTGCATCCCACAAATCTCCATCAACTGCAAGATGCTATCCTATCAATATGGGCCAACATTTCTAAAGAATGCTTTCAGCACTTTGTTGAATCAATGCCACGTAGAATTAAGGCAGTTCTGAAGGCGAAAGGGGGTCAAACACAGTATTAGTATGGTGTTCCTAATAATCCTTTAGGTAAGTGTATATGCATAATGGTCACGAGTATTGGTTATAGACATGATATAGAATAATGCAGTTGAAGGCTGTTTGAATGCAAGTCCGACCATCAATCCTTTCGAATGATTTGATGCAGTTTATATGCAACAAACAGTTTCTGTGGGTTTTTCTTGTGTATTGTAACCGTGTCACTCAGAGTTCATTTAAAGGTTGTTAAATGTTTGTCAACATTTGCAAGGCAATAAGCACTTAGCTGGGGTATTTGTCAGCTTGATGCAGACTGACCGGCTCCTACGTCTTTTCAGTGATAGATGGTTGTTTTTTCAGGGTCTGGAGTGTTGAGTTGGTTCTTGTGTGGAATTATGTTTGAACAAATCATCTGAAGATTCAGTTGTGTCTGGTGCGCCCTCAAATCCTACACTAGATACATCTTTATATTTTATTTTATGACTAAAACTCTAAAATGCAATATCTTGTTAACTTTGTTAAGTAACATCAGATAATTTTCTGTGTCTGTGCATGCTGCTGGGGACCTAGTAAGATACATCCCAAGTGAATCATCTGCATATTACATCGAACTGTTCTACTTTAAGATTACTTGCCTGTTTCACCTGTTCCTGCACATATTGTCCAATAAATTAAAAATAAATGACCTGAAAATGAGTTACACCACTTCTTGTCTCTTGAGTCTATTAAATACTGACAACAAGTACCTTGCAGGAACAGTTATGACTCCAATCTGTCCAGCCGACCTGTTGATCTCCCACTCCCAAATTGGCAGCCCAATAGTGTAGTATGCATTGGAATTCTGAAAACCGTCTTCAGCAGTGTATTTTAATGACGTGGCATTAATGGCTCTTTTCCACAAGGGCTTGGATGAGCCCTTGTTTTCACAGATGCCCTGGAAACAAACAACTGCACACTGGATCAGTATATCCTATATTCCCTCATGCCAAGTGGATCCAACTCTGTAAAATCACTCCTCACGCCTGCCCCTGAGTCTCCAAAGTCCATTCCAACCCCGGAGTTCAGCCCAGAGTTCTCTTTATCCTCCAGTCTGGACACCAAATTTGTCACAGTTCATGAATTCACTGACTCGTTCTCGCTCTGTGTGTGTGTGTGTGTGGGGGGGGGGGGGGGGTGATTACCACTCAGCTGATTATCCGCACCAGCTGCCACTCATCATGTGTGTCTATATACTCATTGTCTTGCGTCTTGTGTTTGTCAGATCGTTGTGTTTGTTCCCGTGTGCATGTCTGTCTCCTGGTTGTCTCCTGGTTAGTGATGGCAAAATGAGGCTTTCTGAACCACTGAGACCTTGCGGCCCATTGCTTCACCAAAAGGTTCATTACCCGAAGCTTCATTCATCATTGTTCACTAGTGACCCCCAGCTACTGTGCAAAAAAATAGCAGACATATCCATTAATCCTGATCCAATGACCTGAGCAGACATTTGTCCATTGCCTGATAAAATATGTATCTTTTTCTGTCTGACTTTACTTGCACAAAGACAACTGTCAGACACACTGCTAATTAATTATTTATTTATACTGTGATCAACCGTGCTATCCAGCAGATGCCAAATGACACCTAATAATAGAGGGAAACTCTATTAGAGAAACCTCCATCTAACCTAATAGTAATTATGTAGTAGGGTGAATTCAGGGTGATTGGGACAATTTTTGCCATTGAGATGACTTGGAAAAAGGGTCCCAATCACTGAATTTACCCTATAATAGCATAATGTAATAATGTATAGCCTTAACACATAAGAACCACAATAACGACAATGACACAACTCTATAACTCTCTGACACTCACACTTCTACTACTCCTGACACTTCTCTGAAACACCACAACCACAAGGTGGCGCGAGTTTCGAACCCGAAGCGACACTCAGATTGAACCGATGATGTATTCCACACAAACCGAGGCCTCGTTTGTCATTGGTCACGTGATTTCTCCGTTAACAACACAAGTCTCGAATCGGGGCTTCATCTGGCACGCCCATTTATTCTCGACACAAGCTCCGAAGCCTAGGTTCAAATGTCACATCACTACTCCTGGTTGTCTCCTGATTGTCTCCTGAGCCCTTGTGTTTCCCGGTCGGATTGTGGAACGCTTTGCCTGTCTTCACGGGGGATTACCTGGTGTGGATTGCACTGGTTCATCTCGTCAGAGACTGGACTCACAGATCGCTTCTCCACAAAGGATCTGGGTTGTCCATTTGGTCCCTGCGCTGCCAAGCACTGTCCGTTCCAGACACCATCTATAGGGCCCTATAAAATCAGTTTTATTTTTTCCCAAATTTCATTTTTGCAAATGACGTTTTTCCGTTAAAATTTTTGGGAATTCAGTTTTTTTTACCCTTTACTGTTATTTTAGTCGTAAAAAGAGTGTTCTTTTAATGTTAATGTAATAGAACTTAAAACATAAAATAGGAATGACCTTAAATTTATTGAGGTAACATTTACTCAGTACTTTTCAGGACAAATACTGCATGATGCAACATAACACTGCACTCTAAGTACTTCAAGTCACAACAAAATATTAATGGTTATGAGCTTTAAACTGTCCAGTAAAATAAATTATATTAGTTGTAACCAGTAGAATTAGGTACTGCTCCTTTAAGGCGGAACGCACTCTCACTCACTTGCAGATGAGTGGGCAGTCCGTAGATGGAGCGCGAGCTGTGAACATTGCATGTATGCGTTCTATATTTCTATTGCTCTTTGCCCAGTTTATTTTTCTGTTCAGTAGCGCAGTTGTCAGTGAAGATTTTGCAAACTGCCCCATGTGTGATAATAAACCCCATGTGAAAGTTTTGCTTGCACTTAGCTACAACCATTCAGGCCAGCTATCCGGCCTCTCTGTGTAAAGCGTTACATAGTTTGTATAAGTTTAAATGAAAGTGGTCCTTTAGCTTTTTCTTTCAAGTAAAAAATATAGGACCAAAACAAAAGTTCACCTGACACATAAAAGTCACGCAGGAACTGCTCGGTGTCGAGTTTCTTAACTTTTTCGCAGATGAAAGCAGAGCCGTGGAGAGCCGCTTCGCCATACTTTCATTGTTTTGAAGGGGGAGCTGAAATGACGGGTGAGGTTGTGTCGCCCAGATTTGCTTCCCCCGCTCTGCATTTTCCCCAGAAATTCATTCTGCTCCCACACAAAATAGAATTTCATTCCAAATGTGTAAAATTCCACGAAATTCTGCGCTAACACTAGATTCCGCGTTAATGTGCCAATTCCGCAATTCCATCAATAGAATAAATGTAGGACCCTATAATTTCTGCGATTCCGTGATCACGGAAATTATAGGGCCCTACATCTATTCTACTGACTCTGATGCTCTACTCTCACTGCTGTACTAATAAATGAGTTTCTTTTCACTCGCAATTAAATCCTCTGCATTCTTTCCCGTGACAGAACGTTCTGACCAACATAGATTCAGCGAGTGCACCGGAGTTGACGCTCGTATGTATCAGCAGAAGGAGCAGATGGCCGTCACGCGCCGCGTGGTGCAAGCTTTGGTAGCGCAGGTGTTTTTGCAGACCGTTTCTTAACAAGTGTTCGTTGTTTTTCTTGCTCCAGTCGTGGACTTTCACCTCTGAAGCATTCAAAGTGTCTTTTGTGTTGACCTTGTTGAATAGACGCGTGGCTCAGTGGGGGACAGCTGTGTGGGAGAACCATCTACCTTGCTTCTCCTCATTCCAGGCACTCTCAGATGAGATGAGAAGGGTATTCTACCATGCTGCAGTGGGACTGAGACAGCCCGAGTGCTGGCGGATCTTCATCAGGGGAGTAGACCGGTGTCAGACTACTCTTTTGAATTCAGAACCCTAGCAGCAGAGTGCCAATGGAACGAGGAGGACATGTTCCTGCATGGGTTGGCTGACCATATCCAAAGAGAAATATATACCCTGGACCTGCCCAAGAGTGTGGATGGACTCATCGAGTTGGCTTTATGAGTGGACGCTCACTTACACCGATTGGAGCAACGTACTCACCAGTCCATGGTTCTAGCCAGGCTCGAGAGTCAGCTCGTCACCGGCAGTAATATGTTCATATGTTCAATATTTGCCATCACAAACCCATGCAGGTGGGTGGAGCTCGGCTTTCCTGAGAGGAGAGGCAACGACGGAGAACCAGAGGACTGTGTTTGTACAGTGGTGGCACAGGTCATTTCTTGAAAGAGTGTCCAGTACAAGATCGAGCCTGGTAGTAAGTATAAGGCTACTATTGGGCGAGAAGGTTAACCCTCTGAAGTCTGAGCTGTTTTGGGGCTGCTTTAGAAGTTTTGACATGCTCTGAAATTTGTGCTTTTTTCAGTTGCTTATAAATATATTAATGGCAAAAGTGTCATTACACTGTATTCAGCACAAACTGGGCTACCATAATATGAGAGCAACATGTATGTACATGCTTGTATTTTTCAGAGAATAACGTTTATGCATAAAAAAAAAGTAATACACTGAATTAAGACCTCAAAACACACAATAGTTATATGTCCACAAGACTTTTGACTAATGGGTGATGTTCAAACTGATGTGAGAATCATTGTGCCTACTCATTCACATAAAACAATATATTTATTTACATTTTGTAAGACACTTTTTCTTTACAAAGGCCGTTTGGGAAGGGGTGTGAATGTTCATGAATAATGCTGTGATTTACACCTGAGAGAACAAAGGAACCCATAATGAGCTGCATAATGACAGTGTAAAACATCTTAAAATACTCTGTCCTTTTTGGTCTCACAGACATGAACGATATGTCTTTACAAAGCTTAAAGTGTCTACTTTTATTTATGTACAATCAAAATAAAAACTAAATGTTGTGCTTTTCGCTAAATAAAGAAAACAAACAGGATCTGCATTTTCCCATCTGTCTCCCTGTGATGTCCACTCTGAAATGAATCTGAAAATGAGCTGTTTCTACGCAAAAATTGTCACACAGACACGACAGATATCTCTTTATAAAGCTTGGAATGTCTACTTTTAAAACTTTTTTAAATATTCTCTGTTTATGTAATCCGTATGAAAACAGCGAGAGGCACAGTTCCTCCAGCGGAGCATCATTATATTTGATGTGACCACACCCACGCGCGCACAAAGAGATTCACATGCAAATCGTCCACGTGAAGGAACGCAAACCTGTAAACGCCTCCCATCACCTCAAAACAAAGACACATCTTCATCATTCTTATGCTTTTCATCGAGTTCGGAAGACGCGCTGTGAGTTTACCTTGGATTTACCGTGATTTTAACATGATAATTTTTAAGGTAAAACATTTCTTCTCACTTATATTAGCGTTATTAATGCATACACTTCACATTGTAGGCTACTAGTTGAACTATTGCCAGACTAAAATGTGTGAAATCAACGGAAACATGTTGTACTATGAAATAGTTAGGAAACCTTTCAATGCTAAATAAAGATACACGTAGACAACATGGGGATATTTTTATGCTCTATAATATCAAACATAGCATGATATAAAAGTAGGGTTGTCAACTGTCCCGTATTAGCCAGGACGTCCCGTTTATTGGGCCTAAATGTCCCGTACATGACTGTCCCGTTTATTGACTGCTCCGTTGATGTAACCACTAACTAAGCCGTTCACATATATTGCGTCTTTTGCATGCTCAAATTTGTTATTTTAAATGTAGACGCTCGTCAAGTGCGCTCAAACAGAGAGCAATGCCGCCAAGCTCGTTTTCCCAGACTATGTGCAACAATATCAAAAAGCTTAGCCATGTCAGACGTGGCTAACATCTAACATCTGTTTGTGTATGCATTTGTAGATTACATTGCAAACAAATCATTATGACATTCAAAGTGATACTGTAACGAGAAATCATGTGGAAAAAAGGTTATGCAATTTTTTTTCAGCATTATTTGATGAATAGAAAGTTTTAAAAAAACAGCATTATCTGAAATAAACTTTTGTAACTTTTGACACATGTAAGGCATTCTTGCTGAATAAAACTATTATATAAAATTATTAATTATTAATAAAGCTATTAATTTAAAACAAATTCTTACTGACCCCAAACTTTTGAACAGTAGTGTATAATGCTACAAAAGCTTTAGAAGGTTTGTGTGTAATAACACATTAATTCAATGAGGTTAAAATTCTTTTTAGGATTTAATTGTGCATTAATAGGTTGAGCAAAACAAATGTGTTTATATCTGAGAGCCTTTTATACACACACTTAACTGCAGACACTGAAATAACATACACTTTGAGTGTCCCTTATAAAGAACCACTATTGTCCCTTACTTTTGTCCCACTTTTTGTCCTTGGTGGTATATGTTTGGATTATGTTGTGTTGTAAATAAATGCAAACGGTTCAAAAAGCCATTCTTTTAATCTCTTCATATTCTTTGTTCTAGTTCCCTCACAGTCATTCAGCTGATATAGGGCCATTATGATTAGGGGAGGGGTCTTTGTCCTTCTCAGGTGTGAGACACATCAATTTTCATTATTCACACCCTCCCTGCATAAGCCTTCCTGATACAAAACATGTCTCACAAATTTTAAACCAGTATATTGTTTTATGTGAATGAGTGGCCAGAGTGATTTTTACATCGTCTTGAAGCAAAAATTCTAGCCTACGTGATCCAGTTATCAAGTCTTGTGAACAAATATTCAGTATAGGTTTTATAGCCTTATAACAGCAACTTCATTTTTTTTCTTTCCACAAACCATTCATAAATGTAATTTTCTCAAAACTACAAACTTTCACACACATGCTGCTCACATATTATTGTAGCAGAGTTTATTGATGTGACACTAGGCTATTTTACAATAAACACTTCATAATCTGTCCAAAACAGGCCAAAGAAATCTTGTCTTAACAGTCTTGATCACAGTTGATCACGCCGGTGCGACAGCTGACTCGAGGGGGTTAAGGCTGTGGTAGATTGGCCAAGTCCAGATTCCTGTAAGGCCCTACAGAGGTTTCTGGGGTTCGCCAATTTCCACCGGAGTTTTATTCACAATTTCAGCCAACTAGCTGCTCCTCTGATGTCCTTGACCTCCCCCAGGACTACGTTCAAGTGGTCTGGGGTAGCCGAAGCTACCTTCTCCAAACTCAAAAGCCACTTTGTTTCGGCTCCTATTCTGATAGCCCCTGATCCATCACGTCAGTTCGTGGTGGAGGCTGATGCGTCAGAGGTGGTGGTAGGTGCGATTCTGTCCCAGCGCTCTTCCTCAGATGACAAGATGCACCCATGCACGTTTTTTTTTCCGCATCGGCTATCGCCAGCGCAACGTTACTATGACATTGGTAACAGAGAATTGTTGGTGGTCAAGCTAGCGTTGGAAGAGTGGTGTCATTGGTTAGAGGGTTCGAGGGTACCTTTTATCATCTGGGCCGATCATAAGAACTTGGAATATATCAGATCTGCCAAAAGACTCAACTCCAGGCAGGCTCGGTGGGCTCTGTTTTTTGGTTGTTTTGATTTTTTGCTTTTGTACAGTCTGGGTTCCAAAAAAATCAAACCCGACACTTTGTCTCGCTTTTTTGACCGTTCCGAACACCCATCCACTCCCGAGTGCATTTTACCTGAGAGACTCATTGTCTCCACACTCACATGGGAGATTGAGTCGAAGGTCAAATCGGCCTTAGAAGGGGTAACGCCTCCGCCCGGTTGCCCACTGAGTCGGATGTTCATGCCGGAGGGACTATGGTCTGACGTCATCCGATGGGGTAATTGTTCCAACGTGGCATGTCATCCATAAACCGTACCAGTTTTTTAGTTAAGTAACGATTCTGGTGGCCAGTTATGGCTCGCGACATTCAGAGTTTTGTTTTGGCTTGCTCGATTTGTGCCACTGGTAAGACTTCCAATCATCCTCCAGATGGGTTACTCCAACCGCTGTCTGTCCCTACGAGACCCTGGTCCCACATATCGCTAGATTTTATCACCTCCCTCCCAGAGAAAGACTGCCGTTTTGACCGTCGTGGACCGGTTCTCGAAGGTGATTCATTTAATTCCCTTGCCTAAATTACCTTCTGCCAAGGAGACAGCGGTGGCTTTCGTAGACCACATCTTTCGTTTACATGGCCTCCCGACGGACGTGGTCTCCGACAGGGGGCCCCAATTTGTGTCCAAATTCTGGCGAGAGTTTTGTAAATTACTGGGGGCGATGGTCAGTCTGTCTTCGGGTTTCCATCCCCAGAGCAATGGCCAAACGGAGTGAGCCAACCAAGATTTATAGAGAGTGTTGCAATGTTTGGTTTCCAAGAATCCTTCCTCCTGGAGTCACCAACTCCCAATGGTTGAGTACGCACATAATTCTTAAACAGTGTCATCCACGGGCCTCACCCCGTTTTAATGTAGTTTAGGGTACCAGCCACCTATTTTTCCTGTCTGGAATCCAAAGTCACAGTCCCCACGGTGAGACTCTCCTCCAGGTGGGAGCATGAACCAAGGCTAAGGCCGATCGCCACTGGTCGAAGCCAACTGTTTACGTTGTTGGTCAAAAAGTGTGGCTTTCAACCAAGAACATTCCTCTCCACTCTGTTAGTAATAAGTTTGCTCCCAAATTCATCGGCCCGATCACTGTCACCAAGATCCTTAGTCCAGTGACAGTCTGCCTTAAACTTCCTCCAGCGTACAGGAGAATTCATCCCGTCTTTCATGTCTCCAAATTAAAACCTGTGTTTCATTCACATATTAATCCACCAGTCCCGGTACCCCCTCCACCACGACTCGTAGATGGGGAACCTACTTATTCGGTCAATCGTATTCTGGATTCGAGACGGAGGGGACACAGATTTCAGTACTTGGTGGACTGGGAAGGTTATGGTCCGGAGGAGAGAAGTTGGGTTCCTGCTAGGGACATTCTGGATTACTGGATTACTCAGAACTCTGATAATTACAATCAACGGCTAAGTTCTTCTGGTAATGCCAGAAGGTGCTCCTAGGGGAGGGGGTACTGTCACGATTCATGAATTCACTGACTCGTTCTCGCTCTGTGTGTGTGTGGGTGTGGCCGCTGATTACCACTCAGCTGATTATCAGCACCAGCTGCCACTCATCATGTGTGTCTATATATACTCATTGTCTTGCGTCTTGTGTTTGTCAGACCGTTGGGTTTGTTCCCGTGTGCATGTCTGTCTCCTGGTTGTCTCCTGAGCCCTTATGTTTCCCGGTCAGATTGTGGATCACTCTGCCTGTCTTCACAGAGGATTATCCTGCACGGTGGATTGCTCTGCCTGTCTTCACGGAGGATTACCCGGTGTGGATCACTCTGCCTGTCTTCACGGAGTATTACCCGGTGTGGATCGCTCTGCCTGTCTTCACGGAGTATTACCCGGTGTGGATCGCTCTGCCTGTCTTCACGGAGGATCACCCGGTGGGGATTGCACTGCTTCATCTCGTCAGAGACTGAAATCACGGATCGCTTCTCACTTCTCCACAAAGGATCTGGGTTGTCCATTGGGTCACTGCGCTGCCAAGCACTATCCATTCCAGACACCATCTATTCTGCTGACTCTGATGCTCTACTCTCACTGCTGTACTAATAAAAGTCAGTGATAGAAATATTGTAGTTGCCGTATTCGAATAAAGATTTAAAAATAAAAAATGTTCTGTTGTTGGATGTACCAATGAACATAAGTCATTGGCTCAAGACTTGAGCGATATTCTTCTGGACATTTCCTTCGAAAATGAAATTCAACCACGGTGTCCTCAGTATCTCGGATGCTGGGAGTCTATGGAGTTCTGAATACACGTTTAAATAAGCAGGTTCCAGTCCAGGATGATCATTCATTAATTTGGGAGTCTGCTCAAGCTGTCACATCTGTCTTTTCACCTTTTTTGGAATACAGTACGTAACACAAATGCAATAAAATGAGCTATGTGAAACTCTGCAAGAAAATATTTAGTTAAAAATGCAAAGATGTTGTAAACTAAATGTAATAATATCAGATTTACATGTGAATATTAACATTTGCACAATTTTTTAACTCAAAATACATTGACTGAGAAAGGTGGGCCATGAGGGCCTATAAGGGACTTTCGTAAGGGCCCCAGTCCTGGAGCGAGATTTCTAGTGGACCCCCCACAACTGTCACCCCAGAATACGCAATAATGCAATGACCAGTTTAGGGCCCAGTTTACCTTGAGACACCACACATTGTCAATACTGTGGATAATCCATTTTTTATACCCTAGTAGGGCAACGTGTCCTGGGAGATACATACTTTTCAAAAGGCGGTATGACAGCATGAGTAACATATAACTTAATTTTCTTTTTCAACATCTTAAGACAATTCACAATTAATATTAACAGTTGTTTTGCATTTTTTGCTGAAAAAAAGTAAGATTAAAAGGTGCCTACTTTCTACAAAATCAAAATGTCCAGCACCATGGGCGGGCATGTTGGCTTTAGGTCAAACTGACAAAATGAGCACAGAAAATTTTAACCAAGTCACATGATCCACATACTCCAAACAGACTAAACTATGATATTGACAACAGTACTGGATGAAAAATTATTTCTCGTGCCTCCTACACGAGACTAAATACTATGTATCCTGTGGTACACGTTGCCTGTTTTAGGGTGATCAGTCTGGCTCTGTAGGCATTTTACAACAGTTCCCACACAAGCACCTGTACAGCGATTTATAGATTATCATGACGGAACATGCTAATCGATGACTTGAAGATAGTTAACTCCACATCAACTACATAAATTAATCTATTAACCATTCAGAATCGTCCTGTTGCATGTTGTCACTTCTTCTTGAGTCTGTCCATCATTGTCAGACTCTGGTTCGAACATATAAGGCTGAATACAGCTTACTGACAGTTTCTGACATTTTCAGTGTGTGAGAGAACACCGGAGCACAAGAATTGATCTTTTGACATGCGCAAACGGCACAAATATACATAGTTTCCTGATGTACCACTTCACAGATGAACAGTCATTTATTACACAATATTCAACAACAGCTCGTTCTGTGTGTCAAACGTCCTTGCGCCACTTCACTTTCACTTTATATGTACAGAACATTCCAGTTTAATTTTTCAACCTGATTAAGTGTTTACATGTCCTTTCGAACAGATTAAAAGGTTTAAACCACCCCTTACATTCTGGATTAAATTTCAATCGGATTTGGCCAATTCATTCTGAGTGATGTGTTCACATGTGACGTTTTTATTCCCACTGTGCTACTAGTTCAAATACAATCGCATTATTAGGGTATTAGGATTATTTCCATGTAAACACAGCTCCTGTGAAATGAGTGATGGAAACATAAAAAAAAAAAATTGGAGCTATTATGGGTTTTGTTTTTAGTTAGAATATCTGTTTGACAGTATTGCCATATTAAAAATGATTATGAAGATTTCTTTCAATACTTGTATTTTATTAACAAAGTTATATTCAAGATTTACAAGCTCTGAATGAAACATGATAAGCCATAAATACAATTGCAAAGAACAATCATTAAGAATGAAACATTGTCACACTTAGTTGTAAATTGAGAACTGTTTAGTTTCTTTAGAACATTTTTACAAAAAATTTATTTAAAACATAGTCTAATGCAGAAGAAAAACAACTTTAGCGCTTGCTGAGAAGTCAAATTTCAGTGTGTGCTCATAACATCTCACATGAAAAAACTTGCCGAGCTGCAACAGTCATAGAGACATTTAACGAATCACTCGCCAAAACGAAGTCTTTGTTAGGAATTTTCCATTCGTTTGAAACATTGTGCAGTAGTTCAGAAATATTTGATAAGTCATTCCAAAAGTATGATGTTGGTAGGTTTATGTCCCGGCCACCGCATCGGAGATTATAGGAGTGTTATTAAGCATTAATGGCAAGGACAGCAGCGTATAGCTTACTTGAGCACCACTTCGTTATTTTGGCTCAGAATTTCGTTTGTTGGAAATATTAACTTAATTTAGAAGTGCTTTTGAAATTAAAAACTTTGCATTTAATAGGCAAAATACATTTTTTAGTATTTTTAGGCCAGAGAAACGGAGGAGTGACTGCTGCGAGGCGTTTGAGCAAAACTGTGGAAAAAAACTGCATAAAACGTGTGGGCGTTTAATAGGGATGCAACAATACAGTTAGTCCACGGTTCAATACATACCTCGGTTTTTAACCAGGGTTTTCGGTTCGGTTCTGATGGCTAGTCACATAAATATTTTGTTATTCTATTCTTAGGCGACAGGAACAGCAAGAGGTTAAAGAGAAAAAATACTATTTTTTATTGCAATACTCTTTCTTTATTTTACTTCAAAGAATTTAAAAACCTTACTTAAACTTAACTTATATATAAAGATTTACACCGGCAGCTCAGAGCTGTACAGCAGCATTTACATATAAAATTGAATTAATGAATGTAAAAATAAAACACCACATAGACTTCACTATAAAATACACTGATTCTTATTAAAGCTACTGTATTCGTTTTTCAGTCAAGAGCAGTGAGTGATTTCCTCTGTCTTTTGTTGTTGTATTAACATTAAAGGGATTGTTCACTCAAAAATGAAAATTCTGTCATCGAGAAATGAATACAGGTTTGGAACAATATTAGTGTGAGTAAATAATGACATAATTTTAAAGGTGAACTGTCCCTTTAAGGACAGCGTGTTCACTACTGCACTGTCAATTTAAGACCTCCGTGCATCTAATATACAGACACGATTGCGATTTTACTTTCACTTTAGACATAACCGACTGTGTTTATGTTAACCTTGTGTGTATTTGACAGTATTAGCGCAGTAAGATGACTATTTAGTCCAGTAATCACGTGTTTGACAGGTGTTTAGTGCGCGCGCTCTGAAAAGCGCATGTTAAAACCGCGCACGCGAATGAAACCGGCAAGGCTGTAAAATGCATGCAAATAATGAACTTTTGTGATTGTGAATAACTCTAGTGTTCCGTGAGTATAACTCCACCACTAACGTGTGATATGAATGTATGTCGCGTTGTTCAGTATTGGGATGGAGGCAAATGATAGAATTTGTAGAAAAATAATTAATTAAATGCGAAACCGGAAAAAACGCAATTCACAAGCGCGTATTGAACCGTGAATGCCGTACCGAACGGTTCAATATTATATTGAGAATTGTGGCATCCCTAGCGTTTAACCCTCTCACCGGGAAAAGTGTCCCCACGGGTGCGACGCCCCTGAGCAGGTCGTAGTTTGTCCATTTGATCTTAAACGAAGGCAATTCACCAGCATACGAACGTTCGGCAATCAACAGGTGGTTCTGATTGGCCGGTGACCGCGTGTGCGCGCACAGTGGCCATTTGAATTGAACACAGAATCGATTCTGAATTTTTGAGAATCGATTCTGAATCGTTGGATAACGAATCGCGATGCATCGATGCATCAACCTTTTCTCCCACCCCTACCGTATACACATTTACACAACATTAAACTTCAGATTAAATTATTACACTTGGGTGTAAAAATTAATTACCTACAGTATATGTGGCACACATGTTTGTGGCAAACAGCTGATAACAGCTCATAACAGCAGAAATCATCCCTCCTGTATTTTAATAGTTTAGAGGGCATACTGTGACTTAAAGCAGTCCGAAAGGACCATGTGTGTTTCACTAACTGGAATGGAAATGTGGTTTTCCATCATCTAAACTCATTTTATCACCAGATATGAATCTTGAGATATGGAAAAACATATTGAGGAGGCTGAAATTACAGCTAGGTTAACTGAAAGGTCAGGCTAAAGGGAATGATCTGAGTATTTGCATGAGGTAAGCTTGCCAGCAGAATAGGGGGGAGGTAGCTGCTGGTATAGATTGTAATGAGAAGAAAAAAGCAGTTTAAATCAGGCCAACAAATGAAAACGTTATTCGTATAAGTTTAAATGATTGCAAATCTGGTAATACTTTATTTTACAGTGTCATTGTTACACGTAGTAATAACTATAAATTATGCATAATTACATGCAAATAACTCTACGCCTAATCCTAACCCTAAGAAAATTTAGTTAATTAGTATTACTCTGTACTTAAATGTATAATTGTACTGTAACGAGGACACCTTAAAATAAAGTGTAACTGAAAATCCTTTATTGACTTTTATTATTATTCTAACACATAAAACTATTATCTAACACAAACAATAGGTTACTGTCGTAACCCTGGTTCTCTGAAACATCGAGTGGAGAAATCCACCTATGGCAAGAGCATCCGTACCTGACCTCTGCAGAAGCATCCAATTGCACCAAGTCTGGCAAGACAGACAGAAGCGCAAAGCCAATGCCGGTAAGGCCCCACCCCTTACCTGCCGGCACATAAGGCCTGCACATGCTACTGTTCATCAGTAAGTATATTCGCTTCTCGTGCGGTAAGCGGGGCAAAGCTGGTGGATCTCTCCACTAGTGTTGTTTTTGGCTGCCTGATTTAATTTTAGTTTTAGTCTAGTCTTTGTGTCAAACTGTCATTTTAGTTATTAGTTTTAGTCACATTCATACTCTTTTTAGTCTAGTAAAGTTTCAGTTGACTAAAAGTCTTAGCATTTTAGTTTTATTTTTGTCCGAATTATCCATGACTATTTTCGTCTAGTTTTAGTCAAAGAAAATTGTATTTTAGTCTCTTTATAGGAGGAGACATTTAGGGCCCTAACAGCCAAGGCCGAGGACTTATAGGCGGCCTGGTGCACCGAGGCATAAAAATGGTCCATCTTGTTAGGCAAGACCAGCTTCGGGGGAGCGAGCAGCCCTCCCTGGACTGGGTTGAGTTGCCTGGCGATCGAGGGCGGGGGGGTCACCCATGCTGAGAGCCGCCATATCCTTCACCTCTAGACCCACAAGACCATGTTTGAGATCGAGAGGCTCGCTCCAGTAGTGCCTCATGTGCTCCGCGCACGCTGTAAGGACTGGGAAGAGTTGTTCCTCTGGCCGGGAGGGGTACCCAGCACTTTCCCGTCATAAATGTCCCTTTCCTGGTGGGTGGCGCTCTGTGAAGCTGGCCACTCAATGTTGAGGCGAGCGGCCGGAGGATGGGCTGAGGCATGGCCGCGTGGTGCTGGCCTGGGGAATGCCAGAGGGCGGGATTGCCTCCTCGTCCTCTGAGACCCCGAGAAGGCCTGCGTTGTAGTCATCACCAGACCTGGCCGGTTTGTCGGCGAGCAGGAGGTTGCCTGCGACGATGTCCTCTTTCGGGGGAATGCAGGATTGGGCTGCTCAGCCCAGATGAGAGATGTCAGTCGCCACCGTTTTCCACATCAGAGTCAGAAAAGTTGAGCTCGACACATTGGGTGGCAGCAACTTTAAGGCGGCGTCGCAGGAGTTTTTTTAGGCAGCAACAGGCAATGACTGCAATTCTCCGGGTTCTTCAAGGCCTCTTCCGCACTTGAGGCCCAAGCAAACATCGCAGAACAGATGAAGGTCCTTCGCGGCGATCAGCGCACCACACACAGCTGGGCAGGGCCGTGATAAGCTGTTCCCGGGAGAAGCGGCAGAAATAGAGCACGACATACCAGCGAAAAACTCCATGGTGAGAGCATGGGCGTCTCCGAGAGTAGACACAGCTAAACTGGCAGAATAGAACTGTCACGCAGGCCTTATATGCCCACAGGTAAGGGGTGGGGCCATACCGGGCATTAGGGTTGTCAAATAAAAAAATGTATTTTGAATATTCGTCGAATTTACCAAAAAACTGCACATTCGAATGCAAAAACGAAAATTTTTGCTATTTTGTGCTATTTTGTGTTCACATTACATTGTCTGTTGAAGCGTGTTTTCTCAGGTGACTGATGCACTTGCAGTTTTATGCACTTTTGTTACGTAATTTTCCTTACATGCTCATTAATTAAATTATATTTAAATTAATGAAAATAATTTTGAATTTAGCCATTTTGACAGCCCTACCGGGCATTGGCTGTGCGCTTCTGTCTGTCTTGCCAAACTTGGTGAAATTGGATGCTTCTGCAGAGGGCAGGTACGGATGCCCTTCCCATAGGTGGATCTCGAACACGAGTATGGGATCAGATTCCCGCCAAATGTATTGCTGTCACGCATAAAAAAATAATAAGCGTGAATCAAAATTTTAAAAACACATGTGAAAATATAACGCACAAAACTGAAAAATAAATGCAAAGTTAACCAGAATCACAAACAACGCAGTCACGGAAATAAAAAAATAAGCGTAAATCAAATATTTAAACAAGTTTAAAATGATATTGCTCAAAATGGAATCATGAATTCAAAATTATCTGAATCGCTCACAAAATCATGTTTTCTGCTCTTTTTCTGCTCTTTCATTTTTTGCATGTCCGTGCTCTTTTTTCCTTTACTCTTGATTCCACATTCTGTGCTTGCGGTTTCAAATGTTACAGTTCAAGTTTCATGTAAATTAGGGCGGGTCTTAGCATCACCATTGGTCCACTAGTTCTAGATTGACAGCTCATCCTCTAGCCAATCAATCGAAGAGGGAAGTTTACGTCACTCCGATGCAACTCATGCCGCTCAGTTCAACCAGCTGCTGTTGAGCTACAAGTATAACGCGTTCTCTTTCACTATATCGGCAAGGAAATACATTATTGTATTGTTATGAATATAATCTTAGGACGTTTTAGGGGGGTTTCTCACAATTAAAACAGTCAAATGAACGTGATCACGACTGGATGCTTACTACGCTTGGCTGTGAGCGAAACGCGTTCACTATAGGCCCATAGTGAAAAGTGAACAGAACCCATTAGATGTACAATATGTAAGAAGACATGGGGGTCAGAAATGATTTCGACCACTTTAAGTTTTGTTAAGTTTTGTTTTGTTTTGTTGAAAGCCTTTCTTTAAAGTGAATTTCGTTTTGTATAAATTATATCTTAATTTTAATCAATTTTTTGTCAACTAATTTCGTGGATTTAATAAATAATAAGCAAATATAGCAAACTATGACATGGAGCCAGCGCAGCATGAACAGCTTAAATCAGGGGTCTCAAACTCGCGGCCCGCAGGATGATATTTTGTAGCCCCCTTCTTGACATCAAAGTTTAGTGTTAGTACGGCCCGCGCGTTGCTCTGAAAAGCACCTTATTTGCTGAGTCGTTGCGTGTGCAGCGCTTGCCGCGCTTGCCACGCTTGCTGCCTCTTTTGTGTATGTGTGTGTGTGTTTGTGAGAGAGAGAGAGAGAGAGAGAGAGAGAGAGAGAGTTGGCTTGCCCCTCCCTCGTGCAGTATAATTGGTTGACACCGTGTGATTGACAGACGAACAAAGCTGATCAGACTGTTGAAACGAATGTGGTCTAACAGCGCTCGTTGCAAATTAATGCAAATATTCATTAAAACATATATCCAAAAAGATTATTTCCCAACTAGAATTAGACCTAGAATTTCTGTTTGACCTGGTTAAGGCCTTGCTGTGAATTAGTCTATTATTTAAAGTAAAATTAAAATCATTCATTATTTCATATTACATGATTTAATTTCTATAGGCTATATTTTAGTTTAAATTCAGAGGAACAGTTCATGTTCAGAAGAAACATTCATGTTGAAGAACTGTTAATAATAAAGATTGGATCAGTTGAACGTGCTACTTTTTTTTGGAATACTTGAAACACTTTTTATGTGGAATACTTGATGCGGCCCAGCCTGACCCAGAGTCTACCTCCTGCGGCCCCCAGGTAAAATGAGTTTGAGACCCCTGGCTTAAATGAACAACTAGAAAAAAAAAAATTTGTTGGGGGCTACCCTATAGCTATTTATTTCAGATATATTCGAACCAGCATGTCACAAAGGGTATGAGCTTTAGAAATAAACGGAATCTTCAGAAAGGCGCTCACTCTGGAGGAAATATTACCGCTCTACGCATTCTCTATATACACGAGAGTTCTCTATATACTCATGTATGTTTTAAAAACATAATTCAACATATAAATATTAAGCCTTTTTTTAATGGCCACTTAAAGTGTACAAATAAATTACTACATGCTAGGAATTAAAATTTGCAGCACCCCCACTTCCCGTGCTCCTGCTAGCCGACTGGCTGAATAGCCTATTGTACCTCAGAATATCAGCAGTGAACCGATCGGCGCACAGGGACAAAAATAAATAAACACCATAAATAAAATGCACATCAGCAAAGCTGACGTTACCTGAATAGGCTACTGTACAATTTTATCATTGTAATAAAAAACGCAATTTGGCACATCATTTCAACATGCTGCTATTTAGCCTACTAGGCCTACTAATTAATGCCTATTGCAAAAAGAATAAAATAACAAGTCATTCACATTATAGGCTAATTAACTCTACACACTGTCATGTCAGGGTGACGACTAGGACGAGCCTGAAGAAATTAAACTGTTAATTTTGACTAAATGGGAAGAGAGCCGGTCTTTTTCAGGCATACAGTGCAATTCATTTTATACAGTAGGCCTAACAATCATACAAGAAACAAACTGTAGAGCCTCGATATTAAAGAAACGCAGACTCTATTTGTTCACTGAAATTTGCTGAAAGTCCACCGCACAACTGTGCAACGCATGTTCACATTTTTAACAGTCCATAACAACTCTAAAGCTTGCCAGCTTGCCTTGTACATCTAATTAATGGGCAAAGTTTTCCGACTATTTTTTCGTTTTCTGCTGTGGATGTTATTGAATTTGTAGAAGTTTTGCTCTTGCGTTCTTTCTTTTAAATGCCTATTCCCCGAGTGACTATGACTGGCTGTTTTAAAATATAACTGATATTGAAACAAAACCCAGGCAGTCTCATGTAAGAGATGTTTAGGCCTCCATACTGACAGCTGGGCTCATAGCTTGCAGGTTTGCTTAGTGGCCTACCAGGCACTGCAACAATATTAAACAATGTAGGCCTATATCTTTTTTTTTTTTATTAATTTGAATGATTGAACCGCCACCCGCCCGAATTTGATTAAAATATTATTTTTCGTCACGTCATCCACCCGATCCGCGGTTTATCCGCGGCTGTAACCGTGCATCTCTAAGGCCCACTGTTTGTGCAAAGAAATATATTTGTTTACAATCATGAATATATTATTAAATATATAAATTTACACAATCAGAAAAGTTTTTCGAGAGGCTTTTAGAGAGGTGAATCAGAAATTGGTCAAATGATCATGACCCCAAATAGTTGGTTAGTGCCACTCTCATTCCAAATAAATATTTTTTGGCAGCCAGTGGTGGAATGCTCGACGAAGCACAACGAGAACACGTTTAAACAACATACAAACTGGGACATTTGATTGCACATAAAATGTTTTACATTATTGATCCTTCTTGCAATCGTAATGCAATGGACTAGGACTATAGGGCATACATCAAACCTTTAAATAAAAGGGTTATTGAGCTGTTTAAACTATCATATACAATAAAAGAGCCTGCACAGCGGCAGGAAACATTTTTCACGCAAAATACAGCCCAGAGCATGTGAGCAAAGCGGAGCGGAGCTCCACTCATGAACTGCTCACCGGTAAAACGACGTGCGCTCAAATCCCACTCCAAACATGACATTTCTCTGTACTGTAGCCTACTATAGGCTGCTTGTTGTAGATAATAAAACACATATTTAAGTTCACATGTTCAAATATTATAAAAAAAAACTAATTATTTATTTAATCTACGTTGATTATGAAAGTGAACAGGATAAGATGCGCAATGTGACAGAAGACATGGGGGACAGAACTGATTTTGACAACACTGTTATGTTGAAAGCCTTTCTTTTAAGTGAATTTCGTTTTGTATAAATTGTATCTTAATTTTAATCAATGTTTTATAAACCATTTGACTGGATTTAATTAATAATAAGCAAATATAGCAGAGTAAGCCGACAATGACATGGAGGCGCCAGCGCTGTGTGAACAACGGCTTAAATGAACGAATAGGCTACTAGAATTTTTTTTTTGTTGTTAGGGGCAGCCCTATCTACTTATTTCAGATAGCCTATATGCGAACCAGCATCTCACAAAGGGCATTCTGGGTTGAGCGCGCGGCGAGCGGAATGAGCTTCAGAAATGAACAAAATCTTCAGAAAGTCGCTCTCCAATCTGGAGGAAAATGACCACTCTTTCTACGCAAACTGGGCCACAGATGGTAAGCACAATTACATTAAGCCAAAACTAACTTATTTAAACTTTTTTTAATTATTAGAATAGACATTAATAGAATAAATTGTCATGCAAGTACTTTTAATTCTCATAAAGTACATTTCAAATCAGGTACTTTTTTACTTAAGTAGGGTTGTCATTGTGGTACTTCTACTTTTACTAAAGTCAATATGTCTCTGGTTATTTGTAGCCTATTACTTCCACCACTGGTGATAGAGAACACATTATACTTGTAGCTCAACAGCGGCTGGTGGATGGCCAGTCAAGCCTCAGAATTTGACTGCTTTAATTGTGAGAAACCCCCCTAAAACGTCTATCATACAAAAGAATAGAGTCCTAAGATTATATTCATAACAATACAATAATGTATTTCCTTGCAGATATAGTGATAGAGAATGCGTTATACTCGTAGCTCAATGGTGGCTGGCTGAACTGCGGCATGAGTCGCATTGGAGTGACGTAAACTTCCCTCTTCGATTGATTGGCTAGAGGATAAACTGTCAATCTAGAACTAGTGGACTAATGGTGATGCTAAGACCCGCCCTAATTTACATGAAACTTGAACTGCAACATTTGAAACCGCAAGCACAGAATGTGGAAACAAGAACAAAGGAAAAAAGAGCACGGACATGCAAAAAAATGAAAACAAGAGCAGAAAACATGATTTTGTGAGCGATTCAGATAATTTTGAATTCATGATTCAGTTTTGAGCAATATGATTTTAAACTTGTTTAAATATTTGATTTACGCTTATTATTTTTATTTCCGTGACTGTGTTGTTTCTGATTCTGATAAACTTTGCATTGATTTTTCAGTTTTGTGCGTTATATTTTCACATGTGTTTTTTATTTTTTCATGCGTGACTTCAATACTTTTGGCGGGAATCTGATCTCAT
Source organism: Gobio gobio (assembly GCF_949357685.1). Classification (NCBI taxonomy): domain Eukaryota; kingdom Metazoa; phylum Chordata; class Actinopteri; order Cypriniformes; family Gobionidae; genus Gobio; species Gobio gobio. Next base: position 35,551,647 of record NC_137102.1, on the reverse strand, counting down.
ACCACGAGATGATGAAAGAGAACCCACGCACACACACATTCACACGAGTTGCAGAAAGAAAGAAAGTTAGGAAATTAGGAGTTTTAAAAGAGTGAAATGATGAAATACTAAGTTTGTAGCAAGATATGCACTTATAAGACATGACCTGAATGAACCATGAATCATTACTTTAACCCTCCTTTCGTTTCTTAGGCGTAGTTATTAAATTTGATATCAATGTATCAGTTAGAATCTGGAGGGATTACTTCAGACTAAGGGACTAGTCTGAAGTAACTAACTGCGTTAGTTTGTGTCTTCTTTGAATGGGAAATTCCTTCTCAGTCCTTGCTGGAGAATGGATTTCCCAGGTTCTTTGATTCGCTGACGGTCTTGTCGTGTCTTTGACCGACATCGTGGGAAACCAATCACGTGGCGTGTTGGCGGATGGATGGAAAGTCTTGTGGATGAAGTTTGAAGTTTTGAGGCAGTTGAAGGCTGTAGAATCGTTGTCCGAAACTTTGAGGCAAAACTTAACTTAGAACATGAGACTCAACGCAAAGAAAATAACTTAAGTAAAAGAAAGAAAAGTGAGTGAGAGGAGAGTATAGATGGCTTGAATGAACTGTTAACCCATTTTCTCTGATCTTTTTCTGCCTTGATCGTCTTCGTCTGATTATCTAATCATCTCATCATCTATTTCTAATTCATCGTCTAAATCTTTGTTCGTTTTCTGAGATTTTGAACTCAAATGTCTGCCCATTGCCAGGGTGTTGCTAGGGTGTTCAGTGTGGTTTCAACGGCATTTCTTAATGGTTGCTAGTGTGTTCAGTGTGGTGTCAAGGGCATTGCTACATGGTTGCTAGGGTTTTGCTGTGGTTTCAAGGTTGTTGCTACATGGTTGCTAGGGTGTTCGGTGTGGTTTCAAGGACGTTACTACATGGTTTCTAGGGTGTTGCTAGGGTGTTCAGTGTGGTTTCAAGAGCATTCCTACACGGTTGCTAGGGTGTTCACTGAGGTTTCAAGGGCATTGCTACAAGGCTGCTAGGGTGTTCAGTGTGGTCTCAAGGGTTTTCCTACATGGTTGCTAGGGTTTTCAGTGTGGTTTCAGGGGCATTGCTACATGGTTGCTAGGGTGTTGCTAGAGTGTTCAGTGTGGTTTCAAGGATGTTATTACACGGTTGCTATGGTGTTCAGTGTGGTTTCAAGGGAGTTGCTACACAATTGCTAGGATGTTAATTGTGGTTTCAAGGGCATTGCTACAAGGTTGCTAGGGTGTTCATTGATGCTTCAAGGGCATTGCTACAAGGTTGCTAGGGTGTTCAGTGTGGTCTCAAGGGTTTTGCTACATGGTTGCTAGGGTGTTGTTAGGGTGTTCAGTGTGGTTTCAAGAGCGTTGCTATTATAAATTTGTTAAGTGTACGATGCCTACACTGTAAAAAATTCTATGAACAAATTATCAATAAGTTATGACATGTTGTAACGTTGCTTTAACTCATTCAAATAAGTACTGTATAAGACATATTTTCCAGTATTTTTCTATATTCTTGAACTATATATCTTGTCAGATTTGTAATATATTTTATTGTTTAGCCCTATTGCTGCCACACTAGCCTGCTACAAGAACATCCATGGGTGAAAAGGTGAAAGGTGAAATGTTTTCTGATTAAAAAAATGGGAGGGGTAGCTGAATGCACTCTCTTCCCAAAAAAGGATTTATTTACTTCAGTGTGTGTCATATGTCAAAGTAAGATATTAATAGACTAAAAATAAATAATTATAATACACATGAACTCTGAGATTGAAGCTGTTACCTATATATTTTTAAGCAATAAAGGTTTGACTTATGACTGATTCCATTAGGTAGGATGTTTGTGAGTCTTTCCATAAAGTTCTTATAAAATGGGTCAAGAAAGCTTATCATATATCAGAATATATGAGGTTACCCATGTATAGATTCTGCTTAGTGTGCATGATCAACTTCTATAAAAGCCAAGAGGGTAGACCAGAAGGGATGCAGAGAAGACCTCAGAAGTTCCATCCAGTGGTAAGAGCCTGTAGTGATTGTGACTGAAGGGCATTTTATCATCATCACCTATGCATCTGTACTTAAAGTAACTGTGTTTTTTTTATTTATTTATACATTTTAATGAATTTAATTTTCTTTTAGTTCAAGGGTAGATAAAATTTCATCTGGTCTCACAGGACAAAAGGCAAGTGAGTTTATGATTCAGTGTGTGGATTAGGGTAGAGGAAAACAGTTGTTATAGTCTGTATTATAGATGAAAACTGGGGAAGCATGTTGCTTTCAAAAACTTGGTTAATTTATTTTCAAATAAATGTGTTTAAAATGTAAGATGAATTTAAGGAAGGGGTCCCATTGACCCTTTATTTAAGGGCCAAGCATATTGTATTTGGTTTTTATTGTGTGTTGGATTGTATTCTGTTTTTCTCCATTCACTTTTGAGTCTATGAGAGCCCATAGAACCCCTTGTGGGAAAGTTATACAAATTTGGCACAAGCATAGAGGATAGTCTGAACATGAAACACAGCAAATGTGGAGTCTTTAACTCAAACCCTCTAGCACCACAAACTATCCATACTTGTACTCTTGCTAATAACTTGAAAACTGTTAAAAAACAAACAAAAAAAATCTTAACTCATGGTGAGTTGATTGCTCCCTTTGATCTAGTTTTCTGTTATGATATATACATGTATGTCAACTATTTATAAGTGGCTATATCTCTTAAATTAAATTAAACATTTTCACCAAATTTGACACCTTTCTGTGTAGACTCGAAAAGGAAAAAGAAGCGGGAAAGGGCCAATTGATGATGCTAAAATATAGCAAAACATGAAATTGGCTCTATACAGAACTGTTGGCATGCAGTGTTGCTATCATAATCTATGATGACATTTGCATAAATATAAATCATTAGAAAGATCTAAAGTTTTATCGTAACATTAAATTATTATGATAAAAAATCTGTGACAGTAATTTCTTCATTTTTGTCAGGAAATCTTATGCATCCACGAAGAAAAAAAACCCAAATACACTTATCTACAGTGGAGAAAATTTTTAATTTTTTCTATTTTTACCCAATACAGGGTGTTGTGAGCATTAGCGAGTACACACATGTAATTTAATCCATGCTCGTAGCCGGAGGATGCACTCTAGCAGAAAGTCCACAAGTGAGACTCATAGTCGACAGTGAGAATCTCTGTATTGACCTGAAACTTCATATATGCCACAATTCATACTGTACTGTATGTGCTGTGTCCTGACAACAGCATATCAGTTTCATCACCAGAAAGACATATTCAGCCTCTATATTCTATTCAGTTTTTGCCGTTCATGGGCCCCTTACCTGCTTCTTGCTTGCTATCTAAATGTTTATCTAGTATTGTTTTATGTGTCTGTATTCATGTGTAATCCTAAACTTAGGAATATGCCTCTTTCCTAACACAATTCATGTGTTTCATTTCATGAGTCTTGCCTTTATTGTTACATGAAATATTGATTACATTTTTCATGCATAAGTTTATATTTTCTCTCTTTAGTAAGCCGCCACCATGAGTACGGACGCGGAGATGGCCGCTTATGGCAAGGCTTCCATTTACCTTCGTAAGCCTGAGAAGGAGAGAATCGAGGCTCAAACCAAACCATTTGATGCCAAGTCTGCCTGCTATGTGGCTGATGTCAAAGAGTTGTACCTCAAGGGAACAATCAAGAGCAAAGACGGTGGCAAAGTCACAGTTGTTTTGCTTGACACTAAGGAGGTAATTTTTAATTTAAATGACTTATCACATTGTTTTATTTTATATCTAATATCTAATTTATCACATTAACAGGAAAGAGTTGCTAAGGAAGAAGATGTCTACCCAATGAATCCTCCCAAGTATGACAAGATTGAGGACATGGCCATGATGACCCATCTCAATGAAGCCTCTGTGCTGTATAACCTCAAAGAGCGTTATGCTGCATGGATGATCTATGTAAATTCTGAAACATAAAAAAGCATTTAAGCTCAATTTGTCTGTGTTATTGCAATCTGACCACTTCTCTGCTCATTTCAGACTTACTCTGGACTCTTCTGCGCAACTGTGAACCCCTACAAGTGGCTCCCAGTGTATGATTCAGAAGTGGTGAGTGCTTACAGAGGCAAAAAGCGTATGGAGGCCCCACCCCACATCTTCTCTGTCTCTGACAACGCCTATCAGTTTATGCAGACTGGTAAGACTTTATGGAATTGAATTCTGTAGAATTCATTAAGGTGAATTAGATGATGCTGTTAACATAAGAAATATTTACCGGATATTTTACAAATTACAATCAACAGATAGAGAAAACCAGTCTGTCCTGATTACGTAAGTATTTTCTTTTAATCTTAGACCTTGACAAAAATAAAACATTTAAAGTATAATGCAGATGGCAAATCTATATGGAGATATTTAGTAAATATAATTGAATATACTTTGAAAAGTCTACATGTCTTTTAATCATCTGTTTTCTAATCTCTCATAAACCAGTGGAGAATCCGGTGCTGGAAAGACTGTGAACACCAAACGTGTCATCCAGTACTTTGCCACAGTTGCAGTGTCAGGTGGTGAGAAGAAGAAAGAGGACAGCAAAATAAAGGTGTGAGATATAAACTATGTCATATATATTATTTTGAAAGATGTTACACTCGTCTCACAAACTATATGATGTGTGAATTTGTGAAATGCCTGCAAACAGTCTTTAAATGTAAAATAACTTTTAAAAAATAACCCTTCAAACAACACAGGGCTCTCTTGAGGACCAGATCATTGCTGCCAACCCTCTGCTTGAGTCTTATGGTAATGCCAAGACTGTGAGAAATGACAACTCCTCTCGTTTTGTAAGTTCACCACTTTTTATTTACAGTAAAGTTGGTCAGTTGTGTTTGATTTTTCTATACAGAGTTATTTTATTTATTTATGTATTATGCTATTTTGTTTTAAACAGGGTAAATTCATCAGAATTCACTTCGGCACATCTGGAAAACTGGCCAGTGCTGACATTGAGACATGTAGGTGGACATAATTTCATTGATCCATCTGGCACATTTGTCTTTGTCTGTCACTCTTCAGATGATTGTGACTCAAGTACATTCTCTCAACAGATCTGCTGGAGAAGTCTAGAGTGTCATTCCAGCTTCCAGATGAGAGAGGCTACCACATCTTCTACCAGATGATGACCAACCATAAGCCTGAGCTGATTGGTAGGTGCACATATTTCATTCAGTGTTTAAATGCCAGATAATATTGTAAGATACTCTTTCAAAAAATCGATGTATTTTACAGAAATGACGCTCATCACCACCAACCCATATGACTTCCCCATGTGCAGTCAGGGTCAGATCACAGTGGCCAGCATTGATGATAAAGTGGAGCTGGATGCTACTGATGTGAGTCATTGCTGTTTGAACATTGACATATTCTATATAAATATGGAAAATCATAGATCTCATTCTTTTCTGTAATTTACAGGACGCTATTGACATTCTGGGTTTCAATAATGAGGAGAAAATGGGTATCTACAAGTTTACTGGAGCTGTGCTTCATCATGGTAACATGAAGTTCAAGCAGAAGCAGCGTGAGGAGCAGGCTGAGCCTGATGGCAATGAGGGTGAGACTTCTCGGTCTAATTGCTTATTTTTCATTCTGGCCTTTACAATAGTAACAGTTGCATTGACTTTGCTGATAAATCACAGAACTTGTGTGTAAAATGTTTAGTGTAAATATAAATTAGAAGTATGCAACGCTGTGCATAAAAATAAATCAAAAAATAAAAGTGACAGTACTTGGTGCCTGATTTATTATAATTTTTACACATGCACAAAAGACTCTTTAGAGCAAAGACAATTTATTTTAAAATGTATTTAACAGAGGCTGACAAAATTGCCTACCTTCTGGGTTTGAACTCTGCTGATATGCTGAAGGCTTTGTGCTACCCCAGAGTCAAGGTCGGAAATGAGTATGTGACCAAAGGCCAGACAGTGCCACAGGTATAGTAACATTTCCAGCATGTCCATGTGTTTTACCTAAAATTCTGGCTAATTATTGCAGATGCAGAATAAATTATCCACTCTATTATTCTTACAGGTGTACAACTCGGTTAGTGCATTGGCCAAATCTATCTATGAGAGGATGTTCTTGTGGATGGTCATTCGTATCAACCAGATGTTGGACACAAAACAACAAAGAAATTTCTACATTGGTGTGCTGGATATTGCTGGCTTTGAGATCTTTGATGTAAGAATGATTCTTGTATCTATTTTTATGTCAAATTGAATCATATTCAGTATTTAGTCAGTGAATGTTTCTGTTATTTTTTCTTCCATCAGTACAACAGCATGGAGCAGCTGTGCATCAACTTCACCAATGAGAAACTGCAACAGTTTTTCAACCACACCATGTTTGTTCTGGAACAAGAAGAATACAAGAAGGAGGGCATTATTTGGGAGTTCATTGACTTTGGCATGGACTTGGCTTCTTGCATAGAGCTCATTGAAAAGGTTTTTAATGGTTTATGAATTTATTAATTTCCATTGTCTATTCTCAAAATCTTATATTTTTGGTAATAAACAACATTCTTTTATAAACAGCCCATGGGTATCTTCTCCATCCTTGAAGAGGAGTGCATGTTCCCCAAGGCTTCAGACGCTTCCTTCAAGAACAAGCTGTATGATCAGCATCTTGGCAAGAACAAAGCTTTCGAGAAACCAAAGCCTGCCAAAGGCAAGGCTGAAGCCCACTTCTCCCTAGTTCACTACGCTGGAACTGTGGACTACAACGTCACTGGCTGGTTGGACAAGAACAAGGATCCATTAAATGATTCTGTTTTGCTGCTGTACCAGAAGTCTTCTAACAAGCTGCTGGCTACCCTCTACCCACCTGTTGTTGAGGGTAAAGAAAAAAATCGATTTAACTGAACTTGAATTCAATTTTGAAATTTCTTTCTTGTTTTTTGCATTTATACATGTTCCTTTGTACTTTTATATCAATAGATACTACTAAAAAGGGAGGCAAGAAGAAGGGTGGTTCCATGCAGACTGTGTCCTCCCAGTTCAGGGTATGTATAGAGATGACATCACAGCAATATTGAACAAAAGAAATTCAAAGCATTCCAACCCTTTTCTATTCTCCACAGGAGAACTTGGGTAAACTCATGACCAACTTGAGGAGCACTCACCCTCACTTTGTGCGCTGCCTGATTCCTAATGAGTCCAAGACTCCAGGTAAAGTATTAAAAAGCTTACAGATATTCTGGCACTCAATATATATGATGAAGTTAATTTACCAAGTTCATGGTGTGAACTGTTCATTATAGGTCTCATGGAGAACTTCCTGGTTATCCACCAGCTGAGGTGTAACGGTGTACTGGAAGGTATCAGAATTTGCAGAAAGGGCTTCCCCAGCAGAATCCAATATGGTGACTTTAAGCAGAGGTAAATGGGACTACGTGAAAATACAATTTCCTGTAGGAGGCTCCTAATTAAAAGACATTAAGTATTTTGATTCATTTTCCACAGATACAAGGTGCTGAATGCCGCGGTTATCCCAGATGGACAGTTTATGGATAACAAGAAGGCCAGTGAGAAACTCCTGGGATCCATCGACGTTGATCATGAGGAGTACAAATTCGGACACACAAAGGTTCATATTCAGCTTTACAACTTTCAAAGATTCACTGATCCTGATCATAAAGCCTATACAGGATAAATCAATATCTTTTGATTTATTTTTTTACATAAATTCAGGTGTTCTTCAAAGCTGGTCTTCTGGGTACTCTTGAGGAGATGCGTGATGAGAAACTGGCTGCTCTGGTCACAATGACTCAGGCTCTCGGCCGTGGCTACGTGATGAGGAAGGCGTTTGTGAAAATGACGGAAAGCAGGTTAGTATTGTCATGAGTAAAGATAACATCAATGATAACAGTGCAAACAGTACATATTGATGATTATGCCATTTAATGATGAATTATTCACAGGGACTCCATTTACACTATCCAATACAACATCCGCTCATTCATGAATGTCAAACACTGGCCATGGATGAAGGTTTACTACAAGATTAAGCCTTTGCTGAAGACTGCGGAGACTGAGAAGGAGCTGTCAAGCATGAAAGAGGAATTTGCAAAATGCAAAGAGGCTTTAGCAAAGTCTGAAGCCAAAAAGAAGGAGCTTGAAGAGAAGATGGTATCACTGCTGCAAGAGAAAAATGATCTGCAGCTGCAAGTAGCATCTGTGAGAACATTTCCTTGAATTAACTGAATTTTGGCTCTATTAAAAATGAGCAATATGGTTTCCAATGAAATAGCAATCTATTTTATCAACAGGAATCTGAGGGTCTCTCTGATGCTGAGGAGAGGTGTGAGGGTCTGATCAAGAGCAAAATCCAGCTTGAAGCTAAACTCAAAGAGACAACTGAGAGACTGGAGGATGAGGAAGAAATCAATGCTGAACTGACAGCCAAGAAGAGGAAACTAGAGGATGAGTGCTCTGAGCTGAAGAAAGACATTGATGACCTGGAGCTCACCTTGGCTAAAGTGGAGAAGGAGAAACATGCCACTGAGAATAAGGTTGGTTTAAGATTAGATTTAATATTTGTTTTATATATTGATATAGAATATGAATTAATGTAAGCTTATTTGGAACAAAACACACAGGTCAAGAACTTGACTGAGGAAATGGCAGCTCAGGATGAGAGCATAGCCAAACTTACGAAGGAGAAGAAAGCCCTCCAAGAGGCACATCAGCAGACACTGGATGATCTTCAGGCCGAGGAGGACAAAGTCAACAGCTTGACCAAATCCAAGACAAAGCTTGAGCAGCAAGTTGATGATGTGAGTTTATTATGTAAATTAATTATATAAATTCATCAATTCAACTGTTTTCTGCTGTGAACATACTTTTATATATCATTGTCCTGTAGCTTGAGGGTTCCCTTGAACAAGAGAAGAAGCTTCGCATGGATCTTGAGAGATCCAAGAGAAAGCTTGAAGGTGACCTGAAATTAGCCCAAGAGTCTGTCATGGACCTGGAGAATGACAAGCAGCAATCTGATGAAAAAATTAAAAAGTAATTAAAGCAGGACATCTTTGAAAACATTGAAAACTTTTATGGTTGTGTTATCATTTTTTTTTTTACAACTACTTATTGTTGAACACCCGCAGGAAAGAATTTGAAACAAGTCAGCTTCTCAGCAAGATAGAAGATGAACAATCTCTGGGTGCTCAACTCCAAAAGAAGATCAAGGAGCTTCAGGTATTTTGAGTTTTGTTTTTAAAACTAAAGATCTAAAAGACTAAAAGATAATTATGATCAAATACAGATAACCAAAAATCTAATTGACTACTTTCCACCATAGGCTCGCATTGAGGAACTGGAGGAAGAGATCGAGGCCGAGCGCGCTGCTCGTGCCAAGGTTGAGAAGCAGAGGGCTGATCTCTCCAGGGAACTTGAGGAGATCAGTGAGAGGCTTGAGGAGGCTGGAGGAGCAACTTCTGCTCAGATCGAGATGAATAAGAAGCGAGAAGCTGAATTTCAGAAGCTGCGTCGTGATCTTGAAGAGTCCACCCTCCAGCATGAAGCTACTGCTGCTGCCCTCCGCAAGAAGCAGGCAGACAGTGTGGCCGAGCTGGGAGAGCAAATCGACAACCTGCAGCGTGTCAAGCAGAAGCTTGAGAAAGAGAAGAGCGAATACAAAATGGAGATTGACGATCTTTCCAGCAACATGGAAGCTGTTGCCAAAGCAAAGGTTGAGAAATATTCTAAATAATATATTTGACCCGTGCTGGCAAAATGAGTCGGAATGCGCACAGGCTAACTGCGAGCTACAGGCAAAACAAATGAAAAATGTAAATTTTGGTCAAAAAAAATTTTCATTCACAAAAATGTGTTCATGAAGCCCTCTTCTAGTGATCCCAATGCTCCAAATAGTAATTCAACATTAAAAAGTATCTTTAGTTGTACATTTTCACGGCATTCCAACTTTGAATATTCATAGTGAATTCTTGATGGTCTGAACCAATGAAATGTGATTGTCAAACTGATGCTGATGATCTTACCTGGCTGACTGACAGATCCGAAGTGTGCGCACAAATACACTTCTCAGACGATCGTATGATGCCAATATACACATGAACACAGAATTACAGTATTTCAAAATATCTGTCTTGGCAAGTATTCACGTAAACATTATCTGTTATGTCTTAAGTTAACGTTTGGTTAACTGTTGGGGAAAAATTAGATCCTTGCATTACAGTAGGTCTTAATATATTGGCTGTATTTCTCAATGTTAATCAAACAATTGTGGTATCATGAAAAAATTGTTGAGAATATATTTTTCCTATAGGTATGCATTTTAACTTGGCGTGTTACTTTACCATGGGATTATGCATTACCAGGGATTTTAAGGTATGGTTGCTAGGTGATTTTGTTTTGGAACCTTCAGAAAACTTTAACTCGATTTTTCTCAAAATTGACTAATAATGACTGATAGGTGTAGCTCAGTGCTTTTATGCCTGGTTCCAACAAATCATACATCATTATAATAGTGAAAATAATTTAGATTTTTGTAAATGTGCTGATTGTGACTCATTTTCCCAGCATATAAGAAGTCTTGGAGTTTTTGAAATATCTAATGACTTTTTTATTTTACAGGGCAATCTTGAGAAGATGTGCCGCACACTTGAGGACCAACTTAGTGAAATTAAGTCCAAGAATGATGAGAACATTCGACAGTTAAATGATCTCAGTACTCAAAGAGCAAGATTTCAGACTGAAAATGGTAATTAATGACAAATTATGACCAATCATGAACAAATTAATATTGTCAAAAGTAATTAATGTCAATAATTAACAATAATCAGTAATAATTAGCAACAATAATTAATCAAACATTACAAATAACACTGTAACAAAGTCTTGTTAGATGACTTTTTTATGTTGACTAATACAATCTTACATCCATGTATTTTGAAATGAACTGATCACAATCTGACACAATGAATGTGAAACTGTATAGGTGAGCTTGGCCGTCAGCTGGAGGAGAAGGAGGCTCTGGTTTCTCAGCTCACCAGAGGCAAACAAGCTTCTACTCAGCAAACTGAGGAGCTTAAGAGGCATGTTGAAGAGGAAGTTAAGGTAATACAGCATAATCAATACATGTACAAACTTGTCAATTTCTTTACTGTAGAGACAAGCTAATATTATGTTACCTTGTCTCCTAGGCTAAGAACGCACTGGCCCATGCTGTGCAATCAGCCCGTCATGACTGTGACTTGCTCCGTGAGCAGTTTGAGGAAGAGCAGGAGGCAAAGGCTGAGCTGCAGCGGGGAATGTCAAAGGCCAACAGTGAGGTTGCTCAGTGGAGAACTAAATATGAAACGGATGCCATCCAGCGCACTGAAGAGCTTGAAGAGTCCAAGTATGTATATTATTGTATTATATTCCCAATTCTCACAGCTATTTTATAGATTAGATTTCAAAATAGTGTGTGTTACTTAATAGGAAGAAGCTGGCTCAGCGTCTGCAAGAGGCAGAGGAACAAGTTGAGGCAGTGAACTCCAAATGTGCATCTCTGGAGAAGACCAAACAAAGACTCCAGGGTGAGGTGGAGGACCTCATGATTGATGTGGAGAGAGCCAATGGTTTGGCTGCCAACCTTGACAAGAAGCAGAGGAACTTTGACAAGGTAAACAATTTTAGTCTTATGATATTCTCTTTGTAAATATTGCTGGAATGGGCTTTGTTTAACATTTTTTAAACAAATTCTATCCTGAAATATCTCCATCAAAGGTCCTGGCAGAATGGAAGCAGAAATATGAGGAAGGTCAGGCAGAGCTGGAAGGTGCCCAGAAAGAGGCTCGTTCACTCAGCACTGAACTGTTCAAGATGAAGAACTCCTATGAGGAGAGTATGGATCACCTGGAGACCCTCAAGAGAGAGAACAAGAATCTGCAGCGTAAGAATGAAACCGTTAAATTAGAAAAAGTTGAAGGTATAGTTCACCCAAAATTGAAAATTATTTCATTAATTAATCCCCCTCATGTTGTTCCAAAATCACGAGACTTTCGTTAATCTTCAGAACACAAATGAAGATCTTTTTGATGAAATCTGAGAGCTTTCTGTCCCGCTCAAATCATATGGATTAGTTTCACGATCATTCTATGAACTTTTTGAAATGTGAAAGTGTCAATTGCGTAGCTGTCTATGGAGGGGCAGAAAGCTCTCAAATTTCATCAAAAAGATCTTCATTTGTGTTCCGAAGATTAACGAAAGTCTCATGAGTTTGGAACGACATGATGGTAAACAATTAATGACAATTTTCTTTTTTGGGTGAACTATGCCTTTAATGTTCTAATTTTAGTGAGCATTAAAAAGTAAGCACATATGATTAATTAATGTTCATTATGATAAATATTATATTTTTTCTTTCTATAGAGGAGATTTCAGATCTGACAGAGCAGTTAGGTGAGACTGGTAAGAGCATCCATGAGCTGGAAAAGGCCAAGAAGACAGTGGAGACTGAGAAGTCAGAGATTCAGACCGCCCTGGAAGAGGCTGAAGTCAGTATCTGGAGATCAATATGGAATTATTGCTAGAACTTGCATGAATGCTGTGGTCTTCATGCATATTTTCATTTTATATTTCATAGGGCACCCTGGAGCATGAGGAGTCCAAGATTCTTCGTGTCCAGCTCGAGCTAAACCAGATCAAAGGAGAGATTGACAGGAAGCTTGCAGAGAAGGATGAGGAGATGGAGCAGATCAAGAGGAACAGCCAGAGGGTCATTGAATCCATGCAGGGCACTCTGGACTCTGAAGTCAGGAGCAGAAATGATGCCCTGAGAATCAAGAAGAAGATGGAGGGAGACCTTAATGAGATGGAGATTCAGCTGAGCCATGCCAATCGCCAGGCGGCTGAGGCCCAGAAACAGCTCAGGAATGTTCAGGGACAACTCAAGGTATGTGACATCTGTTCGACTTTGGGATGTATTCATATTTTTTATAATCTAACATATGTTAAGTAAAGCCCAACAGAAACCACTTGAAATGCTCATTGTAAAGCTTTTGTAATTTTCAGGATGCCCAACTGCACCTTGATGATGCCCAGAGAGGAGAGGAAGACATGAAGGAGCAGGTGGCCATGGTGGAGCGCAGAAACACTCTGATGCAGTCTGAGATTGAGGAGCTGAGAGCTGCTCTGGAGCAGACCGAGAGAGGCCGCAAAGTGGCTGAACAAGAGCTGGTGGATATAAGCGAGCGTGTTGGGCTGCTGCACTCTCAGGTAAGTGCACATTGTTTCCCAGATTTTTAAAGAAATTGAGAGCATCATTCAAAATGTTCAAACTGTTGCTTTCCATTTTGTAGAACACAAGTCTCCTAAATACCAAGAAGAAGCTTGAGGCTGACCTTATTCATGTCCAGAGTGAAGTTGATGACACTGTACAGGAAGCCAGAAATGCAGAGGAGAAGGCCAAGAAGGCCATCACTGATGTGAGCAACAGTAGCTTCCAAATGTTTCACAAGACACTTGTATACTTTAAAAAAAATGTGGATCTAATGAATTTCTGCATTCATGCAAAAGGCTGCATTGATGGCAGAAGAGCTGAAGAAGGAGCAGGACACAAGTTCTCACCTTGAGAGGATGAAGAAGAATCTGGAGGTCACAGTGAAGGACCTGCAGCACCGTCTGGATGAAGCTGAGAATCTGGCCATGAAGGGAGGAAAGAAACAACTCCAGAAGTTGGAGTCCAGAGTAAGCCTCTTTGTAGTTATGATGTGGGCAAAGTGAAGTTTGTTATATTCTAATATATTATGATTTGTTTGACTAACAATAATATTCTTTAGGTCCATGAGCTTGAGGCTGAAGTTGAAGCAGAGCAAAGACGTGGAGTTGATGCTGTTAAGGGCGTCCGCAAATATGAGAGGAGAGTCAAGGAGCTCACCTACCAGGTATGGCCATATTCCTCATTCCTCAAGTTTGTTCAGACAAAAGAGTTTGCATAATAGTGTATGTACTGACAATGCCTAATTTTAGTAAAGGATCAAGACTTAATCTAGTAAATGTGTATTTTTTTGAAGACTGACGAGGACAAGAAGAACATCAGCAGACTACAGGATCTGGTGGACAAATTGCAGCTGAAGGTCAAAGCCTACAAGAGGCAGTCTGAAGAGGCGGTATGTAAAATATAATAGAACATCTTGACACTGTATTTATTTATAATGGAATGCTAATTTGATGATATGTGATACATGAACCATATATATATATATAAACCTTTAGGAGGAACAAGCAAACACTCACCTGTCCAAGTTGAGGAAGGTGCAGAATGAGCTTGAGGAGGCTGAGGAGCGTGCTGATATTTCTGAGTCTCAGGTCAACAAGCTCAAAGTTAAGAGCCGTGATGCTGGAAAGGTTAGACTGATGAGTTTTTTTTGTTTGTTTGTTCATTATTTATTCAACTTGTTTATCCAAATACATGAACTATCTCTTAGCAAAAGTAGTGGAACTATGATAATTGCATTATTCTGATAATTGCATTATCCTGTATGATATTGCCACATCAGTATTCTTTTCATTATGTAAAGTGGAGCGCATTTTTGTTAATAAGGCTAATGTTTGCCTCTTCCTTCTTTCACAGGTCAAAGAAGAATGAATCTTTAAAACTTGAAAGGAGCATTTACTGAAGTCATATAATATGAATATTTATTGTAAAAGTACCTGTCTTAATAAACCTGTATATTTCAGCAAATAATTAGCCTTTGAGTGATTTTCAGCAAGATACACTATTATAGAATACAAATATTATACAATACACTATTATACAATAGAAATATCTGATGTATGACTACATACCTGGTCACTTCATGCATTTTCTCTGATTGGATAGTTATCTAATTTGTTAAAACTGTTCCATCTACACTTGTCCACATAAATGTGTAGTCTCCCTGAAAAGGGGAACAGAAATATTTTAAAGAACAGACAACACGAACACTTGTTGTTTTTCCCTCAATCTCTGTATTATGAAAACATTAAACATAAAAACATTCAATTATGCACAAAATAAGCATGAAATGCATACCAATTTGCATTTCATTTTCTTTATACACAATGGCCCTCATTTATCAAAAGTGCGTACACCAAATTTCCAGCGTACACCTGGCGTACACCCAAAACCACGGTGACTTTGAGATTTATCAATATGGACGTTGGCGTACGGCACGCTCAAATCCTACGCCAGCTCAGGAGGTGGTGTACGCACGTTTTGAGTTGAACCCTATTCACACGGGATAAGTAGGCTATTATCTGGGGACCTCGTGTGATTTAGAGATTACTCCCCCACATCTGAATTTTGCGTGGCGCATTCGCACGGGATAAGTTGTGATTTTACTCAAATTTACTGACTTATCTCCCGGATATGATGTAAAGACTTGAAAATGTTTTTTCGTTATAGATATAGCTGTATGAAATTAAACAGTCGTATCGATATCATTTTGATTGTTTTATAATAATAAAAATAATTTTGTTCAGTTAGAGAACAGACGCAATTAAAAACGTAACTGAGCAATATAATAACAATATACGACGGAAGATTCAGTTTCTAGCTAAATGTAAAAGTGCCCATTTAAGCGAGTTGTCATTGTACTGTTCTGTTTTTGTGTTTTTCATTAAAGGTCCCATGGCATGAAATTTTCATTGTATGAGGTTTTTCAACATTAATATGAGTTCCCCTAGCCTGAATATTGTCCCCAAGTGGATAGAAATGTTGATCGGTGTAACCCCGAGTTCTGGCTGTCTTTCTCTGCCTTTGAGAAAATGACAGGCCAGACGAACCAATCCTGAAGTCTCCTGGTTTGACGTCCAAGCAGGAACGGTTACCTCCCTTTCCTCCGCCCAGAGAATCTGGCACGCCCATGCAAACGCTCGAGAGATCAAGGCTTGTGAACGAGTGAATGCTGGCAGTTTCTCAGTGTTTGGATGTATAGATGAAAACAGAAGTCTTTTTTCAGTTCCTTCTGATCTGTGATCAGTGATTTCTGATTTGTAGCTAATTATTTATTATTCGTGCACACGCAGCGCCTTCTCTCTCTCCCGACAGAACGGTGTTTTCGTGTTTTCTATCTTGTGAGTCAGTGTTTTTGTACGTCCTCGTCGCGTCTATCTGTTCTACAATGTGCATACAGTCGTTTCTGCTCAAAATCAGCAGAGTCACATCTTTAGAGATAAACCTCACACACGCCGAAGCTAAGGGCTGCACTGGTTGGTGGCCTTCAACATCCCCGACCCCCAGTACTGCATCTGGCCCACAGCGGAGGCACCAAACGCGGCGCGAGATTAAGCAGAAGGGGGGTAAGCATGAGGGTATCTGGGCTAGCCAGCTAGCCCCACAATAAACTGGATTACATTCGATTACTGCTGTTGTGTCTTTGTTTGCGCTGTGTACTCAATGCGCGTCACTGACGCTTTCCATATGACATATCTAAAAATAATGGTATTATCAACACTTACTCATAACTCGTGCATCTCGACAGCTGTAATGGTACTTTGCATGTGCTACAAAGTTGGTAGAATAATGATGAAGACGGACTCGGCGTGACTGGGACTCGTGTTTATTCAGAACTCTCAGATACAAACACAATAAACTCGCGCTGACTGACAGCGCTCTCATAACTCAGTAGTTACTATAAATAACTTTGTTAGAGCTCAGTCTCTGGTACATTAGTGATGTCCGGTTCGCGAACGATCTTTCTTTTGAACCGGTTCTTTTTAGTGAACCGAATCAGTTCACCAAATCGGACTGAATCGTTCTAAACGGTTCGCGTCTCCAGTCAGCGCTGATCCATAATTTACTAAAGTTACTAACTTTCTGACATGAGTGACAGTCCCTCCGACTAGAAATAGACTAATAACCTGAAGTATATGCTGTAATTAAAACAGTTCACTGAACTGAGACTGACAGAACCGATGTGAAGTGAACTCCGGTCCATCCGTCTCTCTGGCAGCAGCTCGTGCCTGCTCGTGCCTCGTAGACCTCATTAAACCACGCCCCCTCCGCTCATATCAAATGCAAAGATGTCAGCCAATCACAACAGTGGGCGTTTTTACTGAAGTCTCACAGCAGACACGCCTCTTGTAACAGGGCCTTCAGCCACAGGTCAAACAGCAGTATAGAAAAAATGCCTTTTATTTCTAAATTATGACATTTTATGATGTAAAAATTATACTAACAATATAAGTACACCTCAGGAAACATTATAAAATAATAGAAAAATGCCATGCCATGGGACCGAAGTCTTGTTTTGCCGTGGTGAACATTTCTGAGCATTATTCCCAAGTCTGACTGTGTAACGGTGGGGCCGCCATTACCTCAATTAAATGATTTTCAAAATTTCGAGCGCCAGACAGTTTTTCTAAAACTGCCAAAATTTACATAACCCAAGATAGCAATAAAAAAAAAACAATTACATAAAGACACAGAAAATGTCACTTCATTTTTCACACAGGAATTTTTATTCCTTTCAACACTCATCATGGTTTCAGATAAGACACATAAATCAAAGAGAAAAAGAACAAAAAACAATATATTAAGGTGACAGGTCAGTCCGTGTTAATCACATTATTCGACAATAGAGGTGAAATCTTGCAATCCCCGCTGACACTGGTCACAAACCCCTGAAAGTTTGCGTCGGCAGATTCGTTCCTCCACCTTCTCGCCAAACTTTATACACAATAAAAAGAAAAAAAAAGAGAAAACACTTTAAATAAGTACTTAGGGGCTGAGAACCCAAAACAACTACAAATCTAAATTTAGTGATAATCATTATACTTAAACAATAACAAAACATACAGATAGGCATGCGTGCGTGTGTGTGTGTGTGTGTGTGTGTGTGTGTGTGTGTGTGTGTGTGTGTGTGTGTGTGTGTGTGTGTGTATGTGTATGTGTGTGCGTGTTTGTTAGCGTGTTTGTTAGCAGGTGCATCTGTGAATGAGTGTTGGCGTGAGACTGCAGCGGTGAGCACACTGACCAATTTGGCGTGAATGGAGAGTTTTGAGGGACCTCATCAGGCTCCAGGATGAAAGAAACAGCCTTTGAACTTGTCTCGTTTCCAGCCGATCATAGAAGTGCGTCGCATCAGAAGTCACAGACTCCGCGTCGTACCAGACAGCGTGAGATGAACAAGCTGCCGTTTTTTCCACGGTAACCAATTACTTATCTCAATCAAATTAACTCCTCGCTTATGCTGACCAACAACAACATTGACGGGTCCTTTTTTCCAACTCTCAGGTGAAATAGACCTCGCCCTTATATACTCATTTTCGCTAATTACTTTACTCCACCCTTTTCATTTTAAAGTGACAGTGAAAGTAAATTCCTATTTGCTGCTCTGTTACACTCTTCCCCCCTGGAAGAAAACAACCCCTGGTTGTTTTAAGGAATAATCAAGATTTAAAATCCTAAGAAATCTTCCTCATCAGAAACTTCTTGAAATAGATCCAGGAGTTTTTTCTTTTCCTGCAACTCCAACTCTTCAGCCGTTGGATAGCACATTTTCAGATTGCAGACGTGAGCAGTACGCACATCCTCTCCGGTGTCTTCCAGAACTATTTGGTAGTTCAAAGGACCCAGCTGCTTGAGGATACGGTAAGGACCTTTCCACTTCTGTGCTAGCTTTGCACTAAACTTACGCTGGGCGCTAGACTGTGGGAAGTTACGTAACCATACGCGATCCTTGCGTTGGAATGTCAACTCTCTCCTATTTTTATTGTAATTTCTTAGTTGTCTCATCTTTGCTTTCTTGCTGTGTTCTTTGGCTTGAGTTTGCAGTTGATGAAGATGATGAACCACGTCATATGAGGCAGCATCTGGAGTTAGGTATTTTGTCCATCGGACTTTGAAGTTTCCTGCCAAGCTGGAGTTCTGCTGGGGATAGACCAGTGGTCTCTTGAACGGCTGAATTCATGGCGAATCGAAATTCTGGAAAGAACTGGTCCCACCTTTGGTGATTATCGTCCACGTAGGCTGCCATCATGTTCTTGAGAGTTCGATTCATTCTCTTCGTCATGTTGGTTTGCGGATGGTAAGCAGTGGTTAGTTTTTGGGAAATACTCCAGTTTTCACATAACTCTCTGAATATAGCTGAGACAAATTGAACACCTCTGTCTGATAGGATGAAATCTGGTACGCCCCACCGTGTCAGGATTTCTTTTCTAAAAATGGAGGCGACATTCTGTGCTGTGGCTTTACGAATGGGGAACACCTCAACCCATCGAGAATAATAGTCAACAAACACAAGCACGTACTCATTTTGGTTTGTACTCCTTGGTAATGGGCCCATGATGTCAACTCCTAACATTTGGTTTGGATGGTTGGTTGTGGTTTGCTGTAGTTTTCCGGCAGGTTTTTGATTATCGTGTTTCACTGTTTGACATTTAACACAGGTTTTCACATGCTGTTTCACGTCAGTCCACATACCAGGCCAAAACGCTACTTCTTGAAGCCGTTTGATTGTTTTGTAGATCCCTCCATGGCCACTCATGGGAGTGGAGTGATAATGCTTCACTAGACAGGATCGGAGACTGGTTGGAATGTAGATTCGATAATGCAATTGGTTATTTGACAGGTATGTTTTCTGATACAGTTTGTCTTCAACAATTTCATACTGTTCCATCAGACTGGCAACATTTTCTGCAACTGCTTGCAGTATTTTTGTAACTTCCGGGTCTTTGTGTTTTTCTTCCCACAAGGCGACATCAGACACAGGCAGTTCTGGATCTTCTCTGCTTGTGTACAGGTTACATGTGGAGGCAACAGAAGACCTTGATAGAGCATTGGGAGCTATATTTAGCTTTCCCTTTCTGTAGTCAATGATACAATCAAATGTCTGCAATCGCAGTACCCAACGGATGAGACGACTAGTGGTTTTGGTGGAGTTCATTACCCACTGCAGTGCAGAATGGTCGGTGACAACTGTGAAAAGTTTGTGCTCTAAGTAGTGTTGCCACTTTTCCAGGGCCCAGACGACTGCAAGGCACTCCTTCTCCGTTGCAGTGTAGTTGATCTCAGCTCCTGTTAAGGTTCTGCTTGCATAGGCTATAACTTCTTCTCTACCAGCATCCCTCCGTTGTGCCAAAATGGCACCCAAACCAGTGTCACTGGCATTAGTGTATACTATGAATGGGCGGTGAAGATCAGGATGCCCAAGGATGGGGGGTGAGGTGAGGCAAGACTTCAATTGGTTGAACGCTTGTTGACACTGTGTTGTCCACTGAAACTGATGTCCCTTTTTTTCACTGCGTTGAGGGGTTCAGCAATTCTGGAAAAGTTCGGAACAAATCGGTGATACCACCCGGCTAACCCAAGGAACCGCTGAACTTCCTTCAAGGTCTTGGGCACAGGGTAGGAATGAATGGCTTCAGTTTTTCCATGGTCGGCTGAAATACCATTTACATTTACAACGTGTCCTAGGAAAGTGATTTCTCGAAGACAAAACTTGCTTTTTGTCAAGTTAATGGTCAGTCCAGCAGTTTCTAATTTCTGAAGCACAGCCTGGATATCGTGGAAATGCTGGGTTACTGAAGGTGAGTAAATGATGATATCATCTATATACACAAAGCATATTTTCCTCCGTAGTTCTCCCAGAACGGTCTCCATGAGCCTCTGAAAAGTTGCAGGGGCATTTTTAAGACCAAATGGCATAACGTTAAAATGATATAGGCCTGCAGGAGTAATGAAGGCTGTCTTGTCCTTACTGTCGGGATCCATGGTCACCTGCCAGTATCCTCTATTGAGATCAATAGTGGTAAAGATTGCTGCTCCAGACAGGGATTCGAGAATTTCTGTGATGTTTGGCAGAGGGTACGCATGAGATGGCTCCACAACCAGAGTGAGATGGCTCCACAATTCCCTCGCTTAACATCTCCTCAAGCTGCTCTTCCAGTGCCAGTTGCTTCATGGGAGACAATCGATATGGTCGTTGTTTGATAGGTACTTGGTTGGTGGTGTAGAGACAGTGTTGGAGAACCTCAGTACGTCCAGTACGAAGAGTACACACCCGAGGTCGGCCATCCAGGATTTGTAGTAATTGTTGCTTCCCCTCAAAAGGTAAATGTGCAGCTTCCACAGCATTTTTTATTAGTGTCTTTTCATCCATATTGTCAAGGTGTTGAATTAACAGTGAAGATGATGGAGGGGGAATAGAAGTCAACAAGGAAAGAGTTTGTGGGCTTTGCTGACGGGCTCGTTGTTCTTTTGGTAGAGTTGCAATCGGCACACTGGGATTTCCTGGTTGAAAGGGGTACTCTTTTGTTGGGTCAAGCTTAAAAGAATACTTTTGATCAATGACACTGATTTGCAGCCCACTGAAGAAAATGAAATCCAACCCCAAAACTACAGCGTAGGCTAGGGCTTGGGAAGAAAGTACAGCAGCAGGTAACACGAAAGCTTGGTCATGCAGATGTATCGTAATATTCATCCATCCTAATGGAATCTCTGCCTCTCCATTTTCCAGGTAAAGAGGACCACGGGACCAGGGTTGAAGCTGGTCTGGTGATACAAGTGCTCTCATAAGACTTTCGTGAATGAGTGTGAAGCTTGCACCAGTATCCATAATGGCTTTTCCTAACCAGGTATCGATACGGATGGGGACAACTAATTGTTGAGGAACCACCACTTGTTCATTAGAACTTGGAGAAGAAGAGGTTCTCTTGGATGCGGATGGTGAGGTGTGCATTCTTGTTGCAACAACAGAGTTGTTCGAAGATTGACCACTTGACTTAGACTGATAGGAATGTTTACAGTTGGTGGAATATTGTGGTCCAGATGACTGTGGAAATACATGGTGTGGACACTTGCCTGGTGGATGCTGTCCCCTACATTTCCAACACTGAACTGGAACTTTTTCAACAGATCGATTTACTGGGTTTTTTTGTGTCAGGGGTGGATAGTTGGAACCCATTCGACCTTCATACCGCAGTTGTTGTTCATAATCTTTTTCTAGCTGATGCCCTAGTTTGACAAGCTCCTCCACAGTATTCACTCGGCTACGCAGTTGGCTGGCCAGGTAAGGCTTTATATTTTTAAGTATCATCTTTACCATCTCATCCTCTGTTAGGTCCGTCTTCCATCTTTTACAGAGAGCTCTGTAAGAAAATGTGAATTCTCTAATACATTCCTTCTCACCTTGAATTCTTGTACGAATCCGTTCAGCCAGTTCGTCCTCATAATCTTCAGCCAGGAAAGCAGACAGAAATGCAGTCTCGAACTCACTCCAGGTGTTTATGGTAGAACGTCTGACCTCCACCAGTCACGAGCTGTTCCGTATAAGACAGTACGGAAGATAGCCAGGATGTCTGTATCACTGAGGGGATGTAAGGCCAGGAAGTCCTGACATTTTGTGAGATACAGTAAGGGATCTGCATCATCTGAAGGCCTTCCAAATGTGGGGAAAGTTAATTTTATATGATCACTTTTAACCACAGATGGTGAAGAAGTTGGAGGAATCACTGGAGTAATTTCAGATGGCAAGGAAGGCGTGGTGCTAGGAACTGGTGGGGCCAACATACTTAGGTGTTGATCCGCACTGTCCTTTGTGACACTGTGAAAGCCTTTCTCCACTTCATTTTTTACCTCTTTTAAACTAGTGAGACATTTGTCCGTTTGTGTAACACATTGTTGTAGCTTTACAGTAATCTGATCATGGCTTGTTTGGAATAAATGTTGAACAGCTTGGATGTCCTGCTGAAACTCTGGCCAGAGCTGATCAACGATGAAACGTACTTCAGACACCACGGTAGATTCCACTTTTTGAAGTTCCCCTGTGATCATTCATTTAATTGCTTTAGTCAGCTTATCTACTTCAGACTCCTCTTGTTGCTTAGCAGTAGTAAACAGGGTGAAAACTTGATTTTTGTTATCCTCCATTTTTGCAGCAAGATCATCAATCTGGCTCTTGTGGTGAGAATTAGCATCTTTCACGTCCTGGGTAAGTTCAGTCACTGTTTTTTCCTGTTTCTTTATTACATCAAACAAAGCATCCCAGTTCCATTTTACCTGAGTAGTAAATTGTTGCATTTCCCTTCCAGGAGTTGGTAAAACATTGGGAAGGTCATGTTGTGCCATAGAAGAATGAGTCTCACCTTCCGATGAGGTGCAAAGGTGCATGTTATCCCCTTGTGGTGCCCAGGTGAGAGTATGCACAGGAGTGCTGCCAGGCAGAGCAGGAGTGGACATGTGCACATGGGTTCCGGGATGAACAGGGCTGAATGGAGTGGGAGGATGATAGAAGACAGGAGCACGTGGAGTTGGTGGTACCAGAGGCATTGGAGGTCGCCATACTGGAGTTGATATGTCTGGTGGAGGCTCAATTTCTACAAAAGAAGATGGGGAAGGAGGGGTAGATGCCATTTGTTGTGTTTGTTTGGATGCAAAAGTGTGGTGTGGAAATAAATAAAAATATCAGTAAATGAATAACTGCCTGTGTTTGTTAGTATTTTCAGTACAAAACAATACACTTTTCCTCAAATAGTCAATTCAATAGTTTTCACAAAACCAGTATGTAAATCAAAAACAATAAGTTTTCACAGTAAGTCACCTTCAGTTCTCACAATTACAAAATTACTGTGACACATTGGGGAGGAAAAGGAGAATTTTTTTTTAACATGAGTACTTTAATTGTATCACTTCAAACACAGTTTAAAAAAAAATTATTAATCTTTTTCTTCAAGTTTACAAAATCGAAGTTTTTTTTTTTTTTTTCAAAATCACATTGTGCCAATATTCAATGGTTAAACATATTCAAGTCCCTGTTCGGGCGCCACTCTGTAACGGTGGGGCCGCCATTACCTCAATTAAATGACTTTCAAAATTTCGAGCGCCAGACAGTTTTTCTAAAACTGCCAAAATTTACATAACCCAAGATAGCAATAAAAAAAACCCCAGTTACAGAAAGACACAGAAAATGTCACTTCATTTTTCACACAGGAATTTTTATTCCTTTCAACACTTCAAACACTCATCATGGTTTCAGATAAGACACATAAATCAAAGAGAAAAAGAAAAAAAAAATATATATCAAGGTGACAGGTCAGTCCGTGTTAATCACATTATTCGACAATAGAGGTGAAATCTTGCAATCCCCGCTGACACTGGTCACAAACCCCTGAAAGTTTGCGTCGGCAGATTCGTTCCTCCACCTTCTCGCCAAACTTTATACACAATAAAAAGAAAGAAAAAAGAGAAAACACTTTAAATAAGTACTGTAACAGTAATGATTCAATCAGTCATGTGGCAGGATAGACCAAAGTCTGAACACCTCACAGCCCTCGTGACTTGTCTAATCAAATCATACTTAAACAAAGGGCCTGTGTGTTACGCTGATTAGATCCGAACCGCATCATGTAGCCGCAAGAGATTGGAGAGTTGAACTCTTTGGGCGTCGGCCTTCCCCTCTATAAAAACTGGAACCGACCGTCAGCTCTTTGCATTTCCGCCACCACAAGGAACGGACCTCTTGGCATTTCGCCTTGAAGGGGAAGACCAACCCTGGTCTTCCCAATCCTGAGAGAAGGCCTCCCCGCACGGAGAGAGAAACCGGCAGACTTCTGGACTTTCCTAAACTTCAAAGAAGTTCACCTGGGACTCGCAAATCCTTAGCGAACTTCCCCGACGATTCGAACTCAGACACTTACACGAGAAGCCGTAGTAATGCAAGTATTCTATTTCACAATCAAACTGCTTGGAAAAGGTTGTCTGAATTATAAATTTATATGAATTTCTTGTGAGCTCTTACGAAAGGACTGTGAAGCTGTCTCGGTCTCTCTGTCTCTCTGTCTCTCTCTCTCTCTCTCTCTCTCTCTCTCTCTCTCTCTCTCTCTTGTTAATTCTTCTTCCCTTTTTATTATTCGTTTAAGTTTCATGTTTCCTTGTTTGTACCATATTGTTTGTTTTCTCCTACATATATATGCATATTTCCCCGTATGAATCGTAGCTTTGTAAACTGTAGTTGTTTTATTAAAACCCAATAATTGCATTAAATTGAATCCGTATTGTTTGGCTCACAAATCTCGAAGTCACTGAAGCGTAAGATCTAAGCTACCCATTTAAGCTTGATTTTCATGTAGTACTACTTCAGTAGTGCAGATCGTACAAACATAAGAGATATTATTTGTCCTGATCAAACAGATCCATGTTTCTTAAGGTTTGTAAGATTGATAATTGATGAAGAAATCAATTTGGATAAAGGTTACTTTTAAATGATTAAAGGTTCCGTTATACGTAAATTTTGTCTGTACAACAAGCAAATAATATTCATAGACTCATGAATATTCATACCATTTGAATTAATTATTCCCCAAAACTCATTGTTGCTACAGTACTTAGGGGCTGAGAACCCAAAACAACTACAAATCTAAATTTAGTGATAATCATTATACTTAAACAATAACAAAACATACAGATAGGCAATAGGAGAAAGTGCGTAAGTGAATGCGTGCGTGCGTGTGTGTGTGTGTGTGTGTGTGTGTGTGTGTGTGTATGTGTGTGCGTGTATGTTAGCAGGTGCATCTGTGAATGAGTGTTGGCGTGAGACTGCAGCGGTGAGCACACTGACCAATTTGGTGTGAATGGGGAGTTTTGAGGGACCTCATCAGGCTCCAGGATGAAAGAAACAGCCTTTGAACTTGTCTCGTTTCCAGCCGATCATAGAAGTGCATCGCATCAGAAGTCACAGACTCCGCGTCGTACCAAACAGCGTGAGATGAACAAGCGGACGTTTTTTCCACGGTAACCAATTACTTCTCTCAATCAAATTAACTACTCGCTTATGCTGACCAACAACAACATTGACGGGTCCTTTTTTCCAACTCTCAGGTGAAATAGACCTCGCCCTTATATACTCATTTTCGCTAATTACTTTACTCCACCCTTTTCATTTTAAAGTGACAGTGAAAGTAAATTCCTATTTGCTGCTCTATTACAACTGTCTGTTATCGATCCTGTTTGCTACCCGTTCTCGACCCTTTGCTGCCTGCCTCTGACTCCTGCCTGTTTGACGATCTGTGAGTGTTTACTGCCTGTCCTGACCCTCTGCCTGTCCTCTGATTACGATTCTGCTTGCCCCTGTTATTCCTGTTTTGCTCCTGTCTGACCCTGCCTGTACAACTACGACTGTCTCTAATAAAAGCATGCAAATGGATCCCTGCCAGAGTGATGATTCGTTACATGCGTACAGGACACAAAAACCTTGCAAAAATGATATACCTTGCAAAAATGATCCGCCTAATCCCGGCCAAATCCCAGAGATGCCAATTCGCACGGGACTAATGTTATCACAGGACCTCGGTGTTTGGCGAAATATGGTAGGTCATTTGCGGGGGAATTTTTACTTTACATATTACAGACATGGCCGATTCGCAAGGGATTAAGATCACAGACATTCTCTGCAATTATTACAAATCACCAGAGGTCCCCACATATACTAATCCCGTGCGAATAGGGAAGTAATTATAAACTTTAGTGTTTATTTTTGTGCAACATGGACTTCAATGTTTAATTTGTGTGACTTTACCAAAGCATTTGATTTGTAGGCATATGTATTCCTCCAGTTGCGAGCCTGTGCGCAAGGTTAGGCCCGGCAGCTGCGCACGGACTGGGACTGAAAATAATTCAGACTGACAAAATAATAAAAATGACATTCTTCTTCTTTTAAATAATAATAAAATAAATAATAATAATAATAATCACATCACATCATCATCACTATTGTACACCCCAATACATGTGACGTGATATGAAATTAAACGCTAATTATTTCAAAACACGAGCTGTAAAATAATGAATTGTGATAGGTAATTTCTCATCCAAACAGCTATTTAAACTGGATTTCCACCGTACACCTTTTTGTGGGCGCCTTTAATCCCACTCTTTAAACTCCCAAATAAAACAATTTAGTTTTTTTTCCACTTCCCTGGTGATGGTCTCGATCTCCACGTCAGAGAAGTTTCGCTTCTTTGCCGTCTTCCGTGTGTCTATGGCGTAAAATGAGGGCGTGGGGGAGGCAGAGACTTGAATATATAGGGGCGTGTTATTCTAATGACGATCGTTTTCAGCCACGGCATTTATCAAGGGCAGGTTTTGCGTACGTCTGGATCTCAGAGGTGCGCACAGCTTCAAAAATCAGGCGGTGAGAGGAGTGTAAGCATAATCTTACGCCAACATATACGCCCGTTTCTACGCAAGATTGATAAATGAGGGCCACTGTGACCAGTTTTGTATTTGCTGACAAAAAGAAGAAAGAGATAAAGTGATAAAGAGATAAACATACATTTGTATGAAAGACTATATCCATCCTGGTACACATAATAAACCAGAAAGCCTGCATCTACAGGTGCATCTCAATAAATTAGAATGTCGTGGAGAAGTTCATTTATTTCAGTAATTCAACTTTAAAGGTGAAACTAATATATTATATACACTCATTGCATGCAAAGTGAGATATTTCAAGCCTTTATTTGTTATAATTTTGATGATTATGGCTTACAGCTTATGAAAATCACATATTCAAAATCTCAGAAAATTTGAATATTACATGAAATCAATAAAAAAAAGGATTTAAATACAGAAATGTTGGCCCTCTGAAAAGTATAATCATGCATATTTACTCTGTGTTTGGGCCCCTTTTGCATGAATTACTGCCTCAATGCGGCGTGGCATAGATGCTATCAGCCTGTGGCACTGCTGAGGTGTTATGGAAGACCAGGATGCTTCAATAGCGGCCTTCAGCTCTTCTACATTGTTCGGTCTCATGTCTCTCATCTTTCTCTTGGCAATGCCCCATAGATTCTCAATGGTGTTCAGGTCAGGCGAGTTTGCTGGCCAATCGAGCACAGTAATCCCATGGTCATTGAACCAGGATTTGGTACTTTTGGCAGTGCGGGTAAGTGCCAAGTCCTGCTGGAAAATGAAGTCAGCATCTCTTGTCTGCTGAAGGAAGCATGAAGTGCTCTAAAATGTCATGGTAGATGGCTGCGTTGACTCTGGACAAATAAAGCACAGTGGACCAACACCAGCCGGTGACATGGCTCCCCAAACCAACACAGACTGTGGAAACTTCACACTGGACTTCAAGCATCTTAGCCTGTGTGCCTCCCCATTCTTCCTCCAGACTCTGGGACCTTGGTTTCCAAATTAGATGCAAAATTTGCTCTCATCAGTAGAGAGGACTGGTTGTCACCAGAATAAGCTCAATTTTAAATTTGAACATGGTCTGGGGAGTCTGCAATGTATTTTCAACTGCATAATTCAAATGACTCAGTACACAATTGGATAGTCCAATTGATCATTGATCATACACAGATCATGCTGGGTTTACCCAGTCTAGAGGACTGGACCACTGAGCAACAGACCAGTTCTTTTTTTTTTTTAGCACAGGCAGAGGCGGACAAATTACACAACTCTATTACTTGATTAAAAGTAAAAGTACTACTAGTCAAATATTACTCCTTTACAAGGGACAGTTCTAAAAACAGATTTTTACTTAAGTAAAAGTACAGAATTATTTGTTTTTAAAAGTACTTAAGTATCAAAAGTAAATTTCATTTTTTATGTCAATGCATTATTTTATTATTGTTGCATTGTTGTATAAATGCACATTATGCCACCATGGTGGTTTAAGCCAGTCAGTGATGCTCCATCCGACATGCTAGCATAGGTACGACTACCTTAGACTCATTTAAATACTTGTATAAAAGTTACAAAGCTCTTTATATAAAGCTGCTGTCACTTTAAGGCCAAATGCAGGGATCCAATACACTGATACCACTAGCGGTGGGGGGGGGCAGTGCCCCTGTGACAACAAGCTTGGACCCACTTGTAGCCCCCCTAAATGTGGAGTGTGAATTTTTTTTTACAAAACTCTTTTTTTGTTTTGTTTTTTTACATCCGTTATTAGACAGTGGCAACGTTGAATAGAAAGGTAACCCACACATTTTCTAGAGAGACTACTTAAAGCGGAACACAACAGTATCGTAGATCATGCGTCTGCAGGTTTTTTCTACTCAGAAGTTGGTGGAAGTTTTGCGCGAATATTATAGTTGAAGACTTCAAGCAAAGAAGGAAACATAGAGGTAAGTAAAGTTGTTAATATGTTGTATTTGTATTAAATGCATTACAGAAGTAATGCATAAATGCATAAAGTTAGATCAGGTAATCTTAACCTGGCCGTTTGTTATTTTGTGGCAGTTTGAAAAGGGATAAAATATATATGATCAACAAACTCATGGTTCTGAGTGTTTTTACTCAGTAAATGAGTTGTAACATTAAATGTTTAGACATAGGTAGTTACCTAGAAAGTCAGTTATTTTCAGTAAATTAATTCATAAGCTTTTTGGTACCCATTGCTTTTGCTCTATAGTTCTCACCAAAATTCAAATTTCAATTTAATTCAAATTTATTTGTATAGCGCTTTTCACAATACACATTGTTTCAAAGCAGCTTTACAGAAAGTGCATTTCATAGATGTACAGTAAAAATGTTAAAAAGACAATGTTAAAGAATAATGTTCGAAAAAGTTAATCAATCGTGTATTAATCTAGGCCATAACAACGCTGGTGTTGAGTCGTCTCTTCACAGGCGTGGAGTCGTCTCATCACAGGTGTCGGGGCATCCGAAGTCTCCATGAGAGGCTGGATACAAACTGGAGCTGATGAACTATTTACCTCGGGACTAGTGTCCCGAGATGACAACAGAAAAGCAGATGGGAAATGATTAGCGTAGCTGCTGTTCAGAATATTATATTAATGCTTTTGATCCGATTTAACTGTAGTATAAAAAGATAATTATAATGTGAATGCTTGGCTAAAGAGATGCGTCTTTAATCTAGTTTTAAACTGGGACAGCGAGTCTGAACCTCGAACAATATCAGGAAGACTATTCCAGAGTTTAGGAGCTAAATGTGAAAAAGCCCTCCCTCCTTTAGTGGACTTAGATATCCTAGGAATGACCAGAAGCCTAGAGTTTAGTGATCTTAAAGAGCGCAATGGATTGTAGGGCGATAGAAGAATGAAAAATTAAGAGAATGAAGGGACATCATGTTGTTCTTCCAAAGAAAAGATAAGGTAGACAGTGAGACAGAGCCAGATGGTTCAGGTGTGGAGAGAGCTAGAGAGCAGAGAGTATCCAGAGAGAGAGAGCAGGAAGAGTTGTCCATTGGAGAGACTGAGAGTGAAGGAATAGTAGAGGAGGAAAGTGAGACCGATGGAGAGACTGAGGCTGAGAGTGATACACCTACAGAGGAGCCACGTACGTCCACTAGCAGTGGACCATCAGGTTTGTGCTGTTAAATACATCTTTAAAGCAGTGCAATAAGTCAGTTTATATGGTGTATAGAAATTAATCAGTTTGTGATTGAAATTAATTCTTATTTAACATGCTATGAGCTTGTGATATCAGGTGAATTTCAGACATTCAGGGTAATAAATAAACAGGCATATGTAATCATAACAGTAGTACAACAAAAAGACATGACAGAGAAAAAATGAAGG
The DNA here is from genome assembly GCF_949357685.1 of Gobio gobio. NCBI lineage: Eukaryota > Metazoa > Chordata > Actinopteri > Cypriniformes > Gobionidae > Gobio > Gobio gobio. The sequence continues at coordinate 35,521,102 of NC_137102.1, read as the reverse complement.
TCGAAAAATAAATGTAGAAATACATTCTCATCAGAAAATAATGGAAATCGTCTCAGGTTACGTATGTAACCTCTGTTCCCTGAGAACAGGGAACGAAACGCTGCGTCAGCTGACGCTACGGGGAACGCCCTCGGCGGGACTGGTGTCTGAAGCTACTTTCGAATCACGGCAAAGTCTTTGACCGACGTCAGCCCATGAAGTCATCTTCGTGCGACCCGGAAGTATATAAGGGCGCTGTGCCAACACAGATACATCTTTCGTCTGAAGGGACTGTATGGCAGATAGGCCCTGAAGCATGGCAACGAGACGCAGCTTTTCGTTCCCTGTTCTCAGGGAACAGAGGTTACATACGTAACCTGAGACGTTCCCTTGCGAAAGGGAATTCTCGCTGCGTCAGCTGACGCTACGGGGAACGATATACCAACGCCGCCATGCTGAGGGGAGTGTCTGCCTATTGGCAGTGACAACTGTCAACACAAGTAAATTCAACTGAAAAACCTGAGCGACTCCCCCTCAGGTCACACTGGGCTGTCAGCGACGGCACTCCCTACGGTCATAACCCAAGCTATGCGACTAAATGGAACTCTAACGCCACTGCGTGAGATTCTATCTAGACAGCTCAAAGGCCCGGGACCACTACTTCGACAGAAGGGGTCCTTTAAGGGAATGTGGCTAGGGGACCCGAAGGAGCCCCAGCCAGTCACTGCTCGGGAAACAAGGGCTGCGTCCCAATTCGCCAACTTATACTATGTCCTAAAAGTATGTACTCTTTTTTTGAGTAAAAAGTACATACTTTTGAGTGTGTAGCAGAAGAGTATGCAAGCTTTGGGACATACTACTTCGTCATCTTTAACGGACTCTGTTACGTGCGTCCTGTCACCGTTTAAACTGTCAATCATTGTCACAGTTAAAATCCCCCACTTTAAATTTAATTTCCTACCATATCGGAGAGAAATGTAGTCGCTCGTTGATCTGCCTTTCGTGGGTCTTTAACGCAGAGACTCCTCTCATGTGTTTGCAAAGTTAATGGCCAAACGTATCATTACAAAAGTTCTCAATGCTGCTGCAGGTGAAATATAATGTGGATAATATTGAATAAATATATTTTCGTAAATATCTGATAATTGCTCACTCAAACCACTTTATCTAATCCTCTCCACTTAACCGTCAGACTCGCGTAACCGTCATGTTTGTAGTTTTTTAACACTTTTTATCCGCATTTGTAGTTCTAATCGAATCCTCGTCCATCTCGCAATGGGTTGTGGGCAATATCAGCCGTTAGAGTGCGCATCGATCTGCACTTCGGATTCTGACCGGAAATAGTAAAACATCCGGGAATCTTTGGAATACTCTTTTCAACATACTACGATTTGGGACATACTAATTCTTTTTTCGAATACTATTTAGTATGGATAGTATGCGAATTGGGACGCAGCCGGGTTCTCCCGAGTGCCACCAGGGAGGCCTGACCTGGTGCCCTAAGTTTTATGGACACTTTGGTTTAGCCAACCCTGTCTGTTCAGAAACTGAGCCTCTGGATGGTGCCCAGGAGGCATCCAAACTAAGGGACTGAAAAACTGGCAGTCCTACTTAGCCCGGAACTCAGAGACGGGTTATCCAAGAGAGCAATACTCAGCATAGTGCTTTACAACCCTTGCTAGCGAGGGGAGTCTGCCTGCTCAAATCAAGGATCTATCAGGTGCTTGTGTTTCAAAGCAGTAAGGAGGCCGGAAAGGCCTACGGACTGATCTAACAGGGAGGCCTCACGAGAGGCCTACGACCGTCTGACCAGGCTCAGGCGGCTGTGTGCTCATAGACGACCCTCAGTGAGGGGAGCAGCTGAACCTGCCTGGCGGGTAACCCCCAGCTGTAGGCCCAACTACCACAAGTTATAACACAGAGAACTGTTAACCAAGAAGTGCCTACCTTGGGAACTTCGCCTTCAAGGAGGCCCCGTGGGCCTACTACCTGATAGCGAGTTCTTCCCCCAGGGAGGCCTATAGAGGCCTACTACCTAACAGCACGCCATGCTGGCTACCCGAGCATCCTGGCTCAGGAATCCACCCTCAGGGAGGCCTAGTGAGGCCTACTACCTGACAGCAATATATGCCAACTTTAAGAGCGTTCAAGCTCACCTTCAGGGAGGCCTAGAGAGGCCTACCACCTGCCAGCGAAGCATGCTAGCTGCCGAGGTTACGTCTAGGGAGGTCCCGTGGGCCACCTGATAACAGTTGAAGCTGTCTGTCAAGGTAGCTGGAAAACTGAACTTGTTTTCTCAAGGAGGTCTAATGGAGGCCTACTACCTGACAGTCAAGCTACGCAGGCTAGCCGAGCATTCCTGATTCAGGAACTCCCCCTCAAGGGAGGCCTATTGAGGCCTACTACCTGATAGCCTGCCTTTAGGGAGGCCTGAAGAGGCCTGCTACCTGTTTGCGCCAGGTGCTAACTGTTTCTCAAGTGACTGGGCCCCAGGAACGCCTTAGGGAGGCCTGACGAGGCCTACTACCTGCCTCTGGGTAACCCCGGTGCGGGCCTACTGTCAGATAGCAATTTATGCTACTGTTCTAGTGACCACAACCTGGGAACTCACCTTCAGGGAGGCCTTAGTAAGGCCTTCCACCTGATAACCTGCTAGGCCGCAGACCCGGACGCCGTGCGCCGGTGCTCGCCTTTGGAGAGACCTGGTTAAGGCCTTCCAACTACAACAGGCCTTCAGGGAGGCCTGATGAGGCCTGCAACCTGCTAGCCGGCAGGCTAGTTGTCCCGATGTGACCATCGGTACTTCCTCCAGTGAGGCCTGGTCGCAGCCTTCCAACTGATAATGTGCCTTGTTCAAGAGGCCTATTGAGGCCTTCCAATTGACAGCCGACCCTCAGGGGAGCGTAATGGCTCTTTTATAACCTGATAGCCAGCTAGGCTAGCTCTACCTTGATGCCAAAACATCGGTACCTCCAGGGAGGCCTGATAAGGCCTACCACCTGATAGCCTGCCAAGCTAGAATACTCCCGATGCCCAAACATCTGTATTTGCCTCCAGGGAGGCCTGACTGAGGCCTTCCACCTAACAGCCGACCATTAGGGGGGCTTAGTTCGTGGCCCATACCCTGATAGCCAGCCGGGCTATTTCTTACCGATGCCCCGCATCGATACTTGCCCTCCCAGGGGGCCTGGTGAGGCCTATCCCGATAGCAAGTCATGCTAGCTGCCCGGGAAACCTACTCCGGAAGCTCACCCTCAAAAAAGAAGCCTGATGAGGCCTTCTATCTGATCGCAAGCCTACTAGGGAGGCCTAGTGAGGCCTACCACCTGCTAGGACTAACTCAACCGTGCTAACCGTCAAGTGACTGAGACTCAGAGCACTCCTCCAGCGAGGCCTAGCTTTATGCTGCGTTCACACCAAACGCGAATTGAGCGTCAAAATCGCGTCTACCGCGTCTAGTTTCACGCGCGTACATTTTGAATGCATTTGCGCGTCAGCAGAGAATTGGACGCGCGTAGAAATCGAGCGCTGGAAGCGAAATTGACGCGCGTTCGAGGCGGAATTCGCTTCTTGTAGGAGGGGCAAGTGCTAGGTGCTTGTCTGTTTGCAAGATGGCGGATGTCGATCGCGCTTTCGTCGAGAGAGTGACCGCTCTGTATTTGCTCTGGAGAGTAGAACAGCGGCGTAGGGGTCAGCGTCGCCGTACTTGGGTCCACCAGACCCTCCGGAGGCGTACCCAGTTTGGCGAGTTTCACCATTTGCTCCAGGAGCTGCGTCTGGATGACGGCCGCTTTCAGCGGTACTTCCGCCTGTCCCGCGGTCAGTTTGATGACCTGTTGATCCGCATCGGAGCGAGGATCACCCTCCAGGACACCAACTACAGGCGCTCTATCCCAGCAGCGGAGCGCCTGTCCATCTGTCTTCGGTTAGTAAATGTATATGACATTTTAAATACAGTATATGAAATATATGCTATCCCACATGAAAAAAGAGTGTAGTATATTGTAGTAAAATGTATTTTATAAATACTAGTGTTTTTTAAACATACTACAGTACATTTTCATATTTGCTACAATTTGTTACTTTACTGTGGTACAGTTACTAAAGTATGGCTCAAAAACACCATAGTATTACTATAAATGTACTGTGATATACTACATTACTTTTACATGTGGGAATATATGTTATGCTATTAATGTTTCTCAAACTGTGCTACGGATGACACTGTTGGTGACTCAGGAGGTGTTTGTATTAAGTCCTCATTTGCACCTCATTTTGTTCTGGTGTTTAATCGTGGTTTAACCCTGATTTCTGGTTTACACCCTGATCAGTCACAGTTTAATCCATGTCAACTTTTCATGTAGGCTTCCTAAAATATAAATAAGTTGTACTATTGCAGTTAACGGGTAAGCTAAAAAATACAATATTCTCTTGGCAGTCGTGATACTGTCATGTGTCTGTCTGTAAGCAATATGGATTGGTTGCTTATTGGATATAGATTTTATATAGATTCAAAACTGTCAGACGACAAGCAAACCAACACATATGGTGCATTTCAGTGAAACAGACTGCTTATTTTATGTAATTGAATATGTAACTACAAGTGTACTTCTAATAATATTTATAATAATGTTTTAGGTTTCTTGCCACTGGGGACTCATTCAGGACCATAGCGTCCAGCTATAGGGTTGGAGTGTCAACGGTGTGCCAGATCGTCCCCCAGGTTGTGACTGCCATCTGGGACTGCCTTGTGGAGGACTACATGGCTGTGCCCAACACCGATGACTGGAGGTCCATCGCAGAGGGATTCCAGGAGCGGTGGAACTTCCCTCTGTGCTGTGGGGCGCTGGACGGGAAGCATGTCGTGATCAAGGCACCCCCCAACTCCGGATCCCAGTTCCACAATTACAAGGGAACCTTCTCCATCGTTCTTCTTGCAGTTGTGGATGCGAAGTATCGCTTCCGGGTGATCGATGTTGGGGGGTACGGCAGGACCAGCGACGGTGGGATTCTGGCCCACTCCACCTTTGGACAGGCTCTCCGGGCTGGCACACTTCATCTGCCTCCTGACCAGCCTCTACCCGGTGCTGAAGAAAGAGGACCCCAGCCCCATGTCTTCGTGGCTGATGAGGCGTTCCCGCTGCGGAGGAACCTCATGCGGCCCTTCCCTGGACGCACCCTTCCTCCAGAGAGGCGTGTGTTCAATTACCGGCTGTCCAGAGCCCGGCTGGTGGTGGAGAACGCCTTTGGCATCCTCTGCTCACAGTGGAGGATGTACCGCCGCCTCATCGAGGTCCACCCTGAAGTTGCGGAGAAATGTGTGAAGGCGACGTGTGTTCTCCACAATTTTATGAGGTCTTCAGAGGGGAGAGAGGCACCTGCTGTGAGGGGCGCGGGACATGCTGGAGAGGAGCCACTGCCAGGTCTGGGTCGGCTTGCAGCAAACAACTCCTCCAGAGAGGCACTCCGGGTGAGGGATGTGTTCATGGCACACTTCTCGGCGGAGGGAGCAGTTCCATGGCAGCCACAATAGTAACATTTGAAGTCCTTCTCATGACTTCCCCACAACGGCTCTTTTAAGAGCCACCCACAAACCTATAAAGAGCATGACTACCAAAAAATAGTTCTCCTTTATTAATATAATTATTAGTATTTTTGCTATTATTATCATGAATACTATTATTTCTTTAAATTACATGGTATGTGTCATAATTATGTACAACTATTGGTTTGTATGTTGTTTGCTTCTGCCTCTGTTTGCAGGTCATGGCTGGTCTATCTGCACCTGCACTGCTGATGCCTTGATGCTGCCTGCTGCTGCACTCCTATTGTTAATATAACATGCTAAAGAATCACATAGGTGGACTTTCTTCATCTCATTCAGAAATCGATGACTGCAAGTGCTTAGCGTCACATTCATAGTTCACATAGCTGAACAATGTCATTCCTCCTTTGATGTACTGAATAATTGTATAGGTCTGTGCCATGTCTGGGGTCCGGTTATTACTGTAAAATATTCTATCATTTATTTTGGTTTTGATGATAAATGGAGGCAGCTTCGAAACGTTATTACCTGGTACTGTTTTTTTTTCTCTTTGTTTCTTCGCACACAACACTGTACACACACAAAGTATGTTCACCTACACCAAAGTATGGGGTTTTTTTTAGATTTTACTAATGTGTCGTATAATCTATCTGTAGATATGGAATAAATAGCATTCAATACAAATTTCATCTGTCATACATTCAAAGAAATATTCAAAAAATGTGCTTTGTTGTGCATTACCACCACACCAGGCATTTTTACTGATTAACACAATTTATTGAGCCAACACACAAAATACAATATAAAATGTACAATATGTACAAACTATTTACATATAAAATGAAATGTAGTGAAATACATGTGCACAAAGTATATTTCAATAATAAAATAATATTAAGTTACAAATGTGTACAAACTAAACTGTGCATACAGACACAGGAATGAAAAGGACCTCGCTTGGAAGGTGGAACAGCCGCAAGGAAGGAGGGCATTCTGAGTTTCCTACAGAGCCTGCTACCTCATTTTTTTAAAGGTTACTGTGGGGGGGGGGGGGGGGGGGGTCCAATTGATCCAAATTTAGCACAATGGTGCTGTTTTCCATAGCCAATTTGTACATTTGAAATTTTATTATTTCTTTTCTCTGAGGCGGCATGCTCTGCAGAAAAGGCAGAAGGCTGAGGAGGAAGTGCTCATCAGCGGACTGTGGTGGGTGTGGTGGGGGTGGTGGGGGTGGAGGTCGCCTCAGGAGCTCCATCAGGGTCTGCTCCACCTCCGATGGAGCATCCTGGGGCCGCACACGAGTCCGCCTGGGTGCTCTCCTCCTCTGTTGCCCTGTAAAATAAAAAAACACAACACAGTGCATTGAGAAGGCAGAACAAAGATACGTGCTTGTCATGGTCACAGTGACGGCTCAAAATTTCAATTGAAACATCACATTTATCTACATATTGCCCGAATAATATGTCTGCCTGCGTGAGTGACGTGCTTACATCCAAGTGTGAATTGGTTTCAACTTGCGTTAACATACATTAACTAATTACAGTTATACTTCACACATACATATAAGCATTTAAATGAACTAGCTAAACAGTATGCAGATGATTGGTGGCATACACTGCAATGGAATTGTATTGCTATTTACAAAAACAATGATTACTAGTAAGGGGACTCATTCACCAGCTTCTGTGACTTTGTGTGAATGATGAGTGGATACTGTACTAATGTTGAAATATTGCTTGTACTATTTCCTTCACACACCTCTGGGTTCAGCAGCAGGGGCAGAGGGACCAGGGAGTGGGGAGACAGGAGAAGAGGCAGGGGATGTTGGATCAGGTTGTTCATCATCATTTGCCTCTGGCAAGACATTATGAAATGTTAAAACAACACACTGGTAACAGTAGTCATACACAGAGTACATTATACTGTTGATCTGTAAACAATGACAGCATATATGCCTTGTAATGTGCCTTCACTGGGAACACACCTGCCTCCGTCTCCCCTGTTATTGGTTCAGACTCTCCCTGGTCCTCGGGGTGGCTGTCCTCTCTGATCTGGGCCTCGACCCCCCCCATGTTACTGGTGGTCTCACGTGGGGTGACGAAGGGGTCAAGGAATCCCAGGATCGTGGAGTATTTCCACCTCTTCCCCGACCCTGCTGCTGACCCACTCCTCTTCTCCATGTCCTTCCTCTTCTCCTTCAGGTACGTGTCCCTGAGGCTTTTCCACTTTTTCCTGCAATAGTCCTCTGAATAAACACATTATGTGGTTAGCGAAAAATAGCTGTATATTACTGGGAAATTAGTTGTAAAATAGCGTCAAGCCAGCTTGCTGGTTAAGCAGGGTCAATAACGTGACTCAAAAGTTCAATGTGTAATTAACTTACCAGGTTGCCCAATCTCCTCACTGACAGTCTTCCAAGCGAGGTCCTTTTTATTCCTGTCTCTGTAGAAATATGAAGTGCTATCATATAGCTCAGTGTGACTGGTCACCGCCAAAATCAAACGCTCCTCCATGATTCCTTCAATGAATGACGAATTAATTAATGAATGAGTCCAGGCCGGCCTGCCCCCGTGAATCACGAGCAGGCTCCTGATTGGTTAACGCGGCGCGAATTTGAGGCCAAAGTTCAGATTTTTCAACTCGGGCGTCAGACGCGAATTCGCTTCAAACGCGTGAATCAACAAAATGCACAAAAAGCACCACTCGCGCGTAACGCGCGTAACGCGCAAGACGCTCAATTCGCGAGCAATTCGCGTCATTCGCGCGAACTGGACGCGCGAATGAGGCGGATTCGCGTCCTTCGCGCCGCGCGTAACGCGCCTTCCGCGCCGCGGGACCTCCAGACGCGCGTCAACGCGCCTTTCCATTGACTTAACATTGAAATCACTCGCGCCAGACGCTCAATTCGCGTTTGGTGTGAACGCAGCATCAGAGGCCTGCCAACTGATAACAAACATTTTGCTTTCACAATGTGAGAGTAACAAAGAAGACCCTAGGGGCTCGTCTCCACGGAGGCCTGATGAGGCCTACCACTTGATAGCCAGTCAGGCTAGCCATACCGATGCCAACCATCGGCCCTGGCCTTCAAGGAGGCCTGATGAGGCCTACTACCTGATAGCAAGCCCTGCTAGCTCCCCTAGTACCTGACTCAGGAACGCGTTTCCAGGGAGGCCTGGTGAGGCCTACCACCTGGTAGCAAGCTCACCCTGACTGCTACGAAAACCTTGATAGTTAGACCACTGGCTGACTAATAGCTACCCATTGCACTGCTATGGGGACCCGTTCCCAGGGAGGCTTGTAAGCCTACAAGCTGTGCGAGTCTTACAATAGGCGAAAAGCAACTGCCAGAATTTTTTGCCAAACTGGCCGCTACTTGAACCAACGACTCTCAATGAGAGGCGGCTAACATACGCAGGGATGGTACAACAGGCTAGAATCACGTAGTGAACAGCCAGAGGTGACAGTGCTTTCAGCAACGCACCTCCGTCATCCACATCCCAACTGACGCAACAGCGCTCAGTCCCTTATAAACACACTCTAAAAGAGACAAACTACTCCAACCTGCAGTGGCTTAGGGACACCAAAGACACATAGTAACCCTAAGCGGTAGACAAAACACTCCATTCTCCCAGAAAGGTGTGCTACCGCTTAGTACTCCGCAAACATTTTAAAGAAAAGAGTGGCGGCCTACACACCACTCTCAATATGAGAGGAGGCCCTCCTTACATATATGTGACAACCATGCGCGGTGGCCTGCCTTGCGCCATTTTGACCGCCCAGGGAAAGCCAACACACGCTCACCTACACAGCCCAGAGCCTGCCTGGTGCTGTGCTAAGCCACTTACTACAGGGGAACTACAGTTTTCTCTGACATAAATACCCATACTCTATACAGGAACCGGGGGTCTGTAAGAAATACATCTTTTAGTGTTATACACAAAAATGACCACTCTCACCTGCGGCACGTCGAGCGAAGTCTCACTGCGCAGCTCTCACCGCCATGTTCTACCGCCCTTGCATGCCTGAAAGCGGCGTTCTCACTGAGCAAGTCCGGGCGGGCCGTCAGAACATAGTTCTACTCATCATGGGCCCGCCTCAGGCCTGATGTAAAAAGCGCCTGGGAAAAAGTCATTAAAAGACATTAAAAAGGAAAAAGGAGAGGGCTAAGATGTAACTGCCCTCAAGGGAAGTGATCCATCACCAACGCCAAGAGTGTTTGTCCTGGATCACTCCCGTCTCCTCTGTGCCCTACTCCTCCACGGAGGGGGGCCACGAGAGGAGACGCTAACCCTCTGGTCCTGTCTACGGCCCTCAAGCCGTGAAGGACCAGGTCCCGCCTGCCTGGGTGGGGGCGCAGATTTCAGCGGTATGCGCGTTCTGAATGCCGCTGAGCGTGCCTTCGCCTCCCTGAACGTAACCACCATAGCCGCCATTGAGGGCACCGTGTGCAGGGTGCGCATCGTGCGCACCAGCCTGACCTGCTGCCGCATACGCCCTGCCATTTAACCGCAAGGTTGTTTTCAGCGGTTTGGATGGCAGAGTTGGAGCTCTCAGCGTCGATGCCTGCCCAGAAACGAGATAGTTCGCGAACGTCTCGTCTATGGGCGGCATCGACTCATACCCGTGCCTACCCACTCCCTCGACATCAGCGAAGCTTGCCCGCTGATGTCGGTGGATGCGGGCAGACAACGGGTTCTTCCATGCCGCCCGGACCTCAGTATGCAGGTCCAGGAGGAATGGAAGGCTCATCTGGGGTGCTGGCCTATGACCGGGGAGAAATCGATCACCTTCCACGAGCGACTTCTCCCTCAGCGCGCCGCCAGGGCAGCCTCAGCCTGTCCGCGGCGCGCTCCATAGCGTCCAGCAGCTCGGCGTACGCGGGACAGGGTGGCTGAGAGGGTCCAGGCTGATCCTGGTCGCTGTTACCACCCTCCTCAGCCATCTCCTGCCCGTCCCGAAGAGCACCTGCTGCAGAGCTCGGCGGAGAACTCTCGTTCTCCACGTCGACCTGCAGCTCGCTCTCGTCAGCCGCCAGATCGTCTGAGAGAACCACACCTCTCTTCAGACGATCAGCGAGCTCCATCTGGGAGCCCCACGATGTACGCCGCCGCTCCGCCTCAGCGCAAGCGGGACTCACATCGGCAGCCCCAGATGTTGTACCCTCTTCCCTCAGGAAAAGGGCCAGACAAGAACGGAGCGTTGTAACAACAATAAGTTTTGGGGAATAATTAATTCAAATGGTATGAATATTCATGAGTTTATGAATATTATTTGCTTGTTGTACAGAAAAATTAACATATAACGGAACCTTTAATCATTTAAAAGTAACCTTTATCCAAATTGATTTCTTCATCAATTATCAATCTTACAAACCTTAAGAAACATTGATCTGTTTGATCAGGACAAATAATATCTCTTATGTTTGCACAATTTGTATTACTGAAGTAGTAATACATGAAAATCAAGCTTAAATGGGTAGCTTAGATCTTACGCTTCAGTGACTTCGAGATTTGTGAGCAAAACAATACGGATTCAATTTAATGCAATTATTGAGTTTTAATAAAACACTATAGAATACAAAGCTACGAATCACACGGGGGTAAATATGCATATATATATAGGAGAAACAAACGATATGGTACAAACAAGGAAAAATCAAACTTAACGAATAAAATCAAAGGGAAAAGAATGATGGAAAGAGATAATCCACGAGGGAGAGAGAGATGAGAGAGATGAGAGAGAGAGAGAGAGAGAGAGAGAGACAGACAGTTCAATCACTTCACCAAAACCCTTCAGACATTTATGATTTCGTGAATCAGGATTAATTAAGACAACCTCGTACAAGCAGTTAAAGGTGAAATATAATACTTGCATTAGGCTCTCTCGTGTACGTGTCTGAGTTTGAATCGTCGTGGAAGTTCGCTAAGGAGGTGAGTCCGGAGAATTTCTGTGAAGTTCAGGAAAGTCGCTCCAGAAGTTGCAGGTCTCTCTCTCTTGGCTTGGTGCCAAAGGAATCCCTCTCTCAAGGGAAGGTCAAAGGCCAGGATGGTCTTCTCGGAATGGCGGAGCGCGCCGGGTTAATGATAAACTTCTGCTCTTATAGATGGAGTGGCCGAGCCCGACTTATGGAGAGATCCAATCACATCCGTGGAGAGAGAGAGCGCGCGTGTTTCATTGTTCTCTGAACCCCCTCCTCTGAGTTAATCAATAGGGTGGAAATTCTAAAGCCTCTATTTCTTTAGAAAGCTAGTATTTCTAAAATTATGCATCAAAATCTGATTTTTGAACCAAATTTGGCCTAGTCATAATTTCGCGATAACAGAGATACTAAGAACGGTCATTCTGTGATTTGCGCGTCCAGATATACAAGATTATCACAGTTACTGGCATACAGGTTTTGATTTACAACAGTAAACATCCTAGTTATTCTAATACATTGTATAAAGACATGAAATCAACGGATTATATATATTTGAACATTATTAAGACAGTTCTTTAAGTCCCATGTTTTAAGTAACACGTGTTGTGCAAGAATTGTCTTCTTTCAGCGCTGATATGTGTGTGTGTGTAAAGTCATGTGGATGCCTTCAGGCGGTACAATTCGATGCTCCATTCTTTAGACTCAGACAATCTGGCGGACATCGTGGTTGTTCATTAACTTCGATATCTCTTAAACACACACCCCATTGTCTATATCTGATTTGATTAGGAGAGTCACGAGTTGGTGTGTAGAAACCTCATCCGGTGATGTATTCGGCCCAAAATCTGATTGAATCGGGTCATTGTTGCTACAGCGTTCTCACGGGAAAACGCTCACAGTTTGCGCAGGCAGGTCCCTCAAGAACTGCCCGTGCATGCTCTTCGCCCAGGCAGAAAACGCACAGAGTGTGTGTGTCTTCAGGTGTCAGAAACCTCTGACATGGGTCGGCACACTTCCTGAAGCATTGCTTACTCTTCTCTGTGCGTTTCATCTCTATTCCTTATTACTTTACCAGATCCGCAGATACCGCTTCAAACAGACAGTCCCTGAAGACGAAAAAGATGTATCTGTGTTGGCACAGCGCCCTTATATACTTCCGGGTCGCACGACGATGACGTCATGGGCTGACGTCGGTCAAAGACTTTGCCGTGATTCGATAGTAGCTTCAGACACCAGTCACACCGAGGGCGTTCCCCGTAGGGTCAGCTGACGCAGCGTTTCGTTCCCTTTCGAAAGGGAACTGAAAAATACTAAGATAGGCAGACGAAGTAATAAGTGCACTTAACTTAATTCTCATTATGTAAATGAAAACTATTTGCTGAAATGAAAAGGGTATACATACTTTTAATATTAATATATATATATATATATATATATATATATATATATATATATATATATATATATATATATATATATATATATAGGTAACACTTTATTTTAAGGGTCCAGAATAATGCATTAGTTAAGCATTAATTAGGGGTTAAGTTGTTCACAACTAAGCATTAGTTAAGCACGAAAACACTAGTAATTAATGATTAACTTTACATTTAAAGGGTCCGTAATTATGCATTAGTTAAACTAGTAATTAATGATTTGCTTGATCACAATTATGCATTAGTTAAGCATGGACACAATAGTTATTAATGATTAACTTAACATTACAGTAAGGGCATATTAGACATTATTTACAACTTAATAAGCCATATATTATTTTTCTGTAGCTATGTAATTATATGTCTGTATTTTCTGTTAAGTTAACTGAACAATAAGCTAGTAATTATGTTTAATTACTGTAATTATGTTTAATTACTGCTGATTTTGCCGTTATAAATTGCTAAAATAGTGTAATAAAGACAATTTGAGCCCCTATTCTGAAGTGAAAGTTTTATTCTCATTAATTATGGCACTTATTGAATGATATTTAAGTTTATTAACCAGAATAAGCCAATAATTAAGCCTAACTACCATTAATACAGTACTAATAAAGGCAATTTGACCCCCTATTCTAAAGTCAAAGTTTAATCCTCATTAATTATGGCACTTATTCAGTGATATTTAAGTTTATTGACCAGAATAAGCAGCTTTTACGGACACAAAACATACATTTGTTGTATATTTGGATAAATGGTTTAAGGTAAGGTTAACATTGAAACAAACGTATTATGTATTATAGAAAAAAACCCAGAAAAATATATTTTATATCATGAAAAAAGATGTACAATTCCCCTTTTACCATTTTATAGATACATGTTATATCCGTAAACCCAAACATAACAAACAGAGAATAAAAAATGACAATACAACTTAATGAGCAGAAATATTTTGGAAAATTTAAATTTTAGTAACAATATAGCATTACAATTATACGTTGAGCCACTAATCTCACTCAAACCTCTAAACCTACATATAAACATTTCTTAAAAGTATGTAACGTTAGGGTGAACTTATGAAGAAAAAACATAACAAAAGTGTAATCACAATAATTTCTTTATTGTGAAAATGTCAAAAGCGGTACCAGTAGTAGTCCAAATGACGATGTTTTGCAGTCGGAGTCCTCTCTGGCGATATAGAGAATTTAAGTTATTTAATTTAAGCTTCACTCCACTATTTGAAGGCGCGCGCGTTTCTCACTCAAACACTAAAACACGGCATGTCGCAGTCTGTGACGAAGCAAGCGAGAGCCAATGAGCGTTTGATATCACTGCTGTAAAGCGAGTTTTTTGAATTCATAACGTGCGCAGGATTTGTTTACGGTCGCTGTTGAACATGAAGATGAAGATCGCTGGATAAAGATCATCATATGGATTCTAAAGATGTGGATTACAGCGAACAAATTAAATTGGTGTATTTTGTGAATTTATGTTGCGTTTTGGTGTACTTTCTAGTCATGGTGTCCACGGCAAACAAAATAAGTATTACATGATAAATAATGGTTAAATGATTACAGAAATGTTATTCATTTTAGAGTTTTAAAGTGAAGTTTTGTTTAACGTAATCCTTTGAACCGAGTTTGCAGCAGAAGTCACAAACAGCGAAATGTTTAGTGATAACTCAATAAGTGCCATAATTAATGAGGATACAACTTTCACTTTAGAATAGGGGGTCAAATTGCCTTTATTAGTACTGTATTAATGGTAGTTAGGCTTAATTATTCGCTTATTCTGGTTAATAAACTTAAATATCACTGAATAAGTGCCATAATTAATGAGGATTAAACTTTGACTTTAGAATAGGGGTCAAATTACCTTTATTAGTACTGTATTAATGGTAGTTAGGCTTAATTATTGGCTTATTCTGGTTAATAAACTTAAATATCATTCAATAAGTGCCATAATTAATGAGAATAAAACTTTCACTTCAGAATAGGGGCTCAAATTGTCTTTATTACACTATTTTAGCAATTTATAACGGCAAAATCAGCAGTAATTAAACATAATTACTAGCTTATTGTTCAGTTAACTTAACAGAAAATACAGACATATAATTACACAGCTACAGAAAAATAATATATGGCTTATTAAAAGACCTAAGGGTATTTTTACAATTAATTTTCCGCCTGGTTTTATTTACTAAAAAAGCTTGTAAAACATCAACCCTGTTGTGCACAGACAATTGACACACCTCTTTTTTTTTCAAGACAAGTTGCACTGTCAGAAATGTTGTGTTGCATTGATGTCACCTGAATGTAAAATAAGTTATGGGACCTGTTACGACCCGCCGTATAACGACGAGGTCGACGTGCAAATTTAAGATGGTAAAAATAGGAAAACCAGCCCCCAGCCGACAGATCACCAAAAACACAAACACTAAATTCCATAAAAGATATACATTTATTTTAGAAAAAAGAATAATGAGTAAATTACGGAGCAATGGCTTCAGGGTGCCCCAAGGCCAACATAACAAACAAAACAATCTTATAAATAAAACATATATAAATTACCTAATCAGGAAGTAAAACAAAAGTTACAAAGAAACTTCCCTAACTCCCTACTAAAAAACAAATGCTAACATTATAAAAATAAATGGCAGGACACCCCTACGCTCCAAAACTCAAAGGTGAACATAAATAAATCAGCTTAAACAAACACTCATGATCAAAACAGGAGGAGGCATCCGGAGCTCCTCGTCTTCCATTAGCGCCGCCCTTTTAAAGCGGAGAGCCGGTCGATCCACCAATCAGACTCCTTGCACATCAGCCAATCCCTGCACACATGTACAAAAGAAAAACAACCCACACAAAACAAAATAGATCATAACAGGACCATAAAGACAAATGAAAACATAAAACGGAAATTGAATCACTCAAATATTTATTTAAAACACACACAAATAAATAAAAGCCAAGCATATTTCCTCTGGAAAACAGTTTGTTCAAGTCTTTGGAGTCCTGGAACTCAGGAATAAACATGAGAACTTATACAGAACCAAAACTATTTACATTTTTCCAAAAAAAAAACAGGCGTTTTTGGCCTCTTTGGATTTTGGATGTTTATTGGTGCCAAGCCTCAAAACAGTTCCTATCAGGAACTTCTCCTCAAACTTTCTCCTCAAACTTTTTCCTCAAACTTTCTCCACAAAACTACTCAAAACTGCCGCGCGTCTCTCTCTCTCTCTCCTCAACACTACTTGCCGTGCGTCTCTCTCTCTCCACAATAACAGAACTGTGGTTCATGCGTAATGACGCACACCAACGTGGATGACGGATCAGCCTGTCATTGGTCAAACCCTCATCCAAAATGGCAGCTAGCATCGAGCTAGCGGCAAAAATTACGGAAAATGTATAAATTATGGACATCAAGTGGATAAATCTTGGATGTAAGCGTTTTGATTTATTGCTGAACAACTCCAAAAAGATGCACATGTTCCAGGCTGGATAGAAAACCTTCTGTAAAGGCTACAAAGACACCAAAGACACCCCCGTGATGGCTAGCTCGTTAGCTTTCTCCTGGAAAAAAAACGATAAGAAAATCGATAAAACTTTCATTAAATAATATAAATATTTATCGGAGGTGCCGTGTGACGTCGTGGGCGATGCCGTCGGGCTCTGAGTGTTAAGTTGTAAATAATGTCTAATATGCCCTTACTGTAATGTTAAGTTAATCATTAATAACTATTGTGTCCATGCTTAACTAATGCATAATTGTGAACAAGCAAATCATTAATTACTAGTTTAACTATTGCATAAAAATAAAAAACTTTTAAAGAAGAAAAAAAATCATCCACTGACTTGCAAAGCTGCTACAGAAACGACTTTTGACTTCGAGAACCTTGATAGAAATGTAGTGGAGTAAAAAGTACGATATTTGTCTTTCAAATGTAGTGAAGTTAAAGTAAAAGTTTCCCTAAAAAATAATACTTCAGTAAAGTACAGATACTCAAAAAGTGTACTTAAGTACAGTACTTAAGTAAATGTACTTAGTTACTGTCCTCCTCTGTGTTAATATAAGACATTGTAGTTCTACAGTGTTTCCTTGTCTGTTCCGCTTTTATTTTGAAAACAGGCCGTTTTTCTTCTTCTGCGTTTTTTTTTTGTGACGCTAAATTTCCTGCTACTCTTCACAATGTGGTGCTCGCACATCGTCGGAAAAAGGAGTTCCAAACTGTGAGAGTATGTCGAGCTAGAGAGCATGCTAGATGACGGCGGAAACACTTTAATTAGCGCCCTTGGAGAGCGGAATGAGGTATGAAGGAAAAATGTGTGGAGTGTGTATTATTATCAGAAGGGATTTTGTTTAAGGAAAGAGAATGTCATTACTTTATTTGTTTATGGGTTAATTGCACATGTCATCAATATAAAAACAATATATTCCTTCTGTGAACAATTATAATGCATTGTATTTCATTTAAAAGAAGCATGTGATATTTATTTATCATAAAGGCTTAAAAACACATGTAATTTCATATTTCATATTGGTCATTAGTTAAAATGGTTTGTATTGTATGTAAACATGATTAATATGAGAACATGATTTATATGCAAATTATTTGTGAAGCTACATAGAAGCATTTTGTATCTCTTATGTTTTATTCTGTAGTTTTCACGGTGTTCATGGTGATTGTGCTGCATGGTGCTTGTTGAGAGGAAAAATAAATTGACACCCGTTTGAAACTCTCTGCATCTTGATCAATAAATCCGAGGGGCTGCTACACAGTCAAAGCTATCCCTGAGGTAGGAGAGTTCTTCTCCTTACTAGAAAGACTGTATGTCTTCACATCTGGGTCATATGTGCATCAAAAATGGCTTAGCATTCAGAAGGAGATGTTAGAGGACGAGATGAGATGAGATGAGGACGGCTAGAGAGCTTCAGAGGCTAAGTGACACTCGCTGGGCATGTCGATATATGGCTCTACATACTATTATGGATAGATTGCCTGCCATTAAGCGAGTCCTGCAAGACATAGTCCAAGAACACAGTGGTGACAGATCTGTAGAGGCTAGAGGTCTGCTTGCACAGATAGATTTACAGTTCATTGTGTGCCTTGTTACCCTCCATAAAGTGTTTGGAGAAGCAAATTTTCTATCAGATATGCTACAGTCTTCATCACTTGACCTGTCAAAGGCTGTTGATTTAGTTGAAGCCTTAGTTCAGACTTTGAATGACTACAGGGATGAGTCATTTTTTGATGACCTATGGAGTGAAGTGTTGAACACAGCTGAGCAATGTGATACTGCAATACAGCACCCTGCAAAACGACCAAAAAAGCTATGCTCTCAATTTAATGCAGACTGTGTACTCAGTACAGTGAGTCAGAGGTCAGATTCAGAACGAGAAAAATATAGTTTTCGTACAATCCTTTTCTACCCTGTTTTAGATCAGATGCTCAATGAGCTTAACAGAAGGTTTTCTAGCAAAAACTGTGAAATAATGACTGGCATCCAAACTCTAAACCCTACAAGTGATGTGTTTCTCAAAGAAAGTCCCTGTATCCATTTGCTAGAATGTATGAATCAAATATTGAGGACTTGGGGTATGAACTACATCAGTTCAGAAGAATTTTAGAAAGGAAAATACAGAGTGGCATGCAGAAACCCTCCAGTGTAGTAGAGCTGGCATTATTCATTGAACCTTATAAAGAAGTTTTCTTTGAGCTTTTTCAACTATGCAAGATAGCTGTTTCAATCCCTGTTAGTACTGCTTCTTGTGAACTGAGTTTTTATGCACTAAAGCTGGTGAAAACCTATCTCAGGTCCACAATGTCAGATGACAGATTAAGCAATTTAGGTGTTCTAAGTACTGAGTCAAGGAGGGCAAAGGCCTTAAATCTAGATGCATTTGCAGATCTTTTTGCAAGAAAACACAAAAATCGTAGAATACAGTTACTGTGACTGATACTGAATATGTAATGCAAATGTAAAAATCTAATGGAAATGCAATTACAGTTACTGTGACTAATACTGAATATGTAATGCAAATGTAAAAATCTAATGGAAATGCAATTACAGTTACTGTGACTAATGCTGAATATGTAATGCAAATGTAAAAATCTAATGGAAATGCATTTACAGTTACTGTGACTAATCCTGAATATATAATGCAAATGTAAAAAATAAAATTGAAATGCAAATACAAATACAAATACATTGTTAAATTATTATAAACATGGTATTTTGCCTGATAATGCCTGCAGTGCAGTGCAGAAAATATGACAACAATAAGGTCTAAATGTAACTGGCCCCTCTAACAGCACAACTGGCTCCAGTTTGGCTCCCCCAGTTGAAATGGTCTAGAACCGCCACTGACTGATACACATCCGATGTTCTCCCAACTGTTTGCTCTTCTCTTTCTCCCAGATGTTTACATTTTTGAACATTTTATGAGACATGCTTCAAGTGTATGCCAACTAAACTCAAACTGAAACTGCGCAGAGGAACCGCCTTCTTCCATTTTGCTATAAACTGATCAGTGTTCAAAAAATGTTGGTAAACTTCACACAACCTTATACAAGAGTGATTACTAATAGGCTGTCTGCAAAAAAAAACAACAAAAAAACATTTTAAAGAAGAAAAAAATCATCCACTGACTTTCAAAGCTGCTACAGAAACGACTTTCGACTTTGAGGACCTTTATAGAAATGTAGTGGAGTAAAAAGTACGATATTTGTCTTTCAAATGTAGTGAAGTTAAAGTCAAAGTTTCCCCCAAAAATTATACTGAAGTAAAGTACAGATACAAGTAAATTGTACTTAAGTACAGTACTCAAGTGAATGTACTTAGTAACTGTCCACCTCTGAGCACAGGTAAGATGCTTCTGACGACATTTGTATCCCATGTCCAGGATCCGTCTGTATGTGGTGGGTCTTGATGCAGTAACTCCAGCCTCAGTCCACTCCTTGTGAAGCTCCCCCACACATTTTAATGTCCTTTTCCTGACAATCTTCTCCAGGCTGCAGTCATCCCTGCAGCTTGTGCACCTTTTTCTTCCACACTTTTCCCTTCCACTTAACTTACTATTAGTGTGCTTTGATACAGCACTTTGAGAACATCCATCTTCTTTTGCAATTACCTTTTGAGGCTTTTGCAATTACCTTTGAGGTGTCAATGATGGTTTTCTGCACAACTGTCAGGTCAGCAGTCTTCTCCATGATTGTGAATTCTACTGAACCAGACTGAGAGACCATTTAAAGGCTCAGGAACCCTTTGCGGTTGTTTTGGATTAATTAGCTGATTAGAGTGTGACACTTTGAGCTTGCAATACTGAACCTTTTCACAATTTTCTAGTTTTCTGAGATTTTGAATTTGGGGTTTTCATAATATGTAAGCCATAATCATCAAAATTATAACAAATAAAGGCTTGAAATATCTCACTTTGCATGTAACGATTCTATATAATATATTAGTTTCACCTTTTAAGTAATTACTGAAATAAATGAACATTTCCACAACATTCTAATTTATTGAGAAGCACCTGTATATGTGTATGTGTGACAAAATAAAAAACAAAGAAATGCAGAATACATCACTGCCTATAAATCAGAATTAACGTAATACTGTACGCTCTGTACTAACAGGTCATCTGTACTCGCATACTCAGTACTCACATACTCTGTACTCAAAGTGCATCAATCTCATAAAATTTCAGTTACTACAATATGATGACACTTTACACATCAATTTAATGAGGTGATAAGACTAGCGTTGTTCTGAAATATTCGGTGTCTGAGATTTTCAGTGACACTGGGCGGGCGGGTCTTACATGAATATTAATGAGTTTCCTGTTTTGTGTTAAAGCGGCACTAAAAATATTAAAATTTTTGGTGCCATTTAGAACCTTTTTTTTTTAGAGAGTACTTACCTACTATATAGCAAGGGAAAACAGTACGTGAAAGGAGTAGTATGTTCGAAACCTCAGTAATCATAAAAGGGTAGGGAGAACGGGGTAATGTGAGACATCGGGTAATGTGAGACACCCCCTGTATCTAGTCAACAGAACACATTTGTGGTCATATGACTATTATGTTGTCAAGCCCCTTCAATTTCCCCTTGGCCATGAAGGAGAGGACCTCATGGTGCTGTGGCAAACCTGTTTTTTACAAAAAAAAACTGTTGTGCCAAAGCAAATTGATTCAGGTAAAAAAACGTCTCAGGTTACTTGTGTAACCTATGTTCTCTGAGTAGGGAACCAGACGCTGCGTCACTTTATGACGTAATGGGAATGCCCTCTGGGTGTGCCGATTGTCTAAAGCCCTTATAGAATCACGGCAATTCATTGGCTGATGGCGCGGGCGCTGCCCCGACGCTCTGACGTCGCCACATTATACTGGCGCACGCGCCATCTGCTCCTCAGATTTCTCTGCCGAAAACGAAGGCCTGTCAGCAGCGCGAGGAGCTTGGCAGCGGACGCAGCGTCTCGTTCCCTACTCAGAGAACATAGGTTACGCAAGTAGCCTGAGACGTTCTCTTTCATAGGTTCACTCGACGCTGCGTCACTTTATGACGTAATGGGAACGATATACCACACACGCCAAGATAAAGCGCTGCCATATCTTGCTCAAAGATTACCAGATAATCTGCATGGCCAGGTTAAGCAGACAGAACATGCGAACCCGGAGCCATGTCGAGATCCAAACTATAGAATCTCACAAAAGTGTGCGGGGAGGACCAACATGCCACTTCACAAATATCCTCCAGAAGAGCCCCTGGTAGAATGCGCCCTAATGCTAAGAGGTGAAGGTATACCACGCACCTTATAAGCCAGCGAAATAGCCTCCGTCACCCAATGGGAAATCCTTTGCTTCGACGCGGCAAGCCCGCGGCGGCCAGCACCGAAGCACACCAAGAGCTGGTTAGATTTCCTCCAACCGTCAGACCGGTCTACATAGCACTTCAATGCTCGAACAGGGCAGAGCAGATCAAGCTTCTCGTCCTCCTCCGAGTCAAAAGGAGGGAGGTGAAAAGAGTGAAGGGTGATAACCTGAGAGCGGAACGAAGTGGACAAAACCTTGGGCACATAACCTGGCCTAGGTCTTAAGGTAACCTTATCCTCAATAAACCCGTCTCAAGCGTGTTGCCTCCGATCATTCGAATATTGCACTTTAATAATTATTTAATCAACATCATCCTCAATAAACCCGTCTCCAGCATGTTGCCCCCGGTCCCTCGAATATTCTGATCTATTATGACCTCTGAGCTGTAAAGCTGCCAGAATAATGATAATAATACGCTGTTTGTTATAATACGTGAGCGCGTTGTTGATGTTAGAGCTCCGTCGAATTGATTCATAATCCTTGATTTTCTCCTTATCACTCGCTTACAAATGATTATTTTCTATTATTTACAGCGTGTGAATATATCTCCGATACGATTCTCTATAAAAAACAATCGGATTGCTTTGATATCACTACTTATATCCGAACTTCCGCTACTAACCGTAGCCCGCTAGCATTGCACGCGTGGTAGCTTATTTACACCGGTAGCCCGCTAGCATTGCACGCGTGGTAGCTTATTTACACCGGTAGCCCGCTAGCATTGCACGCGTGGAACTTATTTACACCGGTAGCCCGCTAGCATTGCACGCGTGGTAACTTATTTACACCGGTCACCACTGAAACCGACAATTCGTCATCGCAGCACATCTGCTACAATGACGAATAACTCGGATGTGTGTCTAATGTTACCTTTGAGTGCAGGCGAGGACACGTTCGAGCTGCATTCGGTGCAGTTGGAGTTGGAGTCGTTGGAGAAGCAGATTAGCGATCTACTAGAGAGACGAGCCGTGCTGAGAGAGCGACGATCAGCGCTTGAAACATCACGCGCCGATGCGGTTAGTAACCTCTTGACTCCGACCTCGTCTACTCCGTGTGTTTCTCTGCACAGGACCAAAGCACCCTGGACGCGATCATCATCCCTGGTTTCGTTCACTCCGGCGCCGACACGACCCTGGGTGCTTCCACAGCGGAAGACGCGAGCCAGGACCAGAGCTAGGACCTCTCCGCCCCTCCCGGTCTTCGAGATCTCCACCCGGAACCGCTTCTCCCCTCTTCGCGAGATGGAACGCGACGCTGTGGTCATCGGTACTTCCATCGTCCGACATGTCCACGCTACCTCAGGTAAAGGCAAGGTAATCACTCACTGCTTTCCTGGTGCTCGTGTTCTCGATGTCGCTGCGCAGGTTCCCGAGATCCTGAACGGTGACGAGCGCATCGGAGCTGTCGTGCTGCACGCGGGAACGAACGACACCAGGCTGCGGCAGACGGAGGTTCTGAAGAGGGACTACAGGAGCCTGATCGAGACGGTGCGCAGAACATCGCCTGAAGCATCGATCATCGTGTCTGGACCTCTTCCCACGTACCGACTAGGACATGAAAAGTTCAGTAGATTATTTGCTCTAAATGAATGGTTAATGTCATGGTGTAATGAACAGAAGCTGCTCTTTGTAAATAATTGGAATCTGTTTTGGGAGCGACCTAGGCTCTTCCGTCCTGATGGCCTTCACCCCAGCAGAATCGGAGCGGCTCTTCTGTCGGACAACATCTCCAGAGCGCTGCACACCACCATATGACTAGTAAGTCAAAGTCCAAATCACAGTATTTGCTGTCCTAACTTAACTGACATAAGTACCAATGTAGAACATTATATAGAAACTGTGTCTGAACATAACTGTGTAGAACATTATATAGAAACTGTGTCTATTCCTCGTTTAGTGAGGTCAAACATTAAATCTACTGTAAGATCTAGGAAAAATCTAATTGTGATTAAACCAGAAAATCTCAATATTAGTGAACAAAAACAATGCTGTCCAAACTTAATTGACATAAGTACCAATGTAGAACATTATATAGAAACTGTGTCTGAACATAACTGTGTAGAACATTATATAGAAACTGTGTCTGAACATAACTGTGTAGAACATTATATAGAAACTGTGTCTATTCCTCGTTTAGTGAGGTCAAACATTAAATCTACTGTAGGATCTAGGAAAAATCTAATTGTGATTAAACCAGAAAATCTCAATATTAGTGAACAAAAACAATTTCTAAAACTAGGTCTTCTAAACATTAGATCGCTCACACCTAAGGCGGTTATTGTAAATGAAATGGTCACAGATAATAGTTTCGATGTACTTTGCCTTACTGAAACCTGGCTTAAGCCAAATGATTATTTCGGTCTAAATGAGTCTACTCCGCCAGGATACTGTTATAAGCATGAGCCCCGTCTGATTGGTCGTGGCAGGGGTTTTGCAACAATCTATAGAGATATTCTTAATGTTACTCATAAAACAGGTCACAGGTTTAATATGTTTGAAGTACTAGTGCTAAATGTTACGCACTTAAATGTAAGAAAGAAATCCGTATTATCTCTAGCCTTGGCTACTGTGTATAGACCTCCAGGGCCCTATGCTGATTTCTTAAAAGAGTTTGCAGACTTTCTCTCAGATCTATTGGTCAACGTCGATAAAGCATTAATTGTTGGAGATTTTAACATACACGTAGATAACACAAATGATGCATTAGGGGCTGCATTTACAGATCTATTAAACTCCTTTGGGGTTAAGCAAAACGTCACTGGTCCCACTCATCGTCTTAATCACACACTAGATTTAATTATATCACATGGAACCAACCCAACCGACATAGATATTATACCGCAAAGTGATGATGTCACTGACCATTACATGGTAACTTGCATACTGCGTACTGCTGAAATCTGTCATGTTGCGCCACGTTATCGACCAGGCAGAACAATCCTTCCAACCACTATAGATAGATTCTCAAATAGCTTACCTGATCTGGCTCAGCTGCTCAGTGAACCCAAACAAACAGATGAACTAGAGGAAATGGCTAGCAGTATGAGCACGATTTTATCTAGCACATTAGAAATTGTTGCACCAATTAGATTAAAAAAGGTTAGAGAGAAACCTAAAGCACCATGGTACAACAGTGCTACACATGTTATCGAGAGAGAAACTCGTAACTTGAGCGTAAATGGAAACAAACAAATTTAGAGGTCTTTAGAATCGCGTGGAAAGATAGTATGTCACGTTATAAAAAGGCCCTAAAAGCAGCCAGGGCTGAGCATCTCCGCAAAATAATAGAAAATAATCAAAATAACCCAAGGTTTTTATTTAACACCGTGGCTAGACTAACAAATAAACAAACATCGCCTGAGCAAAATATTCCGTTACAGTTTAGTAGTAATGATTTTATGAATTTCTTCACTGAGAAAATAGAAAGCATCAGAAACAAAATTGTAAATGTACAATCTTTAATGATGTCTTATGATTCAACCGCAACTATCGCCCGTCAAGAACTACTACACCGCTTTACAACTATAGGACAGGAAGAGCTAAATAAACTTATCATTGCATCTAAACCAACAACATGTTTATTAGATCCATTACCCACTAAACTACTGAAAGAATTGTTACCTGTAGTGGAAGAGCCTCTTCTCAATATTATTAACTCATCTTTATCTTTAGGTCATGTTCCAAGAATATTCAAGTTGGCAGTCATAAAACCTCTCATTAAGAAGCCACAATTAGATCATAATAACCTAGCAAATTACAGACCAATTTCAAATCTTCCATTTATGTCTAAAATACTAGAAAAAGTTGTGTCCGCTCAATTGTGCGCTTTCTTGCAAGAAAATGATATCTATGAAAAATTTCAATCAGGATTCAGGCCGCATCATAGCACAGAAACTGCACTCGTTAAAATCACAAATGATTTACTTCTAGCTTCTGACCAAGGCTGTATCTCAATACTAGTTCTACTCGATCTTAGTGCTGCGTTTGATACCATAGATCATAAACTACTCTTAGATCGACTTCAAAATTATACTGGTGTTCAGGGACAGGCATTAAACTGGTTTAGATCGTACTTATCAGACCGCTACCATTTTGTCTGTCTAAATGGGGAAAAATCAAAGATAACGTCAGTAGACTATGGGGTGCCGCAAGGATCCGTGTTAGGCCCTCTGCTATTCTCTATATATATGCTGCCACTTGGTAATATTATAAGAAAACATGGAATTAATTTCCACTGTTATGCTGATGACACTCAATTATATATTTCATCACAACCGGATGAAAACGCTAAATTATCTAAACTGACAGCGTGTGTTGAAGATATTAAATACTGGATGACGTGTAATTTTCTGCTATTAAATTCAGATAAAACGGAGGTGTTACTTATTGGTCCAAAAAAACTGCCCACAAAACCTCTCGCAATACAATTTTACCTTGGAAGGATGTTCTGTCACTTTATCCACTACAGTAAAAGACCTGGGTGTTATATTAGACCGCAACCTGACATTCGAAAATCATATTTCATATGTTACAAGAACGGCATTTTTCCATCTTAGAAACATTGCTAAGCTACGTAACATGCTATCTATTTCTGATGCAGAAAAGTTAGTTCATGCATTCATGACCTCGAGATTAGATTACTGTAATGCTTTATTAGCTGGTTGTCCTGCATCCTCAATAAACAAACTACAGTTAGTCCAAAACGCGGCTGCTAGAGTTCTTACTAGGTCAAGAAAATATGATCATATAACACCAATTTTATCATCTCTACACTGGTTACCTGTGAAGTTCCGTATCAATTACAAACTATTGCTACTAACCTATAAAGCCCTAAATGGTTTAGCTCCAGTGTATCTAACGGATCTTCTATCGCCCTACAATCCATCGCGCTCTTTAAGATCACTAAACTCTAGGCTTCTGGTCATTCCTAGGATATCTAAGTCCACTAAAGGAGGGAGGGCTTTTTCACATTTAGCTCCTAAACTCTGGAATAGTCTTCCTGATATTGTTCGAGGTTCAGACTCGCTGTCCCAGTTTAAAACTAGATTAAAGACGCATCTCTTTAGCCAAGCATTCACATTATAATTATCTTTTTATACTACAGTTAAATCGGATCAAAAGCATTAATATAATATTCTGAACAGCAGCTACGCTAATCATTTCCCATCTGCTTTTCTGTTGTTATCTCGGGACACTAGTCCCGAGGTAAATAGTTCATCAGCTCCAGTTTGTATCCAGCCTCTCATGGAGACTTCGGATGCCCCGACACCTGTGATGAGACGACTCCACGCCTGTGAAGAGACGACTCAACGCCAGCGTTGTTATGGCCTAAATTAATACACGATTTATTAACTTTTTCGAACATTATTCTTTAACATTGTCTTTCTAACATTTTTACTGTACATCTATGAAATGCACTTTCTGTAAAGCTGCTTTGAAACAATGTGTATTGTGAAAAGCGCTATACAAATAAATTTGAATTGAATTGAATTGAATTTGTTAATTCAGAGGTCAGAGGAGAACTGGCACCCGATTGAGCCTGGTTTCTCCCAAGGTTTATTTTTGGGGTTTTGGTTTCCTTGCCACTGTTGCCTCTGGCTTGGCGTGCTCAGTTGGGGACACTACATTTTTCAACTAAACATCGAAATAAATCTAATTAATAAACTAAATTAAACGTTTAAACTAAATTACTGATCGAATTATTGATCTAAAGCCCACACTGTCACTGTATGATAATTGAAATGAACTGATGACATCAGCGTTTTTTCCAGAATGGCTATACAGCTGAATAAAATTATGCTGCATTATTTTCCTGTTTTACACTGTAAAGCTGCTTTGAAACAATCTACATTGTTAAAAGCGCTATATAAATAAAGTTGACTTGACTTGACTAGACTAGGCCAGGAGCAAAATCCATACAGGTCCCATTAACAGAGAGAGCCTGTAGGTTGCCCACTCGCTTCAAGGAGGATAACGCTAACAAAAAAGCAACCTTGAGAGTCAGAATCCGCTCCGGAGCTGACTCCAAGGGCTCAAAGGGAGCCTTTGTTAGCCCCTCAAGGACAACTGAGAGGTCCCAAGAGGGAATACCAGGGGAGCGTGCTGGCCTCAAACCAATCTATTTGTCTAGAGAAACTTCGTCCAACTCCCTATAATCAGCGATCGCGGCAATATAAACCCTAAGGGTGGTAGCCACTGCTCCAGCTACAAACTTTTCTTGCAGGAACTCCAGAACTGGACCCACCAGGCCGTACTGGATCTACCGCATGGGACGAGCACCATGACTCAAAGACCATTGCGAGTAAGAGAGCTCCCTCCACTAGGAGGCTCTATTCCTCCAAGTGGAGGGAGCTCTCGCACTCGCAATGGTCTCCTGAACATCGGCAGGAAGACCAGTGTCCAGCGCTACTGGTGCTTGATGGGCCATACCCATAACTTCCAAATTTCCGGGTGAAATCCTGCCCTGAAGCTGGGACAATAGGTCCTCTCTGATCGGGATCTCCCGGGGGGGGGGGGGGGGGGGGGAGGAGAACCATCTCCGAGAACCAAGTCTGGGACGGCCAGAGTGGAGCCACAAGCAGGAGGCTGACCCCACTCTCTCTCACTCTGCACAGAACAGCCGGAATCAGTTTGATGGGCGGGAACGCATAGAGTCTCAGATTGGGCCATGAATGCACGAACGCATCTATCCCCAATGGGGCCGGAGAGCTCAGAGAAAACCAGAGTCGGCACTGGGACGACTCCTTCGAGGCAAAGAGGTCCACCCCCGCTTTGCCGAACACTTCCCAAATCTGAGACACAGTTTGAGGGTTCAGCATCCATTCTCCCGACCTGAGCTTCTGCCTCGACAGGTAATCCGCTGCGAGGTTCAAGACTCCAGGTACATGGACTGCTCTCAGGGACAGAAGTTTGTCCTGAGACCACAGGAGGAGACGGCGCGCTTGCCTGTCCAGGGTGCGTGACCGTGATCCCCCTTGGCGATTCACATGAGACACCACCGCCAGGTTGTCCGTCCTGACAATGACATAATGTCCCATGAGGGAGGGGAGAAAGTGCTGAAGGGCCAGGGACACAGCTCTCAGCTCTAGGCAATTTATGTGCCAAGAGAAAACTTCCGCTTCGCAGACCCCGCATGCCGGTCTGCCCTCGAATACTGCACCCCAGCCGGTTAGAGAGGCGTCCGTCATGACCATTTGGCGACGGAAAACAGCCCCCATATTGACCCCCTTCCAAAGAAAGAGAGGGTCCCGCCAAACTGATAGGGCTCGGAAGCGACACCTTCAATAGGCGAAGGGCCGATCCTGTTGACCGAGCCCCTGAGCGTTTCATCCACCAAAGGAAGGGTCTCATGTGGAGCAGTCCCAGGGGAAGCACCGGGGAAGCTGCGGCCATGAGACCCAGGAGCCTGCGGCACGTACCCACAGAAACATGATGGCCGAGTCTGAAGCGGGCCAAGCATGTTACAAAACTGGAAATCTGAGCAGGGGCCAAGCGGGCCTGCATTGGAACGGAATCCAGATGAACACCTAAGAAGGTGGTCTGCTGAGCCTGGGTGAAAACACTCTTGTCGGTGTTGACTCTCAAACCAAGAGACTGAACATGTCGAAGAACGACATCTCTGTGGTGAGTCACCAACTCCATGGAGTGGGCCAGAATGAGCAAATCGTCCAGGTAATTGAGAATACGGATGCCCTGGAGCCTCAGCGGGGCCAGAGCAGCATCCATACACTTCGTGAACGTCCTCGGTGCCAGGGCGAGGCCGAAGGGAAGGACTTTGTATTGATAAGCCCTCCCCTTGAAGGCGAATCTGAGAAACTTCCTGTGTCGTCTGACAACCTGAATATGGAAGTATGCATCTTTCAGGTCTATCGTAACGAACCAGTCCTCCGCACGTATCTGTGACAAAATAGCCTTGAGCGTTAGCATCTTGAACTTCCCTCTGTAGAGGGCGAAGTTCAGACGACGAAGGTCCAAAATGGGACGCAATCCGCCGTCCTTCTTCGGAACCAGGAAATAGTGGCTAAAGAAGCCACATTTCTCTTCTGCTAACGGAACCTCCTCTATCGCCCCCTTTAGGAGGAGAGAAGTAAGTTCCTGTTGTAGAACAGAAGCCTCTGAGGCGCTGTTTCCTACAGTTTGAATGACCCCGTCGAAGCGAGGGGGGTTGCGACAGAATTGGAGTGTGTAACCTGACTGAATTGTGCGGAGGACCCAGGATGATATCCCTGGCAGAAGCTTCCACTCGTGGGAGAAATTTGACAGAGGGAGTGGGGTGTTGAGGTGCGGTGGACATACCTGAGATAGGGTGTCGAGCTGAACCTCGAAGGAAGGCGTGGCCATCCGCGAAGGAGAGCACGAGGCGTCCTGGCGCGGAGTGGGAGATGTCACAGCCAGAGTGGGAAGTCTGGGCCGCTCTGATTCCCGGAGAAGACCGAATGTGTCTCCGTCTGAACGAGCGGCGGATGGTGAGCCAATCAGACGTGAGGGTAGAAAGCAAAAGGCGTCTCTTTCCTTCAGCGCCGGAAAAGGGGTGGGTCAGGCCAGTTCTGTATTACGAAGCGCGCTGGGCGGCGAAAGTAACAGAGCTGGATAAGGAGAGCTGGTGAGAGGCGGGCAGAAACGCTTGCGCAGTCTGACCCAGCCTAAGACGTGAGCTGAAGCTCTCCTTTTTCTGACCGGAGGGTCATGAGCGACTCAAAGTGGCCGGAGCAAAAGGTTTGCTGGGCCGCTTTGGGTCGATGCGCCTGTGAGGACGTTGGCGGGGAAACGGGCGACCACAAGCTCCCCAGACCGTGGTGGGTGGGGGATGACCTTGGTCGCTCCTCCTACTGGTAAACTCCCTTCTGTGAGAAGGGCGCTCTCTGGACTGAGAAGGGGAGGGTTTAGGAGAGTCCCTCGCTCTTCTAGGCATGAACTGCTTAAAAGCGGCAGACTGAGATTTAGCAGCTCTAAACTTCTCAACCATCGTGTTGACCGCCTCCCCAAACAAACCAGACTGTGAAACCGGAGTGTCCAGTAGGAAATCCTTTTCCTTATCACGGATTTCCGTGAGGTTGAGCCACAGGTGATGCTCCGCCGCCACAGCGCCCGCCATTGAACATCCTATGGCGCGAGCTGTGTGCTTTGTGGCTCGTAAAGCCAAATCCGTGGCTTTGCGCAGCTCCTTGACTGCTTCCGGTGTCAAACCGCCGCCCTCGTCAATTTCTTTAAGCACGTCCATCTGATAGGCCTGGAGGATGGCCATGGTATGAAGGGCCATGCCAGCCTGACCAGCCGCTGTGTAGGATTTTCCGATAAGGGCGGAAGTGGTCCTACACTGTTTAGTGGGAAGAAGGGGGCGGGACTTCCACGAGGGAGCTGAAGATGGAGCGAGAAGAGTGGCCAGCGTATCCTCAACCGCAGGAATGGCGGAATAGCCCTGCTCCACGCATGAATTCGATCTCAAAATAATTAATTAAAAGCATTTATTACTCCACCACCTGCGTGACATCATTAACCAACATGGTTGAACGACATATTTGCGACAATACGGTTTCGGGAAACAGATTTCTTCAACGATGCATCGTACTATGGTAGTTAAGCAGTGAGTTACGTCGTTGTACGGGAAACGCACCCCAGATTGTGAAGCACCCATCGTCGATACTTTTCTATCCCTGTCTTCCCATGAGGCCACATGAAAGGATAAGTCAGGCGGAGAAAAGCGAATCTAATGTGAGTATTACAAACCAAAATCATGGTTCCTTGTGTTGGCATTTGTTGAGGTACTGTAGAGTGAACAGTTGAATTATTGAAGGTGCAAAGACGCCAGATAGTATAGTATAGTTGTGATTGGGCTGTAAAAACACATTTTATTATGTATGAGCTCCAGTGACACACACACGTCTCCAAAGTGGATTTACATAAACCATATACATCTTAAAGATAAAGATGCTTACTAAATGTTTATTTAACATCTGACAGGAACATTTTCAATAAGTATTGCAGATGACATCACAGCATGAAATAGATATCTGATCAGAGTGATGTGTGTGTGCTATAATGTAGAGTTCACTGTTGTCAACACTGTTTACTTTACATGAACGTCAGTAATGTTAATAAATCTACATAAAGTAACTAAACATAAGTTATCTTTTTTTATTTGTCCATTAGTACCGTTGATGAATTGAGGAACATTAACACATCAGCAACTACCTCAACATTTAAATGTAGCAGGCTATTGAGCACATAATTTTATGCTTTTATCAAGGAGTTGTTTAAGATACAGGTAACGTGAACGTTGTCTGATGTTACAGGAGCAGAAGAGCACGTGTGTGTTTATCTGGTGGAGACGAGAGAGGGGGATGAAGGAAGGCTGTCATCAAAGGCTTTGAGTGAGTATACTACAGAAGTTGTATTTTATTTTAATTTCAAACTGAGTTATTTCAGCACTTTTCTGATTCTTGATGTCTGTGCATTTGCTGCAGAGCTTCTGTGGTTGAGCCTTGCTCAAGGACACACTGGTGATGATGGCTGCGGAGAAACCTTCTGCTTATCAGTTCAGTGTTTAGCCCACTACACCACAAAAGGGATAAAGCTACAGTACACATAGAATGTAATTGTAAAAATATTAAATTAAATATGGCAATAAATGGGATGCTGACAACATGAATTGTAAAACGTTTTAAGTAGTCATGCTGATGGAGAGCAGGCACACTGATGTTTGGAGCAGACACAGCAGCAGTCAGATTGTCCCGCACATGTGCTCCCACTCTTGCTTCAAGGTTGTGGGGTTCAGGAGGGACATGGTGGACGGCTAGGACAGGCGAAAGTGTCCACGTGGTCAACTGCTTCATCAATATAAAGCCACAGAATTGGCACAGCTGTGTTGAGATGGCAGCAGATGTGGGGTCTGTAAATGCGTGATGGTTTGTTAGAACAATACATTTGAATAAACCTTTGTTTCATGTGTTGTTGACTTTTATTCATTTATTGTGATGTTTACTTTTATTAATTATTTTACTCATTAATTCATGTTTCCTATTGTTGTCAGTAAATAAAATATTTTATTTACTCATGCAGTTATTCATTGCTTGACTGAAAATTGATATGTATTCACATCGGCTGCATTTGTTCTAGTGTGTATTCATGAATCGCTATGTCATATGACAACAAATTGAATTTTGCCTGTTTTACTAAAACGATAAAATTTTCAGTAAAAAAAAAGTATTGGTCAGCACTTGTCATTATTATTGTAAGTGTTTAAGTGGGCTAGCAATGCAATTCATTCTGGGGTAATCTTAATTTTTAATAGTGATACTTACATTTTTCGAGTATAAAATGAACAGTTTTCTCCAAAGGTGAGACCTTCGAGCAGCTGAAAGACGTCTCTGTGCAAACACCGAGGGAAACCACACAGGTCGGGCCGTGGAGTTACTGATGCTTTGAGCTGTTACTGCACGTGTCACTCATATCTTTTATTTTATAATTACATAGTTGTATCTTTAACAATCATAATGATAAAACAAAACAAATATAATGGGTTTGCATACATTATATACAAAGAAAAAAAACAATAACAGGGTTAGATATCTTTGAATAATTAATCATAATAATTTTGCTTGTGGATTAAATGTTTTGAATATAATATAAAGAAATTAACAACATATTCAAGAGATCACGATTTTGGGTTTTGGTAAGGATACAACTGGGTCAGATTAGTAGGGTTAATATCACAAGATAAATGGGCAGCTGTTTCTTCAACAAGACCACACAATTAGCAAGTTTAATCAATATTTAGATATTTATAGATGGATTAATTAAACCTGACACTCATATCTTTCAAGTTGTTGCTTGTGATAACGTCGTAGGTCACATGATAACGTCAACATGGTGCATAAAGTGCGGATCGCATTCATACTTAACGAGATCAGGCAATATAGTACCTACTCTTTTAAAGCTTGTTAAGTAAGTACTTATTGAAAATGAGTACCTATGAGTACTCAATGAGTACTCAATGAGGTTTCGAACGCAGCCCAGGACTCTTATCAAACATGTGAAGTTTGTGGCAGATCAGACATTGTATGCCTGGCTTACAACAGCTTCCTGTGTCATGGCAAAACATCAGACTTTGTCAGGCCACCACGGACACGCTCTTCAACGAAAACTCAAGATCTTCACAATTTAACATCACCAAGACCTTAAGATTAGACTGACCAAATATGATGTTGTTCTGGTTAAATCTCAATGAGGAGTTAATGTAAAACAAGGCATTTCCTGTTCCCCTCAGGTGGTGCTATGACTGTAACTGAATATTGGCATGTAGATCGGAAAATGTATGCCCGAGTTGCAACAACTTCCTGTTTCATGGCAAAACGTCGAACTTTGTGAGGCCGCTACGGACATGGCCTTCAGGGAAAACTCAAGATCTTTGCAATTTAAATTTTCCAAAAGCCTTTAGATTAGACTGACCAAATAGGATGTTGATCTGATTAAATCTCTAGGAGGAGTTTGTTAACCCGAGTCGGCCGTTGCGATCAACTTGGTTTTTTTCTTATCAGTGCCAAAGAGACTCAAATAACGTTTTTTATCATTCAGACAAGTGTTATACATCATTATAATCTGTTAAGTTTCTACTTTTATTTGTGTACATTCACAACAAAAACAAAACTTTGTGCTTTTTGCAAAATAAAGAAAACATGATGCACGTTCTGTCATCTCTCAGCCCATGAAGTTCATTCTGCAATGCGTTTGAAAATGAAAATGAAAATTTGTCTCACAGGCATGCGAAATATGTCTACATAATGCTTGGAATGTCTACTTTTAAATTAGTTAAGTCAAATAAAAAACAAAATATTCTCATTAATCCGTTTGAAACCAAGGAGAGGTACAGTCTTTCCCATCTCACTTCATTATCTCTAATGAGCGGAGATCGTCATGCCCCCGGAGCCATTCACACAGAAAAAAGTTTGGGTGATTAATTTGCATTGCAGACGCCTCTCAGTAAATGCCATAAAAACATGAAATTTCTACATCAGATTCACAGCGTTCATCGCATTTTGAGGATGGCACGCTACTCTGGTAAAGAGGCCCTTCAGATTATTCAGGACAGTGAGGAAGAATTCACCTTTTCCTCTGAGGAAGATTTCAACTCAGACGACGAACGAGTGCATTTTGAAGAGCGAATTGATCCTGACGAGGATATAAGTTCTGAGTAAGTTGTTTAGAATTATATATAATTTTTTCTGATAATATGCATTATGCCTTCTGATTATAAAATACTACCTTATGCCTAATGTAGCTTGTTTGCAAATATCTGCTTAGGTGTAAATATGATGTGATTTAGTGCAAATATTATACTTAGCCTACGGTAAAATATATATGGTGATACGGTCTTAACACTAGACATTATATTTTTTTATATATAAATGTTTGGTTTTGGTCAGCCTATGACATGCCTAAAATACTTTAAAATACTGCATTATGCCTATACAGATGTTTTGCGTGCAATTGCATGATATAAAGTCAGAATTCGGAGATATAAACTCGCAATTGCATGATATAAAGTCAGAATTCGGAGATATAAACTCGCAATTGCGTGATATAAAGTCAGAATTCGGAGATATATCACGCAATTGCGAGTTTATATCTCAGAATTCTGACTTTATATCACGCAATTGTGAGCAAAAAAGTCTCAATTACTCTTTTTATTTTTTTATTTAGTGGCGGAAAAAATGGGCTTCCATAGATGTTTGTGATTACAGGTGTAGATGTTTGAAAAGCATCACAAAATCTTTAGTGATACCTTATCTATAGTGATATCTATGAATTAGTGATTAATTTCTTTGATGAGATGGTGGTCCAGTGGGTTAAACCATGGAACTGATACGCAGAAGGTTGCTGGTTCAATCCCAGCGGTCACCACCAGTGTGTCCTTGAGCAAGGCACTTTACTCCATGTTGCTCCAGGGGGATTGTCCCTGTAATAAGGGCAATGTAAGGCGCTTTGGATAAAAGCATCTGCCAAATGCATAAATATACTTATTATTATTTTTTTTTATAGATGTGACAATGAAAATTTCCAAGCACCTGTTCCAAAAAGAGCCAAGGCAAACAAGCACATAGCTGCCAACTTTTGAGCTTTGCTTGGAGTGAGATTTTGTTGTTGGAATATACAAAAATTATCTTGCATCACAATAAGTATATTGTGATTGTCAAAACATTTTAGTATCTAAACTGAATTTTATTAGGTTTAGTGACAACATGTTACAATGTTTATATAGTTCAATTTCTGGTAAGCTAAGTTTTTTATTATTGCTTGAAACAAATTTCAGGATTTCAATTCAGTTAAATTCTTGTGATTTGATTTAATATTGACTAATTTGGATAAATATTAGGTACACAAGATAGGCATTAATTTTTCTCAAGAAGAAAAATCTCACCTAATGCTGTACAAATACAGAGAGCCTTATCAGCTGGTAGTATTAAAAATAATTCAAATTAAATATAATGCGTTTTTAGTTATAATAACAACTTTATCTAATGATATAAGTAAACATATAATAAATATGTAATATAATAGGCTACTCATATTTAGCTAAATACTCTCTACAGCTCTTTTTTTCTAGCCAACTAACGTGCTATGGCCTATATTATGGTCATTAAATGACTTTCCTGAGGTAGGCTAAATGTTATGTGACATAATTGTTCTCCAGCTGTTTTATTGACCCTTTCCGTGGTTGAAAAACACTGATTGATTGATATTATGTATGATGAATATCATACCTGTCAAGTTTTGGATTTGAAAATAAGGGACATTTTTCGGCGCCCACCGCAAGCAGTCTCACCACCCCAACCAAGCTCCAGTATCCCTTACATTTTAAGACAGGTGTTATAGCCCAAATGAAAACACAAAAGGTTATATATGATGAGCATTTATTTAAAGGCTTATTTGCATATTTTCTGTTCATTAAACATTGCTTGTTACATTTTATTTTCATTCCACACATTTCATTTCATATTGCTTTTCTTTTACAGTTTTTATTTTCATTTCACATAACTTTTCTTTACTCTTTTAGTGAGTTATTGTACAAATTTGTTGCAGACTTTGCATTCTTTAAGACTGTTTTGGAAGGAGTGTATTTGTGGGCTGGGCCAGAGTGGTTCATTTTACATGAGAGTAGAGCACAAACTGTTCTGTTGTTTTATGTCATCCTATTCTCTGTAACAATCTTTCGTACCATAAATACCCTTTCTGGACTTGCATTGCTATGGGCAGGGCTCGACATGAACGCTTGTTGAGTGAAAAATAATTTTACTTGCCCAACGGACAAGTAGGCCTATCCTGAGTAAAATGTCAAAACAAAAAATAACTAGGGAATCACCAAAGTGCAATAATGATTCTGCATTCAGTTAGTGTAAGTGGCGATCGGTAGTGGATAATATAAAACGAACTGACAAGGTTGTGCTGTTGAGGCTCGCGCAGCCTCTCGACGAGAAAATCGAAAACAAATGAGCGCCACTCATACAAAGAAACTCAGTTAACATACACGGTTAAAATGGTGAAGTTATTATATTTATAACATATGATACAGTTAAGCAACATCACACTAACAAGAGTGTTATTTTCCTGAATACCATCACTACTGGAAATGACACTGATTTCATATGCCAGTTCCATAAACAATTAATTAACATTAAGTCACTTACATTTTATAATTAAATCCGCTGTCCCATTGATCACGGTATTGACAATGGGGTTTTTTTGTTGTTGTTGTTGGCAGGAGTGCCTTAATCCATCTCTATCGTTACGTCCATCATCCGTGTCTGTTTTGTTTTGTTTTCCCGCGTTGTCACTCGTCATCTGACCTCACACACTAACCTCGCGACAACTGACACCTATACTGTAGGCTACTGCAGATGGGAGTTATCGCGAGGCTAGTTACAGAGCTCAGATTGGAAATGTTTTTGTTTTTTTACTCCGGTATTATTGTTTTTTAATAACGCAGGTTAAAATACGGGAGATTTACAGGAAAATACTAATACGGGAGGACGGCGGGAAAGAAGGGTAAAATACGGGACTTTCCCGGCCAAAACGGGATACTTGACAGGTATGGAATATGCATTTCGGAAAGTTAGCCCAAGGAGTTTTCCCACAGCATTTGCAACGCAGTACGAGAGAACTTTCTCGTAAGGGAACGTTATTGTTTGAATTTCGTAATAAAATTGACAGAATCTGAGATTCTCGATTTTTTTTATATCATAAGTAAGCTGCTCTGTCTAGTCTGTCGGCCTCTGTTTCCTCTTTGCTTCGCAATTTTTCTGTGCGTGAGAAAATGGATGCGTGGCGTGAGAGCGTGTGAAAAGTGTTAATTGCGTGTGTCTCACGGTGAATGCGTGAGAGTTGGCAGCTCTGCAAGCAGGCAAGCAAACAACAGGCAGTCCACTCAGTCATGGAAAAAAGAGACTGATGTGGACATGGTTCCACAGACTCTGCGATTCCTGCCTGCACGGGAACCTGGACCACAACTGAGCTCTGTTGACTCCCATTCTCCCATGAGTCTATTCAAAAAAATAATTAATTAAGAAAGCACTGTTTCATCTCTGTGCCACAACACCAATGCTCAGGAAGCCAAGGCAATTGCAACAGATGTAAGCATCAGTGAGATGTACCGCTACATCGGGCTGCTGATTTACATGGCCATGGTGAAGATGAGCTCCATCACTGATTACTGGCGGCAGAGCAGTGTTTTCTCTGTGCCTTTTCCAGTGTTGGGGAGTAGTTAACTACAAGTAGTGATGCTACTAACTTAACTATATTTTTCAGTAGCTCAGTTGCTTTTAAAGGGGTGGTAAAACACATTCTTTCGAAGGCTTGATTGTGTGGGGTGCACTGTAACAAAAATTGCATTATTTTTCATATATTTTACTTTTATTCTCACACTGCTCTGTCCCTCCTTGTAAAAACGGTCTGATGTTCCCCTTCGAGGGAACTCGTACTGCGTCGTCGAGTGACGACACTCTGGGGAACGCCCACAGCGTTACGCATCTGAAGCATGAATGAAATCAAGCCAATCTGATTGGTGTTGTGTCGTG
The DNA here is from genome assembly GCF_949357685.1 of Gobio gobio. Classification (NCBI taxonomy): domain Eukaryota; kingdom Metazoa; phylum Chordata; class Actinopteri; order Cypriniformes; family Gobionidae; genus Gobio; species Gobio gobio. The sequence goes on along the minus strand of NC_137102.1, from coordinate 35,482,282 downwards.
ACGTAGTAGATGACGGCATACCCGGAAGATACAAAAAGGAAGCTGATGCAAACACACACTAGCTTTTTTGCTCTTCAGCGAAGCGCTCTGTGTTTTGTCAGTCTTATTTGATGTTGTTTGTCTACCAACGTTGTTCACAAGCAGGGCTCGCGAACCCCGTGGCTGGTCCCGTGTCTGTCGAAAAAAAAAAAAAAAAAAAGGACAGCACGGTTGATCAATCATGGGACTCGCAGATGGGCTGTCAGGGGAACTTGAGAGGGTGCTGAGGCATCTTCTCCTTCCCTGTTTGACAGTTCCATTGTTCTACTTCCCCGTGTGGAAGCCCGCGCTGCGGCTTCTTCCCCCGGGGTGGAGGACCCGATGCGTGAGCTGTCTGATTCTGAGGAATTAGACGTGCTCCGTATCGAGGCTCGCCATTTCCTATGCAAGATTCAATCTCGCGTTGCCAAAAAAAAAAAAAAAAAAAAAAGGGCAGCGCGTAGGTTCGAGTCTGCTAGTAAAGTGATACAACGTGATACGGTGAAATGTGATACTGTTGGGTGCGAGGCATGCGGTCAGCACCTGAGGGTGCTGGCTGTTTTCATGGAGAAATATCTCGATATCAGAAATATCTGTCACCCAAGCGTGTTTGACTTGTCTGGATATTCATCTAAGAGGGAGCCCTCCTGAAGTTGATGTCGTTCTCGCCGCCTGGTGGCCTGCGGGACACATCAGTTTCAGGCGGTTGCTAGGCGCAGTGTCCGCCCTAGTGTTGCGGCCCTGTCGAGCTGCTCCCTTAGATGAGGCCCCTGCTGGCCAGCCCCCTCTCCCGGGTAGGAGCGATCGAGGTCGTTTTCCCCCAGGAGCTCTCGGGAAATCAGTGCTGTGTTCCCGCCGTCAAAGACGCTTCGGGCCTCACTGATTTCCCGCGCACACACGCTGCCTTCGTCGCCTCCAAGGGGACTTGCGACTGGGCAGCGAACGTGTGCGCCCACCGAAAAATCGTTCTCGACCGCTCCCTGCCGGTTAGCCGCTTCAGGGGGGTCGGGAACGAGTTTCGGTTGACACCCGAGGCCAGCCTCGAGAGGCTGGTTCCCTTAGTAGATTATCTTGGCGCATGGTCATGCCTTCCGAGTGTATCTACATGGGTCCTGCAGACTGTAGAGCTGGGCTACAGGCTGCAGTTCGGTTCTCCTCTCCCGGGTTTCAAAAGGGGTGGTCCGGACTGTGGTCGGCCCAGAGCAGGTTCGGGTTATGGAACAAGAAGTACAAGCCCTGTTAGCCAAGGAAGCCATAGAGCGGGTTCCTTTGGCGGACAGGGACTCCGGGTTCTACAGCCGGTACTTCAAAGTTCCAAGGAAGGATGATGGGTTGTGTCCGATAATAGATCTCAGGCTCTTGAATCGGTCTCTGAGGAGATTCAGGTTCAAGATGCTCATAATTCCAGCCATCGTGAGTCAGATCCAGTCCGAGGACTGGTTCGTCACGATAGATCTAAAGGACGCATACTTCCATATTCCATCCTTCCATGTCACAGGAAGTTCCTGAGGTTCGCTTTCGGGGGCGAAGCGTACCAATATCGGGTTCTTCCCTTCGGCCTGGCACTCTCCCCTCGCGGTGGCGGTTCGGCATCGAGATGTTGTTCTGGCCCACATCAGATGCTTGGGGCTGAGACTCAACACGAAGAAGAGCGTGTTGACGCCCTCCCAGGGGACTACGTTCCTGGGGGTTGTATGGGACTCCACGTCGATGCGGGCACAAATGTCCCCCGCACGCGTGGAGTCCATACTGGCGATGGTCTCCTGAGTGAAGCCGGGCCGCAGCCTCACTGTGAAGCAGTTTCAGAGACTGCTGGGGCTCAGGGCAGCAGCGTCCAAGGTGATACCTTTTGACCTGCTGCACATGAGACCCCTACAGTGGTGGCTGAGGGCCAGAGGATTTTCCCCGAGGGGAAATCCGTTTCATATGATCAGGATAACGCGCAAATGCCTTCGTTCCAGCTGCATATAATTATTCCGCTCATTGATTGTCCTATCACTGTGCAGTGGACAGGTATAAATTTGGCCGTCAGGTTTTATGGCGTCACGAGTCACGCCCCCTTGCTCTGCGTCATTTCTAGTCGCCGGTCAGGTATGTTTGGTGATGTTGGCTAACTGTTGGTAGTGTGCTGTTTCATATTAGTATTATCCTTGTTTAGAGCTGTAGCTTGGGACAAACCTTGCGGCTGGCGCTTGGTTGATGTGGTTCCTTTTGCAGTTCAATCCATGAGGTTTCCTGATGCTACAGACTTGTCCCCCCCCCCCCCCCTTGGTACAGGAGCTGGGTGTCGAAGGTGGTGGATTTTGGTGGTGGTGTTGCTTCACAAGTGCTGTGCTGTGTGTAGTGGTGTGAGTGAGAGTGTTTCCACACAGGTGTAACTAAATTGTGCTGTGCTGTGGAGGCCTATTAGTGCCCTTACTCCCCGCCTGTTGCGCCTGGGCTCCTGTACTTATTCCTATAGAGGTGTCTGAGAATGCCGGTCACCCATGTTACATTTTATTGAGTTATTCATTTTTGTTTTCTATTGTTGCTTTAGATATTAATTTTATCTTTAATAAAATTTTCATAATTTTTTACCCACGTCTTCTGCCCATTTCTTGCACACGAACCTGTGTTGCCCAAGGGCAAGTCCTTATCTCTGACAAAGTGCAAGAGTGGCGTAGTCGCTTCATCATTTATTCCATCAGTCCTCAGTGCCATGCCACACAACGAATAATTTACACTAATGCCAAGTTCGCTGTTGAAATTTAAAAAAAAGTTTGTAACGTTAGGTATTTGTCGGATAACATTAAGTATGAATGAGCATTTAACAAACTGGTTTGCAGAGCCAAACAGCATTGTCATCTGTGTACTTCCTTGCTACAATGTACAATTAACAATACGAACTCTTACAGGAAAACACATCAACGAAAAATAAATCATACTTACAGGTTGTGGCCTGTAAACAGCTTCTGTTTTTAAATCCATCTTTCAGGACAAGCCGTTGTGCGAATCCTTCATTGAACTTGCGACGATTGTGGACGCTTTCCTCCGTGAAATGTGCAGTGGGAACCACGCGCGCCCGTTGTGCATTCACACTGGCAGTGTTCGTCTCGCGCAGCTGAACCGCGGCTCGTGTATTGCAAATACAGACGAATATTGTCCATTATGTCACATTTTCCAGTCTTCTCCTCCGACCCCTGTCTGTCTCGTGCTTTGATATATGATGGACAGCATATGTCTGCTGCAAATGCGACCTGTTCCCCTCTGTCTCATACACACATCCATTTAACATATTGTATGTTAAATGCACTGCAATGCACCGCTCTCCCTAGGAAGGCTGAACAAAGTGGACCTGCAATCCGGATGAAAATAACAGCGTTTCGTCGGCATTGCGGCAACAACATTCTAACCACAAAAACGCTTCCCCGCGGCGATACAAAATGGCCTCGCCCCCCCTTATTTAATATTCTCGGAGGAGGGGTTTATGTAAATATTGGGGCTGGTGATGTCAGAGATCCTGGAGGAATGTCTAGTAGTCCCTACCGGCCGTTTGCTGTAGTCCTTAGAAATTGATTTCTTTAAAACAAATATCTCCCTTTGCTTTAAACTTTGAACGTTATAACTTTGCAGATGTTGTTTATGCTCAAACAACAACATTACACACTAGCTAAAGTTATAAAAGTGAAATCGTTGTTTACCACCCCTTTAAAACAATGTAGCTTTTCCAGTAGCTAACTCCTTTTTCCATCAAGTAGCGGTGTAGCGTGACCAAAAGCTACATTCCGTTGTTTTTTGACAAGCCTGCAATGCATTGAAACAGCACAGTGTTTGCTTCTTATTTGACCACATACTAAAATCGCCATCTATTGTTTCATTGCGCATCTTGCGGCTTTACGGTTCACAGAGAAGAGATCGTCTGATGATTATGTAAAGGACGTACAGGAGTGGGTTGATAACTTTACACGAATCGACTAGTAAAGGTTACACTTGATTTATAAGATTAAAATGCTGTCTGCGTCGAAGACTTCAAGCACATACAGGTGAATAATAGCCTTTTTAAATCGATTAATCTGTCCCACCAGTTTTTTAAAGAACCTGAAAGATCACTAACGTGGTGTTTGTGTCATTGCACTGGCAAAGCATCTGTCGATTGAATAGAAAAAAATATAGTAATTTAGTGCACTTATCCCACGGCAAAGGCTCTGAACTAATTAAATAGGTTGCGTGAGTTTCGGAATGAAGTGCACAATATTCACGCAAGCAGCGCATTATTCTTGTCTCACAGCGGCTCTGATCACACACTGTATGTTGCATCACTGCACGTGCTGTGAGTTTACCTACAACCCCAAATCAGAAAAAGTTGGGACAGTATGGAAAACGCAAAAAAAAAAAAAAGAAGTGATTTCTAAATTTACTTTGACTTATATTTCATAGCAGACAATATGAACAAAAAATATTTCATGTTTTGTCTGGTCAACTTCATGTCATTTGTAAATATGCATCCTTTCCTGTCATTCAGACCTGCAACACATTTCAAAAAAAGTTGGGACAGTAAAGCATTTACCACTTTGTAATGTTGCCATTCCTTTTCACAACACTTAAAAGACGTTTAGGGACTGAAGACACCAAGTGATGAAGTGTTTCAGGTGTAATTTTGTCCCATTCTTCCAGCAAACAAGTCTTAAGGTGGGCAACAGTACGGGGTCTTCGTTGTCGCATTTTGAGCCACACATTCTCTATTGGAGACAGGTCGGGACTGCAGGCAGGCCAGTCAAGTACCCGTACCCTCTTCCTCCGCAGCCAGGACTTTGTAATGTGTGCAGAATGTGGTTTTGCATTGTCTTGTTGAAATATGCATGGACGTCCCTGGAAAAGATGTCTTCTTGAAGGCAGCATATTATGCTCCAAAATCTCTATGTACTTTTTAGCTTTAATGGTGCCTTCACAGAAGTGCAAGTTACCTCTGCCAAGGGCACTGACACAATCCCATACCATGACAGACCCTGGCTTTTGGACTTGTTGCTGGTATCAGTCTGGATGATACTTTTCTTCTTTGGTCCGGAGCACACAGCGTCCATTCCTCCCAAAAAATACCTGAAATACTGATTCATCTAACCACAGTACACGTTTCCACTGTGTGATGGTCCATCCCAGATGCCTCCGAGCCCAGAGAAGTCGACAGCGCTTCTGGACACTGTTAACATATGGCTTCCTTTTGACACAGTACAGTTTTAACTGGCATTTGTGGATGTAACTACGTATTGTGGTACTTGACAAAGGTTTGCCAAAGTAGTCCTGAGCCCATGTGATGATATCGCTTATAGATGAATGACGATTCTTGATGCAGTGCCGCCTGAGGGATCGTAGATCACGGTTGTTCAGCTTAAGCTTGCGCCCTTGTCCTTTAATTACTGAAATTCCTCCAGATTCCTTGAAACTTTTAATTATGTTATGCACTGTTGAATGTGAAATATCCAAATCTCTTCCTATCTTTCTTTGAGGAACATTGTTTTTAAACATTTCAATAATTTTCTCACGTATTTGTTGGCAAACTGGCGATCCTCGGCCCATCTTTGCCCCTAAAGGATTTTTTCTTGGATGCTGCTTTTGTACTAAATCATAAATAAAATCACCTGTTGACATCACCGGTTTCAAATCACATCATTATTTAACCATTTTACCTCATTACTAGCCCTAAATTGCTCCTGTCCCAACTTTTTTTGAAATGTGTTGCAGGTCTGAATGACAGGAAAGGATGCATATTTACAAATGACATGAAGTTGACCAGACAAAACATGAAATATTTTTTGTTCATATTGTCTGCAATGAAATACAAGTCAAAGTACATTTAGAAATCACTTCTTTTTTTTTTTTTTTTTGCGTTTTCCATACTGTCCCAACTTTTTCTGATTTGGGGTTGTACATTTTTGCCTACTCCTGTGTATCCAAGTTGCTTATATTTGGTTCTTGCATTGATGTGACATGACATTTGTAGTTATTTTGCACTTTGACAGTCAGTTTGAGACTACATTTGAGTATTGTATATTTGGATAGTTTACAAAATAAAACTTTACTCTTATCATAATTGTATTGCATTGTGTTGTTTTAAACCCCAAACATTTAAATTAAAACATTATTCCCTAACGGTTATTCAGTTATTTTTAAAAATGAAATTTTATTGTAAAAAAAAAAATTCAAAGTAGTTTCGATGTTGCTAGCTACATTTAAGTAGTAACTTGTAGTGTATCTAACTACTTTTTTTCAGAAGGGTAGCTTGACTGTAGTTTAACTACTTTAATTTATAAGTAGCTTGTAGCTAGTCAAACTACTGTTTCAAAGTAGCTTCCCCAACACTGGCCTTTTCCTGCTACAGTTATGTCTAGGGACAGAGACCGGACAATTTCATGGAATGTGCATATGAGTCAACCAGATGAGGACAAGGAGAATGACAGAAAGAGAGGCACAGCTGAACATGACCGTCTGTTCAGGGTTAAACCTCTCATGGACACTATCCGTCATGCTTGCAAAGCTCTCTATCATCCAAGAAAAAATTTAGCTGTAGATGAGAGAATGAAGGCATGCAAATCAAACACTGGAATGACACAGTACATGAAAGCCAAGCCAACCAGGTGGGGTTTCAAGTTGTTTGTTCTTGCAGACTCTACCAATGGATACACTGTGGACTTTTCTGTGTACACAGGAAAGAACAATTTTCCCACAGGCCATGGACTGTCATATGATGCTGTAACATCTCTTTTGGACCATACATTTTTGGGTTCTGGGTACCATGTGTACATGGACAATTTTTATACAAGTCCAAAGCTCCTAAAGACTTGTTTGCCATGAAGTTTGGTGTATGTGGGACTTACAGGGACAACAGGAAGCACTGCCCTCGAAATGCAGCTAATTCACTCTCTAAAAATCTGCCAGGGGATCCATCAGATGGATTCGGGATGGACCTCTTATATTTGTGAAGTGGATGGACACACAAGAGGTATCTGTCAGTTCTACCATCCATCCTGCTTATGCAGGAGACACTGCACAGAGGAAGGTGAAAGCACAAGAAACATGGAGGACAAAGACATTTGTGACTGCACAAATGCTGTGACTGCATACAACCAACACATGGGGGGTGTTGACCTGTCTGATCAGCTGTTGCAGTATTACACAACACAGCACAAAACCATGAAGTGGTACAGAAAGATTTTTCTACACTTTTTGGACATTGCTTCCACCTACTCTTTCCTTTTGTTCAAAGAGCTACATGGTAACATGTCCAATAAAGAGTTTCACGAGTTCACACTTACATATAATTTATGGAGAGTAATTTAAATGCGTATTTGGCGTGCTGTCCGAGGGGAGGGCTTCGAGCTCGGAATTTGGCCCGAACTCGGAATTATGGAGAGTACCCCCCGTGTATGTAAGTGGTTGATAAAATAAAAGTGTGGAGAAGGGGTGGTGGAGGGATGCTAGAAAACTGTCAATGAATGGAGGTAAGACTGCTGCGTGTATATATACACCTCTTACTGTTGATTAGCTGAGTGCTCTCCACCTGTGTCAATTATCTGAACGTGCTCCTCCCGAACTATGTTTATAAAACATCATTTCACGAGTTCACACTTACATATAATTTATGGAGAGTAATTTAAATGCGTATTTGGTGTGCTGTCCGAGGGGAGGGCTTCGAGCTCGGAATTTGGCCCGAACTCAGAGTACCCCCAAAAAATGCTAAAGCATAGGACAGCCGCCTGGCTAAATACCCCCAAAAAGTGCAGAGCTTGGCGGGCTGGCATTCGAGAAGGGGCCTGGTTGCTTGACCGGTAAGCCCCCGAGGGCGGTTGTGGCGCATCGTGCCGGGGGATTGCCTGCAAGAGAAAACGGGAAAAGAGAAACATGGGAGAGAACAATATTAAAAACATTATTAAACATTTCCTTGCTGCGTGGAAACTTTCAGCTTCCCACTTTCCACTCTGCGTGGAAACATCGACTCTTCGAACTACGTGAAAACTTCCCCCTCTTTCGTACTTTCCACTCTTTCGTGCTGCGTGGAACTTCCTCTCTTTCGTACTGCGTGGAACTTCCTCTCTTTCGTACTGCGAGGAACTTCCTCTCTTTCGTACTGCGAGGAACTTCCTCTCTTTCGTACTGCGAGGAACTTCCTCTCTTTCGTACTGCGAGGAACTTCCTCTCTTTCGTGCTGCGTGGAACTTCCACTCTTTCGTGCTCGGTGGAACTTCCACTCTTTCATGCTGCGTGGAACTTCCACTCTTTCATGCTGTGTGGAACTTCCACTCTTTCATGCTGCGTGGAACCTCCACTCTTTCATGCTGCGTGGAACTTCCACTCTTTCATGCTGCGTGGAACTTCCACTCTTTCATGCTGCGAGGAACTTCCTCTCTTTCATACTGCGAGGAACTTCCTCTCTTTCATACAGAGAGGAACTTCCTCTCTTTCATACAGCGAGGAACTTCCTCTCTTTCATACAGCGAGGAACTTCCTCTCTTTCATACTGCGTGGAACCTCCACTCTTTCGTGCTGCGTGGAACTTCCACTCTTTCGTGCTGTGTGGAACTTCCACTCTTTCGTGCTGCGTGGAACTTCCACTCTTTCATGCTGCGTGGAACTTCCACTCTTTCATGCTGCGTGGAACCTCCACTCTTTCATGCTGCGTGGAACTTCCACTCTTTCATGCTGCGTGGAACTTCCACTCTTTCATGCTGCGAGGAACTTCCTCTCTTTCATACTGCGAGGAACTTCCTCTCTTTCATACTGCGAGGAACTTCCTCTCTTTCATACTGCGAGGAACTTCCTCTCTTTCATACTGCGAGGAACTTCCTCTCTTTCATACTGTGTGGAACTTCCACCCTTTCATACTGCGTGGAACTTCCACTCTTTCATACGGCGTGGAAATGTTCCACTCTTTCAAGCTGTGAGGAACTCCGCCTGTGCTGCGTCCATGGAAACTTTCCATTTCTTACTGGAACCTGAGAACATAAGAAGAAAAAAAATATGAGTGTTTGATCGGGATATTCTCACTGTGTACTAGTCAATAAGGGTTTTGTGGGCTTTTTTGATGTGGAACCGATTGGTCCTGATATAGCTTTGGAAAGCGTCGGAAGACCATCTCCCGAGAGCTTGGATCTGCTGTTGGGAGAGGCCTTTTTGCGCTGCTGAGGTTGCTACCCCAATACGGAAGGAGTGGCTTGAAAAGTTCTTTGCTGGGACCCCTGATAGTTGGAGAACGGATTTGAGGTGTTTCTTTGAGGATACCAGAGTTATAGGTTGTCTGGTGTCGGGACGGGTGGGCTGGGATATTTGAATCCCTTTGATCAAAGAGAGGTTGGTGAATTGTTTGTCTCGGGGGAGGAATCGCTGTACATCAATTGTGGAAAACTGGATGCAGCTCAAGTAACCTTTGATGTATTAAGGAAGAAAATAAATGAGGTGATTGAAAGGAGAGAAAAATCGGGGAACGGTATGTTTATAAGAGAAGTGAAATGCTTTAAACATCTCCAGGCCGTCATGTAGGATTGAGGTTTCTGGGAAAGAACATCACTGCTTTGGCAGTGGAGAAAATTAGCCAGAGAAACTGAGCTCCTGTGAGAGCAGAGGGGACAGCACTGCTGTAGTAGTGGAGAAAATTTGCCGGAGAAACTGAGCTCCTGTGGGAGCCAAGGGAACAGCACTGCTGTGGCAGTGGAGAAAATTAGCCAGAGAAACTGAGCTCCTGTGGGAGCCGAGGGAACAGCACTGCTGTAGTAGGAGAAAATTAGCCAGAGAAACGAAGCTCCTGTGGGAGCCAAGGGAACAGCACTGCTGTGGCAGTGGAGAAAATTAGCCAGAGAAACGAAGCTCCTGTGGGAGCCAAGGGAACATCACTGCTTTGGCAGTGGAGAAAATTAGCCAGAGAAACTGAGCTCCTGTGGGAGCAGAGGGAACAGCACTGCTGTAGTAGGAGAAAATTAGCCAGAGAAACTCAGCTCCTGTGGGAGCCGAGGGAACAGCACTGCTGTAGTAGGAGAAAATTAGCCCGAGAAACGAAGCTCCTGTGGGAGCCGAGGGAACAGCACTGCTGTAGTGGGAGAAAATTAGCCGGAGAAACTCAGCTCCTGTGGGAGCCGAGTGAACACCACTGCTGTAGTGGGAGAAAATTAGCTAGAGTTCCTGTGGGAGAAAAAGGAGAAAAAGTTAGACGGACAAATGGAGAAACACATTGTGTAACCGAAAGGACTCTTATTTTTTAAAGGTTTATGCCTTATTATTGCAGGATGCTCATTAAAATCCGTATGAGAGAGATAAAACAACAACAACCTTTATTTCTATAGCACGTTTAAAAACGACATGAGTTGACCAAAGTGCTTTACGCTCTCAACAGTACTATTAAAACATTGACAAAACACCCCTACATCAACACACAAAACACAAACACACATCTCAAACTCCCAGTCTTTATGGGCAGTTGTAAGCAAGAGAGAAGAGATGTGTTTTCAACACAGATTTAAAACGTCCTAACAAGTCACAAGATCTGATATGCAGAGGGAGGCTATTCCAGAGGTGTGGCGCAGCCACAGAGAAAATACAGTCTTACAACTGTATACACCGTTTTCTTTACAGTGATTTATATTGTAATATGTTGTCATTGTTGATACGAATTCGCTTTGCATAAATGTATGCTATTCATTGATTGTGAAGTGCTCTGAACTGAAGCATTGTTCAAGCCAGTAGAACACACAACGGTGCCACATTCAGGTTTTGAAACGTGATCGCTCACGTTAATTCAGTGAAATCATAGCCTTTGAATTTCTTCTGTTTCATAATAAGATGGTATAACAATCATTGATACACTTGTTATACAATAGCCTGCCCTACTATAAGGTATTGATGTTACATTTAAGAAAGTGGGTGCTCCCAAATACATTGTTCGGTTCGCACACGTCTATTTATAGTCACAAAAGCGAGTATGGTCGCACTGTTGAGCCCTGTGTGACCGAGCTTATGTGAGCGTCAAGTTGAGAAGTATTGAATCAAGGCGGTGATTATCAGCTGATTCCAACTAGTAGCTGATTGTTTGGCGTAATATGCCCTGTTGCATTGACAGCATTTTAGTGATTTAGCCTCACAATATGTTTCGCTCGCTTTACCAGCTGCAAGTAAATTGATCGTTCATCACCACGGCGACCGCGTGCGCATAACGTTACATGATGAACGCACTTCTCCTGTGTGAAAAGTATCTGTCTGTACTGTAGTACACAGAGGCGGAAAGATCGCAAGAAAAAGTAAAAGAGTTGTAATACTTTATCTTAAGACAGGAACTGTTGTAGTTCTCCCTGTTGCAAATCTGTGCTGTGTGCACTCCTTTACACTGTCCGGGCACTGCTCTCGCGGTTGGCTCGTGAATGCTTATGGAAGCGGCCGAAAGGGGTTTTTAGATAGCTTATAAATTTGTAGGGAAAAAGATTGTAGTACTGTAGAGTTGCTTCAAGCCGTGAAGACAGCGTCTGCGGGCGGGGCAAACTGCCAGAATTCCCTCCGTGCTAGAAAACTGTCAATGAATGGAGGTAAGACTGCTGCGTGTATATATACACCTCTTACTGTTGATTAGCTGAGTGCTCTCCACCTGTGTCAATTATCTGAACGTGCTCCTCCTGAACTATGTTTATAAAACATCATTTATGGAGCAGTTTATCACAGGGCGTGGTGTATCACAGAAAACAACACCAAAACGGACAGTTAGTGACCATAGTACCAGTTCCAGGAGCTGAGGTGACCTCAGATGGCAGGAATGTCTGCACGGTTGGTCGCAGGATCTGTTTGCATTGCAAAGCAGTGTGTGTTAAAGGTCCCGTTTTTAGTGTTTTTTTGAAGCTTTGATTGTGTTTACAGTGTGCAATATAACGTGTAAAAAAACAGTATCTGTATACTGCTGTTTTCACTGTCCTCAAAACGGCCTGAGAATTTCCTCGTTCTATGAAGTCCCTCCTTCAGAAATATGTAACGAGTTCTGATTGTGCCAGCAGTTCCAGTGACCATTGGGCTGCAAAGATCATCTGTAAAACTCTCGTCTCTCCCTATGTACACTGTCTTCTGTAGCACTACATTGTATTATGTTGTATTATGTGTAAATTCAAGTATACTGTACAAGACTTATATTGTCAGGAAAGATTTCTATTTTGAATAAATGCTGTTCTTTTAAACTTTTTCTTCATCAATTAATCATAAAAAAATATCACCAGTTATAAAGAAATATTACGCAGTACAACTGTTGCAACATTGATAATAACTGCGTATCAAATCATCACATTAGAATTATTTCTGTAGGATCATGTGACACTAAAGACTGGAGTAATGATGCTGAGAATTCAGCTATGATCACATAAATAAATTATATTTTAAAGTACAGTTTATTAAAATAGAAAACTATTATATTAAATTGTAATAATATTTCACAGTATTATTTTTTATATTGTATTTTTGCTCAAAAAATGCAGGTGTGATGAGCATAAGAGACTTCTTTCAAAAACATAAAAAAAATAGTAATGCATCCAAACCTTTGACTGGTACTACTGTATATGAAGAGTTTCGTTGCAAAACGAGATATATCCATTTTGAGAAATGTTGGTTATTTGACATTATTATTTAAGACATCAACAGTCAAGTTCATTCACAATTTTTTGTACATTAAACTATTACTTGAGCTCAGTGAAGGCCGGGACACAATATTCTTCAAATCCAGGATATTTTTTATTTAATTTTATGTCATAAATAAGTCAAAAACCATGCCAAAATGCAACATATTTATCTTTACATTGTCAAACATCTTAAATTGGTTAAAAAAACAATACATCATAAATATATGGAATAGTATATACAAAGATTGATTAATAATAATAAGATTCCGAGTTAGTTTTGGTCAGAACATACACAACATAACGTTTTTTTTTTTTTTTTTTTGCAAAACGCTATATATCCACCTTAGGCTATATTCTACTACTGTAATACCATTAAGAAAAGCTAGTGAATCAATGTTTTGTGTGTGTGTGTGTGTGTGTGTGTGTGTGTGTGTGTGTGTGTGTGTGTGTGTGTGTGTGTGTGTGTGTGTGTGTGTGTGTGTGTGTCGGCATGACAGACCAACATTACTCGCAGTCGCACGATGACAACAATTAATCTTTGGATGTTTTCCCTCCCCTGAATGCCTTGCCCGTTTGTCTTCTCCCTTTGATGATTTTCTTAAGATGCCTTCCTCTTTCTCCCAACAGCAGCTGGAATGACCGGCTCCAATCCATCATCGAAATCCATAACGTTAGCTTGACTCTGAAGCTTTGATTCTCTGACTGACAGACAGCTGTTGATCAGTGACGTAGCCTACGTGACTGACAGCTCGCCTACAGTATAAACTGGTAAACGTTTTTTAGTTAGCCTATTGAATCCTCTTTTTAAAAATATGTTTTTTGTTTTGATATTATCGTTAAATCACTGAGCAAACTCTGAGCACTTCACCGGCGGTGACTCTCTCCTCGCGTGACATCCTGAGCTTGCGCGGCATCCTGAACGTTCTATATCGCACTTTGTAAAGAAACTGGGCTGGCGGATATCGCGTTTTGTGAAAAAATACATTTTGTAGTTGGCTTAAAATGTACATTTTCAAATCTTATTAATGGCAGCAATTCACACATAGATTAAGGTACATCTAAACAGTGATTTCCAATAATAAAATCCAAATGTCAAAAAATGGTGTTTATCGCGTTTTGCAACCAAACTCTTCATATGTTTGTATATGTAGCACTGTGGTGCACATTTCATAACTCCACATAGAGGAATTACAATAAAACTGATTAAAATCTTTGAATCTCCTCACATTCTTTGTACAGGCTGCCTGAAAGCATTCCACTTTGATGGGTCATTAGCCATTGGGGAGTATTAGCCATTTCCTGTTGCCCGCAGGTGGTGCTATGACTGTAACTGAGTTTTCGAGCATGTTTAGGCCCTAAAAAATTTGATTCATTTCGGAGAAGAAGAATTGGCTGAGAAATTACAATAGGGTCATCACACTGTCACCGGTGCAGGCCGGGGCGGACTCGGATGACCAGCCGCCCCTGACTCCAGACACCACCGTGAGGAGCCGACACCACAGGCACGCAACAAACGGACAAAGGAGGAGGCAAGTAATTGAGTTCAAAAATAACAATCTTTATTGAATAATAATCAACTTGAGGAAAGAATGAGCAACTCCTGTCTTCTCGGGCTATTGGACCGGAGTAGCCGCTGGAACGATTCTCCGCTGTCTTCGGGTGACAATGGAGCGATAGTGGCTAGGAAGGCTTACTCCACGGCGTTGCTGCACATCTGCAGGACTCCAACGGTAAGTAACAGGTAATGTTCACTTTCTCAACAGCAGATCCTCTTATCAGGAAGTGAGAGGGAAATTTTGACTTTAAAACTCACTTCACAGCGTTGCTGCACATCTGCAGGACTCAGACGGAAGGTAACAGGTAAGGTTTCTTCTCTTAACAGCAGATTCTCTTATCAGGACGGGAGAGGGGAATTGTGACTTTAAAACTCTCTTCACAGCGTTGCTGCACATCTGCAGGACTCAGACGGTAGGTAACAGGTAAGGTTTCTTCTCTTAACAGCAGATTCTCTTATCCGGACGTGAGAGGGGAATTGCGACTTTAAAACTCACTCCACAGCGTTACTGCACATCTGCAGGACTCAGACGGTAGGTAACAGGTAATGCCTCTTCTCTCAACAGCAGATTCTCTCATCAGAACATGAAAAGGGAATTGTGACTTTAAAACTCACTCCACAGCGTTGCTGCACATCTGCAGGACTCAGACAGTAAGGAACAGGTAATGTTTCTTCTCTCAACAGCAGATTCTCTCATCAGAACATGAAGGGGAAATCGTGACTTTAAAACTTACTTCACAGCGTTGCTGCACATCTGCAGGACTCTTCCCTCAACATCAGACACTTTCATCAGACATTAGCGAGAGACTCAATAGGCAACCTTACCAGCGATGTTGTACATCTTCAGAGCTCCATCAATATGTATAACAGTTCAGACTTTTCCACAGCCATACGGTTCTTCACGAGACTTGTAATTTCAGAGAGAGAGAGGGTTAACAGGAGCCTTCAATGAGGGATTACTTCACGACAATACTCAGTGGAAGAGAGAATAATACAAAGCATTACTTCACCAGTTCAGTTGTATCGTTCTGGAATTTGGATGGGGACAAGTAGATAATTTCACAAGAATGGAAGCAGGCGTTGGGAGACTCTTCTCAGCATAGCACACAGCACTCGTGTTCACTACAAATCCACAGCATTAATTCAGCGTGCATCAGGTAAGGCAAACAACTGCAAATCACTCACACAGTAGGGCTGATCAGAAGCCTCGCTTCATCCATGCATTTGAATGGGAATATTCAACTCTCAATTCCTCTCCAGCGTATCTGAAACAGATGTCCTCCTCAATAGTAAATTTCACATTCACAGTCTTTTCTTCAAGCTTTACATTTGATTCAACGATGTAATTAATTCACTTATCTTTCTCTCTTCCTCTTCCAGCACAGATCCAAGCAGCAGTTCAATCCAGTAATATTCCACAAGCAGCTCTAAACGACAGACTCCAATGGCAGTTAATCACTTACACGAATTTCCAGGATTACAGCATCCAATGTAAACGCTCAAACAGGAGATCTTCTACCCCAAGACACAACGACAGAGACCCAGCCAAACAGCTGATTAACTGAACACCGATTGACTTTTACCAGCTCGACCTCAACCCTGACCTCCTTCTTCTTCTTCTTCTTCTTCTGGGATTTTATTGGCGGTTGACAAAGAACACAATGGTGTATTTCCGCCACCAACTGGTATGGAGTGTGGATCAAGACGACTTTTTTTTTATTTTTATTTTTTTTATTTTTTTTATTTATTTTTTATTATAATTATATTCTCTCCCACAGATTAGATTCCACAAGAAACTGAAGAATAAAATTATAACACTCATTTCTCGAGTTATTTTGCAGAATATACTTTGGTATAAATTGCATTTTTATTTTTTTTAAATTATGAATTAACAACCCTCTTTCATTCTCATATTTCTGACAATGCATTAAAACATGCTCTACTGTTTCCTCCTGCCCACAATAATCACATCTTCCTGTATCATGTTTACCCATTTTATAAAGTGTACTATTTAATCTTGTGTGTCCAAATCTCATCCTTGATATTACAATTTCTTCTCTCCTGTTTTTCCCTGCAATTCTCATCTCTCCCACTTTCCTTTGAATTCTATAGAACCACCGACCTTTTTTCTCCTTGCCCCACTGTTTTTGCCACCTTTCCTTTAGTCTCTTCTTGATAATACTCTTTATTTCATTCTTACTTAAATTAACAATTAAATTAATGTCATTGTTTTTAACTGCTTCTTTTGCTTCTTTATCTGCAATTTCATTTCCTTGAACACCAACATGTGCAGGCACCCACAAAAATACTACTGTAATCCCCATCATTTGAATTCTGTATATTGTTTGCATTATCTCCATTAAAATATCTGGTCTACTTTCTGAATGACTGTATTGTAAACTAGCCAATGATGAACATGAGTCTGAACAAATAACTGATTTCACAGGTCTTATTTCTTCTATCCACTGTATTGCTAATAATAATGCAACCATTTCCCCTGTATAAACAGATAGCTCATCACTGATCCTTTTCCTTATTGATAAATGAAACTCTGGAACAGTAAATGCTACTCCTATCTTGTTGTCTGAACTCTTTGATGCATCTGTGTATATCTGAACATAACTGTAGTACTCATTAATATATGTCTGTACATTATATGAATTACCTTCCTTACCCTTGTTTCTCTGTTCTAACAATGTAAAATCAACTATAGCATCTGGAAGTACCCAAGGTTTTATTACTGGTAATGGAACAGTAGGACTAACATTTAATTGATTAATTTTAAGTTCTGTTGCTTTCTGTATCACAGTCCATCCAAAACTTTTAGTTTTCCTCCTCTCTTTCTCCCAACATGTCTTTAACGTGTCTAGTGTAGGATGCTCTTGACTATGGCCTTGTAAATTAACCCAGTAATTCAATGATAGCTGTACCCTTCTCATTTCCAAAGACATTTCCCCCATTTCCACCTGTAGCGCTGTAATTGGAGTAGTTTTTATAGCTCCTGTACATAGTCTAAATACCTGATTCTGTATATTATCTAACTTTTTAAGAGATGTTTCTGCAGCTGATCCATAAACCACACACCCATAATCTAACACAGATCTAATCAATCCATTATACATTGCCTTTAATGCCATCCTATCTGCTCCCCACTCACTACCAACTAAACATCTCATTTTATTTATTATTTTCTTACATTTATTTATTATATTCTGAATATGCACCGCCCACGTAACTCTTTCATCAAACCATATCCCCAAAAACTTAAAATATTTTACTCTTTCCAGTTCTTGATTATATAATTTTAGTTTCACCTCACTTCCAATTCTCTTCCTTGTAAACAACATTATTTTTGTTTTATCAACTGAGAATTTAAAACCCCATTTATATGACCATTCTTCAACTATTGTAATAGCCTCCTGTAATTTTTTCACAATAAAATCAATATTCCTTCCCCTTTTCCAAATTGCCCCATCATCAGCGAAGAGTGAGAGGCCCAGCCCATTATCCAAGTCTTCAAACACATCATTTATCATAATGGAAAATAATAAAGGACTTATTATACTTCCTTGTGGAGTACCATTTTCAATTTTGAATTTTTCTGAATAACTGTTTCCTATTCTCACTTTTATTGTTCTATCCGATAAAAAATCCTTGATCCATCTAAACATTTGACCTTTGATACCTAACTTATACAATTTAATTAACAACCCTTCTCTCCACATCATGTCATAAGCTTTCTCTATGTCGAAAAAGACAGCTACTACACTTTCTCTATTTATTTGTGCTTTTCTTATCTCATGTTCTAAACACACCGCCGGATCCATTGTATTTCTCCCTCTCCTAAAACCACTCTGATATTTGGATAAGAATTTATTCATTTCTACATGATACATTAACCTTTCATTCACCATCTTTTCCATTATTTTACCAATATTAGATGTCAACGCAATAGGTCTATAATTTCCTGGATTTGTACTATCCTTCCCCGGTTTACGTATTGGTACTATCACCGCCTCCTTCCACCTTTGTGGTAATTTTCCTTCTTCCCATGATTTATTGTACATATTTAATAAAACTTCCTTAGATACTTCACTGAGATGTCTTAGCATTAAATAGCAAATCTGATCTATACCTGGAGCTGAATTCTTGGTTTTCCTAAGAGCTCGATTTAACTCTGCCTTTGTAAATATCATATTTAATTGTTCATTATTATATTCCTCATTCTGTATTAAGTCTTTAAACTGTTCCAATGTCCTTTCCCTTCCTCTTTTACCCTCCTTACTACTATTATCTGATTTATGTATTTTAACAAAACTTTTTGCAAGCATTTCTGCTTTCTCTTCATCTTTTATTGCTATTGTATCTCCATCTTTTAATACTGGATACCCAAATTCTCTTTTTATCCCATTCATTCTTTTTATCATATTCCATACTTGACCAATTTCAGTTTCCCTTCCCACTGTGTTACAAAACCTCCTCCAATAGTCTTTTTTTGTATTTTTTACGATTCTCCTAACATTTGCTTGCATCCTTTTATATTCAATGAAGTTCTGAAAACTATGATTCTTTTTTAACATTTTAAAAGCTTTATTTCGAGATTTAATTACCTTATCACACTCTTTTGTCCACCATGGCACAATCTTCTTTTTTTTCCTACCTCCCTTCCTTGGAATAGACTGACTTGCTGATATCAATATAGCATTACAAATATCATTATTAACCTCATCAATCCCTTCTTTAACTTTAATGTTTTTCATTTCTTGTTCACTAATACTCCTAAATTTCTCCCAATCTGCATTTTCAAAGAACCATTTATCTACTCCTCTTGTATCACATTTTTCTAAACTTAGATTTACCTCAATTGTTATAGGGTAATGATCACTCCCTATAGTTGTTTCTCTAATCACCTCCCATACGCATATACCCGCTAGTGAACTTGAAACAAGTGTAAGATCAATAGCTGATTCTATTCCTGTTCTCACATTAACCCTTGTTCCCCCACCATCATTTAAACATACTAATTCCTTTAACTCCATTAATTCTTCAATCACTATTCCATTTCCATCATTGCAATTGTCCCATAGTGTACTATGAGCATTAAAATCTCCGCAACATATAACTTTTCCTTCTAAGTGTACAATTAGTTCACCCAACACCTCTAGTGATAGTCTTTTACAAGGATTATAAAAATTTAGAATTTTAACATTTCCTTTTTCCCCTATAATTTCTATTACTATAAACTCCAACATTATTCCTTTTCCTATAACATTATACTGTACTCCTTGTTTTACAAATATTATACACCCTCCCCCAATATCTTCCTCTCTATCTCTACGTACACAATCATACCCTTTAATATTAAAATCCAACACTGGCTTAAGCCAGGTTTCCTGTATACATACAATTTCTGGTTTCTTTCTAATCTCTTTTATAAAACCTTTAAACTCTTGACCATTCGCTAACAAGCTTCTTGCATTCCATTGCACAATATTCAAGTTGTCTTATCACCTGCACCTCCTGACTTCCCATCTCCTTCCAGTCTTTTATTGATGTTTTCCCAGGATATATTGTTTATACCCAAAAACTTTTCAGCTCCCTTCACAATTATTTTAATTTTCTCTGTTTTTTGTCTAACTTGGTCCGTGCAATTAATTACATATGCCACAAACAAAATTAGTCTATCCACTGTCAGTGTTGTACCACTTTCCTCTGTTCGCCCAATCTCTTGACTTGACATGTCTTTGTCAGTATCATCACTTCTCCTTTGCTCTTGTACCTTCTTTATTGCTTCTGCATAGCTTAGGTTATTTACAACTTTTACTTGCTCAATTTCCACGGCTCTCTTTCTTACGTTACATCCATTGTATGTTACCCGATGTTGTCCACCACAATTACAGCACTTGTCCTGTGCACTCTCTTCACAATTTTCAAATCTATGATCACCTCCACACTTGGGACATCTTTGTTTTCCTTTGCACACCGCTGCTATATGTCCATATCTTTGACATCTATAACAGCGGAGTGGGGGAGGAATATATGGCCTCACTACAAAACTCATGTACCCAATTTTGATTTTTTCTGGAAGCACAGAGTCCTGAAACTCCAAAAGAATTGACAAACTGTCAACTCTTTCCCCATTCATTGTTTTTTGCAACCTTTTTATTCTACTTATTTCACCCCCAGAAATACTTTGTTTTAGTCTTTCTAGATCCTCCTCAACTGGAATGCCTGTTATTACTCCCTGTTTCAGTCGTTTTTCTCCCAAGATCTTTCTTTCATTCACTTTTTTCTTACATACATTCTCAATTTTTAGAGCTTTGTTTTTCTGCTCATCATTTTTACATATCACCAACAGGCTTCCGTCTCTCAAAATCTTAGCCGTGTCCACTTCTCCTAACTTTTTCTTCAGTTCTCTAGACAATGCTACTGGACTTAGGTTAACATGTTCATCTTCCTTTCTAAATTTAAGAATTACTTTATATTGCTCTCTTTCAATCTTTTTCCGGACAACCCTACCCTCTTCCTCTGAGCTGTTTCCTTCTAATCCTCTTTTACTGGATTGGCTATACTCCAACCTTGTTTCATTTCGCCCACTCATTCTCTTTTCTTGTCCTTTCTTACTTACTAGATTCCAATCATCTGACTCCATTTCATCATCCTCATTTACCCCAGAAAACATCTCAATCCAGTCACAAACCAGTTTATGTCAACCGCCGTAAACTCCAAACACAACGCCGAAATCACCGTCCAGCGTCCACTCCGCCCTCGACCGTCGACGATCGCAAGTCGCGTTTCCCGCCAACCGCGTTGATCTTCTGTTTCCGACCTCCTTCTTCTCTTCTGAATGGCTCTTTTATCCTCCTCTTGTGAAGCGGAAAGCCTGTGCAAACACCGCTCCTCTCTCTCTCACACCTGCCGTGCATCAGCAGTAATTAGGTTGGACAATATCTCTGCTACACCCGGAACCGGAGTGAGGTGTTACACCAAAATAATTCCCCTCGGGGAACATGGAAAGAAAGAAAGGTTCCGCTTTTCCCAGCATTTTGTCACCCGTGACATCACCATCGAGAAGAATAATAATAGGCTGAGCAATTACAATAGGGTCCTCACACCATCGGTGCTCTGGCACTAATAACATTAGGCTATAATATTTAAACATCAATATGAAACAAAATACATTTTAATGGCTACAACAAGTAGCCTATTGTACACAAAGCGTATAACATCTGAGCAGAAATTTGTGAACAAGAGCTTTATTGTTGTGAAACTATGCTATTTTACAGTAAACACTTCATAATCTGTCCAAAACAGGCCAAATAAATCTTGTCTAAACAGTCTTACGTCTATGACATTTTATGTTGCAGCAGGATACATATTTAAATGGTCTTTTGTGGTTTAATATTAATAGAAACTAACAGAACAAACTTACCTCACAATCATCGGCTGGATCCGTTCAGGTAAATTATTCCAGGATTATTCCTCACCACGTCTCAAAACGATGTAAAGTACATGCACTAATCCACTCTGTTCACATGGATCGAGTCAGTAATTGAAGGTGTGGGCGTGGCCGCATTAGCGGATAATAAAGAAGCTGGTGAATGACTGACATCTCTCTCTTTTCAAACAGATTACATAAACAGAGAATATTTGTTTTTGATTTAATCGTTTTAATCACAACTTGGTATAGTGGTGACCAGACAAAGAGTGAGAAACAGGGAAGAACTTAAGTAGCAAACTGAAAGGAGATAATGAACTGAACACAGCTGAAACGAACATAACTAACGAGGGAAACTATGGTAACAAATGACTGGCGGGAAAACTGTGCAGAGTCCACTCTGGACTGGAGACAGGAGGCGGAGTCCACTCTGGACTGGAGACGGGAGGCGGAGTCCTCTCTGAACTGGAGACGGGAGGCGGAGTCCACTCTGGACTGGAGACAGGAGGAGGAGTCCACTCTGGACTGGAGACGGGAGGCGGAGTCCACTCTGGACTGGAGACGGGAGGCGAAGTCCACTCTGAACTGGCGACAGGAGGCACTGAGACCATTTGGCTAGGTGGCGCTGTGACCATTTGCATTGGCAGCTCTGAAACCTCTGGGCTCTGGTCTGGGGCTGGAGCCCTCTCTGGGCTCAGGTCTGGGTTGGAGCCCTCTCTGGACTCTGGTCTGGGGCTGGAGACCTCTCTGGACGCTGGTCTGGGGCAGGAGATGTTGCATGGCTCTGGACTGAAACATGGGACGTCACTTTCTCTGGGCTGCAGATTACTTTGGGTCTTGGGGCTGAGGACCAGGGAAGGGAAGCTGCTTTCAAAGCTGCCCAGATGGATGTATATGCAGGATCCCTCACCTTTGCCCCCAGGTCCTGGCTGTTGGAGACCAGTTTCCGGGCCCTTGGGAACACGAGTGACCAGGAGGGAAGGCGACCCTTGGAGAGGCACGTGGAGGGCACTGGCTTGGGGTGAGCTGGAGTGATCACATGCTTCCGGATAGCAACTGAACGATGAATTTCCTTAGCTACTTCAACAAAGAAATCAGAACCACATAAATTGAGGACATACTGTAGTTAACAAAGTCCGCTACGGACTTTTAACAATCTCCTGGAGACAGGAATCGAAAAAGATTATATTCATCCAGTCCCATCCGGAAGCAGGCATTAATCATTGTATCACCCCAGCTCACCAGATGGGAAATACGCAGGAACTCCTCCATTTACATTTATATTTATGCATCTAGAAGACGCTTTTAGCCAAAGCGACTTTCAACTGAGGGGTACAGGAAGCGATCCGTCAAAATACGAAGTTTTGGACATTGCACAGAGCATCATACACTAGGCCAGGGAAGAAGTAGAGGAAAATAGAAGGAACATTTTTTTTTAGGTTTTTTTTTTTTAGATAAGGTTAAGTGCTCGCGGAAGAGGTGAGTTTTCAACTGTTGTTTGAATGTTGTCAGTGATTCTGCAATTAGGATGGAGGTGGGAAGATCGTTCCACCAGCAGGGAACAGTGAATGTAAATGTTCTGGAGAGGGATTTTCTGCAATGTTACCACAAGCCGTTGCTCCTTAGCTGAGCGAAGGCTTCTGGTGGGGGTGTAGACTTGTAGGAGCGAGTCAATGTTGCGGGGGCAGTGAGAGAAGGAGAAGTTGTTAGAGAGAGCAGCAGGAGTTGCTGAGTCTTCTGGACGGATCCAGGTCTCAGTCAAGGCCAAGATATTAAGAGCGGATTGAGTGGCAAAGGCTGGAATGAAGTCAGCTTTGTTGACAGCTGACTGACAGTTCCATAAACCCACAGAAAAAGAGGAAGGAGCATTAGCAGGAGGGAATAGGACGCAGATTAGCAGTGTTGCGCTGCCTTCGGCATGTAGTAGAGGAGCGTGGTCGAGAGACAACGGGAATGTACTGAAAGCACATGGTAAGAGAGAGGAAAGAGAAAGGAAAAACCTAAGTGCCTTACTGGTGGCCTCTTCCGGGGAGTCGCAGGGAGAGTCGATGTCTTTACCCGACTCGGTCTTCACACGAGGAGGCTGAACATGAGGGCTGAACGCTCCAGCTGGCGCGGAAACGAGCGTATTAAATAGATGCTATCTTCTTTTTATTCAACTCTGCTAACTTACACAGTGCTAGCTTCACTAACTAGGGATTTCCTGACAGCGCTTGTGTCTCAATCAGCTCCCTAGTTCAGTAATCAGGGCACTGATAAAGATATAAGTCAATGGGCTCCCTGATCAGTGCCCTGACTACTGAACTAGGGAGCTGATTGAGACGCACCCAGCTATTACTTCTCTGAGGGAAATGTGGAGTTTCTGCTCGAGGGCGCCCTCTGGCTTCAGTATGAATGAAACTTTTTGGTAACAAATAATACTTCTCTCTAAATAAATTTATATGACAATCCATATGTTTTTCTTCAATGTACAGGAGATTTTATCCCCACAGTGGATGCAAAAGAGGCTCATATTTTATACTTTCAGAAATTGATATCACAGATAAAAAGCACAGATTTTAATAATAATATATATATATTTTACAATAAATCCTTAGACCTTTCTAATGATTTTTAGTCATAGGTGTCTGTTTTTTTGTAAAAAGTTTCTGTAAAATATAAATATTATTATTATTATTATTATTATTATTATAGGCTATTGTTATATTTATTCTTAAATACTCTTTTTGTTATTGTAATAGTAATATTAATGTTTTTGTGATAGTAATATTTCTTATTTTGTTAAATATTTTTATTTAGCAAAAATAATAATAATCATAATAATTATTATTATTAGTCACATTAATATATAAACACAAAATGTTATATACACACTTTTCAGTTGTAAAAATTTTAAATAAAATAAAAATCACAATTTTAACCAGAATAATCGCAATTAGATATTTTCCCCAAATCGTGCAGCCCTATAGCCTATGGTTAAATATTTAAAAATTACGTTGAAACTTTAACAGTTTATTTATTATGTTAAATGTAACTGTTATTATATATTTTAAACATTTATATATTTACGTCAAAGTCTTTATTTTTATTCAACTCACATCATCTCAGATGCATTGTACTTTTTAAGACATGGCAGCCGTCGACTGATTCATTTACCTTTACATTTAGTCATTTAGCAGACGCTTTTATCCAAAGCGACTTACAAATGAGTGCAATAGAAGCAACTAGGACAGTCAAGGGCAACAATATGCAAGTGCTGCAACAAGTCTCAATTAATCTAGAACAGAACACATAGGACTTTCAAAAAAATATATATATATTATAAAATAGACAAACAGAAAATGAAGAGTGATAAGTGCTATTCTTGATTGGTCAGGTACGTGCTGCTGGAAAAGATGTGTTTTAACATGTTTCTTGAAAATGGCTACAGACTCGGCAGCTCGAATTATAGGCAGGTCATTCCACCAGGTGGGAACGTTCCAGGAAAAGGTCTGTGAGAGTGATTTCATGCCCCTTTGGGATGGCACCACAAGGCGTCATTCATTTACAGAACGTAAGCTCCTGGAGGGTGTGTAAGTCTGAACAAGCGAGTTTAGGTATAATCAGTGATGGGGGTAACTATAGACTGTAAAAAAATATCGACGTAGTGTCCGTGACGTCACCCATAGGATTCTGATGAGCCGTTCTGAAGGGCAAAGTATGGACGAGATGGCCGTTGCCATCTTGGCAGCGCGTCATCGCGCGTCACTCTCGGATAACAGAAAATGGGCAAAAAGGCGGTATGTGGGCGGAGCTTAAGTGACACGATGACTAACAGACAGCAGATAAATGGCTATCCACCTGTCACTCGAAGTGGCCACGCCCTTAATTATGCAAAACTGTAATGCTTTATATAATGTAAACGAATGAGTTATATAAAAATTCACCCCCCTCACAGTTGTCATGAAGGGCAAAATTAGCCGTATAGACCAAAACCACAATTTGTACCAGGCTGTAAACATGCTTTATTCTGCTGTAAAGTTGGCCATTTTAACATAGGGCTCAATGAGATTCTGCTCCCTTTTGGAGCCTGTCCCTAGCGGCCAGTCGATGAATTGCAGTTTAAGGCACTTCCGTATTGGCTTCAAGAGAAACTGTGGGAGGTTGCCGCTCAGGGGTAACGCATTACAAATAACTTGAGTTACCTAATCAGATTACTTTTTCAAGTAACTAGTAAAGTAACACATTACTTTTCAAATTTACAACAAAATTTCTGAGTTACATCCTCAGGGAAGTGAGAGAGTAACATATCCAATTCCTCCAAGAAGTTATACCTAGTTGACCTGGAGGGCGATAAATAACTACAACATGGATTTTAGCAGGGTGAGTGATAGTGATTGAGTGTGATTCAAATTAACTGTTGCCAGAAAGAGAAGGAAAAGGCTAAAATTTCTAATCATTTGAGATGAGCAAACCAGTGCCTCCACCCCTCCCAATCGGGCGAGGGGTGTGTGAAAAAGTGAAATAAGTAGAGTGAAATAAGTAGTGAGGGCCGCAGGAGTGGCAGTATCCTCAGGTTTGACCCAGGTTTCAGTTAGGGCCATGAGACTGAGATGTGAATGAGTGGAGATAGATTAAATTAAGTCTGCTTTGTTTACAGCTGACTAGCAATTCCAGAGACCAATTGGAATGGACATTAATGAAGCAGAGGAAATGGGTAAACAACGCAGATTATTAGGATTAAGTCGCCTTGAATGTACAGAGCGTGATTTACGGGTGTTAGTACTAATAGTAGAGATTTGGAAGCACATAGCGAATACGGGTCAGAAAAATAGATGGAAAACAACAAGCTAAACACAAAAGTGTCAGAGAAAAGTGAAAGCTATACTCAAGTGCCTTGTCGGTGTCCTGCTCGAGTGGAGTCGCGCAGAGTAGAGTCGAATGGTCTTCACACTCTTCGGTCTTCACACGATGAGGGTTTCACACGAGGGCTGCCGCTTCCGCTGCTGCGGAGTACCACTCAATTTATACTCACGTTAAGTGTTGTTTATGAATACAGCTGGCTACGAGGTTTGATTCAGGTTTGATTCAGCCCCGCAAACCTGCGGACAGTGGAAATATGCACTCATCCCAGATGAAGATGATGTCCCGCTGGTACAGGCCTTAGGGTCTCTTTAGTGCATTATTCCCCATCCCGGTCCAGCTCCACCACCAGCGTCTCCTGCTCAGCTCAATTAAAGTTTACATACAAATGTTTTTTTCTGTTTTAGCTGTTAATTAAAATTTATTTTGTTATGATGTTAAACTTTAGTTATATTGTAGGCCTATAAATAGTTCTAAAAGTACTTTAAGTAATGTATAGACCAATTTATTTTCATTTACACATTTTAATTTACATGACAAGAAAATATATGTATGAACATATGAACACATATGAATTTGTTTAATGTACAAATTATAACTTGCATTACAAAAATAAACAATGTACAGAACAACCACTTCTCTTTTATTTAGCCAACACATTTCAAGTTAACGAAAATGAACAATACACAGCAATTGCTCTGTTTCATTTACAAATAACTTGCATTAAAAAAAATAATAATAATAATGACATAGAAAAATTGTTCTGTGCATCCCGGCAACGACTTTACATTAAGCCTTTGGAGGAGACTTTCGGTAGCCTAATGGACCGTCCTCAGTGAGCGACATTCATTCATTAATTCATATAAAAGACTTTATTTTGCAGTAGTTAAGTCAGTAGTTTTCATTTATTTGTATTTTGGCTAATAATTTTGAGTGACAGATGTCGCATTTGATTTAGCCTATTTTTCTCTGTGACATTTTTTAGCTACGGTGTTGACAGTGTGATAAGAATATTAAATAAAATTATTGCATGGCCAACATAGCCTATTACTTTTGTTACTCCCGGTCTCTCTCTTTCTGTATGGGAAATTTAAAAGAGAGATTCTGGAAACGAAATCTAAATTTAGCGGGATCGGTTGGGTCGGGTCGGGTCGGGAATAAAACAATTTATAGCGGGTGAGCACTTAGTGAATTTTAAGTGCGAGCGGGAGGGTGGAATAGATCCTATCGCGGGAGCGGGACGAAAAAAACAGCTCCACGCAGATCTAATTTGTATTTAAAGAAAGTGCAGAAAATAGAAAGATAAAAGAAAAAAGAAAGAAAGAGCAAAAAGGGAGAGAATGGACTGACTCCTCTTCTTGAGAGAATGGTTGAGAAATAAATAACATTTATGCAAGTTAATATTGGGAAATTAAAGTTTATCTTGCCAGGTTGCTCAGGGCAGGGAACTGGGAACTGTGCGAATGCACTAAATGTTTTGTTTACTTTAAGTTCAAGCGGTTGCGCTGTTGTGTTCAATAGTATCCAGGCTACACTTGAGTTACCGAACGCTACCGTCTTTCACTGGGAAATTGAATCCCGCGCCGCAAGAAATGATCGAGTGACGCGGGAATGCGGACCAGTCAAATCCTGTAGTCACCAGTGTGCTATGAATTCTGGGATAGGGTAGGCTGCGAAGTTGTGTGAAGGGTCCATCTGCTGTACCCTTCCTTTGCCTGAGCAAAGGAGGGCGCATTTTGAAGTCGCTTTCGAATTGCGGCAGCCTTCGTTGCGACGCTGTGACACATTGACACACTGTGAAACTTAGGAGATGCAATAATATAATGAGAGATCAGCTGCTAACATTTCATCTTCATCACTCCTTTGGACTTAAACGGTTTGCTTCTTCGCCTGAAGATGGACAACGAACACAGGTGCATTTTATTGATGGCATTTTGAATGCACAGAGATACAGTGACGAGATCCTGAGGCCTATTTTTGTGCCATTCATCCACGACCATCACCTCATGTTGCAGCATGATGATTATAAAATGTAAATGCTGAACTAATATTAATTTGTGCATGGCTGTACTAACAAGAAAAACAAATAAATAAACAGATAAAACTACATGCATGCACGACAACAGAATACTGACTGATGTCTAAACTTTATCTAAACCTGTGTCATTGATGCCAAACAGCTCATCATATAACTGGATTTCAGGCTTTTGACAAATATGTTAATCGTGGCACTGTAAATTAACGGTTGACATTAGACTCCTGGGTTGTATCAGGAACATTTCATGTTTCTATTCTAGCCCAAACAAACTTATACATAAACAAACACCATTTGCATTTCACACGGCATATTCAGAAAAATTGTCATTTCATTGCACAAGACAAGTTTTATGATAATATTAAAAAGTTAAATGTATGTAATGCCGCCCCAGTGGCAGCAAACGGATCAAAGAATTGGAATGGAGAGAGAGAGGAAACTGGACCTGAAGCTGAACGCAGCTCCGTCGGCTCCACGCTTCTGGGTGGCGCTCGCGGCCCCGGAAACCACTCTGGGAAACCTCCAAACCTCCCCCGGGCTGCACCCCGGTTCTGGAACCCTCCCCTCGTCCGGGGAGCTGGAACCGCCCTGTAAGGGGAGGAAGAAACAGAAGGGGCAGGGAGAGAGAGTGAAGCTGCCGGAAGGGATTCGCCGACCCCTGGGCACGCTACCATTTGGTCCTCTGCCAGTTCAATGGCCTTATCCAGCGACTTATGTGCAACCGCGCAATTAACTGCTCCAGCACCACTCGATCCATGATCTGGTCGACGTCACCCTGGTCGGCCATCAGCCATCTGCGGCAGGCGTCCCAGAGCTAATGGGCCATCATGAAGGCCCGGCTGTTCTCCCCCAAGGTTAGTTCGGGGGAGAGCCCGACCCATTGAAAGATGGCCCGTTGAAAGTCGTCGTAAACCAGGAGGTTCTGGACTGGCAGTTGTTGTGCTGCTATCTGCACCTCCCCCGACAGCAGTGGGATGAGGCGTACCGGCCTGAACCTCCCAGTCGAACCAGCTCCGGAACAGCTCGTGGTCCTGCTGCTGCCGGGAATCGCCGTTCCTGCTCCTCTCTGATCTCCAGCAGCGCCTGATGTTTTTCCTGGTGCAGGCCCGCGAGCGAATGTATTACCTCCACAAATGGCGATCCTGATGGGGTTTGCATGGTGGCGGCTCTGGTCTTCTTCCTATCCCAGGTTTCGGCACCAATGTAGCAAAGTTCGTATGACGGTAAGGAAGAAGACAAGGGGTTGGCTTACTGGGATTCGTAACTGGTTTATTAACTCAATTCACTCAGGTTACAACGTTACAAAGTCGTTCATAATCTCTCAATATCAATCGTCGGTTTTCTTTACAGCGCAGTTCCTCTTTCCCAGTGTATGTCTCCAGCACTCTCTTCCTGTTGTCCTCGTTTCCTCCTGGCATATATTCTCTCTCCACGGCAATTACTGCAACAAGAGACAGGTGTTCATCATTTGTGCTTGATCCACTTTAGTGCCGCTCGTCCTCTGACTCGCTCTCCCGTCACAGATTTCGCTAAACCACGTCCCCCCTCGCCACAGTATCTTAGTCAAGTTTTAGTCGACTTAAAGTCAAACTCAATATAATGTGTGTCAAAATAAGTTACATAAAATACATATAACCTTCATAATGTATGTGCCACAAAACCATAGCTAACTGGTTGATTTACAGCGTAGATACCTAGAATCAGCATTAGCTTATGAGACGATGGGCACAAATATCGATTTCAATCTTGATTCAGTATGAATTCATATGTATATATCCTACTTTACATAAGGAAAAATAAGTTTGCCTTTTAGCACTATTTTAAACTTTTTTTGGGATTAAATTATATTTGCTTGCATTCATTACTATTCACTATTATTAACATTTTAAAATTTCACAAATTTCGCAAATAAGTAAGCAGTTTAGCCTGGTAGTTTTGCCATTCGAAATGACAATTACAGCATGTTCTTATTATAGCTATAATATATTATAGCTATTATAGCTTATTACACGGCTCTCCAGAGTGCTGCAGAAAGTTCCATTCACATGATTTGGGCCTTCCCAACATTCGGAGGTCTGTTAAATCTATATAATTACCACTGCAAAGTATATAATGCCCGCTGTCAATGTCGGGTTTTGTGCTTTTGATTCACGTCTTTCATATCATTCCGCAAGAAGTAAGTTCGCTTATTGCAATGGAATTTCATTGAAAGTGAAAGTCAGCTAGTAAGACGTTGCCATGCAACACCTGAAACTGTCAAGTTCTATTTGTGTGGCAAACTATTTATTTTGCCAGTGGAAGCCACGAAACGGTAGTAAAATGATTTTTAAAGACCCATTGTGTTAAGTTTCTTTTCTCGTTTTGGCAGACAAGACAGACATGTGACACTGGACCACTGAGAGGCAGACCAGTTCTTTTTTTCTTTAGCACAGGTAAGACGCTTCTGACGACATTTAAAAGCCCATGTCCAGGATCCGTGTGTGTGTGGTGGCTCTTGATGCAGTAACTCCAGCTTCAATCCACTCCTTGTGAAGCTTCCCCACACATTTGAATGGCCTTTTCCTGACAATCCTCTCCAGGCTGCGGTCATCCCTACTGCTTGTGCACCTTATTCTTCCACACTTTTCCCTTCCACTTAACTTTCTATTAATGTGCTTTGATACAGCACTTTTGAGCACATCCAACTTCCTTTGCAATTACCTTTTGAGGCTTTCCTTCTGTGTGGAGGGTGTCAATGATGGTTTTCTGCACAACTGTCAGGTCAGCAGTCTTCCCCATGATTGTGAATTGTACTGAACCAGACTGAGAGACCATTTAAAGGCTCAGGAACCCTCTCCAGGAAACAGGTCGTTCAACCCGGAAACCGTATCAAAACGTTGCGCACCGGTTTGATCTTGAGTGTGTCGCGTGTCTTCCAGTGTCAAGCTCCAGGTAGGAATTGTTATTTGTCATGTCATTCTCAATGTCTAAGAAAGCTGCGCACGCACAAAATTTAAACAATTACAATTATTTACCGTGCAAAAACATTAAACTATACTATTGCTCTCCTCATTTGTTAGTCCCTTTGGATAAAAGCGTATGCTAAATGATTAAATGTAAGTACAAGATTATTCTTGTTATATAACTAATAATTTAGTTAATATCACAGTAATTTAGTTTAAGTATGCCCTTGAGCACATGGTTAGCAAGAAATGTACAGCAATTTGCTGTGGTGACACTGACAAAAAGCATAAGATAGAATATATGTAATGCAATATATGTTTATGTTCCTTTTGTGATCATTAATAGTCTATTTTGTGCCAATTCACTTTAAATGAGCTATGTTTTAGTGAACTGGCTTCCCAAAATATGTGTTAAACTTTAAGGAAAATCTAAACTTCTATATAATTTGCATTCATGTAAATGCAACATATATGAATATAAATGATGTACAATATTAAAATCAGGATATAGTAACATTACAGTATTCAATAGAAAGTACTGTATAAGAATAGATTGTTATACTGGAATACATTATATTGAAAAGTGTTTCTAATATCCATGTATGTAAATGGAGTGGTCAATATATTAGAAACACCTCTTAATATAATGCAGTCAATTTCTGCACCCCTGCAAACTACAAACTCAATAATAAACATGTAGTTAAATTAATACTCTCTGATGAAAGTGTACATACATAAAAGGGGAAAATAAACCAAAAATTAATTTCATAGTTTTTTACATAGCTTTAACTGCTGCTCTCGTCTTTTAAGTTTTAGATGATTTTGCATCATCATGCAGATATATTTATGCATCATGCAATAGGATGATATATATATATTTTTTTTTATTAAGATGCATCTTACATTGCCAAAATGCAATTTAATTATGTCTTGACTAAATCTTGATGTGGTATCACAATTGATTTTTATTCATCTTTGTTAATGTTAGATAATAAAAATACAGTCGTTCATTGTTCATATTAGTTCATAGTGCTTTAAATATTTAAGTGAAAGTGATATCTGGAGAACATTGTATTTTTCGTGTGATATTGATTAACTATATAAAATTATATATTTATAAAAGAGCAGTGGCATTTTTGAATTTACTTGCG
Source organism: Gobio gobio (assembly GCF_949357685.1). NCBI lineage: Eukaryota > Metazoa > Chordata > Actinopteri > Cypriniformes > Gobionidae > Gobio > Gobio gobio. The sequence goes on along the minus strand of NC_137102.1, from coordinate 35,449,690 downwards.
CTCTAAATGTGCCTTAGCCTAACCTCCTACACTATATCACATAGTGTATGTGTGCACTCTCTGGGTGTGTTTTTGCAATATATTCGATAATGTCAGACGGGTCATAATCACGCATCATTAAAACAACAATTTGTTGTATATATCGCGATATATGTATCAAATGTCTGTAAGAGGATTTGCTTTAACCATAATTTGTATCTTTTGTTATCAAACTTACATACATGGAAGACACAACCTCCCAGAATGTTATCTCATACTCTTTTTTCCATCAGAGGGCGCAATTAACAAAAGACTGGTTCATCACACATTATAGCCAGAGTTGTTTTCATTTTATTTTTTCGGAATAGTGAACTTTTGAAAAGCAATGCCATTACAATTTCAAGTAGTTCCAAGCACTTTATCCAAAATCCAAACACTTTCCAAACCTTGAAAACATTTAATTAAAATTCAAGCATTTTCAAAGTACAAACCCTGCTTTAATAGTGTATTAGTAAAAGCTGTAATTAACATGAACTAAGATTAATAAATTCTGTATTAATGTATTATTCATTCTTTGTTAATAAGTTTTATCTTTTATTGAATCCTCTTTAAAATTCTCATTTTAGTCTTTAGAGTTTTGCTCTATCCTCTGCGTATCCACGTTCGTCAATACATCATGCATCGGGTCAGAGGTCACTCTTTTGTCGTAAGCCTGATTCGTACAGTCATCTGCCGGAAACTAGTTATTTTAGTCTATAAAGTCATAAATATGGATTTTTCTTACAAAACGCATGGCTTTGCTTCAGAAGGCCTTTATTAACCTCCTGGGGATGGATTACTTTTATGATGGATGGATGCACTTATGCCCATCAAAATATTGAACCCTGATCACTCCCATTATAAAGCTTGGATTAGCCAGGTTATTATATATATATATATAACTCTGATTGTATTCGTCTGAAAGAAGAATGTCATTACACCTAGGATAGCTTGTGGGTGAGTAAATCATGGGCTAATTTTCATTTTGGGGTGAACTATCCCTTTAATTCTCTTTGATGATTGATGGTCATGAGGCTGTGTTCAATGTATTTTGATGTTGTATTTTGATGCGGCTTTAATTTTTTTAATTTAATCTATGTTGATTATGAAAAGTGAACAGCACATGTAAGAAAGGATACATCATAAGATATGCAATATGTTTGGAGACATTGAGTGAGTCAGACATGATTTTGACCACTTATTTAAGTTTTGTTTTGTATAAAGCCTTTCTTTAAAGTGAATTTTGTTTCGAATAAATTGTACCTTAATTTTATTTAATCAATATTTCATCAGCCAATTGCCTGGCTTTAATACATAAGGAGCAAATATAGCAGACAATAGCCTATAAAAGGCGCTGATGCGATCATGCATTGCAAAGTGCTTCTCATAAATGAACCGAAACTCGAAATGATATTTGAGTATTGTGTGTATCGGATAGTTTACAAAATCAAATGATTTCGAAAAATTTTGCCATAGACTTTGTCACAGGTCGGGGCGGGCCAAACCAGACTGCACCCACCCCTGGAAACCCGGGAACCACCTCGAGGAACGTGTCAAGGACCAGACAGACAAGGGAATAAAATACAGTTTATTTATTATAGTTAAAAGGTCAATGAATTGGATAAGTCCTAATTAAAATCTTCTTCTTGCCACCAGGACAGTTCAAGAGTCTACCGACCTCCCGGGACGGGAGGGGAGGGACGTTCGTGGCGGACCGGAGGCTCGTCGGAGGGGAATCAGGGGGGAATCCCCGCGCCGTCCAGGTAGGTCACTGGGTAAGTACTCCTCTACGGGACTCAAGAGGGGAGGCCGTGGTCATACGAATCCCATTCAGGCTGGAACCAGGTAAGTATGCAGATGCGGGGGCAAAGCGAGTCACTGGGGTTACTCCGGAGGGAGGTACTCAGAGGTGGGGGCAAGCAAGCCACTCTCTCCTTCTTCTGAGCAAGGTAAATGTTTCCAAATAGGGCGTGTGGGGACCACCAGGCGGGGGGGACACTTTGAGCGGGGCGCTCACGTCAGCGGAACACTGGACAGACACAGCACAGTTTCAACGGTTCAACAGTATGTGAAGCCTTTCAACTGATATACCTTCTCTCCTTTCGAACAGGGTCAAGGCTTCCAATAGGGCGTGTGGAGACCACCAGGCGGGGAGGGCACTTTGAGCGGGACGCTCACTTCGGCTGAGCACTAGAACAGACACAGCACAGTTTCAACAGTACATGATATATGAAGCACTCAGCACTAGCGGGGCCGGGTCTTTTCAAGCCGGAAGTTGGGCAGTTGCTTTATCAAGACCCTTCGTTAGAGACAGCGGGTGGAAGACTGTAGGAGAGGAGTGCACGGCAGACTTCTATTACTTCTCCACACACAAATTTCACTTCACAGCACAAACCGTGTAAATCTTCACTTCAGGCACTGCAATTCCACTCGCACACCGTGCATTCGGGCCAGCACTCACCCACCGGTCTTTTCTCCCACCAGATCGGATCTAGTCCTCGATCAGGGCTTGACTTTGCTCCGGGAAAGCAGAAGAATGATGCAGCGATCACCACATTCGGCAAGGAGAGGACAGAAGTTGGAGACAGATCATTAATTCACTCGGTGTAATAGTTCACTCGTGCCAAACGTTTTCCAAACTCTCCACACCACTTCAGTGTTAGTGCATATAAACAACGGATCAAATACTCATCACTTGCGTCTTTCTCACTACGGACGATATTCCTCAAGTCTTCGCTGCCAAATACTTCACTCCTTCCTTTCCTCTTCCACAACTCCAATCTTCCCCACTCCACAGCCCAGCCTCAATAAAAAGAGCAACCCGCTGACAAACACAGCATCATACGGGAGGAGATCCACCCAACAGTCTGTTTTCTCTCTGTTTTTAAAGCCTCATCTCAATAGGTGTCCCTCTCACAGCGTTCTCTGTAATTGCCCCACACCTGCTGTCACTCAGGCAATCAGCCCCGCTGCCATGGCAACAGATTCACAGGGCATAGACCGGAGGTTCACTGGAAAATCCTGCAACAGTATTCACCAGGATCTTAGTCCCGTTCGGTTTGTTTTGTCACCCCGTGACAACTTGGTCAGTGTTGTGTCATAGCTGGGGGCGTGGCGTGGGGTGGAGTCGGCGTGGGGGAAAATAGTCCATTCCCCCACACAGGAAATGCATGCTGTTAACCTATATAGAATCATTTCTGCCGCTTGACAGAGCAATATATATAGAAAAACTGAGCCGTATTGGGTCGGATTGTACAGTATCTGTGACTGGAAAAACAACCCAACGCAATGGCCAGAGGTGTCATTTTCTCGTCAGAATGCATGCTGCTCCCCCAAATATCACATGACATGCCTACTTCATAAATCACCCATTAATTTGATGAAGACCTTTATTCAGTGTTCCTGGATTTAATGTATGTATTACATACATTTAACTTTTTAAAATGATCATAAAACTTGTCTTGTGCAATGAAATGACTATTTTTCTGAATATGCCGTATGAAATGCAAATGGTGTTTGTTTATGTATAAGTTTGTTTGGGCTAGAATAGAAACATGAAATGCGCTAATGTCAACCGTTAATTTACAGTGCCATGATTAACATATTTTTCAAAAGCCTGAAATCCAGTTATATGATGAGCTGTTTTGCATCAATGACACAGGTTTAGATACAATTTAGACATCAGTCAGTTTTCTGTTGTCAGGCATGCATGTAGCTTTATCCATCCATCCATCCATCCATCATCTTCTGCTTATCCGGGGCCGGGTCGTGGGGGCAACAGTCTAAGCAGAGACGCCCAGACTTCCCTCTCCCTAGCCACTTCCTCCAGCTCTTCCGGGGGAACCCCGAGGTGTTCCCAGGCCAGCCGGGAGACATAGTCCCTCCAGCGTGTCCTAGGTCTTCCCCGGGGCCTCCTCCCGGTGGGACGTGCCTGGAACACCTCCCTGGGAAGGCTTCCAGGAGGCATCCGAAATAGATGCCCGAGCCAACTCAGCTGGCTCCTCTCGATGTGGAGGAGCAACGGCTCTACTCTGAGCTCCTCCAGAGTGACAGAGCTACTCACCCTATCTCTAAGGGAGCGCCCAGCCACCCTACGGAGAAAGCTCATTTCGGCCGCCTGTATCCGGGATCTTGTCCTTTCGGTCATGATCCACAGCTCATGACCATAGGTGAGAGTAGGAACGTAGATTGACCGGTAAATCGAGAGCTTTGCCTTGCAGCTCAGCTCCTTCTTTACCACGACAGACCGGTACATCGACCGCATTACTGCAAACGCTGCACCGATCCTTCTGTCAATCTCCCGTTCCATCCTTCCCTCACTCGTGAACAAGACCCCAAGATACCTGAACTCCTCCACTTGAGGCAGGAACTCTCCACCAACCTGAATTGGGCAATCCACCCTTTTCCGACTGAGAACCATGGCCTCGGACTTGGAGGTGCTGATTCTCATCCCAGCCGTTTCACACTCGGCTGAAAACCGTCCCAGTGCACGCTGAAGGTCCTGGTCTGAGGAGGCCAACATGACAACATCATCTGCAAAAAGCAGCGACGAAATCTCATGGTCCCCAAAGCGGACACTCTCCGGCCCTTGGCTGCGCCTAGAAATTCTGTCCATAAAAATTATGAACAGAACCGGTGACAAAGGGCAGCCCTGCCGGAGTCCAACATGCACCAGGAACAGGTCTGACTTACTGCCGGCAATGCGAACCAAGCTCTTGCTCCGGTCGTACAGGGCCGCCAACCCCATACTCCCAGAGCACCCTCCACAGGATGCCACGAGGAACACAGTCGAATGCCTTCTCCAAATCCACAAAACACATGTGGACTGGTTGGGCAAACTCCCATGAACCCCCCAGCACCATGTAAAGGGTATAGAGCTGGTCCAGTGTTCCACGACCGGGACGAAAACCACACTGTTCCTCCTGAATCCAAGGTTCCACTATTGGCCGAATTCTCCTCTCCAGTACCCTGGCATAGACTTTCCCGGGGAGGCTGAGAAGTGTGATCCCCCTATAGTTGGAACACACTCTCCGGTCCCCCTTCTTGAAAAGAGGGACCACCATCCCAGTCTGCCAGTCCAGAGGTACTGTCCCCAAATGCCATGCAATGTTGCAGAGGCGTGTCAGCCAAAACAGCCCCACAACATCCAGAGACTTGAGGTACTATCATCCATGCCTTGCCACCGAGGAGCTTTTTAACTACCTCGATGACTTCAGCCTGGATGATGGACAAGTCCTCCTCCGAGTTCCCAGCCACTGCTTCCTCAATGGAAGACATGTCGGTGGGATTGAGGATATCCTCAAAGTATTCCTTCCACCGCCCGACGATATCCCCAGTTGAGGTCAACAGTTGCCCATCTCCACTGTAAACAGTGTTGGTAGGGCACTGCTTCCCCCTCCTGAGGCGTCGAAAGGTTTGCCAGAATCTCTTCGAGGCCAACCGATAGTCTTTCTCCATGGCCTCACTGAACTCCTCCCAGGCCCGATTTTTTGCCTCCACGACTACCCGGGCTGCAGTCCCTCCGGAGTCCCACAAGCCATCCAGGCCTGATAGGACTCCTTCTTCAACTTGACGGCATCCCTTACTTCCGGTGTCCACCACCGGGTTCGGGGATTGCCGCCTCGACAGGCACCGGAGACCTAATGTCCACAGCTCCGAGCGGCCGCAGCGACAATGGAGGTGGAGAACATGGTCCACTCGGACTCTATATCTCCAGACTCCCTCGGGATCCGGTCGAAGCTCTGCCGGAGGTGGGAGTTGAAGATCTCTCTGACAGGGGGCTCGGCCAAACGTTCCCAACAGACCCTCACAGTACGTTTGGGTCTGCCGAGTCTGTCCAGCTTCCTCCCCTGCCATTGGATCCAACTCACCACCGGGTTGTGATCAGTTGACAGCTCCGCCCCTCTCTTCACCCGAGTGTCCAAGACATATGGCCGAAGGTCTGATGACACGACCACAAAGTCGATCATCGACCTCCGGCCTAGGGTGTCCTGGTGCCACGTGCACTGATGGACACCCTTATGCATGAACATGGTGTTCGTTATGAACAAACCGTGGCTACCACATAAATCCAATAACAGAACACCGCTCGGGTTCAGATCAGGGGGGCCGTTCCTCCCAATCACGCCCCTCCAGGTGTCACTGCCCACGTGGGCGTTGAAGTCCCCCAGTAGAACGACGGAGTCTCCAGTCGGAGCACTTTCCATCAGAGACTCCAAGAGGGCCGGGTACTCCGCACTGCCGTTCGGGCCGTAGGCACAAACGACAGTGAGAGACCTATCCCCGACTCGAAGGCGCAAGGAAGCGACCCTCTCGTTCACCAGGGTGAACTCCAACACATGGCTGAGCTGGGGGGCTATAAGCAAACCCACTCCAGCCCTCCGCCTCTCACCATGGACAACTCCAGAGTGGTAGAGAGTCCAGCCTCTCTCAAGAAGTGTGGTTCCAGAGCCCAAGCTGTGCGTGGAGGTGACTATCTCTAGTCGGTACCTCTCGACCTCCCGCACAAGCTCAGGCTCCTTCCCCACCAACGAGGTGACATTCCACGTCCCTAAAGCCAGATTCCGTGTCCAGAGATCGGGTCGTCGGGGGCCTCGCCCTCGTCTGTCGCCCGATCCACTATGCACCGGCCCCTTACGCTCCCTCCTGCAGGTGGTGAGCCCACAGGAGGGCGCCCCCACGTGACTCCTTCGGGCTGAGCCTGGCCGGACCCCATGGGGGGATGCCCGGCCACCAGGCGCTCGCATACAAGCCAAAACCCCGGGCCTGGCTCCAGGGTGGGGCCCCAGCTGCGCCATGCCGGGCAACGTCACGGTCCTTGCTGTAGTTGTCATCAGTTGTTGTATCTGTTTAATTATTTGTTTTTCTTGTTAGTACAGCCATGCACAAATTAATATTAGTTCAGCATTTACATTTTACAATCATCATGCTGCAACATGAGGTGATGGTCGTGGATGAATGGCACAACAATGGGCCTCAGGATCTTGTTACGGTATCTCTGTGCATTCAAAATGCCATCAATAAAATGCACCTGTGTTCGTTGTACATCTTCAGGCAAAGAAGCAAACCGTTTAAGTCCAAAGGAGTTATGAAGATGAAATGTTTGGAGCTGCTCTCTCATTATATTATTGCATCTCCTGAGTTTCCTGCCTGTTCTTACACACAACCGTGATAGATGACCAGACCCTATTGATGCCACCAAATTCTACCTCTGGATAAATTCAGAACTTCAGCAGGGTGGTAGGCCTTTGGAGGAGTACGTGGAAGAGAACTGTACTGACAGAGAAGGAGCGTGTTCGAGCCGTATGTAAATGTTTTTTGTGATTACTCAGTTTGCTGCCTTTGCTCATCGTATTACACGCTAAATGGAGGATACATTTCGATTCTGTACTCATTTATCTATTTATAATTTTACTGGTTAAGTTAATTCTGTTTGAATTATAACCACGGCTGTTTGTGCCGCGCGCACTCAATTGTTATTGCTGGATATTCGCACTGGTAGTGAGTCATAGTTTCATATTTGAGCTGAGCCTTTGACAGGCTGTTCCCTTTATTGTTTGGGCGAATTAAAAAAGCGTCCTCACCTGTTCTGATTGAAGTAGTGAATAGCATCTATTTAATACGCTCGTTAACGTTCAGCCCTCGTGTTCAGCCTCCTCGTGTGAAGACCGAGTTGGGTAAAGACATCGACTCTCCCTGTGAAAAGGCCACCAGTAAGGCACTTAAGTTTTTCCTTTCTCTTTCCTCTCTCTTACCCTTTGCTTTCAGTACATTCCCGTTGTCTCTCGACCACTACACGCCGAAGGCAGCGCAACACTGCTAATCTGCGTCCTATTCCCTCCTCTGCTCTTTTTCTGTGGGTTTTATGGAACTGTCAGTCAGCTGTCAACAAAGCTGACTTCATTCCAGCCTTTTCCCACTCAATCCACTCTTAATATCTTGGCCTTGACTGAGACCTGGATCCGTCCAGAAGACTCAGCAACCCCTGCTGCTCTCTCTAACAACTTCTCCTTCTCTCACACCCCCCGCAACACTGGGAGGGGTGGAGGCACAGGTCTTCTCATTTCTAACAATTTGAAACACTCAACACACACCTCTCTATGCCACAACAACTCATTTGAATACCATGCTATTACAGTTACATCTCCTGTTACAACCCATATTTTAATCATTTACCGCCCTCCTGGCCAATTAGGCACCTTTGTTGAGGAGTTGGATGTGCTGCTGTCCTCATTCCCAGAGGATGGCAGCCCACTTATAGTCCTCTGTGACTTCAACATTCACATCAACAAACCTTATGCTGCAGACTTCCACTCACTCCTAGCCACATTTGATCTCACCCACCTCAGCACCACACATACCCACAAATCTGGCAACCAACTACAGATAACATTTTGGTCAAACCTCTTCAAATCTCAGATCATTTCTTCATCACATTTAATCTACAACTTACTACTCAGGCACCACCAGCCCCTTTACCAGTTACTTTCAGGCGAAACCTGCGCTCACTTTCTCCTTCTCATCTCTCCTCTGCTGTGTCATCTTCTCTTCCCTCATCCACACAATTCTCCACTATGGATATTAACACAGCTACAGACACTTTATGTTCCACTTTAACTTCTTGTCTAGATAGTATCTGTCCTCTGTCTTCTAGGCCAGCACGTACTACTCCCTCTAACCCTTGGTTATCTGATGTTCTTCGTGAACACCGGACCAAACTCAGGGCAGCAGAGAGGAAATAGCTTAAATCAACCGACCCGTCTGATCTGATTCTGAGTAAGTATAAGTCTCTGCTCTCACCCTTTTCACATGAAGTCCATGCGGTTAAATCTTCATACTTTCACAACAAAATCAACAGCACCTCAAACTCACACACACTCTACAGAACTTTCAACTCTCTCCTCTGTCCTCCTCCTCCGCCTCCTCCCACCACCTCCTTATCTGCCGATGATTTTGCCCATTTCTTCACAAACAAAATAACAACCATCAGCAGTCAGTTCTTAACCCCCCCCCCACACACACACACACACACACACACACACACACACACAGGATTTTACATCAGCCAAATCCACAGCCGAACATCATCTCTCCTCATTTGCTACACACACTGAGGCAGAAGTATCTAAACTTGTCCTCTCCAGCCATCTTACCACCTGTCCCTTCCCCTCACATCTCCTTCAAATCATCTCTCCTACACTCCTACCAGCACTCACACACACCATCAACACATCTCTCAGCACCAGCATCTTCCCTACCACATTCAAGCAGGCTCGGATAACTCCACTGCTTAAGAAACCCACATTAAACTCTTCACTCATAGATAACTACAGACCTGTCTCTCTCCTACCATTCATATCAAAAACACTTGAACAAGTTGTTTTCAATCAGGTTTCATCTTTCCTCTCACAGAATAATCAGCTGGACATCAACCAATCAGGTTTCAAAAGGGGCCACTCCGCAGAGACTGCATTACTGTCGGTCACCGAAGCCCTGCGGATTGCAAAAGTTGATTCCAAATCATCAGTGCTTGTCCTCCTCGATCTATCTGCTGCCTTTGACACGGTCAATGATCAGATTCTTCTGTCCACCCTTTCATCACTGGGCATCACAGGGATTCCACTCCACTGGTTTGAGTCCTATATCACAGGTAGGTATTTCAAGGTTGCCTGGAGAGGGGAGGTATCCAAAGCACATCAGCTGACCACAGGGGTTCTTCAGGGCTCAGTGCTTGGACCTCTCCTCTTCTCCATTTACACTACATAATTGGGACCCATCATACAGGCACATGGCTACCACTGCTATGCTAATGACACTCAGCTCTAACTTTCATTCCAACCAGACGACCCCACAGTAGCTGCAAGAATCTCCAGCTGTCTGGCGGACATCTCGGCATGGATGTAAAAACATCCCCTGCAGCTCAACCTGGCAAAGACTGATATGCTCATCTTCCCTGCCAATCCGATAATACAACATGACTTCACCATCCAGCTAGGTTAATCTCAGATCACCCCTTCAGGGTCGGTCAGAAACCTTGGCGTAATCTTTGACCAGTGTTAATTTTGACAGCAAATTTTAATTTAGTTTTAGTCATAGTCTTTTGACTAAAATGGCATTTAGTTTTAATCATATTTTAGTCACCTGAATTGTTTTTAGTTTAAGTCTAGTTTTAGTCGACTAAATATCATAAGATTTTAGTCGACTAAATCTACAGTAGATTTAGTCTCCTAAAATCTAATGAGTTTAGTTAAATTGTAATGCATTAAGCATTTAAGCCTTACATAACCGACTGTCAATTGAACTGACATTTTGACATCATTTTGTTTTTGACATTAAAAATACACGAAAGAGCTCAATTCACTTTTTTGTTTGTTTTTTAAAAACAGCCATATAGTTTTTATAACTTTGTATTCCTGTTTTAGTCAGTAGGCCATATCAGGTTAAGCTAAAGCTTCAAATAAGTTTGTTTATTTATTTTTTATTTCATTTATTTAATTTCAAGTAATGAAGATTTTTTAAATGGTTTTAAATACTGGTCTTTCCTCCTGACTATTAATTAAATGGGAATGAAATTAAATACAGTTTATTGTGTAACAAAAAACTAATATATAATGGGTGGCTTGTAATTATAAACAAGCTCGAAATACACCGGGACTCTTATTTTGAAATGTATGCGCCTCTGTTGCAGTTGCAGTTGCTCATTCAAGTTCAGATGACATACAATTTGCATTGTTACAACCATCTAAAACATATTACTATAAAAACATCGTAAAGTAAACATTGTCATTATTCATCAGCATTAGTTCATAAACAATTGCCTGGCATAAATGTGTGCTATTCATTGATTGAGAGCCGCTCTGGAGCGCTGTATTGGGGATGCGTGAGCCTGTAGAGCATGCAACAGCGACGTGTTTTCCAGCAGTTAGATCAGCACGTTCAAATCAAATGTGCACATCTGTTACACAGGATATCAGTTCTGACTGGATCTCTTCCCTAATCGTCCCTCCCTAACATTTCCGTATCGTTTTTATTTGTTGACAAAAATGACAGTTGATTTTCGTCATAGTTTTTGTCATCCAACACTAGTTTTTATTTAGTTATCGTCTCGTTTTCGTCAGTGAAAAAAGGTTGTTGACGAAAATTATGACGAAAATTATTTGTCAATGAAGTTAAGACTGTCTTTGACGACCAGCTTTCCTTCAAAGACCACATCTCAAAGACAGCTCGCTCATGCCGGTTTGCACTCCACAACATCAGGAAGATCAGACCTTTCCTAACAGAGCATGCAACCCAGCTTCTCGTCCAGACCCTGGTCATTTCTAGGCTTGACTACTGCAATTCGCTTCTGGCTGGACTTCCATCATGTGCGATCAAAACGCTCCAAACGATCCAGAATGCACGTCTTATCTTCAACGAACCCAAAAGGGCCCACTTCACACCACTCTTCATCTCTCTGCACTGGCTACCACTCGCTGCTCTCATCAAGTTCAAGGCGCTTAAGCTCGCATATAGATCCACCACGAGCTCAGCTCCTGCATTCTTTGACTCGCTCCTACAAGTCTACACCCCCACCAGAAGCCTTTTCTCAGCTAAGGAGCAACGGCTTGTGGTACCATCACAGAGAGGCAGAAAATCCCTCTCCAGAACATTTACATTCACCGTTCCCTGCTGGTGGAACGATCTTCCCACCTCCATCTGAATTGCAGAATCACTGACAACATTCAAACAGAGCTGAAAACTCACCTCTTCCGCGAGCATTTAACCTTATCTAAAAAAAATAAATAAAAAAAATCCTTTTCCTTATTTTCCTTGTATTTTCCTCTACTTCTTCCCTGCCCTAGTGTATGATGCTCTGTGCAATGTCCAAAACTTAGTATTTCAGGCACTTTCTGTGTTTCGTTGCCTCCTCATTACGGATCGCTTCCAGTACTCCTCAGTTGTAAGTCGCTTTGGATAGAAGCGTCTGCTAAATGCATAAATGTAAATGTAAATGGAGGAGTTCCTGCGTATTTCCCATCTGGTGAGCTGGGGTGATACAATGATTAATGCCTGCTTCTGGATGGGATAATTTTTTTCGATTCCTGTCTCCTGGAGATTGTTATAGGTCTGTAGCGGACTGTATTAACTGTGTCCTTGATTTCCTTGTTGAAGTAGCTGAGGAAAATCATCGTTCAGTTCCTATCCGGAAGCATGTGATCACTCCAGCTCACCCCAAGCCAGTGCCCTCTACGTGCCTCTCCAAGGGTCGCCTTCCCTCCTGGTCACCCGTGTTCCTAAGGGCCCGGAAACTGGTCTCCAGCAGCCAGGATCTGGGTGCAAAGGTGAGGGATCCTGCATATACGTCCATCTGGGCAGCTTTGAAAGCAGCTTCCCTTCCCTGGTCCTCAGCCCCAAGACCCAAAGTAATCTGCAGCCCAGAGAAAGTGACGTCCCATGTCTCAGTCCAGAGCCATGCAATATCTCCTGCCCCAGACCAGCGTACAGAGAAGGCTCCAGCCCCAGGCCAGCGTCCAGAGAGGGCTCAAGCCCCAGACCTGAGCCCAGAGAGGGCTCCAGCCCCAGACCAGAGCCCAGAGGCGCTGCCAATGCAAATGGTCACAGCGCCACCTAGCCAAATGGTCTCAGTGCCTCCTGTGTCTGGTCCAGTCCAGCGCAGACTCCGTCTCCTGTCTCCCGTCCAGAGTGGACTCCTCCGCCGACCCCAAAGAGTCTATACCGCATTGGCTCCCTGAACTCCCAGAACTGCCATGGCAACCTGAACTCACTATGCCGCCATGGCCACCTGAACTCCCTGAGCCGTCATGGCCCCTTGAACTCCCTATGTAATCTGTTTGAAAAGAGAGAGAGATGTCAATCGTTCGCCAGCTTCTTTTATTATCCGCTAATGCGGCCACTCCCACAACTTCAATTACTGACTCGATCCATGCGAACAGAGTGGATTAGTGCATGTACTTTACATCATTTTGAGGAATAATCCCGGAATAATTTACCTGAACGGATCCAGCCAATGATTGTGAGGTAAGTTTATTCTGTTAGTTTCTGTTAATATTTATACATTGTTATATTTAGGTTCAAATGTAATAGAATATAACTGAAAACATTATCTATATTTGTGTTTTACATTTTGAAGTAAACTTGAGGAAATTCTAAGGAGATTATTTCAGGCTGTGTAAGTGGTTGAGACATTAAGTCTTTTGTCTCTATGCAATTTCCTGACTATTTAGCATGACAAGTTTAGAGCAATACTGCCTGAGTGATTGGATTAGCATCTATGCAGTTGAATGGCACTGTTATGCTGATTGAATCTGGACGAGGGACACAGATATGTAGGGTGTGTCCTTTATCTACACAACATATGCATTCCTTTGTTTGAATGTCTCCTCCTCTGCTGTATAACCACTCCCCCTAACATATAGATAAATTGCCTTATTTTGTACTGTTAAAATCAGACTGTTTTCGGGCGACCTGCAGCACAGAGAGTTCTCATTAAAAGAATTACTTCTGTTTGATCCCGACGTCTCCTGGTCTCCATACTTCAAGAAACAACTGAAGTTCATAACAGATGGTGCCTTGTGACCCGGATATAGTTTCCAGCTTTCTCACCTGAAATCCAGATTGAAACTTCAAGCTCAAAGAAAAAGATCTGCCTACGTTCCAAACTGGAATCCAGAGCGAAACTTCCAGCTGAACAAAGATTTTCCAGACTGAATCTTTCAACCAAGGGTTGTGGTGAGTGCTGCTCTATCCAAAAGAACCTTAAAAGACCAGTACAAATTTTTTATCCGTTTATCCTCTGGCTGCCAGGGAAGAGTTAACGGACGGCTGTAGGGTTTGGTTAACTAAGTTATCCTCTGTTATCAAACAGAAAAGATTAGCCTCACAAACTAATAATTGTTCTGTTTGAAATAGGGAAGATTAGCATTTAGCTAATATTTGTGTTACCCTCTAAAAAAGTTTGTTTTTTAGGGATGAGTTATCCTCTGTTTGTCAAATAGGGAAGTTATTAGCCTCACAAACTAATAATTGTTCTGTTTTAAATAGGGAAGATTAGCATTTAGCTAATATTTGTGTTACCCTCTAAAAAAGTTTGTTTTTTAGGGATGAGTTATCCTCTGTTTTTCAAATAGGGAAGTTATTAGCCTCACAAACTAATAATTGTTCTGTTTTAAATAGGGAAGATTAGCATAGCTAATATTTGTGTTACCCTCTAAAAAAAAAGTTTGTTTTTAGAGATGAGTCATCCTCTGTTTCAAGCAGGGAAGATTAACATTTAGTTAATATTTGTGTTTGTCCTCTGTTTTTGTCAAAGAAAGTTAACAATAGTTAAGCTGTGTTAACAAAGAAATTATCAGAGAAGTCAGTGTTGGTGAGTGTGTGGTAACAAAGAAATTCATAAAATGTTTAGGAAAAGTGCTAGACTGATCCCCACAACTGAAAAAGGTGGTCTCGCAGCTCCTTTGTGGACCGAAAGTGATTTCAAATCACAGTTAGGGGTGCAGATGGATTTAATTGTCACAGAGAAAGTTAAGCAAGAACTAACGCAGAAATATGAAATATATCCAGACAAGACTTGGTCGATTGACGAATGTAAAAAAGTTTTAGGAGCATGTATTCGAAAGAACAATGTGAAAGGCATTATTTGTTGTCACAGAGAATTTGTTTTAGCAATAGCTACAGAACAGTCTAAACGAACTCAGAGCTGGAAAAACAGAACAATGAGCTCCGGGCTAGAATATCTTCTTTGACTAGGAAATTACACCGCAACAAAGATGCAGAAAAAACTGATGAGGGAGAATTTAGTCAGCCGGATAACATTTATCCTGACTTAAAAGCTTTCTTTGAAACAGATGTAGACATCCAATCAGTAACTGATAAGCCAGTAGATTCAGTGAAGGTGTGTGGGGCAAGGAGAAGGTCTCAGGGAATTGAGGGAACTGAAAGTGTTCCTTCCAACTCTTCTGTTGTCCAAATACAAGCTGTTGCCAAAGCGCTAGGACCCAAAGATATCGAGAGACTATCCCAGAGTTTACCCTCAGCACGCACAGAATTTTCTGAATTTAGAAGGGCATTGATCAGTAAAATGCGTCTTTACGACATGTCGTTGCCGGAAGTTACACAGCTGATGTCACAAATTCTAACTGAATCTGAATTCAACAGTTTTGAGTCTGCTGTTACTTCCGAACTGCAACATGCCAGTAAGGGTGATTTGAGAGAAGGTGTTGTGAAAATCCTAAAAAATCTTTTAGGACCCAAAATAGATTGGTCGAAAATTACTAGATGTGTACAGAAGAAAGGAGAGACTATAAGTGAATACACTGAAAGATTTTGTCAGGCAGCTGCAACTTACAGTGGAATAGTGGAGGATTCTGAACAAGTACTAGATGATAGAGGAGCTCTAATCCGTATTTGGGTAGATGGTCTTATAGCTGAGTACAGATCAGCCTTGCCATTCCTACATGTTACATGGGCTAACGAAACTCTCAGAAGTAACCTAGACAGGTTAGCTACATGGGAAAGGGATGCTGATGTTAAAACCCAAGTGAGAATAGCAGCAGCTACGTTTAACCCAACAAAACAAGACAATAGATGGACTAAAAACGAAAGTACATGCCACTACTGTGGAAAATTAGGGCATTGGGAGAAAGAATGTAGGAAGAAGTGTCATGATAATAAAAGAAATAGAATGCATAATTCTGCCCCTTCTCAGCCGGCTTACAACCCTGATGTAGTTCCGCAAGTATCCACTGAAACTTTAGGACAGCTCGTTCAGGCTCTTCTAAGAGCACAACAAGACCAGGAAAAAAACTAATTGTTGGGGCTGTGAGTAGCTACCTTTCCCCGGTAATCCATCACAATGACCAAATAATTTTTGTGAAAGGTAGCATACAAGAGAACGAGACCCTCACAGCCCCGAACATTGTTTTACAGCGTGAACCAGTCACAAACCCATCCTCATGTATGATGTCAGCAATGACTGAAGTTTTGTTAGAGGATGAAATGACTCATGATTGTGTTACGGTTACATACGCAACAATGAATGAAATAGCAGAAACTCCCATTGAGAATGCAGAATTGGAGTTGTATGTTGATGGTTCAGCTCAAGTGATTGAAGGTAACATTACAGCAGCTGCAGTAGTGTTAATTTCGTCAGACGAGACGAGACTAAATATGTTCGTTAACGACCTTTTTTTCCATGACGAAGACGAGACGATGACGAGACTGCACCAATGTCCAAAAACACTGACTAAGACTAAATTAACATGCATTATTGTTGACGAAAAAGGACGAGACTAAAATGTTTTGCATAAAATAAAAACTAAGATAAAATCTCTCTTCATTTTCGTCTACAATTGTCTCTACTTTTTCATCATGAGATGAATATTCAGCTGTTCAAAATATTCCGAAAGAGTTCCCGCTGTTGCTCGAGTAGGTTACAGGTCTCTCACACTCCTCCTGTCATCTCGCGGCCGCGCGCGTGTGGTCACGTGGTTCCCGGAGCGCTCAACACTTCTAGCGCTGTGTCAGTGTATGTGAAAGGCTTAAGCCGCGCAAGTTACACAACAGCTTCACTATACAGGTGTTTGCAGCAATTTTTGGTAAACCGTACAGCATAGTGTGCGTCAGCCACATTTACAGTATCATTTTATTAGGGAGAGTGGTAGAGATGCAACATTGTTAACATTAATATTAATGTTTTTCTTGTATTTAACCCTCAGGTATTCCTTACTAATTAAGTCACACTTATACTCATTGGTGGTCAAATGTGACCATACACCTTAACTATTTTAAAAATAAATAGCCTATATTTTAATTCAATAATATTTATTGAATATTTTGAGGAGATCTTTTGGTACTAAATACTATTTGTGCAATACTTATGGTCCATTAATGACCACTTAAAATATTTTTCTTCTAATATTTTTATTATTTATATTACAATTAGTGTGTTAATTAAGATTAAAATAGAGAATTCCACTGCAAAGAGGTAAATTAGAGCCATTTTGTGGCTGGAAAAATAAAAAAATTCACTTGTAATGCCATTACCCACTGGGTGCCTGTATGGCTCTTTAATAATACACATGTAGTCTAGTTGCTCAAAAAAGTATTGCAGATCATAACTGCTTACTTATTTGTGAAATTTTGAAATGTTAATAATAGTGAATAGTAAAGAATGCAAGCAAATATAATATAACCCCAAAAAAGTGTAAAAAACGTATTGTTCCTTATAGTAGGCTATATACATATGAATTCATACTGAATCAAGATCGAAATCAATATTTGTGCCCATCGTCTCATGAGCTAATGCTGATTTTAGGCATCTATGCTGTAAATCAACCAGTTAGCTATGGTGTTGTTGCACATTATGCAGGTTATATATATTTTATGTAACTTATTTTGCCACAAAATATATTGAGTTTTCCTTTGACTAAAGCTAGACTAAAATGACTAGACTTTTGGTCGACTAAAACTTGACTAAGATACCTTGAGTTGTCTTTTGACTAAAACTAGACTAAAATGACAAGACTTTTAGTCGACTAAAACTTGACTAACAAAAAAAGATATGTGAATGACTAAATATGACTAAAACTAACAAGGACATTTGGCACAAGACTAAGACTAAGACTAAATTAAAAATAGGTGACAAAATTAACACTAAGCTGCAGTTTTGTGTCAGGGAAGGAAAACCTGGAGTCATGTGTCACACTATAAAGTTGTTCCCCCACCAACAGGGATAGGGTAGGACACGAATCAGTGAGGAGCCCAGGAAAGAACTGAATGCAACAGGCATTCGGGGGCCAAACCTGCGGCGAAGATTCCCTTGTAGGCATCCCCATCCACTAGTCCATCCTTACCTCACTGTTTCTTTAGGTGTCACAGGAATTAACAAATAGGGAAAGAAGGAACAACAATAGCAGACTCCAATTGAACAGATGAGACAACCCTGATGTTTGCTGTCTTTTAGAACAAATACTGCTCTGTTGTCTTTTGTTTTTCTTTGTGCAGATACCTATTGATGGCTGTCCCCAGATTCATACGCACCGATCTTCACCTGCGTATGAAGCCACAACCTCTGAAGGACAACTAGACCCATACGCACCGATCCTCACCTGCGTATGAAGCCACAACCTCTGAAGGACAACTAGACCCACTAATGAGTCAACTGTCAAGAAAAAAAAAAAAAAAAAAAAAAAACAACGCAGAGAATGATTTACGGGAACTTCAGTCTTCCATCAGCATGATCAAGACTGCCTTGCTACTACTTGCTACTAGTAGCCTTGCTACTACAAGATTGCCTTGCTACAAGATTGCCTTGCAACATCGCACAAAGTGTAGACTCCAGAAACAACATATTCTCAGAGCTGATGAATATGTCAAGAAACACCTTGTTTGCTGGAAAGAACGTTTGCATGCCACACCTGCCTTCAGGAGAAGCGGGAATCCCATGGGTGGCACATGATGGGAGGAACGTCTGTATATAACATCCTGCTCAGCCAATTCAATGGCAGGTGCACCCTGATTGCTCTCCTACCACCAACAAAGAAGATGGCTGCATTCAAGGACTCACTTATGCACAAACATGGTGGTCAAGGACTCTTGAACAAAATCCAACAAGACATTCTTGATCTTTCAGCAAAATTACATCAGATGACTGAAGATAATTCTTCATGGTTCGGAAACCTGTAAGGTCAACAAAGAACTCACAAGGACTGTTCCAACCACAAAAGAATATTGCCCTTAATGAACTTCACGGACCCTAGTGGCATGTTTGTTTTCTGTGGCAGCATGTCATTCGTCACTACAGACAATCAACACAGAGAAAGTGATATGTGCCTGTAACTTTTTCCAAGTTACATGACTAGAAGATGTTAACAAACATAAGCTACAGAATGGTCTGATGAAGGTTTAAATTTGTATTATGTGGGAGTTATTAGAACTCCCAAAGGGGGGAATGTAAGATTACAAATTTATACATTGTTATATTTAGGTTCAAATGTAATAGAATATAACTGAAAACATTATCTATATTTGTGTTTTACATTTTGAAGTAAACTTGAGGAAATTCTAAGGAGATTATATCAGGCTGTGTAAGTGGTTGAGACATTAAGTCTTTTGTCTCTATGCAATTTCCTGACTATTTAGCATGACAAGTTTAGAGCAATACTGCCTGAGTGATTGGATTAGCATCTATGCAGTTGAATGGCACTGTTATGCTGATTGAATCTGGACGAGGGACACAGATATGTAGGGTGTGTCCTTTATCTACACAACATATGCATTCCTTTGTTTGAATGTCTCCTCCTCTGCTGTATAACCACTCCCCATAACATATAGATAAATTGCCTTATTTTGTACTGTTAAAATCAGACTGTTTTCGGGCGACCTGCAGCACAGAGAGTTCTCATTAAAAGAATCATTCTGTCTTGATCCGAAGTCTCCTGGTCTATTCTTCAACAAACAACTGAAGTTCACAACAGTCCCTAATATCCTAAAATGTTCAACATTGCAGAAAAACTACCATGCCAAGAACCTTTTGACTAAAATGTTTATTAGTTTCAATGACATTTATTCATTCTAGTTCAGTTTTTATTGTATTTTACTCAACAAACTGTGTTTAGTCTGTTTTGGGGAAGGTTACAACTATGGTGTTCAACATATTGTTTCAGAAATGCAAACAATTAAAGAAATTGAAATTTCAGCATCATTTGGTTGGTTGGTTTTATGTTGTTAAAGTTAGCTTTAAGAAAAGAAATACAATGATTTGTTAAATGAAATTTGATTATTGAAGGTGTTTTTAAAAGAGTTAAATTATCTTTACAATTTCACATGGGTTTGATTCAGATTCAATTAGATGGCCCGTTTACACCCAGATGGTGCAACTTACCCACTGACTTGGATCAATTTACCCCTACTTGGGGTAAATTGAGCAACAGGAACACTTTTTTTTAATAAGAAACCATATTTTAGAACCCTTTGTCATCGATGCATTCAGATAATTTAAAATGATAGCAAACATCCTGAAATTACTTTAGATGCTTTTATTGTATTTCTTCCTTATTTTCTCTTATCTTGAGAACCACATAAGTAAAAAATGGCACATCTTACCCCACTCTCCCCTACAATGACATGGCAAATCATTGGCTGTAATCATATCAAACATAGCTAACGCACAACACAAAATTTCACAATATACAAACTGTTGTGCATAAATAACAGTAAAATATAAGCTTTAATTCGTTTAACGCGGAAACATAGGCTAATTACCTTTATGTAAGCCGAGGAGCGTGCACTAATATTTTTAGTGCCGCTTTAACACAAAACAGGAAACTCATTAATATTCATGTAAGACCCGCCCGCCCAGTGTCACTGAAAATCTCAGACACCGAATATTTCAGAACAACGCTAGTCTTATCACCTCATTAAATTGATGTGTAAAGTGTCATCATATTGTAGTAACTGAAATTTTATGAGATTGATGCACTTTGAGTATAGAGTATGTGAGTACAGATGACCTGTTAGTACAGAGCGTACAGTATTACGTTAATTCTGATTTATAGGCAGTGATTTATTCTGCATTTCTTTGTTCTTTATTTTGTCACACATACACATATACAGGTGCTTCCCAATAAATTAGAATGTCGTGGAAATGTTCATTTATTTCCGTAATTCAACTTAAAATGTGAAACTAATATATTACATAGAATTGTAACGTTGTTACATAGAATTTGAATGGCCTTTTCCAAACAATCTTCTCCATGCTGCAGTCATTCCTGCAGCTTGTGCACCTTTTTCTTCCACACTTTTCCCTTCCACTTAACTTTCTATTAATGTGCTTTGATACAGCACTTTGAGAACATCCAACTTCTTTTGCAATTACCTTTTGAGGCTTTCCCTCCTTGTGGAGGGTGTCAATGATGGTTTTCTGCACAACTGTCAGGTCAGCAGTCTTCGCCATGATTGTGAATTCTACTGAACCAGACTGAGAGACCATTTAAAGGCTCAGGAACCCTTTGCGGTTGTTTTGGATTAATTAGCTGATTAGAGTGTGACACTTTGAGCCTGCAATACTGAACCTTTTCACAATATATTAGTTTTCTGAGATTTGGGGTTTGCATAAGCTGTAAGCCATAATCATCAAATTTATAACAAATAAAGGCTTGAAATATCTCACTTTGTATGCAATGAGTGTATATATTATATTAGTTTCACCTTTTAAGTTGAATTACTGAAATAAATGAACTTCTCCACAACATTCTAATTTATTGAGATGCACCTGTAGATGCAGGCTTTCTGGTTTATTATGTGTACCAGGATGGATATAGACTTTCATACAAATTTATGTTTATCTCTTTATCACTTTATCTCTTTCTTCTTTTTGTCAGCAAATACAAAACTGGTCACATTGTGTATAAAGAAAACTAAATGTTATTATATGCAAATTGGTATGCATTTCATGTTTATTTTGTGCATAATTGAATGTTTTTATGTTTAATGTTTTCATAATACAGAGATCGAGGGAAAAACAACAAGTGTTCGTGTTGTCTGTTCTTTAAAATATTTCTGTTCCCCTTTTCAGGGAGACTACACATGTATGTGGACAAGTGTAAATGGAACAGTTTTAACAAATTAGATAACTATCCGATCAGAGAAAATGCATGAAGTGACCAGGTATGTAATCATACATCAGATATTTGTATTGTATAATAGTGTATTGTATAATATTTGTTTTGTATACTAGTGTATTGTATAATAGTGTATCTTGCTGAAAAACACTCAAAGGCTAATTATTTGCTGAAATATACAGGTTTATTAAGAAAGGTACTTTTACAATAAATATTCATATTATATGACTTCAGTAAATGCTCCTTTCAAGTTTTAAAGATTCATTCTTCTTTGACCTGTGAAAGAAGGAAGAGGCAAACATTAGCCTTATTAACAAAAATGTGATCCACTTTACATAATGAAGAGAATACTGATGTGGCAATATCATACAGGATAATGCAATTATCAGAATAATGCAATTATCATAGTTCCACTACTTTTGCTAAGAGATAGTTCATGTATTTGGATAAACAAGTTGAATAAATAATGAAAAAAAAAAAAAAAACTCATCAGTCTAACCTTTCCAGCATCACGGCTCTTAACTTTGAGCTTGTTGACCTGAGACTCAGAAATATCAGCACGCTCCTCAGCCTCCTCAAGCTCATTCTGCACCTTCCTCAACTTGGACAGGTGAGTGTTTGCTTGTTCCTCCTAAAGGTTTTTATATATATATATATATATATATATATATATATATATATATATATATGGTTCATGTATCACATATCATCAAATTAGCATTCCATTATAAATAATTACAGTGTCAAGATGTTCTATTATATTTTACATACCGCCTCTTCAGACTGCCTCTTGTAGGTTTTGACCTTCAGCTGCAATTTGTCCACCAGATCCTGTAGTCTGCTGATGTTCTTCTTGTCCTCGTCAGTCTTCAAAAAAATACACATTTACTAGATTAAGTCTTGATACTTTACTAAAATGAGGCATTGTCAGTACATACACTATTATGCAAACTCTGTTGTCTGAACCAACTTGAGGAATGAGGAATATGGCCATACCTGGTAGGTGAGCTCCTTGACTCTCCTCTCATATTTGCGGACGCCCTTAACAGCATCAACTCCACGTCTTTGCTCTGCTTCAACTTCAGCCTCAAGCTCATGGACCTAAAGAATATTATTGTTAGTCAAACAAATCATAATATATTAGAATATAACAAACTTCACTTTGCCCACATCATAACTACAAAGAGGCTTACTCTGGACTCCAACTTCTGGAGTTGTTTCTTTCCTCCCTTCATGGCCAGATTCTCAGCTTCATCCAGACGGTGCTGCAGGTCCTTCACTGTGACCTCCAGATTCTTCTTCATCCTCTCAAGGTGAGAACTTGTGTCCTGCTCCTTCTTCAGCTCTTCTGCCATCAATGCAGCCTTTTGCATGAATGCAGAAATTCATTAGATCCACATTTTTTTTAAAGTATACAAGTGTCTTGTGAAACATTTGGCAGCTACTGTTGCTCACATCAGTGATGGCCTTCTTGGCCTTCTCCTCTGCATTTCTGGCTTCCTGTACAGTGTCATCAACTTCACTCTGGACATGAATGAGGTCAGCCTCAAGCTTCTTCTTGGTATTTAGGAGACTTGTGTTCTACAAAATGGAAAGCAACAGTTTGAACATTTTGAATGATGCTCTCAATTTCTTTAAAAATCAGGGAAACAATGTGCACTTACCTGAGAGTGCAGCAGCCCAACACGCTCGCTTATATCCACCAGCTCTTGTTCAGCCACTTTGCGGCCTCTCTCGGTCTGCTCCAGAGCAGCTCTCAGCTCCTCAATCTCAGACTGCATCAGAGTGTTTCTGCGCTCCACCATGGCCACCTGCTCCTTCATGTCTTCCTCTCCTCTCTGGGCATCATCAAGGTGCAGCTGGGCATCCTGAAAATTACAAAAGCTTTACAATGAGCATTTCATGTGGTTTCTGTTGGGCTTTACTTAACATATGTTAGATTATAAAAAATATGAATACATCCCAAAGTCGAACAGATGTCACATACCTTGAGTTGTCCCTGAACATTCCTGAGCTGTTTCTGGGCCTCAGCCGCCTGGCGATTGGCATGGCTCAGCTGAATCTCCATCTCATTAAGGTCTCCCTCCATCTTCTTCTTGATTCTCAGGGCATCATTTCTGCTCCTGACTTCAGAGTCCAGAGTGCCCTGCATGGATTCAATGACCCTCTGGCTGTTCCTCTTGATCTGCTCCATCTCCTCATCCTTCTCTGCAAGCTTCCTGTCAATCTCTCCTTTGATCTGGTTTAGCTCGAGCTGGACACGAAGAATCTTGGACTCCTCATGCTCCAGGGTGCCCTATGAAATATAAAATGAAAATATGCATGAAGACCACAGCATTCATGCAAGTTCTAGCAATAATTCCATATTGATCTCCAGATACTGACTTCAGCCTCTTCCAGGGCGGTCTGAATCTCTGACTTCTCAGTCTCCACTGTCTTCTTGGCCTTTTCCAGCTCATGGATGCTCTTACCAGTCTCACCTAACTGCTCTGTCAGATCTGAAATCTCCTCTATAGAAAGAAAAAATATAATATTTATCATAATGAACATTAATTAATCATATGTGCTTACTTTTTAATGCTCACTAAAATTAGAACATTAAAGGCATAGTTCACCCAAAAAAGAAAATTGTCATTAATTGTTTACCATCATGTCGTTCCAAACTCATGAGACTTTCGTTAATCTTCGGAACACAAATGAAGATCTTTTTGATGAAATTTGAGAGCTTTCTGCCCCTCCATAGACAGCTACGCAATTGACACTTTCACATTTCAAAAAGTTCATAGAATGATCGTGAAACTAATCCATATGATTTGAGCGGGACAGAAAGCTCTCAGATTTCATCAAAAAGATCTTCATTTGTGTTCTGAAGATTAACGAAAGTCTCGTGATTTTGGAACAACATGAGGGGGATTAATTAATGAAATAATTTTCAATTTTGGGTGAACTATACCTTCAACTTTTTCTAATTTAACGGTTTCATTCTTACGCTGCAGATTCTTGTTCTCTCTCTTGAGGGTCTCCAGGTGATCCATACTCTCCTCATAGGAGTTCTTCATCTTGAACAGTTCAGTGCTGAGTGAACGAGCCTCTTTCTGGGCACCTTCCAGCTCTGCCTGACCTTCCTCATATTTCTGCTTCCATTCTGCCAGGACCTTTGATGGAGATATTTCAGGATAGAATTTGTTTAAAAAATGTTAAACAAAGCCCATTCCAGCAATATTTACAAAGAGAATATCATAAGACTAAAATTGTTTACCTTGTCAAAGTTCCTCTGCTTCTTGTCAAGGTTGGCAGCCAAACCATTGGCTCTCTCCACATCAATCATGAGGTCCTCCACCTCACCCTGGAGTCTTTGTTTGGTCTTCTCCAGAGATGCACATTTGGAGTTCACTGCCTCAACTTGTTCCTCTGCCTCTTGCAGACGCTGAGCCAGCTTCTTCCTATTAAGTAACACACACTATTTTGAAATCTAATCTATAAAATAGCTGTGAGAGTTGGGAATATAATACAATAATATACATACTTGGACTCTTCAAGCTCTTCAGTGCGCTGGATGGCATCCGTTTCATATTTAGTTCTCCACTGAGCAACCTCACTGTTGGCCTTTGACATTCCCCGCTGCAGCTCAGCCTTTGCCTCCTGCTCTTCCTCAAACTGCTCACGGAGCAAGTCACAGTCATGACGGGCTGATTGCACAGCATGGGCCAGTGCGTTCTTAGCCTAGGAGACAAGGTAACATAATATTAGCTTGTCTCTACAGTAAAGAAATTGACAAGTTTGTACATGTATTGATTATGCTGTATTACCTTAACTTCCTCTTCAACATGCCTCTTAAGCTCCTCAGTTTGCTGAGTAGAAGCTTGTTTGCCTCTGGTGAGCTGAGAAACCAGAGCCTCCTTCTCCTCCAGCTGACGGCCAAGCTCACCTATACAGTTTCACATTCATTGTGTCAGATTGTGATCAGTTCATTTCAAAATACATGGATGAAAGATTGTATTAGTCAACATAAAAAAGTCATCTAACAAGACTTTGTTACAGTGTTATTTGTAATGTTTGATTAATTATTGTTGCTAATTATTACTGATTATTGTTGATGATTATTGTTAATTATTGACATTAATTACTTTTGACAATATTAATTTGTTCATGATTGGTCATAATTTGTCATTAATTACCATTTTCAGTCTGAAATCTTGCTCTTTGAGTACTGAGATCATTTAACTGTCGAATGTTCTCATCATTCTTGGACTTAATTTCACTAAGTTGGTCCTCAAGTGTGCGGCACATCTTCTCAAGATTGCCCTGTAAAATAAAAAAGTCATTAGATATTT
The DNA here is from genome assembly GCF_949357685.1 of Gobio gobio. NCBI lineage: Eukaryota > Metazoa > Chordata > Actinopteri > Cypriniformes > Gobionidae > Gobio > Gobio gobio. The sequence continues at coordinate 35,423,718 of NC_137102.1, read as the reverse complement.
CAAAAACTCCAAGACTTCTTATATGCTGGGAAAATGAGTCACAATCAGCACATTTACAAAAATCTAAATTATTTTCACTATTAAAATGATGTATGATTTGTTGGAACCAACATAAAAGCACTGAGCTACACCTATCAGTCATTATTAGTCAATTTTGAGAAAAATCGAGTTAAAGTTTTCTGAAGGTTCCAAAACAAAATCACCTAGCAACCATACCTTAAAATCCCTGGTAATGCATAATCCCATGGTAAAGTAACACGGCAAGTTAGAACGCATATCTATAGGAAAAATATATTCTCAACAATTTTTTCATGATACCACAATTGTTTGATTAACATTGAGAAATACAGCCAATATATTAAGACCTACTGTAATGCAAGGATCTAATTTTTCCCCAACAGTTAACCAAACGTTAACTTAAGACATAACAGATAATGTTTACGTGAATACTTGCCAAGACAGATATTTTGAAATACTGTAATTCTGTGTTCATGTGTATATTGGCATCATACGATCGTCTGAGAAGTGTATTTGTGCGCACACTTCGGATCTGTCAGTCAGCCAGGTAAGATCATCAGCATCAGTTTGACAATCACATTTCATTGGTTCAGACCATCAAGAATTCACTATGAATATTCAAAGTTGGAATGCCGTGAAAATGTACAACTAAAGATACTTTTTAATGTTGAATTACTATTTGGAGCATTGGGATCACTAGAAGAGGGCTTAATGAACACATTTTTGTGAATGAAAATTTTTTTTGACCAAAATTGACATTTTTCATTTGTTTTGCCTGTAGCTCGCAGTTAGCCTGTGCGCATTCCGACTCATTTTGCCAGCACGGGTCAAATATATTATTTAGAATATTTCTCAACCTTTGCTTTGGCAACAGCTTCCATGTTGCTGGAAAGATCGTCAATCTCCATTTTGTATTCGCTCTTCTCTTTCTCAAGCTTCTGCTTGACACGCTGCAGGTTGTCGATTTGCTCTCCCAGCTCGGCCACACTGTCTGCCTGCTTCTTGCGGAGGGCAGCAGCAGTAGCTTCATGCTGGAGGGTGGACTCTTCAAGATCACGACGCAGCTTCTGAAATTCAGCTTCTCGCTTCTTATTCATCTCGATCTGAGCAGAAGTGGCTCCTCCAGCCTCCTCAAGCCTCTCACTGATCTCCTCAAGTTCCCTGGAGAGATCAGCCCTCTGCTTCTCAACCTTGGCACGAGCAGCGCGCTCGGCCTCGATCTCTTCCTCCAGTTCCTCAATGCGAGCCTATGGTGGAAAGTAGTCAATTAGATTTTTGGTTATCTGTATTTGATCATAATTATCTTTTAGTCTTTTAGATCTTTAGTTTTAAAAACAAAACTCAAAATACCTGAAGCTCCTTGATCTTCTTTTGGAGTTGAGCACTCAGAGATTGTTCATCTTCTATCTTGCTGAGAAGCTGGCTTGTTTCAAATTCTTTCCTGCGGGTGTTCAACAATAAGTAGTTGTAAAAAAAAAAATGATAACACAACCATAAAAGTTTTCAATGTTTTCAAAGATGTCCTGCTTTAATTACTTTTTTATTTTTTCATCAGATTGCTGCTTGTCATTCTCCAGGTCCATGACAGACTCTTGGGCTAATTTCAGGTCTCCTTCAAGCTTTCTCTTGGATCTCTCAAGATCCATGCGAAGCTTCTTCTCTTGTTCAAGGGAACCCTCAAGCTACAGGACAATGATATATAAAAGTATGTTCACAGCAGAAAACAGTTGAATTGATGAATTTATATAATTAATTTACATAATAAACTCACATCATCAACTTGCTGCTCAAGCTTTGTCTTGGATTTGGTCAAGCTGTTGACTTTGTCCTCCTCGGCCTGAAGATCATCCAGTGTCTGCTGATGTGCCTCTTGGAGGGCTTTCTTCTCCTTCGTAAGTTTGGCTATGCTCTCATCCTGAGCTGCCATTTCCTCAGTCAAGTTCTTGACCTGTGTGTTTTGTTCCAAATAAGCTTACATTAATTCATATTCTATATCAATATATAAAACAAATATTAAATCTAATCTTAAACCAACCTTATTCTCAGTGGCATGTTTCTCCTTCTCCACTTTAGCCAAGGTGAGCTCCAGGTCATCAATGTCTTTCTTCAGCTCAGAACACTCATCCTCTAGTTTCCTCTTCTTGGCTGTCAGTTCAGCATTGATTTCTTCCTCATCCTCCAGTCTCTCAGTTGTCTCTTTGAGTTTAGCTTCAAGCTGGATTTTGCTCTTGATCAGACCCTCACACCTCTCTTCAGCATCAGAGAGACCCTCAGATTCCTGTTGATAAAATAGATTGCTATTTCATTGGAAACCATATTGCTCATTTTTAATAGAGCCAAAATTCAGTTAATTCAAGGAAATGTTCTCACAGATGCTACTTGCAGCTGCAGATCATTTTTCTCTTGCAGCAGTGATACCATCTTCTCTTCAAGCTCCTTCTTTTTGGCTTCAGACTTTGCTAAAGCCTCTTTGCATTTTGCAAATTCCTCTTTCATGCTTGACAGCTCCTTCTCAGTCTCCGCAGTCTTCAGCAAAGGCTTAATCTTGTAGTAAACCTTCATCCATGGCCAGTGTTTGACATTCATGAATGAGCGGATGTTGTATTGGATAGTGTAAATGGAGTCCCTGTGAATAATTCATCATTAAATGGCATAATCATCAATATGTACTGTTTGCACTGTTATCATTGATGTTATCTTTACTCATGACAATACTAACCTGCTTTCCGTCATTTTCACAAACGCCTTCCTCATCACGTAGCCACGGCCGAGAGCCTGAGTCATTGTGACCAGGGCAGCCAGTTTCTCATCACGCATCTCCTCAAGAGTACCCAGAAGACCAGCTTTGAAGAACACCTGAATTTATGTAAAAAAATAAATCAAAAGATATTGATTTATCCTGTATAGGCTTTATGATCAGGATCAGTGAATCTTTGAAAGTTGTAAAGCTGAATATGAACCTTTGTGTGTCCGAATTTGTACTCCTCATGATCAACGTCGATGGATCCCAGGAGTTTCTCACTGGCCTTCTTGTTATCCATAAACTGTCCATCTGGGATAACCGCGGCATTCAGCACCTTGTATCTGTGGAAAATTAATCAAAATACTTAATGTCTTTTAATTAGGAGCCTCCTACAGGAAATTGTATTTTCACGTAGTCCCATTTACCTCTGCTTAAAGTCACCATATTGGATTCTGCTGGGGAAGCCCTTTCTGCAAATTCTGATGCCTTCCAGTACACCGTTACACCTCAGCTGGTGGATAACCAGGAAGTTCTCCATGAGACCTATAATGAACAGTTCACACCATGAACTTGGTAAATTAACTTCATCATATATATTGAGTGCCAGAATATCTGTAAGCTTTTTAATACTTTACCTGGAGTCTTGGACTCATTAGGAATCAGGCAGCGCACAAAGTGAGGGTGAGTGCTCCTCAAGTTGGTCATGAGTTTACCCAAGTTCTCCTGTGGAGAATAGAAAAGGGTTGGAATGCTTTGAATTTCTTTTGTTCAATATTGCTGTGATGTCATCTCTATACATACCCTGAACTGGGAGGACACAGTCTGCATGGAACCACCCTTCTTCTTGCCTCCCTTTTTAGTAGTATCTATTGATATAAAAGTACAAAGGAACATGTATAAATGCAAAAAACAAGAAAGAAATTTCAAAATTGAATTCAAGTTCAGTTAAATCGATTTTTTTCTTTACCCTCAACAACAGGTGGGTAGAGGGTAGCCAGCAGCTTGTTAGAAGACTTCTGGTACAGCAGCAAAACAGAATCATTTAATGGATCCTTGTTCTTGTCCAACCAGCCAGTGACGTTGTAGTCCACAGTTCCAGCGTAGTGAACTAGGGAGAAGTGGGCTTCAGCCTTGCCTTTGGCAGGCTTTGGTTTCTCGAAAGCTTTGTTCTTGCCAAGATGCTGATCATACAGCTTGTTCTTGAAGGAAGCGTCTGAAGCCTTGGGGAACATGCACTCCTCTTCAAGGATGGAGAAGATACCCATGGGCTGTTTATAAAAGAATGTTGTTTATTACCAAAAATATAAGATTTTGAGAATAGACAATGGAAATTAATAAATTCATAAACCATTAAAAACCTTTTCAATGAGCTCTATGCAAGAAGCCAAGTCCATGCCAAAGTCAATGAACTCCCAAATAATGCCCTCCTTCTTGTATTCTTCTTGTTCCAGAACAAACATGGTGTGGTTGAAAAACTGTTGCAGTTTCTCATTGGTGAAGTTGATGCACAGCTGCTCCATGCTGTTGTACTGATGGAAGAAAAAATAACAGAAACATTCACTGACTAAATACTGAATATGATTCAATTTGACATAAAAATAGATACAAGAATCATTCTTACATCAAAGATCTCAAAGCCAGCAATATCCAGCACACCAATGTAGAAATTTCTTTGTTGTTTTGTGTCCAACATCTGGTTGATACGAATGACCATCCACAAGAACATCCTCTCATAGATAGATTTGGCCAATGCACTAACCGAGTTGTACACCTGTAAGAAGAATAGAGTGGATAATTTATTTTGCATCTGCAATAATTAGCCAGAATTTTAGGTAAAACACATGGACATGCTGGAAATGTTACTATACCTGTGGCACTGTCTGGCCTTTGGTCACATACTCATTTCCGACCTTGACTCTGGGGTAGCACAAAGCCTTCAACATTTCAGCAGAGTTCAAACCCAGAAGGTAGGCAATTTTGTCAGCCTCTGTTAAATACATTTTAAAATAAATTGTCTTTGCTCTAAAGAGTCTTTTGTGCATGTGTAAAAATTATAATAAATCAGGCACCAAGTACTGTCACTTTTATTTTTTGATTTATTTTTATGCACAGCGTTGCATACTTCTAATTTATATTTACACTAAACATTTTACACACAAGTTCTGTGATTTATCAGCAAAGTTAATGCAACTGTTACTATTGTAAAGGCCAGAATGAAAAATAAGCAATTAGACCGAGAAGTCTCACCCTCATTGCCATCAGGCTCAGCCTGCTCCTCACGCTGCTTCTGCTTGAACTTCATGTTACCATGATGAAGCACAGCTCCAGTAAACTTGTAGATACCCATTTTCTCCTCATTATTGAAACCCAGAATGTCAATAGCGTCCTGTAAATTACAGAAAAGAATGAGATCTATGATTTTCCATATTTATATAGAATATGTCAATGTTCAAACAGCAATGACTCACATCAGTAGCATCCAGCTCCACTTTATCATCAATGCTGGCCACTGTGATCTGACCCTGACTGCACATGGGGAAGTCATATGGGTTGGTGGTGATGAGCGTCATTTCTGTAAAATACATCGATTTTTTGAAAGAGTATCTTACAATATTATCTGGCATTTAAACACAGAATGAAATATGTGCACCTACCAATCAGCTCAGGCTTATGGTTGGTCATCATCTGGTAGAAGATGTGGTAGCCTCTCTCATCTGGAAGCTGGAATGACACTCTAGACTTCTCCAGCAGATCTGTTGAGAGAATGTACTTGAGTCACAATCATCTGAAGAGTGACAGACAAAGACAAATGTGCCAGATGGATCAATGAAATTATGTCCACCTACATGTCTCAATGTCAGCACTGGCCAGTTTTCCAGATGTACCGAAGTGAATTCTGATGAATTTACCCTGTTTAAAACAAAATAGCATAATACATAAATAAATAAAATAACTCTGTATAGAAAAATCAAACACAACTGACCAACTTTACTGTAAATAAAAAGTGGTGAACTTACAAAACGAGAGGAGTTGTCATTTCTCACAGTCTTGGCATTACCATAAGACTCAAGCAGAGGGTTGGCAGCAATGATCTGGTCCTCAAGAGAGCCCTGTGTTGTTTGAAGGGTTATTTTTTAAAAGTTATTTTACATTTAAAGACTGTTTGCAGGCATTTCACAAATTCACACATCATATAGTTTGTGAGACGAGTGTAACTTCTTTCAAAATAATATATATGACATAGTTTATATCTCACACCTTTATTTTGCTGTCCTCTTTCTTCTTCTCACCACCTGACACTGCAACTGTGGCAAAGTACTGGATGACACGTTTGGTGTTCACAGTCTTTCCAGCACCGGATTCTCCACTGGTTTATGAGAGATTAGAAAACAGATGATTAAAAGACATGTAGACTTTTCAAAGTATATTCAATTATATTTACTAAATATCTCCATATAGATTTGCCATCTGCATTATACTTTAAATGTTTTATTTTTGTCAAGGTCTAAGATTAAAAGAAAATACTTACGTCAGATTGTGATCAGTTCATTTCAAAATACATGGATGAAAGATTGTATTAGTCAACATAAAAAAGTCATCTAACAAGACTTTGTTACAGTGTTATTTGTAATGTTTGATTAATTATTGTTGCTAATTATTACTGATTATTGTTGATGATTATTGTTAATTATTGACATTAATTACTTTTGACAATATTAATTTGTTCATGATTGGTCATAATTTGTCATTAATTACCATTTTCAGTCTGAAATCTTGCTCTTTGAGTACTGAGATCATTTAACTGTCGAATGTTCTCATCATTCTTGGACTTAATTTCACTAAGTTGGTCCTCAAGTGTGCGGCACATCTTCTCAAGATTGCCCTGTAAAATAAAAAAGTCATTAGATATTTCAAAAACTCCAAGACTTCTTATATGCTGGGAAAATGAGTCACAATCAGCACATTTACAAAAATCTAAATTATTTTCACTATTAAAATGATGTATGATTTGTTGGAACCAACATAAAAGCACTGAGCTACACCTATCAGTCATTATTAGTCAATTTTGAGAAAAATCGAGTTAAAGTTTTCTGAAGGTTCCAAAACAAAATCACCTAGCAACCATACCTTAAAATCCCTGGTAATGCATAATCCCATGGTAAAGTAACACGGCAAGTTAGAACGCATATCTATAGGAAAAATATATTCTCAACAATTTTTTCATGATACCACAATTGTTTGATTAACATTGAGAAATACAGCCAATATATTAAGACCTACTGTAATGCAAGGATCTAATTTTTCCCCAACAGTTAACCAAACGTTAACTTAAGACATAACAGATAATGTTTACGTGAATACTTGCCAAGACAGATATTTTGAAATACTGTAATTCTGTGTTCATGTGTATATTGGCATCATACGATCGTCTGAGAAGTGTATTTGTGCGCACACTTCGGATCTGTCAGTCAGCCAGGTAAGATCATCAGCATCAGTTTGACAATCACATTTCATTGGTTCAGACCATCAAGAATTCACTATGAATATTCAAAGTTGGAATGCCGTGAAAATGTACAACTAAAGATACTTTTTAATGTTGAATTACTATTTGGAGCATTGGGATCACTAGAAGAGGGCTTAATGAACACATTTTTGTGAATGAAAATTTTTTTTGACCAAAATTGACATTTTTCATTTGTTTTGCCTGTAGCTCGCAGTTAGCCTGTGCGCATTCCGACTCATTTTGCCAGCACGGGTCAAATATATTATTTAGAATATTTCTCAACCTTTGCTTTGGCAACAGCTTCCATGTTGCTGGAAAGATCGTCAATCTCCATTTTGTATTCGCTCTTCTCTTTCTCAAGCTTCTGCTTGACACGCTGCAGGTTGTCGATTTGCTCTCCCAGCTCGGCCACACTGTCTGCCTGCTTCTTGCGGAGGGCAGCAGCAGTAGCTTCATGCTGGAGGGTGGACTCTTCAAGATCACGACGCAGCTTCTGAAATTCAGCTTCTCGCTTCTTATTCATCTCGATCTGAGCAGAAGTGGCTCCTCCAGCCTCCTCAAGCCTCTCACTGATCTCCTCAAGTTCCCTGGAGAGATCAGCCCTCTGCTTCTCAACCTTGGCACGAGCAGCGCGCTCGGCCTCGATCTCTTCCTCCAGTTCCTCAATGCGAGCCTATGGTGGAAAGTAGTCAATTAGATTTTTGGTTATCTGTATTTGATCATAATTATCTTTTAGTCTTTTAGATCTTTAGTTTTAAAAACAAAACTCAAAATACCTGAAGCTCCTTGATCTTCTTTTGGAGTTGAGCACTCAGAGATTGTTCATCTTCTATCTTGCTGAGAAGCTGGCTTGTTTCAAATTCTTTCCTGCGGGTGTTCAACAATAAGTAGTTGTAAAAAAAAAAATGATAACACAACCATAAAAGTTTTCAATGTTTTCAAAGATGTCCTGCTTTAATTACTTTTTTATTTTTTCATCAGATTGCTGCTTGTCATTCTCCAGGTCCATGACAGACTCTTGGGCTAATTTCAGGTCTCCTTCAAGCTTTCTCTTGGATCTCTCAAGATCCATGCGAAGCTTCTTCTCTTGTTCAAGGGAACCCTCAAGCTACAGGACAATGATATATAAAAGTATGTTCACAGCAGAAAACAGTTGAATTGATGAATTTATATAATTAATTTACATAATAAACTCACATCATCAACTTGCTGCTCAAGCTTTGTCTTGGATTTGGTCAAGCTGTTGACTTTGTCCTCCTCGGCCTGAAGATCATCCAGTGTCTGCTGATGTGCCTCTTGGAGGGCTTTCTTCTCCTTCGTAAGTTTGGCTATGCTCTCATCCTGAGCTGCCATTTCCTCAGTCAAGTTCTTGACCTGTGTGTTTTGTTCCAAATAAGCTTACATTAATTCATATTCTATATCAATATATAAAACAAATATTAAATCTAATCTTAAACCAACCTTATTCTCAGTGGCATGTTTCTCCTTCTCCACTTTAGCCAAGGTGAGCTCCAGGTCATCAATGTCTTTCTTCAGCTCAGAACACTCATCCTCTAGTTTCCTCTTCTTGGCTGTCAGTTCAGCATTGATTTCTTCCTCATCCTCCAGTCTCTCAGTTGTCTCTTTGAGTTTAGCTTCAAGCTGGATTTTGCTCTTGATCAGACCCTCACACCTCTCTTCAGCATCAGAGAGACCCTCAGATTCCTGTTGATAAAATAGATTGCTATTTCATTGGAAACCATATTGCTCATTTTTAATAGAGCCAAAATTCAGTTAATTCAAGGAAATGTTCTCACAGATGCTACTTGCAGCTGCAGATCATTTTTCTCTTGCAGCAGTGATACCATCTTCTCTTCAAGCTCCTTCTTTTTGGCTTCAGACTTTGCTAAAGCCTCTTTGCATTTTGCAAATTCCTCTTTCATGCTTGACAGCTCCTTCTCAGTCTCCGCAGTCTTCAGCAAAGGCTTAATCTTGTAGTAAACCTTCATCCATGGCCAGTGTTTGACATTCATGAATGAGCGGATGTTGTATTGGATAGTGTAAATGGAGTCCCTGTGAATAATTCATCATTAAATGGCATAATCATCAATATGTACTGTTTGCACTGTTATCATTGATGTTATCTTTACTCATGACAATACTAACCTGCTTTCCGTCATTTTCACAAACGCCTTCCTCATCACGTAGCCACGGCCGAGAGCCTGAGTCATTGTGACCAGGGCAGCCAGTTTCTCATCACGCATCTCCTCAAGAGTACCCAGAAGACCAGCTTTGAAGAACACCTGAATTTATGTAAAAAAATAAATCAAAAGATATTGATTTATCCTGTATAGGCTTTATGATCAGGATCAGTGAATCTTTGAAAGTTGTAAAGCTGAATATGAACCTTTGTGTGTCCGAATTTGTACTCCTCATGATCAACGTCGATGGATCCCAGGAGTTTCTCACTGGCCTTCTTGTTATCCATAAACTGTCCATCTGGGATAACCGCGGCATTCAGCACCTTGTATCTGTGGAAAATTAATCAAAATACTTAATGTCTTTTAATTAGGAGCCTCCTACAGGAAATTGTATTTTCACGTAGTCCCATTTACCTCTGCTTAAAGTCACCATATTGGATTCTGCTGGGGAAGCCCTTTCTGCAAATTCTGATGCCTTCCAGTACACCGTTACACCTCAGCTGGTGGATAACCAGGAAGTTCTCCATGAGACCTATAATGAACAGTTCACACCATGAACTTGGTAAATTAACTTCATCATATATATTGAGTGCCAGAATATCTGTAAGCTTTTTAATACTTTACCTGGAGTCTTGGACTCATTAGGAATCAGGCAGCGCACAAAGTGAGGGTGAGTGCTCCTCAAGTTGGTCATGAGTTTACCCAAGTTCTCCTGTGGAGAATAGAAAAGGGTTGGAATGCTTTGAATTTCTTTTGTTCAATATTGCTGTGATGTCATCTCTATACATACCCTGAACTGGGAGGACACAGTCTGCATGGAACCACCCTTCTTCTTGCCTCCCTTTTTAGTAGTATCTATTGATATAAAAGTACAAAGGAACATGTATAAATGCAAAAAACAAGAAAGAAATTTCAAAATTGAATTCAAGTTCAGTTAAATCGATTTTTTTCTTTACCCTCAACAACAGGTGGGTAGAGGGTAGCCAGCAGCTTGTTAGAAGACTTCTGGTACAGCAGCAAAACAGAATCATTTAATGGATCCTTGTTCTTGTCCAACCAGCCAGTGACGTTGTAGTCCACAGTTCCAGCGTAGTGAACTAGGGAGAAGTGGGCTTCAGCCTTGCCTTTGGCAGGCTTTGGTTTCTCGAAAGCTTTGTTCTTGCCAAGATGCTGATCATACAGCTTGTTCTTGAAGGAAGCGTCTGAAGCCTTGGGGAACATGCACTCCTCTTCAAGGATGGAGAAGATACCCATGGGCTGTTTATAAAAGAATGTTGTTTATTACCAAAAATATAAGATTTTGAGAATAGACAATGGAAATTAATAAATTCATAAACCATTAAAAACCTTTTCAATGAGCTCTATGCAAGAAGCCAAGTCCATGCCAAAGTCAATGAACTCCCAAATAATGCCCTCCTTCTTGTATTCTTCTTGTTCCAGAACAAACATGGTGTGGTTGAAAAACTGTTGCAGTTTCTCATTGGTGAAGTTGATGCACAGCTGCTCCATGCTGTTGTACTGATGGAAGAAAAAATAACAGAAACATTCACTGACTAAATACTGAATATGATTCAATTTGACATAAAAATAGATACAAGAATCATTCTTACATCAAAGATCTCAAAGCCAGCAATATCCAGCACACCAATGTAGAAATTTCTTTGTTGTTTTGTGTCCAACATCTGGTTGATACGAATGACCATCCACAAGAACATCCTCTCATAGATAGATTTGGCCAATGCACTAACCGAGTTGTACACCTGTAAGAAGAATAGAGTGGATAATTTATTTTGCATCTGCAATAATTAGCCAGAATTTTAGGTAAAACACATGGACATGCTGGAAATGTTACTATACCTGTGGCACTGTCTGGCCTTTGGTCACATACTCATTTCCGACCTTGACTCTGGGGTAGCACAAAGCCTTCAACATTTCAGCAGAGTTCAAACCCAGAAGGTAGGCAATTTTGTCAGCCTCTGTTAAATACATTTTAAAATAAATTGTCTTTGCTCTAAAGAGTCTTTTGTGCATGTGTAAAAATTATAATAAATCAGGCACCAAGTACTGTCACTTTTATTTTTTGATTTATTTTTATGCACAGCGTTGCATACTTCTAATTTATATTTACACTAAACATTTTACACACAAGTTCTGTGATTTATCAGCAAAGTTAATGCAACTGTTACTATTGTAAAGGCCAGAATGAAAAATAAGCAATTAGACCGAGAAGTCTCACCCTCATTGCCATCAGGCTCAGCCTGCTCCTCACGCTGCTTCTGCTTGAACTTCATGTTACCATGATGAAGCACAGCTCCAGTAAACTTGTAGATACCCATTTTCTCCTCATTATTGAAACCCAGAATGTCAATAGCGTCCTGTAAATTACAGAAAAGAATGAGATCTATGATTTTCCATATTTATATAGAATATGTCAATGTTCAAACAGCAATGACTCACATCAGTAGCATCCAGCTCCACTTTATCATCAATGCTGGCCACTGTGATCTGACCCTGACTGCACATGGGGAAGTCATATGGGTTGGTGGTGATGAGCGTCATTTCTGTAAAATACATCGATTTTTTGAAAGAGTATCTTACAATATTATCTGGCATTTAAACACAGAATGAAATATGTGCACCTACCAATCAGCTCAGGCTTATGGTTGGTCATCATCTGGTAGAAGATGTGGTAGCCTCTCTCATCTGGAAGCTGGAATGACACTCTAGACTTCTCCAGCAGATCTGTTGAGAGAATGTACTTGAGTCACAATCATCTGAAGAGTGACAGACAAAGACAAATGTGCCAGATGGATCAATGAAATTATGTCCACCTACATGTCTCAATGTCAGCACTGGCCAGTTTTCCAGATGTACCGAAGTGAATTCTGATGAATTTACCCTGTTTAAAACAAAATAGCATAATACATAAATAAATAAAATAACTCTGTATAGAAAAATCAAACACAACTGACCAACTTTACTGTAAATAAAAAGTGGTGAACTTACAAAACGAGAGGAGTTGTCATTTCTCACAGTCTTGGCATTACCATAAGACTCAAGCAGAGGGTTGGCAGCAATGATCTGGTCCTCAAGAGAGCCCTGTGTTGTTTGAAGGGTTATTTTTTAAAAGTTATTTTACATTTAAAGACTGTTTGCAGGCATTTCACAAATTCACACATCATATAGTTTGTGAGACGAGTGTAACATCTTTCAAAATAATATATATGACATAGTTTATATCTCACACCTTTATTTTGCTGTCCTCTTTCTTCTTCTCACCACCTGACACTGCAACTGTGGCAAAGTACTGGATGACACGTTTGGTGTTCACAGTCTTTCCAGCACCGGATTCTCCACTGGTTTATGAGAGATTAGAAAACAGATGATTAAAAGACATGTAGACTTTTCAAAGTATATTCAATTATATTTACTAAATATCTCCATATAGATTTGCCATCTGCATTATACTTTAAATGTTTTATTTTTGTCAAGGTCTAAGATTAAAAGAAAATACTTACGTAATCAGGACAGACTGGTTTTCTCTATCTGTTGATTGTAATTTGTAAAATATCCGGTAAATATTTCTTATGTTAACAGCATCATCTAATTCACCTTAATGAATTCTACAGAATTCAATTCCATAAATTCTTACCAGTCTGCATAAACTGATAGGCGTTGTCAGAGACAGAGAAGATGTGGGGTGGGGCCTCCATACGCTTTTTGCCTCTGTAAGCACTCACCACTTCTGAATCATACACTGGGAGCCACTTGTAGGGGTTCACAGTTGCGCAGAATAGTCCAGAGTAAGTCTGAAATGAGCAGAGAAGTGGTTAGATTGCAATAACACAGAAAAATTGAGCTTAAATGCTTTTTTATGTTTCAGAATTTACGTAGATCATCCATGCAGCATAACGCTCTTTGAGGTTATACAGCACAGAGGCTTCATTGAGATGGGTCATCATGGCCATGTCCTCAATCTTGTCATACTTGGGAGGATTCATTGGGTAGACATCTTCTTCCTTAGCAACTCTTTCCTGTTAATGTGATAAATTAGATATTAGATATAAAATAAAACAATGTGATAAGTCATTTAAATTAAAAATTACCTCCTTAGTGTCAAGCAAAACAACTGTGACTTTGCCACCGTCTTTGCTCTTGATTGTTCCCTTGAGGTACAACTCTTTGACATCAGCCACATAGCAGGCAGACTTGGCATCAAATGGTTTGGTTTGAGCCTCGATTCTCTCCTTCTCAGGCTTACGAAGGTAAATGGAAGCCTTGCCATAAGCGGCCATCTCCGCGTCCGTACTCATGGTGGCGGCTTACTAAAGAGAGAAAATATAAACTTATGCATGAAAAATGTAATCAATATTTCATGTAACAATAAAGGCAAGACTCATGAAATGAAACACATGAATTGTGTTAGGAAAGAGGCATATTCCTGAGTTTAGGATTACACATGAATACAGACACATAAAACAATACTAGATAAACATTTAGATAGCAAGCAAGAAGCAGGTAAGGGGCCCATGAACGGCAAAAACTGAATAGAATATAGAGACTGAATATGTCTTTCTGGTGATGAAACTGATATGCTGTTGTCAGGACACAGCACATACAGTACAGTATGAATTGTGGCATATATGAAGTTTCAGGTCAATACAGAGATTCTCACTGTCGACTATGAGTCTCACTTGTGGACTTTCTGCTAGAGTGCATCCTCTGGCTACGAGCATGGATTAAATTACATGTGTGTACTCGCTAATGCTCACAACACCCTGTATTGGGTAAAAATAGAAAAAATTAAAAATTTTCTCCACTGTAGATAAGTGTATTTGGGTTTTTTTTCTTCGTGGATGCATAAGATTTCCTGACAAAAATGAAGAAATTACTGTCACAGATTTTTTTATCATAATAATTTAATGTTACGATAAAACTTTAGATCTTTCTAATGATTTATATTTATGCAAATGTCATCATAGATTCTGATAGCAACACTGCATGCCAACAGTTCTGTATAGAGCCAATTTCATGTTTTGCTATATTTTAGCATCATCAATTGGCCCTTTCCCGCTTCTTTTTCCTTTTCGAGTCTACACAGAAAGGTGTCAAATTTGGTGAAAATGTTTAATTTAATTTAAGAGATATAGCCACTTATAAATAGTTGACATACATGTATATATCATAACAGAAAACTAGATCAAAGGGAGCAATCAACTCACCATGAGTTAAGATTTTTTTTGTTTGTTTTTTAACAGTTTTCAAGTTATTAGCAAGAGTACAAGTATGGATAGTTTGTGGTGCTAGAGGGTTTGAGTTAAAGACTCCACATTTGCTGTGTTTCATGTTCAGACTATCCTCTATGCTTGTGCCAAATTTGTATAACTTTCCCACAAGGGGTTCTATGGGCTCTCATAGACTCAAAAGTGAAAGGAGAAAAACAGAATACAATCCAACACACAATAAAAACCAAATACAATATGCTTGGCCCTTAAATAAAGGGTCAATGGGACCCCTTCCTTAAATTCATCTTACATTTTAAACACATTTATTTGCAAATAAATTAACCAAGTTTTTGAAAGCAACATGCTTCCCCAGTTTTCGTCTATAATACAGACTATAACAACTGTTTTCCTCTACCCTTATCCACACACTGAATCATAAACTCACTTGCCTTTTGTCCTGTGAGACCAGATGAAATTTTATCTACCCTTGAACTAAAAGAAAATTAAATTCATTAAAATGTATAAATAAATAAAAAAACACAGTTACTTTAAGTACAGATGTATACGTGATGATGATAAAATGCCCTTCAGTCACAATCACTACAGGCTCTTACCACTGGATGGAACTTCTGAGGTCTTCTCTGCATCCCTTCTGGTCTACCCTCTTGGCTTTTATAGAAGTTGATCATGCACACTAAGCAGAATCTATACATGGGTAACCTCATATATTCTGATATATGATGAGCTTTCTTGACCCCTTTTATAAGAACTTTATGGACAGACTCACAAACATCCTACCTAATGGAATCAGTCATAAGTCAAACCTTTATTGCTTAAAAATATATAGGTAACAGCTTCAATCTCAGAGTTCATGTGTATTATAATTATTTATTTTTAGTCTATTAATATCTTACTTTGACATATGACACACACTGAAGTAAATAAATCCTTTTTTGGGAAGAGAGTGCATTCAGCTACCCCTCCCATTTTTTTAATCAGAAAACATTTCACCTTTCACCTTTTCACCCATGGATGTTCTTGTAGCAGGCTAGTGTGGCAGCAATAGGGCTAAACAATAAAATATATTACAAATCTGTCAAGATATATAGTTCAAGAATATAGAAAAATACTGGAAAATATGTCTAATACAGTGAAAACACACAACAAATGGCAGACTTTTTCAGACTGTTCTGACTCAGGTTCCTATGTCTTTTCTAACTGATCGGACTTATAGTTTTTCTAAAATGACGATCAAAACTTGGAAAAAATCCCATTTACATTGATGGAGTTATCAAATGAGCCAAGGTTGTTTAAACCTCAAATTTAAACACCCAGAAGCCCAATCAACTTGGATATTTAAGTCAATTCAACTTAAATTACATTAAACTGGCTTAAAAAATTAGCTGAATCGTGTGTAACTAAAAAGTTGAAAATTACTTAATGTATTTGAATGAGTTAAAGCAATGTTAAAACATATGTCATAACTTATTGATCATATAATTTTTTACATTGTAGGCATCGTACACTTAACAACTTTGTAATAGTTACAAAGGAAAAACTCGGTATCATACACTATCAAATCGTTCTGATCACAACAAACTTGCCTTGTTGCCTTGTTGCTAGGAGATGCATGGAAAATGAAAACTGTGTGCTCTAAACTAGGCTCAATATATCAACCATTTTTGATATCCTCCGACTGGATGTAATCAAACTTTAGTCGCTTTTCCACCTTTGGGCCGAACAGAAGTAACAGTAAGGAATGGTTCCAGTTGTCAGCACCAACCCAGAGTACCCTAATAACTACATAGCAATGCCCTCAAAAACATACTAAACACCCTAACAACTGTGTAGCAACACCCTTGAAAGCACACTGAACACCCTAGCAACCATGTAGCAATGCCCTATCAACCACCCTGAGAACCCTAGCAACCACATAGCAAATCCCTAGAAACTACCCAGAACATACTAGCATCTGTGCAACAACGCCCTTGAACACCCTAGCAACATACTGGCAAAATCTTAGCAACCATGTAGCAATGTCTGTGGAACCATACTGAACACCCTAGCAATCATGTAACAACACTCTTGAAACCACACTGAACACCATAGCAACCATGTAGCAACACCCTTGATACCACACTGAACACCCTAGCAAACATGTAGCAACGCCTTGAAACCTCACTGATCACCATAGCAACTGTGGACAAATCATGGGTTCCGGTCGCTGCTCATGTGGCTGACCGTAGGCTTGTAGAGTAACATAACTATAGATTTTGGTGTTTGTTTGTTTTTGTATATTGAGTGCATTTTTATTCGGACAGTTCACGTTATCTTTTTTGAGGAGACATTTACAATTGTTCAGCCTGAACGTAGATCGCGATCGCTAACTAGTTGACTGAGTGTTTGGTGCTTACTGGCGATCAATATGGATTATAGAACACTTTTTTGGTCATTGGTCTTTTTACATTTTTTGGAGCATGTATTCTGCTTATCAACTGGATATAATCTCCCGGAGAATCTGCGACTTGTATACTCAAGAGATTTTTTGCTGCAGCTGCAATATCACCCTTATCAGGCTACTGTTACGGAGAGGTTTCCAGAGGAAATAACACGCAAGAGGCCATCTACCCCAAGGGAATCTTCTCAAAACAAGAAGGTAACGAGAAGGGGGAAGAAAAAGGGAGGAATAAGAGCTAGACTTAAGCGGGAGAAATGTAAACATCGACCGCTCCCCTCAGTAATCATGGCCAATGTCCGTTCTCTCCGTAACAAAATTGATGAATTGCAAGCTAATGTGAACTACATGCATCAATATAGGACTGCTTCTATTTTAGCATTCACTGAAACATGGCTGAATAAGAACGATGATGATGATACTTTATATATTGATGGCTTCGGTTCTCCCCTAAGACTTGACCGGGACAATAAGCTTACAGGCAAACAGAACGGAGGTGGTGTTTGTTTATATGTTAATGCACAATGGTGTTCAATGATTGTCATAAGGGAGATGTTGTGCACCTCTGACATTGAACTTTTGGCCGTGTCTTTGCGCCCTTTTTATCTGCCCAGGGAATTCCCACAGCTTTTTTTTATTGTGGTTTATATTCATCCGAGAGCAAATGCGACCGTAGCCACAGATCATATTAAGAACGCCATAGACAGACTGGAATTAATATCTCCAGATTCTCCGAAATTCATTCTGGGCGACTTTAATCACTGTTTCGTAGAAAAATCATTGAAAGGTTTTCAGCAGTATGCCACGTGTGCTACTCGCTTGGGAAAAACATTGGACAAATGCTATGCCTTAATCACAGGTGCATATAGATCTATTGCTCTCCCACCACTCGGTTCTGCTGATCACTATACTGTACTGCTTGCACCAGCATATTTACCGGTTATAAGGAGGACAAAGAAGGTTATAAAGGTTGTTAAACAATGGACTAATGACAGCATTGATATGCTACAGGGATGTTTTGAAACAACTGACTGGAATACGCTCAAAGCGCCATCTATCGATATTAATGAGCAAGTAGATACAGTAACATCGTATATCTCCTTCTGTGTGGACAACATGATTCCTGCAAAAAATATTACCATCTTTCCTAACAACAAGCCCTGGGTGACTAAAGAACTCAAAAACATTTTAAACAAGAAAAAGAGAGTTTTCTACACCGGTTCTGAGTATGAAAAAAAGGAGGTTAATAGAGAGGTTAAGCGTGCTATTAAACATGCCAAACTGAAATATAAGGACAAGATTGAGCAAACATTCACTCAGGGGAACCTTCATACAGCTTGGCAGGGTCTTAAGGACATGGCAGCAGTTAATATTGCTCCCACTGCTCGCAAGCACATTCAGGTTGCAGGTAGCAGTTCAACAACTCTTCCAAATGACCTTAATTCTTTTTACACCAGATTCGAGACTGATAATAGCACTCAAGTAGAAACAATAATTTCTACCTTAAAACCTGGTGACTGTGCTCTCACCATCAGTACAGAGGAGGTTGTGCGAGCCCTCAAGAAGACCATAGTTAAATCTGCGCCTGGTCCGGATACTGTCTGTGGCCAAACCTTAAAACACTGTGCGGAGCAGTTAGCAAGTGTGTTTCAGACACTGTTTCAGAACTCCCTGGCCTGTGGTGTTGTCCCTCAGTTGTGGAAACATTCCATGGTCATTCCAATACCAAAAAAGAGTTCCATCAACGTCTTAAATGACCTGAGGCCCATTGCTCTCACCTCTCTTGTGATGAAAGCAATGGAGAGGATTATTAAAAACTACATCACTAAAGTAACTGAGTTGCAGATGGACCCACTTCAGTTTGCCTATCGCACAGGCAGAGGGGTGGATGATGCAAAAGTGTTTATCACAGATATTGTCCATAAGCATCTTGAGTCTCCTAATACCACAGCTAGATTTTTGTTCGCTGATTTTTCTTCGGCATTCAATATGCTACAGCCACATATTCTTGCTGAGAAGCTCACCAGTCGTTTCCATCTAGAGGACCAGCTGATCTTCTGGATAATTGACTTTCTGACAAATAGGCCTCAGAGAGTGCTGGTCAACAACACCTTTTCTGACCTCCTTTATACTTCAACAGGCTCTCCACAGGGCTGTGTCCTTTCTCCGCTGCTCTTCATTCTGTATACTGACGATTGTAGGTCCACCCAATCAAATTGTAGTCTAATTAAGTTCGCTGATGATACTGTCTTATTGTCTCTGCTATCAGACGCTCAACAGCATCACGGCCCAGCTCTTCAGGAATTTGTGGAGTGCTGTGACAATTCGTGTTTGGAACTCAATTTAAATAAAACTAAAGAGATGGTGGTAACCTTTTCCAACAAGCAGAGGCAGTTGGCTATGGCAGTCACCACTGTGATTCACGGAAAGCCCATAGAGATCGTCGAAGAGTACAAGTACCTGGGCACAATTTTTGATCATTTGCTGAAATTCACCTCTAACACAGAAGAGATATTGAGAAAATGCCATCAGCGGCAGTATTTCTTAAGAAAGCTCAATTCTTTTGGAGCTATGTTCTACTACTCCTACATCGAAAGTGTCATTACTTTTTCTATCGTCTGCTGGTTTCACTCCATCAGCCTTCAAAACATAAATCGCTTGGAGCGCACGGTAAAAGTCTGTTAAAAAATTATCGGACTTCCTATTAGGACTCTTTATATTATAAGTGACCAGCAAACACTGAGGTTGTCCTGCAGGATTCTACAAGATCCGTCACATGTCCTTTTTTCTGTTTTTGAGTGGCTCCCCTCCGGGCTGTAGGACACAAAGGAGGAGGGCAACCTTTGTTCCAAAATCGGTGCAGCTTTTAAATTTACAGCCGTCTTTAAGCACCATCAAGTTCACCATGCAGTGATTTTTTAATTGCATATATATACATATATATTAACGTATTTATTCCATTTATATATATTTGGACTTGTTTTAATATATTTGCACTTGTGCACACTGTTATATGTTTATCGTATGATTATTTTATGATAGCGATTGTGTGTTACTCTACGTGGCCTTGTTAATTGCCCCTTGGGGATGAATAAAGTATTGAAATGAAATGTGTAACAACACCCTTGAAACCACACTGAACACCCTAGCAACCTTGTAGCAATGCCCTTGACACCACACTGAACACCCTAGCAACCATGTAGCAATGCCTTTGAAACCACACTGAACACCCTAGCAACACCCTAGCAATGGGCTGACATTTGAGTTCAAAATCTCAGAACACGAACAAAGATTTAGACAATGAATTAGAAATAGATGATGAGATGATTAGATAATCAGACGAAGACGATCAGACGATCGAGGCAGAAAAAGATCAGAGAAAATGGGTTAACAGTTAATTCAAGCCATCTATACTCTCATCTCACTCACTTTTCTTTCTTTTACTTAAGTTATTTTCTTTGCGTTGAGTCTCATGTTCCAAGTTAAGTTTTGCCACAAAGTTTCGGACAACAATTCTACAGCCTTAAACTGTGGTCAAAGACACGACAAGACCGTCAGCGAATCAAATAACCTGTGAAATCCCTTCTCCAGCAAGGACCGAGAAGGAAATCCCCATTCAAAGAAGACACAAACTAACGCAAGTAATTCCTCCAGATTCTAACTGAACTGGTACATTGATATCAAATTTAATAACCACGCCTAAGAAACTATAGGATGGTTACAGTAATGATTGATGGTTCTTTCAGGGCATGTCTTATAAGTGCATATATTGCTACAAACTTAGTATTTCATCATTTCACTCTCCTCATTTCCAAACTTTATTTCTTTCTGCAAATCGTGTGAATGTGTGTGTGCGTGTGTTCTCTTTCATCATCTTGTGGTATGGGATCAGATTCCCGCCAAATGTATTGCAGTCACGCATAAAAAAATAATAAGCATGAATCAAAATTTTAAAAACACGTGAAAATATAATGCACAAAACTGAAAGATCAATGCAAAGTTTACCAGAATCACAAACAACGCAGTCACGGAAATAAAAATATTAAGCTTAAATCAAATACTTAAACAAGTTTAAAATTATATTGCTCAAAACTGAATCATGAATTCAAAATAATCTGAATCGCTCACAAAATCATGTTTTCTGCTCTTGTTTTCATTTTTTGCATGTCCATGCTCTTTTTCCCTTTGTTCTTGTTTCCACATTCTGTGCTTGCGGTTTCAAATGTTGCATTTCAAGTTTCATGTAAATTAGGGCGGTCTTCACTAGTTCTAGATTGACAGCTCATCCTCTAGCCAGTCAATCGAAGAGGGAAGTTTACGTCACTCCAATGCGACTCATGCCGCATTTCAGCCAGCCACCATTGAGCTAAGAGTATAATGCGTAACGTAACGTTAGTGACTAACGAATGGGGGTTTCGCTTAGAAGCCTATCAACTTCGAGTTTAGAGAAAACGGCCAATGGCGTGCCAATGCCATGGGGCATGCGGAATTTGCATACGTAACTCCGCCTAACCGCGTGAGTATATAAGGAAGTACGTGGCAATATCGCATTATGTTTCTGCTTTCGGAGCCAAGAGGACCTCTTCACTCCTACAGCCTTCTGAGACTTGTCAGCTTCTTCGAGACGAGCAGCTTTCCAGTCGGTGTTGGTGTGACGGCGCGTTCCAGTGATCGCATACTTCCTGCCTGCTGATCTGCGCAGTGGTCTGTCTGACAGCTGGTGTGTGTTTCCCTGGGCGCTTCGGCATCGACTGCAAAGTTTACTCTCACAAAAGAGCTTGCACGTGACACGTCCTTTTCAGGATGTTTCGTCCGTGCACTTCTGGGTGCGGTAGATCTCTTCTGTCTTTCGACGGGCACGAGCGCTGCGTGACGTGTTTGGGCTTTCAGCACGCTCAGGCAGCGCTCGTGGATGACTCATGTTCTCTCTGCGGGAACCTGGCCATCTCGGTGCTACGATCGAGACTCCGTGAATTCCGTGCTGATGCCGGAATGAGAGTCCCCTCTGCCACCCCCCAATCTGCGGTCTCCCCTGGAGGCAGCACTTTGGCTGGTGGCCAGGGTGATCTGAGGGTGACGGTGTGGAACAAAGCTCCGACGCTAGTTCCTCGGCCCACACCCCCCTCTCATGCACCTGACCCGGCCCGTGCTCAGGCGTCTACATAGGGGCCGGCTCCTGCTGTCCCGACTGTGGCGTTTGGCACGGCGGAGGACGAAGAGATGTCTATCGCCGCATCACAAGGTGGGCTGGAGTCATCTGAGGATGATGATTCGGCTGTGCTGCCACCCTCGGGTGCGCCAGCATTGCCCGAGTCGGACCCAGAATTGACAGCCATGCTGTCTCGGGCCGCCGCAGTGCTTGGGTTGGAGTGGAACCCTCCGCCTCAGCCTGAGCGCTCCTCCAAATCCTTTCTTCCCCGAGGTGCATGAAGAGATCGCGCGTTCCTGGAAGTCCCCGTTGTCTTCCCGCGAACGTTTGGCGAACTCTTCCGCCTTCACCTCCCTTGATGGAGCCGCGGCTCATGGGTACAATGGGGTCCCCCCAGTCGAACGTTCTGTTGTGATGCAACTGTGTCCTCAGAGCGCTTCGTCCTGGCGTGGTGACCCAAAGCATCCCTCCAAAGCCTGTAGGTTTTCGTCATCCCTGGTGGCGAAGTCCTATAGAGCTGCGGGGCAGGCCGCTGCTTCTTTGCATACCATGGCAACTCTTCAGGCTTACCAAGCCAAGTTGCTGTGTGATATGCACGAGGGGGGGGCTGACCCAGGACTCAGCAATGAGTTGCGTGCCGCCACCGACCTCGCTCTCCGGGCGACGAAGGTGACCGCACGCTCCCTGGGTCAGTTGATGTCCACAAATGTGGTCCAGGAGCGACACCTATGGCTCACCCTGGCCGATATGCGTGACGCTGAGCGAACCCGTTTCCTCAACGCCCCCATATCCCAGGATGGGCTATTCGGCGGAGCGGTCGAGAGCTTCGCCCAACAGTTCTCGGCCGCTCAGAAGCAGACTGAGGCTATAAAATACATACTGCCCCGGCGGTCAGCTGCTGCCTCCACCCCACCGCCCGCGCAGTTGCCTCAGCCTGCTCGCCGCCCCTCTACCTCTACCTCTGCGCCACCCAAGCAGCAGCCTCCACCCGGGCCGCGCAGAGGCAGCCGCAGGAAGGCGTCCCAGTCCGCTCCAGCCCCGCAGCCCGTGAAAAAACAGCAGGCTAAGCAGCGCTCCTGATGCGGACGGCTCAGGGATGGGCAGTTATTTCCAGGAGACGGCAGCAGGGCCGCTCCTTCCCCCGGTGGAGGGCCGGGGGAGAATCTTTTGTTCAGCTGCTGGCCCCCGGGTCAGCAGCACCCTAATGTGGTTAAAGAAAGAACTGCCAACCCCATCCCTGAGCCCCCAGAGATCGGTGACGGCAGTGCGCGTCACCCTCGGGTCTCGCGACTCTCGTCCCTCTCTGTCGCCAGCCCCCTGGCAGAGCAGACCCCAGTGGAACGTGCGTCCTTCCCTGTTCTCCTCTGTCAGGGCGCAGCCGTTAACCGTGCCCCGACCCCGGGACGCCCAACAGCCTCCCCTGTCCGGGCCGGTAACGCTGCCTCGCTGCCCCACCCTGGGTACGTCTGCCGTCCGTATGACCCTGTTGGTGCAGTCTCTGGAAGCATGGCTTCAGCTTCCGGGGCTGTCCCGCTGGGTTGCGCGGACCGTCAGGCTCGGCTACGCGATTCAGTTCGCGCAGGCTCCTCCCCGTTACAGGGGAGTCCGCTATACCGTGACCGGGGCCCATGCCCCCGTCATGCGTGCGGAGATTGCCACTCTACTGGCGAAGGGTGCGATCGAGCCTGTCCCTCCGGCCGAAATGAAGTCGGGGTTCTACAGCCCCTACTTCATTGTACCCAAGAAAACCAGTGGGTTACGACCAATCCTGGACCTTCGCATCTTGAACCGATCCCTTCACCGGCTTCCGTTCAAGATGTTGACTGCGAAACGCCTTTTCGAATGCGTTCGTCCTCACGATTGGTTTGCAGCGATCGACCTGAAGGACGCCTACTTCCATGTCTCCATCCTTCCTCGACACAGACCGTTCCTACGGTTTGCTTTCGAGGGGCGGGCATATCAGTACGCGGTTCTCCCATTCGAGCTATCTCTGTCCCCTCGCGTCTTCACGAAGATTGCAGAGGCAGCCCTTGCGCCCCTTCGGCCGCACGGGGTCCGCATCCTGAACTACCTCGACGACTGGCTCATACTGGGCCACTCTCGAGAGCAGGTGTGCGGACACAGAGATCTGGTTCTCCATCACTTAGCCCGTCTGGGCCTTCGGGTCAACTGGGAAAAGAGCAAACTTTGCCCCATGCAGAGGATCTATTTTCTCGGTATGGAGATCGACTCGGTCGCCATGTGCGCGCAGCTTACGAGCGAGCGCGCGCAGTCTCTGCTGACTTGCCTCCGTCAAATCGAGAGCAAGAGTGCGGTTCCACTGAAACTATTTCAGAGGCTCCTGGGGCATATGGCATCTGCAGCCGCGGGAACGCCGCTCGGATTGCTTCATATGAGACCGCTTCAGCACTGGCTTCGCGATCGAGTCCCGAGATGGGCATGGCAGTCTGGCACGCTCCGGGTCCAAGTGACTCGGGCCTGCTTACAGACGCTCACCCCGTGGTCGAACCTCAGTTTTCTACGGGCCGGTGTGCCCTTAGAACGAGTTTCCAGGCATGTTGTCGTATCGGATAAACTGCGGATCGGGCGGATGACTTGACGAAAAATAATATTTTAATTAAATTTGGGCGGGTGGCGGTTCAACCATTCAAATTAATAAAAAAAAAAGATATAGGCCTACATTGTTAAATATTGTTGCAGCGCCTGGTAGGCCACTAAGCAAACCTGCAAGCTATGAGCCCAGCTGTCAGTATGGAGGCCTAAACATCTCTTACATGAGACTGCCTGGGTTTTGTTTCGATATTAGTTATATTTTAAAACAGCCAGTCATAGTCACTCGGGGAATAGGCATTTAAAAGAGAGAACGCAAGAGCTAAACTTGTACAAATTCAATAACATCCACAGCAGAAAACGAAAAAATAGTCGGAAAACTTTGCCCATTAATTAGATGTACAGGGCAAGCTGGCAAGCTTTGGAGTTGTTATGGACAGTAAAAAATGTGAACATGCGTTGCACAGTTGTGCGGTGGACTTTCAGCAAATTTCAGTGAACGAATAGAGTCTGCGTTTCTTTAATATCGAGGCTCCACAGTTTGTTTCTTGTATGATTGTTAGGCCTACTGTATAAAATTAATTGCACTGTATGCCTGAAAAAGACACGCTCTCTTCCCATTTAGTCAAACTTAACGGTTTAATTTCTTCAGGCTCGTCCTAGTCGTCACCCTGACATGACAGTGTGTAGAGTTAATTAGCCTATAATGTGAATGACTTGTTATTTTATTCTTTTTGCAATAGGCATTAATTAGTAGTAGGCTAAATAGCAGCATGTTGAAATGATGTGCCAAATTGCATTTTTTATTACAATGATAAAATTGTACAGTAGCCTATTCAGGTAACGTCAGGTTTGCCGGTGTGCATTTTATTTATGGTGTTTATTTATTTTTGTCCCTGTGCGCCGATCGGTTCACTGCTGATAATCTGGGGTACAATAGGCTATTCAGCCAATAGGCTAGCAGGAGCACGGGAAGTGGGGCTGCTGCAAATTTGAGTTAATATACATGTATTAATTTTTAGCATTTAGTAATTTATTTGTGCACTTTAAGTGGCCATTAAAAAAAGGCTTAATATTTATATGTTGAATTATGTTTTTAAAACATACATGAGTGTATGGAGAACTCTCATGTATATAGAGAATTCGTAGAGCAGTAATATTTCCTCCTGAGTGAGCGCCTTTCTGAAGATTCTGTTTATTTCTAAAGCTCATGCCCTTTGTGACATGCTGGTTCGAATATATGATACATTATCTGAAATAAATAGCTATAGGGCTGCCCCCAACTAAAGTTTTTTTTTTCTAGTTGTTCATTTAAGCCAGGGGTCTCAAACTCATTTTACCTGGGGGCCGCTGGAGGTAGACTCTGGGTCAGGCAAGTATTCCAAAAAAAAGAAGCACAAATCGAATCTTCTCAATCTTTATTATTAACAGTTCTTCAACATGAATGTTTCTTCTGAACATGAACTGTTCCTCTGAATTTGAACTAAAATACAGCCTATACACTGTAAAAAAAATTCAGGTCTCCAATTGAAAAATTTTCTAGTGACCGAATTTAAATTTTTCAGTTGGCCAAATTGAATTTCTGTGAACTGATGCAATTTAATTCACAGAAATTCAATTTGACCAACTAAAAGATTTAGATGTGATCGGTCACTAGAAAATTTTCAATTGGAGACCTGATTTTTTTTACAGTGTAGAAATTAAATCATGTTATATGAAATAATGAATGATTTTAATTTAATTTTAAATAATAGACTAATTCACAGCAAGGCCGTAACCAGGTCAAACAGAAGGTCTAATTCTAGTTGGCAAATAATTTTTTTGGGACTATTTCTAAACAATATTTGCATTAATTTGCGTCAAATATATTATTAGTCCCAATATTCTTCGCATGAGTGAGTGAATAAATACATAGTTCCGTGATTGACTTTTGAATTCCCTAGTGGTCTGGTGGTTGAATTTTTGTCAACCGTGTCAAAGGTTCCGGGTTCTAATCCGCTCTCATATAGTTTTTCTTCATTAAAAACAAAGATGTTCATCAATGATTGTATAATAAAACCATGGACACGTTTGTGTGCATTTTGTTTTGTGATTTCACCGGAATAGAGTAATAGAGTCTCTCTCAGCAACGGCATTAAGCGATAGATTGATGCGCTCGTCTGTGTGTGAAGACTGTGCAGTGTGCACGAGCCAAAAGAGAACGTAAACCCTGCCTACTTTGATTTGATTGGCAATCTCAATAATTTTGACATTGACGAGCGCTGTTAGACCACATCCGTTTCAAATGTCTGATCAGCTTTGTTTGTCTGTCAATCACGCGGTGTCTACCAATTATACTGCACGAGGGAGGGGCAAGCCAACTCTCTCTCTCTCTCTCTCTCTCTCTCTCTCTCTCTCTCTCTCTCTCTCACACACACATTTTAACAATTTATTTAAGTCCACTTAAAATAAATGATTTACAGGGACATAAACATTATGGGTGCAGTTAAATTACATATACACAATCATGGCCCAGTGGCATACACAGATCTTCACATCTCTCAGGTGTTATGGGTATAAGTAGCAGCGTCTCCTCCATATATGGCGGCTGCCTATGATAGCAGACAGGGCACAGTACTTTGCTAGCCGTTTGGCCCTCTTTTTGGACATCCCAAGTTGTTGAAGCCCTCTTACCACCAGCCTATGTGTGTGTCCTAAGCTGCCGAATATGAACACGAGTAGTCTGCTCCGATAACCGATCTCTGAGATGGTGTTTAAGAGCGGCTGGTATTTAATGACCTTGGTCATAAAGACTTCCTCCATGCTAGAGTCAAAGGTGCATGCCACCTCCAGAATGAACACCTCACTGAGCTCCTCATTAACCACAGTAACATCTGGTGTGTTAGCAGACAGATGAGAGAAAGCATCAGAGTTACCATTGCCATGCTGGAACATGGATGCTTTTACACACACACACACACACACACACACACACAAAGGGGGGCAGCAAGCGTGGCAAGCATGGCAAGCGCGGCAAGAGCTGCACACGCAACGACTCAGCAAATAAGGTGCTTTTCAGAGCAATGCGCGGGCCGCATTAACACTAAACTTTGATCTCAAGAAGGGGGCCACAAAATATCATCCTGTGGGCCTCAAGTGGCATGTGGGCCGCGAGTTTGAGACCCCTGATTTAAGCTGTTCATGCTGTGCTGGCTCCATGCCATAGTTTGCTATATTTGCTTATTATTTATTTCATCCACGAAATTGGTTGACAAAACATTGATTAAAATTAAGATACAATTTATACAAAATGAATAGCGTATATGACACGACCTTCCGCTTTACAGCTAAACCGGCTCCTTTACTTCCGGTGTGTTAGCATTTGTGTATTGTTCGTCAGTGAAGCCGTCAGTGAAGCCGACAATATGGCAGTGTTTTTCACCCGGTCACTTCAGGATTTACCTCAGATGAATTTAAACGACATAAGTCGCATCATAGCTCTGAACTCTTCAACATCAGTGGCGATGAAGAACAAGGGTTTAAAACTGTATGTGACGAACTACATAAACAACTACAAAGGTAAGTTTACAATGTTTTTATTAACCCTTAGCATGTCTGTTTTCCTACATTAACGTAGCAACTAACTAACGGTAACAGCAGTGCTTGTGTTTCATGTATTCAATGTGTTATTTGTGTACAATATAATATATTAACCCCGGTGTTAATCTCAGTTTCAAACAAGAGTCCAGCAGAAGAGATTACTGTTAGGGCTGAGTGCTTCAGAAGTATGGAGAAACTAAATAAGTCTCACAGTCCAAGTGTAAGGGATCACGCAGGTTCAGATCAGGTTCATGATAAATGTCATGGCATTGCTTTGAATTAAATGATGACTAAAAAAATATTCAACTAGCCTACCTAACAACTACAGGCTATATTTTTCATAATGTGTATTGTCACATTTGTTCGATGTGATCTGACCCAGTATTGGGGAAAAAAGGAAGAAAGTAAATCTCACAGAAACTAGATTCAGTTCAGAGTTCTCTTACTACTCTACTTCCTTTGCTCCTACTTCACTCTTTAAGTAAATGAGTACAGTGAGCCTAATCATAAAATTGGACTCTTTAAATTATGCATAATAAAGTAGGCTAATAGACTACACATACGTTGCACTTTTATAGTGTCTCACTTTTGTCATTTATTTTCTCATTTCTTCTTATAAGTTCCCAGTCTAGGCTAATTACAGTTTATAACAGTTCAAAACAGTTCTCAAACTGTATTCAAGACTGTGTTATAAGTGCAGTTAGTGATTCTGGATGAAATTGTGCATGTTTAGGTGTATGTTCACATTAGTTTACAAAAGCTGTTGTCCAACACCTTTTTATGGGGTACTCAGGAGAATATAGGGAAAGTCAATCATGGGGACATGGGGTTAGTTGAATTAATGATTAAAGTTTCGCTCACTGCACCTGTAACGTTAAATTGCTCTTGCAACTGGTAATTTTTCTATCTCTAACACTTGTATTGTAACAGATTGTTCTGAAGGATTCAAAACCTGTGACGCTCGAAAGCTGTACATGTACGTGTGTGGCTGGCACTGCCCTGTGCAACCACGAGGCAGCTCTTTTGTACCAAACCACACATTATTCGCAGCTTGAGCTCAAGGCCGTTCCACCGGTGCACAACTGCACAGAGACGGAGCAGAAGTGGCACAAACCAAGAACCATGGTAACTTACCGCTAACAATTTCATTAATGGATATTAGGTTAACTTTGACTAAAACATGTTTTGTTTCATTGCAGGGTGTTAAACCTGGTCTGGTGAATAAGATGGTGATCCTCTCAGCTCGACCGAAAGAAAGAAGGCTGGTAGAAGGAGTCAGGTTTGTATTGTTACTGTAGGTCTCCCCACACTGAAAGAACTACACAGTTCCCGTTGCCTCAAAAAAGCCCAGAACATTATATAGGACAACCACCATCCTGGTCACTCCCTGTTTGAACTATTGCCTTCAGGCAGGCAGTACAGATAAATTAAAGCAAGGGCAAAAAGAGCAAATCAAACTGCAATAACCATCCTCAATGCTGCAAAAAAATTATGTGAAATATGAACTCCGAAATTAAATGACTCAATACAATGACAGATAGTATGCATGCCTGCAGATGAATGTTCATACTATTTTTATGCAATGACTGTGTGTTCGTTCTTTTATTTTATGCAATGACTGATCTATTCTATTCTATATTCTATTTTTGCCTTTTGTTCTGTCCTTTTCACAGAAGCAACCTGTATAGGGGAGTAACTTCCCCCTTGCCTGTACCAGCCACACTTAATGTTGGAGCAGTGTACCAGGACATTCAAGCTGATCTGGCTCCAATGATTACAACCATGTCAATATCAGATGATGTACCTCTGGTTGACTCTATGTTTGGGAGAGTTCAGGAGGGAAGTGTGCTGTCATATCAGATGCCTGCAAAGGTAGTGCCCCACACATTTCCACATAAAGATGCTCCTTCACCCCACAGCCACCACTTAGTGATTACAGACTTGGGCCATCAAACTGTGCTACCCATGCATCTTTTTCGAAACTGACTAGGCTACTCATCTTACCTTGTGAAGAACCCGATGTCCTTGTCTGAAGTAGCAAAGCGATGGATCCCAAACCTCTGCTTCATCGTAAGGCTTTCAACTTGTTCCCTGAGCAGGCGAACCTCCACTCGTAGAGCGGTATTTCCGGCGGCGACTGCGGAGGCAGGATCAGGATCACCAGAATCTTCCTCCATGGCTTCATCTTGTTTGGGGGCGTGATCCTCCAGCGGCAGCGGTCTATCTCTCCTCTCCCAAACACTTGTTCTTACAGGTGGGAGTGAGAAGTTATTCCATTGAAATAAAGCTGGGATAGCTCCCTTTTTCAACAGTCGTCGTCCTTTCTCCGACGCTGGTTCACGAACATACTTTTTCACAACTTTTTTTAAATGCCGGCTACACACCTGTGTGTGAGGCGTTATCGTGAAGTCATCCCTAGAAATGGCGACAACCGACTTGCGTCTTAATTCTTCAACCGTGGGGAAAGTGTGGAAACTAAGTACATTGTTGTACTTAGCAGAGGCCTGACACATCGGCACACAACAGTGTTCAGTCGTTGAGCCCATAGATCGCTGATATTTAAACGTTATCTTCATCCTTTACCTACATCCTTTACCAGCAGAAAGCTTGTCAACAGCCCAGAATTCCGGAAATAGCAACGGTGGCTTAGTTGTAAACGGAAGAACGTCAGCACTAGCGTTGGCATATAGGCCATTCACTTTAAAGAAAGGCTTTCAACAAAACAAAACTTAAAGTGGTCAAAATCATTTCTGACCCCCATGTCTTCTTACATATTGCACATCTAATGGGTTGTGTTCACTTTTCATAATCAAAATTAAATTATAATATTTAAACATATGAAACTAAACAAGTCAAGTAGGCTACAGTACAGACTAAGAGAAATGTCATGTTGGAGCGGGATTTGAGCGAACGTCGTTTTACCGGTGAGCGGTTAATGAGTGGAGCTCCGCTCCGCTTCAGTCACATGCTCTAGTAGGCAATGGTAAGTTTTTTGCGTTCATTTTTATTTCCAGTCGCTGTGCAGACTCTTTTATTGTATACGACAGTGTAAACAGCTCAATAACTATTTTATTTAAAGGTTTAATGTAGGCCATAGTCCATTGCATTACGGTTGCTCACGAAATAAGCACCTTGCATCGTCCAAGAAGGCTTTACAATCAGGATGGTGGGCGGGTGCGGCTTTGAAAATTGGTCAAAAAACGTTGGTGCGGACGGAGTTGCATTGGAGTTGACATAAACTTCCCTCTTCGATTGATTGGATAGAGGATGAGCTGTCAATCTAGAACTATTAGACCAATGGTGATGCTAAGACCCACCCTAATTTACATGAAACTTGAACTGCAACATTTGAATCCGCAAGCACATAATGTGGAAACAAGAGCAAAGGAAAAAATAGCACGGACATGCAAAACATTTAAATAAGAGCAGAAAACATGATTTTGTGAGTGATTCAGATAATTTTGATTCACGCTTATTATTTTTTTATGCTTGACTGCAATACATTTGGCAGGAATCTGATCCCATACTCGTGTTCGAGATCCACCTATGGGAAGGGCATCCGTACCTGCCCTCTACAGAAGCATCCAATTTCACCAAGTTTGGCAAGACAGACAGAAGTGCACAGCCAATGCCTAGTAGGGCTGTCAAAATGGCTAAATTCAAATTTATTTTCATTAATTTAAATATAATTTCATTAATGAGCATGTAAGGAAAATTAGGTAACAAAAGTGCATAAACTGCAAGTGCATCAGTAACCTGAGAAAACACGCTTCAACAGACAATGTAATGTGAACACAAAATAGCACAAAATAGCAAAAATGCATGTTTTTTGCATTCGAATGTGCAGTTTTTTTGTAAATTCGACGAATATTCCAAATTAAACATTTTATTTGACAGCTCTAATGCCCGGTATGGCCCCACCCCTTACCTGCGGGCATATAAGGCCTGCATGCACTACTGTTCATCAGTTGACATGAATTACGCTGCTCACCTTACTTGTCTGCAGGAGGACAAATCACCAGATCAGCCTCTGCCAGGCGTGACAGTTCTATTCTGCCAGTTTAGCTGTGTCTACTCTCGGAGACGCCCATGCTCTCGCCATGGAGTTTTTCGCTGGTATGTCATGCTCTATTTCTGACGCTTCTCCCGGGAACAGCTTATCACTGGTCTGCCCAGCTGTATGTGGTGCGCTGATCGCCGCAAAGGACCTTCATCTGTTCTGCGATGTTTGCTTGGGCCTCAAGCATGGAAGAGGCCTTGAAGAACCCGGAGAATTGCAGTCATTGCCTGTTGCTGCCTAAAAAACCTCCTGCGACGCTGCCTTAAAGTTGCTGTTACCCAATGTGTCGAGCTCAACTTTTCTGACTCTGATGTGGGACACGGTGGTGACTGACATCTCTCATTTGGGCTAAGCAGCCCAATCCTGCATTCCCCGAAGAGGACATCTTTGCGGGCAACCTCTCGCTCGCCAACGAACAGGCCGGGTCTGGTGATGACGAAAACGCAGGCCTTCTCGGGGTCTCAGAGGACGAGGAGGCCATCCCGCCCTCTGGCATTCCCCAGGCCAGCGCCACGCGGCCTTGCCTCAGACCATCCTCCGGCCGCTTGCCTCAACATTGAGTGGCCAGCTCCACAGAGCGCCACCGACCAGGAAAGGGACATGTGGAACTGGGTACCCCTCCCGGCCCGGGGAAACAACTCTTCCCAGTCCTTACAGCATGCGCGGAGCACATGAGGCACTACTGGAGTGACCCTCTCGATCTCAAACATGGTCTTGTGGGTCTAGAGGTGAAGGATATGGTGGCTCTCAGCATGGGTAAAATCGCCCTCAATCGCCAGGCAACTCAACCCAGTCCAGGGAGGGCTGCTCGCTCCCCCGAAGCTGGTCTTGCCTAACAAGATGGACCATTTTTATGCCTTGGTGCACCAGGCCGCCTATAAGTCCTCGGCCTTGGCTGTTAGGGCCCTAAATGGCTCCTCCTAAAAAGAGACTAAAATACAATTTTCATTGACTAAAACCAGACAAAAATAGTCATGGATAATTCTGACAAAAATAACACTAAAATCCTAAGACTTTTAGTCAACTGAAACTTTACTAGACTAAAAAGAGTATGAACGTGACTAAAACTAATAACTAAAATGACAGTTTGACACAAAGACTAGACTAAAACTAAAACTAAATCAGGCAGCCAAAAACAACACTAGTGGAGAGATCCACCAGCTTTGCCTCGCTTACCGCACAAGAAACGAATATACTTACTGATGAACAGTAGCGCGTGCAGATCTTATATGCCCGCAGGTAAGGGGTGGGGCCTTACCGGCATTGGCTGTGCGCATTCTGCCTGTCAGACTTGGTGCAATTGGATGCTTCTGCAGAGGTCAGGTACGGATGCATGTCCCATAGGTGGATTTCTCCACTCAATGTTTCAGAGAACCAGGGTTACGACAGTAACCGATTGTTTGTGTTAGATTATAGTTTTATGTGTTAGAATAATAATAAAAGTCAATAAAGGATTTTCAGTTACACTTTATTTTAAGGTGTCCTCATTACAGTACAATTATACATTTAAGTACAGAGTAATACTAATTAACTACATGTTCTTAGGGTTAGGATTAGGGTTTGGCGTAGAGTTATTTCATGTAATTATGCATAATTTATTGTTATTACTACGTGTAACAATGACACTGTAAAATAAAGTATTATCAGATTTTCCAATCATTTTAAACTTATACGAATTTACTTTTTCATTTGTTGGCCTGATATTAACTGCTTTTTTCTTCTCATAACAATCTATACCAGCAGCTACCTTCCCCCTATCCTGCTGGCAAGCTTACCTCATGCAAATACTCAGATCATCCCCTTTAGCCTGACCTTTCAGTTAACCTAGCTGTAATTTCAGCCTCCTCAATATGTTTTTCCATATCTCAAGATTCATATCTGGTGATAACATGAGTTTAGATGCTGGAAAATCACATTTCCATTCCAGTTAGTGAAACACACATGGTCCTTTCGGACTGCTTTAAGTCACAGAATGCCCTCTAAACTATTAAAAATACAGGAGGGATGATTTCTGCTTTAACCTGTTATGAGCTGTTATCAGCTGTTTGCCACAAACATGTGTGCCACATATACTGTAGGTAATTAATTTTTACACCCAAGTGTAGGCCTAATCATTTAATCTGAAGTTTAATGTTGTGTAAATGTGTATACGGAAAGTATTTATGACAAGGGATAGCCTAGTTGTACTGATCTGGGTGTCATCAGGACAACCTATCAAACAAGTATTCAGCTAGGAAAGGTTGTTGCCAGTTGGGTTTCGATCCAAACGCAAAGCTTTTCGAAACTTTTTTGTGAATTTAAAGACCCCCCTCTTCATTTGTTTTTTTTTTATGTTTCCATCACTCGTTTCACAGTAGTTGCGTTTACATGGACCCTAATACTCTGATTGTATTTTAACTAGTAGCACAGTCAAAATAAAAATGTTAAATGTGAACACATTCAGAATGAATTGGCCAAATCCGATTGAAATTTCACCCGGAATGTAAGGGGTGGTTTAAACCTTTTAATCTGTTTGAAAGGACATGTAAACACTTAATCAGGTTGAAAAATTAAACTGGAATGTTCTGTACATATAAAATGAAAGTGAAGTGGCGCAAGGACGTATGACACACAGAACGAGCTGTTGTTGAATAAATGACTGTTCATCTGTGAAGTGGTACATCAGGAAACTATGTATATGCAAAGCAGATAGAGAAACTATTGACTGCCATAGTATTTTTTTCCCTTCTATGGTAGTCAATGCTTGCTCTATGTGCTTGGTTACAAACATTCTTCTAAATATCTTCTTTTGTGTTCAGCAGCACAAAGAAACCCATACAGGTTTGGAACAACTTGAGGGTGATTAAATGATGACACAATTTTCATTTTTGGGTGAACTATCCCTTTAACTATCTTCAAGTCATCGATTAGCATGTTCCGTCATGATAATCTATAAATCGCTGTACAGGTGCTTGTGTGGAAACTGTTGTAAAATGCCTACAGAGCCAGACTGATCACCCTAAAACAGGCAACGTGTACCACAGGATACATAGTCTTTAGTCTCGTGTAGGAGGCACGAGAAATAATTTTTCATCCAGTACTGTTGTCAATATCATAGTTTAGTCTGTTTGGAGTATGTGGATCATGTGACTTGGTTAAAATTTTCTGTGCTCATTTTGTCAGTTTGAACTAAAGCCAACATGCCCACCCATGGTGCTGGACATTTTGATTTTGTAGAAAGTAGGCATCTATTAATCTTACTTTTTTCAGCAAAAAAATACAAAACAACTGCTAATATTAATTGAGAATTGTCTTAAGATGTTGAAAAAGAAAATTAAGTTATATGTTACTCATGCTGTCATACCGCATTTTGAAAAGTATGTATCTCCCAGGACACTTTGCATATAATAGGGTATAAAAAATGGATTATCCACAGTATTGACAATGTGTGGTGTCTCAAGGTAAACTGGGCCCTAAACTGGTCATTGCATTATTGCGTATTCCGGGGTGACAGTTGTGGGGGGTCCACTAGAAATCTCGCTCCAGGACTGGGGCCCTTACGAAAGTCCCTTAGTCAATGTATTTTGAGTTAAAATATTGTGCAAATGTTAATATTCACATGTAAAACTGATATTATTACATTTAGTTTACTACATCTTTGCATTTTTAACTAAATATTGAGTTTCACACAGCTCATTTTATTGCATTTGTGTTACATACTGTATTGCAAAAAAGGTGAAAAGACAGATGTGACAGCTTGAGCAGACTCTCAAATTAATGAATGATCATCCTGGACTGAAGCCTGCTTGTTTAAATGTGTATTCTCTTCAGAACGCATGTAACATTTATTGAGCTGACTATCAAGTCAAGTCAAGTCAACTTTATTTATATAGTGCTTTTTACAATGCAGATAGTTTCAAAGCAGCTTCACAGTGTTAAACAGGAAAATAATGCAACAGAATTTTATTCGGTTGTACAGCCGCTCTGGAGAAAACGGTGATGTCATCTAGCTCATTTCAATTATCATATAGTGACAATGTGGGCAGATCAGTAATTTAGTTGATGTAATTAATTTAGTTTAGTAATTACATTTATTTGGATATTTAGTTGAAAATTTACTGTCACCAACTGAGCAAGCCAAGCCAAAGGCGACAGTGGCAAGGAACCAAAACTCCATCAGGTGGCATAAAGGAGAAAAATAAACCTAGGGAGAAACCAGGCTCAGTCGGGGTGCCAGTTCTCCTCTGGCCAATTAACAAACAGTGTATGATTATTATTCTGGCAACCTTACAGGTCAGAAGTAATATTAGATCGGAATATTCGAAAAATCGGAGGCATCACACCGGAGACGGATTTATTGAGGATGACGTGTCGATTAAACAATATATTAAACGATTAAACAATATATTAAACAAACATTCGATTATATTGTCGATTGTATTGTATATTGTCGATTAAACAATATATTAAACAATGTCACCAACTGAGCAAGCCAAGCCAAAAGCGACAGTGGCAAGGAACCAAAACTCCATCAGGTGGCATAAAGGAGAAAAATAAACCTTGGGAGAAACCATTTAGTGCTTTGTAAGTAATAAGCAAGATTTTAAAATGTATGCAATGTTTAATAGGGAGCCAGTGCAGTGTTGACAGAACCGGGCTAGTATGGTCATACTTCCTGGTTCTAGTAAGAACTCGAGCTGCTGCGTTTTGGACCAGCTGCAGTTTATTTATTAAGCGAGCAGGGCAACCACCCAGTAGAGCATTACAATAATCTAGCCTTGAGGTCATGAACGCATGAACTAACTATTCAGCATTTTGCATTAAAAGCATATACCGTAATTTAGATATATTTTTAAGATGGTAGAATGCAGTTTTGCAGATGCTAGAAATGTAGCTTTCAAATGAAAGATTGGTATCAAAGAGCACACTCAGATTCCTAACTGACGACGAGGACTTGACAGAGCAGCCATCAAGTGTTAGACAGTATTCTAGGTTACTACTTGTGGAGTTTTTTTGTCCAATGATTAAACATTATTTTTTTTTCTGAATTAAGTTGCAGGGAAGCAACTGTGTCTAAAGTGTTGGAAAAGAAAGAGACAATAGTTTCTGTTGCAACATTGAGTTCCTCTAGGCTATCTGGGATGCTGAGGAGATGAAACAGGAAGATTATTTACAAAGCAATCTTTAGTGGCAGCAGTGATAATCCTGCCATATATAAAGCGAGGGGACGGCTTTGCAGCCTTAGCTAAATTAAGTATACATGATACTGGGTAATGATCTGAGATGTCATCGCTCTGCTGCAGAATTTCAACAGTATCAACATTTATTCAATGTGGCAATATTAGGTCTAAAGTATGATTATGGCAATGAGTGGGTCCTGACAAACGGTTTAGAATGTCTCTAAGTGCCAATCCCAATGCGTCTTTTTCATTGTCTACATGGATATTAAAATCACCAACAATTTGTACTTTATCTGCAGCCAGTACTAACTCTGATAGAAAATCAGCAAATTCTTTGGTACAGTCTGTATTGTGGCCTGTATACAGTAGCCAAGACAAATGTCAAATGGGATTTATCAATTTCACTACATAACGTTACATAAAGCACCAAAACTTCAAAGAAATTATATTTGAAAACTAGACTTCTGAGTAATACTGAAGATATTATTATAAATTACAGCAACACCTCCCCCTTTACCTTTTAGACGTGGCTCGTGTTTATAACAATAATCTTGTGGGGTGGAATATGGTCTATATGGTCCTGTGTTGTGCAAGTTACTCTGGAAATGTAATTAAATGACTGATTTCAGACTTCGGATTCCAAACTAGGAAAAATAGGTGGCTGGTACCCTAAACTACATTCAAACATGGTGAGGCCCATGGATGACACTGGTTACGAATTATGTGCGTACTCAACCATTGAGAGTTGTTGACTCCAGGAGGAAGGATATCACAACACTCTCTCTAAATCTTGGTTGGCCTCGCTCCGTTTGGCCATTGCTCTGGGGATGGAAACCCGAAGACAGACTGACCACCACCTCCATTAATTTACAAAACTCTCGCCAGAATTTTGAAAACACAAATTGGGGCCCCCTGTCGGAGACCACGTCCTTCGGGAGGCCATGTAAACGAAAGATGTGGTCTACGACAGCCACCGCTGTCTCCTGGCAGAAGGTTATTGAGTAAGGGAATGAAAGGAGTCACCTTCGAGAACTGGTCCACGATGGTCAAAACGACAGTCTTTCCATGGGAGGGTGGTGATGAAATCTAGCACTATGTGGGACCAGGGTCTCGAAGGGACAGACAGAGGTTGGAGTAACCCATCTGGAGGATGATTGGAAGTCTTACCAGTGGCACAAATCGAGCAAGCCAAAACAAGACTCTGAATGTCGCAAGCCATAACTGGCCACCAGAATTGTTGCTTAACCAAAAAACTGGTACGGTTTACTCCTGGATGACACATTGGAACAATGACCCCATCGGATGACGTCAGACCATAGTCCCTCCGGCATGAACAACCGACTCAGTGGGCAACCGGGTGGAGGCGTTACCCCTTCTAAGGCTTCAACTCAATCTCCCATGTGAGTGTGGAGACAATGAGTCTCTCAGGTAAAATGCACTCTGGAGTGGATGGGCGTTCGGAACGGTCAAAAAAATGAGACAAGGCGTCGGGTTTGATGTTTTTGAAACCCAGACGGTACGAAAGCAAAAAATCAAAACAACCAAAAAACAGAGCCCACCGAGCCTGCCTGGATTTGAGTCTTTGGGCAGATCTGATATATTCCAAATTCTTATGATCGGCCCAGACGATAAAAGGTACCCTCTAATCAATGACGCCACTCTTTCAACGCTAGCTTGACCGCCAACAATTCTCTGTTATCAATGTCAAAGTTCCGTTGCTCTGGCGATAGACGATGCGGGAAAAAAACATGCATGGGTGCATCTTGTCATCTGAGGAAGAGCACTGGGACAGAATCACAACTACCCCCACCTCTGATGCATCAACCTCCACCACGAATTAACGTCATGGATCAGGGGCTATCAGAATAGGAGCCGAAACAAAGTGGCTTTTGAGTTTGGAAAAGGTAGCTTCGGCTACCCCAGACCACCTGAACATAGTCCTGGGGGAGGTCAAGGCTGTCAGAGGAGCAGCTAGTTGGCTGAAATTGTGAATAAAACGCCGGTAGAAATTGGCGAACCCCAGAAACCTCTGTAGGGCCTTACGGGAATCTGGACTTGGCCAATCTACCACAGCCTTAACCCCCTCGAGTCGGCCGTCACGCCGACGTGATCAAGACTGTTAAGACAAGATTTCTTTGGCCTGTTTTGGACAGATTATGAAGTGTTTATTGTAAAATAGCCAAGTGTCACATCAATAAACTCTGCTACAATAATATGTGAGCAGCATGTGTGTAAAAGTTTGTAGTTTTGAGAAAATTACGTTTATGAATGGTTTGTGGAAAGAAAAGAAAAATGAATTTGCTGATATAAGGCTATAAAACACATACTGAATATATGTTCACAAGACTTAATAACTGGATCATGTAGGCTAGAACAGCGGTTTTCAATAGGTGAGGCGCGCCTCCCCTGGGGGGCGCCAAAGAGCCACAGGGGAGGCGCGACGTGAAGAAAAAATAAAAATAAACCATATACTCGCGTCGCGGTATACTGGGTAAAAGCTACGCGGGATAGTCGCATCGTGGTACAAACGAGTTGACTGATTACTGACAAGTAGTAATGCTGACACACTGCATGAAAACACTGAAATCCGGCACTATCCGGGCATGGTATACTCCTGTGTAATTTGATGTTTACCGGATGTATGTGGGAAAAAGCGGATCAGAGTAACACGGAACAGTATATTTCCAGAAAAACCCGGAAACCTCACGTATGCGGACGTATACAGGAATCCGTGAAATTTCACGGACATATACAGCTGAAACACTGCTGGGTGTGCTAGGACTGAAGACTGTTAGGTGTGAAGAAGACCTTTCATATGTTAATGACTGACACTTGTGCTGGCTGTTCTCAGAAGTAGGGGGGCAGGGGAGCACTTCAGGATTGAGAATTATCTCTGGTCTACTGTAGGCTACAGCAAACAAGCTTTTTACACAGAAAAAATAATTCTTAAGGCCCTGAAACACTAAACTGAACTAGCAATGACTAAAGCCGACTGTGGGGTTGGTTCACGTTGCCTGGGTCTGAGCCAAACCATCAGAATGGTGTGTCAGGGCCTTAAAACCACTGCATGAAAAGAGTCTCTAAATCAAATATTTTTTATAAAAACAGTACAAAATAAAAACCCTGTCTGAACATATACGTTCACAAAAAAATCTGAATATGTAATGAAATAAACAAAGAAATGTAATGGAATTAACAAAGGATAATTAACCAAACATTTTAGACTATCCCCAAACAATTTTTGCAAAGTTTTACAAATTGTAGGCAATAATAGAATTAAATAAAAAGGAGATGAAATGTGGAAAATGAAAAAGTTTGTTTTAAAAACACCAAAAACTGATATGCTCAAAATAAAAATATGGAATAAAAAAGAGCAGGGATTCACTTGCTCAAGAAACACAGAAACACAAGCAGATCTTTCAGCTCTGCAACTGTTAACAAAAAGTGTCACTCCAAGATTCTTAACTTTAACACGCTGCAAAAGGGGGGCATTTTGAGGTTTGAAATCCACCACTCACAATAGATGTAGGTGCAACCAATAAGGTTACCAATAAAAATAAGGCAACCAATAAAAATAATCCTAATTTTACAGAAAAAAACGTCAGTTTTTTTACAGTATTTTCTTGTAATTTTGAATTATGTTTAAAACAATGTAAAATTACAAACAATATCTAAATAAACAACTTGACTGTTATTTTAAGGATTATATAATTAATGACAAATTACAGTAATTCTCATTTTTTTATACAGGAACATCACTGTATTATTTTTCTGTTTTCATAAATAACAAATTCATGCAAAATTACAAACAATATCTGTAAATTAACAACTGTAATACAATATTTAGCTCATTATATAAAAGGTTTATGTTTATGTCCATACTAACAATTTAACATTATTCTTTGTCTTTTTAAAGTAAATCTTATTAGTTTTATATTTACACTGTAAGAATAAAAACCTTAAAAAAAACAGCAGCTACAGCTGCAAAACAAAAACCGTAAAATAAGTCAAATATCTTAAGTCAAATAAAGTTAAAAAACTTCACAGAAATTTACATTAAACGTTTTAGAGAAAACACTATTAGTTTACAGATTTTTCCTTATTTAAATTAAGATATTTTACTTTAATTTTCTGTTTTACAGTGAAGGTGTATTTTTACATTCAAACTGGTTTTACATTCAATTCTGGATACAAATATAACAAAATATATAGCAAACTAAATATCAAATAATAATTGTTTTTAAAGAGTACAAATCTGCACTGCTCTCCAGGTTGAAACTTTCAAGCCTCTGCCCACACCACAAAACACCATTTGACCAATTAATTAAATATAACAGCAAATAAAAATAAATATACACATTTTCTAACTGTTGTTTAAAACAGGTTTTTTTCTATATTTGCCAGGCTATTTGCTGTCTTTCCGTGTTCTTTTGAGCGTGATTGGTCAATCTGAACGTCATCCAGAAATCTGGCCAATGACAGTGCGCGCCTTCCGTTTGAATTATACACCCGTTGTCGTTGCTCGTGGCTCGCGGGGACGCGACGCGATCGCGGCGTCTAATCTTCAACAGGACGGCTTCTTCTGTCCATTAATGGCATTGCATGGATCATTTTAAACCTGTTAAAATCTTATTTTGGACGAATTTTGATTGTGGGATGTCGACTGAGAACGAAAAAACATGAATACGAACAGACTAAGGTTTCAATGGCGGACAGCAGACGGCAGAAGGTAACGTAAACCCCTTTATATTTTTTCTACTGCTTATCAAGATATAACGTTAGTGCATTAAAGTCATATGCTAATCGTGATTAACTTACATATTCTGTTTCTGTGTTTTGTTGTAATATTGTTAAGATAGGGCTGGGTGTTATGGCGATCTGATGATACTGACTATTGTTAGTGATTTTGCTGTAAACGTTAACATTACCGTTTTATATTGCGGAATGGGAATATAGCGTATATAACGCAGCACTGACTGTACTAAAACTTTTTGACATTTTGACAAGGAAACATGCATGAATGTAGAATAATGAACGGGACATGCATGTGTTAAAATAAGCCTCTCTCAGACAGCATGCGATCCCGAAATCAATTATCTTTCTGTAAAATGCACACAATTATCTCAGAAACCTTGTCATGTGAGTATTCACTTGATTTAAACAGTCAGTTATGTCTTAAGTAAGTTAAACAGTTCAAGTTAACGTGGGGAAACCCGGATGCGTGTCATTCTGTGCATCCGTTCTTAAAGGGGCTGCAGCTTTGTCATAATTTTAATAAAACAAAAGAATAGAGAAGACCTTCTGCTTCTTTTAGAATCAAGTGATATTAATTAATTGAATATCATACAGTGAAGACTTTTAAAGCAGTATTATTCTGTAGCATTTTAATAAAATATCCATCAAAATATATATATATGGTGATATCGTTATTGTAAAATAAAATTTCTCATGTATGTATAATTATATGGTCATAATGCCCATCCCTACTGTCAGCTAGTTTTAAGATCAAGCTTGTCATAAAATGTAACAGAGCTTTGGAATGAATAATCTGAGATCATGTACACTTGTTCAACAGAGAGGACAGGAAACCACCATCCTTGGACTCTGAAGAATTATAGGCAAACCAGGATTTTGGATCTACTGTGAAGTTTTTGTATGGGCCTGGTGAGTATGTTTTGCAAGTCCATGTCCGTAAGTTGATAATTAATATTAATGTTTTATCAAACAAATTAATATTCATTTGTGTGTGTGCATGTTTCTTCCCCCCTCATGATCCAGAAGTTTTGGATCCATGATCCTGAAGAACTTTTACAGATGTTGACCCTGAATGTGTAAAAGGTAATCTTAAAAATGTTGTCATTATTTTAATATTCTCTGTTTTTTTCTGTAATGTAGACGCATGCGTTTTCTGTGAAGTTGCTTTGAAACACTATCAGGGTTTTTTCTACATTGAAAATGTTTTGCCGGCCGCCAAAACAAATTTTTGTCCCGCCAAAGCCTTATTTGTTGAGTTATTGTGATTTGTGATTGATGTAGAACAGATGACTGCTGCACTTGAGTTAACTGGGTGACAGAGAGAACGACCAGTGAGCTCCTACCCCGCTCGCACGCTCTCTGTCTTCAAAATAAGCATTCTTAGCTTTCTAATGTTTCACATTTTACGTTAATCAAAATCAAAAGGTCGGAAGACCGAATCCATGTTGCACGTGGCGCTATCAGACGATGTCTTCCTTTAATTACCGCTGGGTGTGAAATGCGCTCAAAAAACATTGACTGATTCTCTGACCAGCTGACATAAAGCATACTTTCAATAAACAGGAAACAAATCCTATCCGGTTATGAAGTGTTTTCTGTGTGTTGACAAATCTTTCGCAATGTTCTAACAGACAGGATTCACACACAACGCGTCTGCTAATGTCCGATTCGCCACATTATGACTCCTTTGAACCGAATCATTTTAACGACTGGTTGGAACTGATCTGTCCAACACTGAACTCACAAATCAGTTTAATCATTTACTCAGAACAACACCTGAAATGAGAACACAAGTGTGCTTACCCACTTTAGCAAGAGTGGATAGTAAGAATTATTTTTAATTATCAACAGTCTTTCAGCTTATTTATGTGGACAATGTGTAGTAAAATAAATAGCCTAAAATCATTTAGTTTAGACTGGAGTGAGGTGAACCCAGAACAAATTTGTTGTTAGCTAGCTGATTGTATATGGCAGAAAATTGTATATGGCAGAAAATTAGGCTATTTGTTCATTTTTTTAATACTATTTTTTTAATATTGATATGATTATATACCAAAACAATTATCAGTAAATAGTGTAAAAATGAGGAACAAAAACAAACATCAAGGTATCAAAATAAGCAAAAGTTACAAACTTTTTTTGAATTTATTTCAAATTTATTGTCAGTATTGCGCTTGCAGATCAAGTGGGTAGGGTATTTTTTTTTAACGTGCGTATGTGTGTGTATGGATGACCATGTCTGTCAGCCACCACCGAAGACCATTTTTGACCCAGGAAAAACCCTGAATATGTATTGTGAAAAGCGCTATACAAATACATTTTAATTGAATTGTTTTACTTACTTTTATTGGCATTAACTATATATTATTAATGTAT
This sequence comes from Gobio gobio, assembly GCF_949357685.1. Lineage (NCBI taxonomy): Eukaryota > Metazoa > Chordata > Actinopteri > Cypriniformes > Gobionidae > Gobio > Gobio gobio. The sequence goes on along the minus strand of NC_137102.1, from coordinate 35,378,965 downwards.
TATTTGGCAGGTCGCAAGATGTATTTTATTTTGTGAGACTTTGCTGAGGAAGTATTCTTTGGCTCAGTCTGAAAAGGCCCAGAAAAGAAACACTATGAAGAACATCACACAGAACCGTCAGAGAAAGAGACGGGTAAGTTAAGAAACCGGTTAAGCTTTTCCCCCCCAGAATGTTACTATACTCCTCTCTGAGTTTTAGTGGTTAATTTACTGTCATGTTTTGCAGTTGCTGGAGACCAGGTCCAGGGTTGCAGAAACCAACACAGAACCTGTGGAAGACCGCAACTATAGACCTGATGAAGATGAAAATGATGCTGTTGTTGATGGAAGGCCAGTGTGGATGGTTTGGCTAGCTACTACAAACCAGACTAGACTGACCCACGCTACGCATCACATCACCAGCCCATCACAGCAGTTTGAAAAAATGTTCAAAACTCAAACAATATTGTGTTAGAGTTGGTCACAATTCTTTTATAATTATAATTTTAATATTCAATTGTTCCATTTTATATTTTCTTTATTCCTATGTTTATATACTTATACTTTTATTGGTTCCCATATATAGAGTATTTACATATATTTTATATACACTTTTTAATTTATAGATTTCTTTGTCTCGTTTTATATTGTATACTTTTTATGTTTGTTCCTTTTTAGATGTCCATGTTGCTTTTGATCTCCACGTTTTGTATTGTTGTTCCTCTTACGCCGCCTTCCTTTAGAAACATTTTGTTCACTTATCTTTTCCCCCATTAATTTTAATGTATGTTTATAATGCTTTGTTCTTTTTATTTGGTTATATTGTTTACTTGGAATATTTATATGTATTTTAATATATTTTATATACACTTTTTTTGTCTTATAAATTTATTGTTCTCATTTTATATTGTTTAAGTTGTATATTTATTCTTTTCCTTTTTATGTTCACTGTGTATTTTATTCCTTTACATCTGTCTTTTAAATGCATTTTGTTCATTTTTTTTCCCTTTTTGTTTCTTTACCAATTCATTTTAACGTATATTTATGTTCTTTGGACTGTTTATATTTTTACATTTGTTCCTTTACATTTTCATCCCTTTTAAATACATTTAGTTCACTTGTTTTTGTTTCACCATTGTTTTAATGTTCATTTATAATGCTGTTAAGAATTTTTTTTTTTTTTTATACCTTTTTAATAAATATTTCAGACTTTCTCAAATTGTTTTGTGTGTATTTTTCTTTTGGGAGGGAGAGGGGATTATTTTTTATATATATATATATTATATATTAATGAGCAAAATCTGCATAGCTGGCCTATAACCAATCAAGTCCCTATGCTACAAAACCTAGCCCACCCTTAGCCTTAGAAGTAACCAATAAAGTCACTTGACTGGGTTTTCAATGAGCCCTGTCCTCCAATAGCAGTCTGGGTTTTGGGAGTGGTTTAAAAAAAAACAACCAATCCAGTTTGAGATGAAGGACCAATAGGGGGTGGAAGGCAAAGCTGTTTAGAGGTGTGAAAATGTCTCCTGGGAAAAACTTGATGGGATTATTTGCCATGGCAACAAATGGCTGTAGCATGGGAGTATACGGGCACAACATACATCCGATTTGGTACCATTTCGGATGAATACGGACATATACGGATCCATGGAATTTGACCTATCCGGCCAGTATACTCCTGGATTCTTCCGAATTTCAGCAGTGTATACAGGAGTATCCTGGTCCGGATACACCTTTTTTCATGCAGTGACAGATTAAGCAATGGCTCCTTCTGGCTCAATGTGTGCACAGGTGCTCAAACAATAGGCCTACTCCAAAACTGAAGGATTTTATGAATGGCACCTGTTTTCAACACAAACACTCTACGCAGAAAGAGTGTTTCTTGTACTTAGAAAAAACTGCAATACAATTATTTTAAGGGGTAGGCTATGTTTATTTTTTTCAATCATTTTAAAATTAATTGGAGAATTAACTTGAATGTGCCTAATAGCCTATGTGTTGTAGCCATTAAATAAACGCATTTAGTTTCATATGTTAAAATATTATATGTTATATTTTTCCATCTATATGTTGATTATGAAAAGTGAACACCATGAGTAAGATAGGATGCATACCTCTTCATTAAGTTTCGTTTTGTAGAAAGACTTTCTTTAGTTTAAAGTGAACTTCGTTTTGTATAAATTGTATATTAATTTTAATAAATGTTTATTCAACAAATTGCCTGGATTTAATAAATAAGAAGCAAATATAGCCGCGATCAATTGCATTGCACGCGTGAACTGGAGCGCATCATAAATTCATATCTCATATCTCGAAACTCAGTTTATGCCTCATAGACATGAAAAATATTTAAGAAAGCTTTACATTTCTTTAAACGAAACTATTCAAAACAAAAAGAAATAGGCTAGCTAATGTTACTCAATGTAATCCATGATGTGCATTTCTCTCTGTAGGCTAGGCGTGTTCAATACGGAGATGGCGATCTTCAACTTAATTTTTGCAGCTGACACACACAGAAAAGACTAGTGTAGGCCTACTAATACAAATCAATGCACGAAATCGAACTTTTTTATTTTACATTTTTATTAAGCTTCAACAAAAACTGGTCGATCTCAGCTCGAATGTGGACTTGAAGCAGAGACTGGCAGAAATGCCGATCACGAGTTTCTGGTTGTCTGTGGAGAGCGAGTTCCCTCAGATCTCCACTAAGGCTATGCAAGTCCTAATCCCCTTCACCTCCACTTGCTTGTGTGAGTGTGGGTTTTCCGCACTGACCATGATTAAAAATAAATACAGAAGGCTGCAGGTGGAGGACGACTTGCGTTTATTTCTCTCTGCAGTGCAGCCCCGCATCGAACACTTCTGCGCGTCAAAAGCGCGTCCTCATTGTTCCCACGGATATGGGCGGTTATTCAAAGTTCAAAATTAAAATTCAAATGACGTGAATGACACGTGCAAATGACGTGAATGGTGCATTTTGTTTATTGTTTAAATCTGAATGTATGATTTTAAATAATTTTAGCCACATACAAATCTTGTATGTGGCTGAAAAAAAAATTGTAATGCATATCTTTTTGATCTGATAACATGCCTTCAATGCAGTTGACTGTTATGTGTTATGCGCTCTGTGAACAAAAAGCGTTGTCGTTCATTGATCAGAGAGCTGTCCATTGTGCTGATTTTTTTTCGAGACGATGTGCATTAAAATGTGCGCTTAAAGGGATAGTTCACTTTAAAATGAAAATTCTGTCATCATATACTCACCCTCAGTTTGTTTCAAGCTTGTTTTGCAAGATATTTTGAAGAATGTCAGTAACCAAACAGTTAACTGGTCCCGTTGACCTCGATAGTATATATATTTTTTCTTACTATGGAAGTCAATGGGACCAGTTAACTGTTTGGTTACTGACATTCTTCAAAATATCTTGCTTTGTGTTTAGCAGAAGAAAGAAATTCATACAGGCTTGAAACAAATTGAGGGTGAGTATATGATGACAGAATTTTCATTTTAAAGTGAACTATCCCTTTAAGACCCAGACACAAGTTTCACACTTGTAACATTCACATGTTAAGCATGTTTTGTTGACTTATGGTTAGGCCTACTGATGTTCTGTGATTTTTAAAAGTAGCCTCAAATAGGCCTGCATAAAGTTGGAAGTTATTTGCTGTTGCAAAGATTTATGAATGCACTTCTTTAAAAAAAAAAGGAAATAAAATACAATATGAAAAAATATTTACATTTTATTAGTTGTTATTGAAACTCATCATTGCCAGGAACACACAGAAGATGGCATTTACTGCCGAGGCGTGTGTGGGTTAGAGCAGGCGGACAGGATTTTGGGGAAGGGGGGGCTCGGCTGTCCTTACCTGCTCTAAGGGGAGGCTCACATTCACCCAATTTGAAAACCCCTGGGCTAGAATTTTTGCTTCAAGACGATGTAAAAATCACTCTGGCCACTCATTCACATAAAACAATATACTGGTTTAAAATTTGTGAGACATATTTTGTATCAGGAAGGCTTATGCAGGGAGGGTGTGAATCATGAAAATGTATGTGTCTCACACCTGAGAAAGACAAAGACCCCTCCCCTAATCCTAATGGCCCTATATCAGCTGAATGACTGTGAGGGAACTAGAACAAAGAATATGAAGAGATTAAAAGAATGGCTTTTTGAATTGTTTGCATTTATTTACTACACAACATAATCCAAACATACACCACAAAGGACAAAAAGTGGGACAAAAGTAAGGGACAATAGTGGTTCTTTATAAGGGACACTCAAAGTGTATGTTATTTCAGTGTCTGCAGTTAAGTGTGTGTATAAAAGGCTCTCAGATATAAACACATTTGTTTTGCTCAACCTATTAATGCACAATTAAATCCTAAAAATAATTTTAACATCATAGAAATGAAAGTGTAGTTATTACACACAAACCTTCTAAAGCTTTTGTAGCATTATACGCTACTGTTCAAAAGTTTGGGGTCAGTAAGAATTTGTTTTAAATTAAAAGTTTTATTAATAATTAATCATTTTTAAGGAATAGTTTTATTCAGCAAGAATGCATTACATGTGTCAAAAGTTACAAAAATATTATTTTAGATAATACTGTTTTTTTGCTTTCTATTCATCAAAGAATGCTGAAAAAAATAGAATTACCTTTTTTCCACATGATTGCTCGTTACAGTATCACTGTGAATGTCATAATGATTTGTTTGCAATGTAATCTACAAATGCATACACAAACAGATGTTCCTGCCACTTCTGACGTTGCAATTTCCTGCCACTTCTGATTTCTCTCTGAAATAAAGAAAAAGTGTCTTACAAAATGTAAATCAATATATTGTTTTATGTGAATGAGTAGGAACAATGATTCTCAAATCAGTTTGAACATCACCCATTAGTCAAAAGTCTTGTGGACATAACTATTGTGTGTTTTGAGGCCTTAATTCAGTGTATTAAATTTTTGTTTTTTTCATGTATAAACGTTATTCTTTGAAAAATACAAGCATGTACATACAAGTTGCTCTCATATTATGGTAGCCCAGTTTGTGCTGAATACAGTGTAATGACACTTTTGCCATTAATATGTTTATAAGCAACTGAAAAAAGCACAAATGTCAGAGCATGTCAAAACTTCTAAAGGGCCCCAAAACAGCTCAGACTTCAGAGGGTTAACCTTCTCGGGATCCATGCGCATTTCCTCGGACGAGATGATGTACCCTAAGAAAGGAACAGACTCTGAGTGAAATGCACAATTCTCTGCCTTGTCTGCCCATTCTCTAGCAACCTCTGAAGCACTCGTCTGACGTGCTGAACATGTTCCTGGAGAAAAGAAGAAAATATCAGTATGTAATCCAGATAGACATAAATGAACTGATCTACCATGTCTCTCAGCACGTCATTGACAAATGCTTGGAATACCGCAGGGGAGTTGGACAGCCCGAAGGGCATGACCAAGTATTTAAAATGGCCCTTAGGGATATTAAACGCAGTCTTCCACTCATCCCCCTTTCTTATGCGAACCAAATGATAAGCATTCCAATTTAGTGAAGACTGATGATCCCTGCAACCTCTCGAAGGCGGAAGACATCAACGGCCAAGGATAAGTATTCTTTACCGTGATGTTGTTCAACCCTCTGTAATCAATACAAGGTCGCAGAGAACCATCCTTCTTACCCACGAAAAAGAACCCCACCCCCACTGGAGAAGAAGAGGGGCAGATGATCCCGGCTGCTAGAGAATCAGAAAGGTATTTCTCCATGGTCTCCCTCTCTGGAACAGAAAGTGAGTATAACTTGCCCGTAGGCGGAGACGTACCTGGCTGTAACTCTATAGCACAGTCATAGGGATGATGGGGAGGTAGAGTAGCAGCAAGGGACTCACTGAAAACTTCCTTCAGGTCGAGGTACTCCGCGGGCACGTTTGACCATTTCACAGACTCCTCCTGCAACACAGAACCAGACACAGACGAACAGGCCGAAACAAGGCATGACGCATAACATTCATTGCTTCAGGCCGAAACTGTACTGTGGCCCCAATCCACCCTGGGACAATGTTTCACCAGGCAGGGATGGCCTAAAACGATGGGGGGATTCCATAAGGAAAAAGGAGATCTCTTCTGTGTGGTTGCCGGATGTGATCAGTTCAGTGCGGAGAGAGATATCAGGAAGCTTTTGTCCATTTAGTGCATTGATGTGAGAGGGAAGTGAGGGGAATGTGAAGCTGATGGGCAGGATTAGTATCCATAAAATTCCTTCTGCCCCGGAGTCCAGTAATGCCTGACAGGTGTGAATTGCAGTCTTACCGGGAGGAGGGTCAAAGATAGGGGCCTTTTCATAGAGAGCCCGCCCAATAGTAGCCTCATACTTCCTACCGGGCTCGATCTTTTACTGGACACTCGTTCAGGAAATGACTTGTTTCACCACTGTACAAACACAGTCCTCTGCTTCTCCGTCGTTGACTCTCCTCTTGGGAAAGCCAAGCTCCACCCATCTGCATGGGTTTGTGATGGCAAATGGTGCTGACTGTATCGCTGCCGGTAACGAGCTGACTCTCGAGCCTGGCTGGAACCATGGACTGGTGAGTACGTTGCTCCAATCGGTGTAAGTGAGCGTCCACTCATAAAGCCAACTCGATGAGTCCGTCCACACTCTTAGGCAGGTCCAGGGTATTTATTTCTCTTTGGATACGGTCAGCCAGCCCATGCAGGAACATGTCACACTGCGCCTCCTCGTTCCATTGGCACTCTGCTGCTAGGGTTCTGAATTCAAAAGTATAGTTAGACACCGGTCTACTCCCCTAATGAAGATCCGCCAACACTCGGGCTGCCTCACGTCCCACTATAGCATGGTCGAATACCCTTCTCATCTCATTTGAGAGTGCCTGGAATGAGGAGAAGCAAGGTAGATGGTTCTCCCACACAGCTGTCCCCCACTGAGCCACGCATCCATTCAACAGGGTCAACACAAAATACACTTTCAATGCTTCAGAGGCGAAAGTCCACGACTGGAGCGAGAAAAACAACGAACACTTGTTAAGAAACGGTCTGCAAAAACACCTGCACTACCAAAGCTTGCACCACCTCCTGCTCATCCAAAGGAGCGTCAACTCCGGTGTACTCGCTGAATCCATGTTGGTCAGAATGTTCTGTCATGGGAAAGAATGCAGAGGATTTAATTGCGAGTGAAAATAAACTAATTTATTAGTACAGCTGTGAGAGTAGAGCATCAGAGTCAGTAGAATAGATGCAGGGCCCTATACATCTATTCAACTGATGGACTTGCGGAATTGGCACATTGACACGGAATCTAGTGTTTTTTACACATTTTACACATTTGGAATGAAATTCTGTTTTGTGTGGGAGAAGAAAGTATGTCTGGGCAAAATGCAAACCGGGGGAAGCAAATCTGGGCGACACAACCCCTCCCGTCATTTCAGCTCCCCGTTCAAAACAATGAAAGTATGGCTAAGCGGCTCTCCACGGCTCTCCACGGCGGAAAAGTTAAGTAACTCGACACAGAGCAGTTCCCACGTGACTTTTATGCGTCAGTTGAACTTTTGTTTTGGTCCTTTATTTTTTACTTGAAAGAAAAAGCTAATGGAGCACTTTCATTTAAACTTATATAAACTATGTAACGCTTTACACAGAGAGGCCGGATAGCTGGCCTGAATGGTTGTAGCTAAGTGTAAGCAAAACTCACGTATCTGACATTTCACATGGGGTTTATAATCACACATGGGGCAGTTTGCAAACACTTCACTGACAACTGCGTTACTGAACAGAAAAATAAACAGGGCAAAGAGCAACAGAAATATAGAACGCATACATGCGATGTTCACAGCTCGCGCTCCATCTACGGACTGCCCACTCATCAGCGAGTGAGTGAGAGTGTGTTCCGCCTTAAAGGAGCAGTACCTAATTCTACTTGTTACAACTAATATAATTTATTTTACAGGACAGTTTAAAGCTCATAACCATTAATATTTTGTTGTGACTTGAAGTACTTAGAGTGCATTGTTATGTTGCATCATGCAGTATTTGTCCTGAAAAGTACTGAGTAAATGTGATGTTTGTTACCTCAATAAATTTAAGGTCATTCCTATTTTATGTTTTATGTTTTATTACATTAACATTAAAAGAACACTCTTTTTACGACTAAAATAACAGTAAAGGGTAAAAATGGAAAACGGAAAAAATGGAATTTCCAAAAATTAAAACGGAAAAAACGGAATTTGGGAAAAAATAAAACTAATTTACAGGGCCCTATAGATGGTGTCTGGAACGGACAGTGCTTGGCAGCTCAGGGACCCAATGGAGAAGCGATCTGTGAGTCCAGTCTCTGACGAGATGAGTAGTGCAATCCACACCGGGTGACCCTCCGTGAAGACAGGCAGAGCGATCCACACCAGTTAATCCTCCGTGAAGACAGGCAGAGCAATCCACACCGGGTAAGCCTCCTTGAAGACAGGCAGAGCGATCACGGTCATCCTCTCCTTAATACAGTGCAGTCGCCCTGTCCCATGTGCAGAAAAACACCCCCAAAGCATGATGCTACCACCCCATGCTTCACAATAGGGATGGTGTTCTTGGGATGGTACTCATCATTTTTCTTCCTCCAAACACGTTTAGTGGAATTATGACCAAAAAGTTCTATTTTGGTCTCGTCTGACCACATGACTTTCTCCCATGACTCCTCTGGATCATCCAAATGGTCATTGGCAAACTTAAGACGGGCCTGGACATGTGCTGGTTAAAGCAGGGGGACCTTCCATACCATGCATGATTTCAAACCATGATGTCTTAGTGTATTACCAACAGTAACCTTGGAAACGGTGGTCCCAGCTCTTTTCAGGTCATTGAACAGCTCCTCCCGTGTAGTTCTGGGCTGATTTCTCACCTTTCTTAGGATCATTGAGACCCCACGAGGT